>NC_066583.1:169354562-170022062 GCF_024323335.1 Lathyrus oleraceus | reverse complement strand
ATCTTTGGAAGAATTGAGTAATCTTGTGGTCAGGTGTAATCAGAAGGTGTTTGATGATCAGTATGGGGATATTTTGACATTGTTGAAGATGGTGGTTAATCCGGTACCTCTGCAGACTCTCTTACAGTTCTATGATCCAGAGCTCCGTTGCTTCACCTTTCAGGACTATCAGTTAGCACCCACTCTTGAAGAGTATTCCATCCTTATGAATGTCCGAATCAAATACTAAGTACCCTTCCTGGATGTGCCAAAGGAGGTGGATTTCAGAGTTGTTGCTAAGGCTCTTTATTTGAGTATCAAGGAAGTGAGCGATAATTGCAAACCAAGTGGTGATGTTGTGGGTTTGCCTTTGAAGTACCTAGTGAGAATGGCTAAGGAAGAAGCAAAGAAAGGAAATTGGGAAGCTTTCAACGCTCAGTTGGCCGTCATGATTTATGGAGTTGTTCTGTTCCCTAGTATGCCTAACTTTGTGGACCTTGCAGCGATCACTATTTTCATCGGAGGAAACCCGGTGCCTACCTTGTTAGCCGACACTTATTATGCTATACACAGCAGGCATGGTAAGGGTGGAGCTATCAGGTGTTGTCTCCCATTACTAATCAAATGGTTCTTGTCCTTTCTACCAACCAGTGAACCTTTTGTGGATACTCAGAATACTCATAAATGGACTCAGAGGATTATGTCACTCACATCTTATGATATCAGGTGGCAAGCTTACAGGATGAATGTGCGCAATGTCATTATGAGTTGTGGAGGGTTTCGTAATATTCCACTCATAGGAACTAAGGGTTGCATCAACTATAACCCGGTTCTTTCTCTCCGTCAGTTGGGTTTTGTCATGAATGAGAGGCCACTAGATGTTGAGATAGCTGAGAGTGTGTACTTTGAGAAACGGAGTGACCCAGCTAGATTGGAGCAATTGGGAAAAGCTTGGGAGACTATTGGTGTCAAGGATGGATCTGTTTTGGGGAAAAAGTTTGCAGTTGCTATGCCTGCCTACATGGAGTGGGTCAAGGAGAGAGTTGGAACTTTGTTGCTACCTTATGATAGGATGGAGCCATTGCAAGAGCAACCACCTTCGATACATTCTGAGAATGTGCCTGATGAGTATTACAAACGAGCCTTAATGGAGAATCGTCGGTTGAAAGAGAAGGAACAAGAGATCCAAATGGAGCTTTACAAAGCCAAAACTGATAAGTTGAATTTGGCTCACAAGCTCAAAGGAGTGCAAGGTGAAAGTGCTAATAGATTGAAGAACAAAAAGAGGTCCTATGAGGAGATAGAAGCAATGTTGAATGAAGAACACCATGAGCGCTTGAGGTTGCAAAAAGCGGATGCCAATTACCAAAGGAAGATACGAGACTTGGAAAGGCAGCTTAAGGACAAAGACATTCAGTTGAAGAAAGAGATAGACCTAAGGCATGCATCAGAGAACCAGCTCAGAGAAGAAGTTGTGGAGCTCAGAGTACAGCTGAAAGAGAAGATCACCCCTTTACCCGAGTGTTCAGAGTGTGACCGGTTGATTGATCAGTGCCAGTACCTGAAGACTCTCATTCCTGGAGGACGACGTTCTTAGTTTGTCTTGTTGTTTATTTTGAGAATCACCTCTAGGATTGTTGGATGGGATTCCCTGTTACTCTGATGTGAATCTTTGCTGGAACTATGTTTGTATGATCTTTATTGCTCATGATTATAGATGAGATTGTTGATGTTTCCCTTGTGCTCATCATCCTGTGTAGGTTGCTTCTTTGATGTTTGTGTTGCAGGTTGCCATTTTTCAAATATGGACGAGACTCTTGAGTGCCTGAGAAATGAACATAGCATATGCATCATACGCATCATACACATATCATTCTTGCATTACAGGTGTTCTTGAATAGACTTCTCATTCTGGTTCTTGTCCTAGGCAGGATTGCTGATCGTCGTCCGCACCGCTACGCGACAAGACTGAATCAACAGAGAAGCATGGATCAAGTTCAGGCTGAATTAGCAGAGATGAGGGCCAACATGGCCCAATTCATGAATATGATGCAAGGGGTTGTACAAGGGCAAGAGGAGCTGCGAGCCTTGGCCCAGAGACAGGATGAAATTCTGGCGTAGTTAGAGTTCAGATGTTCTACTTCAAGTCATGACATCTGATCTAACATTGTACCTATTACAGCAAGACAGTTATTACCCTCTGTACTAATGTGCACCTTTTCACAGTGTCACGACCTCTCCTTCTATGTCATCCTAGAATGGAGGGACACCTAGTTATGTGCACCTTATCATTCACTTCTGTTGTTTTCCTACACAGATATCAGCAAGATGTCTCAATCCTGTTTTGGACATTATCTGTTTCATTGTTCCAGTTTGTTGGTCATGTACTTATATTTCCTAAATTAAAGGTTGTAACAAGTTAAACTAATCTCCACTTATTAAGGAACTAACAAATAGATTATTTGCCAGGTTCATTAATTGTAGCTTAGTTGTTAGTTTCCTAGATTTTAGATCAGCTGGTGGATTCCTGAAGAATAGCCTGAGAAAAATCCTGAAACAGAAAAACTAACCATCCAACAATGTAGCATGTGCAGTCAGGAGTGAATGTCACAACATCCCGTTTGACATCCAAATCCAGAACCATATGCTAAGTCTGCTTGGTTCCTGAAAACAGACTGTGCTAAATTTGTTGTACTGTAAAAGACCAACCAGTCTCTACTTCAGTATCAGCTTACTAGAAGAACTGTCAAGACATCCAGTTTGACAGTTTCACAATGATCTTTTGGCCAGGTCTGATATGCTTTTGAACTCCAGACTTCACTACATACTGAACTGAAATCATCAGCTTATTAAACAGTATGTGCTGTTGTTGATGAATGTCAAAACATACTGATTGACATTCCAACAGAAGGCTATGTATCAGGTCTGCTATTATCTTGATGAACAGACTGGAATACATGCTTAGTTATGGCAAACATGATTATATCATACAGAAGGAAAACAAACACAGGAAATTGTTAACCCAGTTCAGTCCAACATGACCTACATCTGGGGGCTACCAAGCCAGGAAGAAGATCCACTATTAGCAGTATCAATTCAGAGTTAAACTCACCCGTTTACAACTCATCACTTAATCCCTACCCAATGCAATCTATACCTAGGAACTCCTAGATAGAAACCTCCAGTTTCCATTCCTATCACTACAATCACAATGTAATGTTACCACACCTTGAACTTGCTTCACAGCTTCATTCAAGAACAAAATCACTCTTGCCTACAGGCTTCGAGTTACAAACACTCTCAGGTTTTACCACTGAGAAACACATGGTAACCTTCCCACAGATTGGGAGGTTTACCTTACACACACCCCTAAAAATTCATTCTAAGAGGCTTACAAAAACTAGATTACAATCAGCTATTTATAACCTAATCACCCAACTGGATTTGGGCCTTCAGAAAATTGCAGCAGACTTGTTCTTTGCTGTTGCAACTTCAGCAGAAAAATTCTGCTACAAACAAGGTCTTCAAGTTCCTAAACTCTCTCCATATATATCTCCATGTTTAGAGCCTATATATATTCTGATTTAGTCTTCAAGACCTCCACATGGGAGTTAGGATATTCACCAGATATCCTTGCTGATCCCATGACATATACTGAATTAATTTATTCAGTTTCCTACACATGTGCGATGTCACAGACCTGATGTCGTGACATCGTACATGACATGTTGGTCCAGATGTTGAATTTCTTCAACCCAACATATTAAAACAACAGAGATGATTACATTATTTGTTTTCTAAAATTACTGCCAATCCTAAGGAATCAACACAGGAAGTTGTGATTCCACCTGTCAACCATAATTCGCCGGAAGTAGCCCCTGTTAATGACACCGTTGTTGCCACCATCCCTGTCAATAACTATGATGTGGGTGATGAATTGAGGGGTATCAGAATCAACGGACAACCTATCGCTCCAGAGACTGTTAATGTTCGAGCGGCCTGTGCTCCGGCTCGCCATCCTGCTCCGTTGGTTGATAGACAAGAGGATATGTTCACTCTCCTTAGTGATGATGATGAGGTGGGAAGGACTGAAGAGAGGGATAGAAAAGTTGATGCCCTTGCTGAGAAAATCCGTGCCATGGAGTGTCAGAACTCTTTGGGATTTGATGTAACCAATATGGGCTTGGTTGATGGGCTGAGAATCCCTTACAAATTCAAGGCGCCGTCCTTTGACAAATATAATGGCACTTCTTGTCCTCGCACCCATGTGCAAGCTTATTACAGAAAGATCTCCGCATACACTGATGATGAGAAGATGTGGATATATTTTTTCCAAGACAGCTTGTCTGGAGCGTCCTTGGACTGGAACATGGACTTGAGGAAAGAATCCATTAGAAGCTGGAGGGATTTGGGTGAAGCCTTTCTGAGACAGTATAAGCACAATATGGATATGGCTCCGAGCAGAACTCAGCTGCAGAGCTTGTGTCAAAAGTCTGGTGAAAGCTTCAAAGAGTACGCCCAGAGGTGGCGTGAATTAGTGGCAAGAGTGCAGCCTCCGATGTTGGAGAGGGAGCTGACCGATATGTTCAATGGAACACTGCAGGGTGTGTTTATGGACCGTATGGGGAGTTGCCCGTTCGGTAGCTTTTCAGATGTTGTTATCTGTGGAGAGAGGACTGAGAGTCTCATCAAAGCCGGTAAGATTCAAGATTCTGGTTCTTCATCTTCAAGTTCGAAGAAGACATTTTTTGGGGCACCCCGAAGGAGGGAGGGTAAAACAAATGTTGTACATCATCGGAGGAGTATGAACAGAGGACAGTATCGTCAAGTTGCTGCTGTGACTATTCCAGCACCCCAACATCAACAACAACAACAACAACCACGAGGAACACCACAGCAACAACAACAGCAACGCCCATTTCAGCCAAGACAGAGAATGTCGGATCGTCGTTTCGACCCGTTGCCGATGACCTATGCTGAATTACTTCCTGAACTGCTCAGGTTGGGGTTTGTTGAACTTCGCACCATGGCCCCGTTAACGAAGATACATGCTGGATATGATGCCAACGTCCGTTGTGACTTTCACTCCGGTGCATCGGGGCATCATATTGAGAACTGTCGGGCGTTTCATCATAAGGTCCAGGATTTGATTGATGCCAAGACAATCAACTTTGCTCCTGTTCCGAATATTGTGAATAATCCTATGCCTCAGCATGGTGGGCCTAGGGTGAACAATGTGGAAGATGGGGAAGTTGTAGATTTGGTAGTGGATGTTGATGATGTTCAGACGTCGTTGCTTGTGGTGAAAGAGCGTCTGTTGAAAGGGGGGTGTTCCCGGGCTGTGATGAAAGTTGTTCAGATTGTGATGGTCAAGAGAATGGTTGTGAAAAGTTGAGAAGAGGTATCCAGGGTTTGATGGATGATGGTTGCCTACAGTTTAGTCGGGTTGTGAAAGATCGTGGGATGGTATCAACTGTCACCATTTACTTCAAACCGTCCGAGGGTCCTGGACGTGTGCCAAGAAATGTTAATGCACCCGTAACTGTTGGTACTCCGGTAACCATATTTGCACCAGTGACGGTTGGTACTCCTGTCACCATTGTTGCTTCTGATGGAAGACCTGTTGAGAATAGTAGAGCAGTTCCGTGGAAGTATGATAATACTTTCCGCAGCAACAGAAGGTTAGAAAGTCAGACCAAACTAGTGAATCAGGCCCCAGTGACCATTGGTGTGCCAAGTAGAACTCCTGTAACTGTTGGTCCAGCTGTGGACAATGTGGGAGGACCTGGAGGGTTTACTAGAAGTGGTCGTCTGTTTGCACCACAAACTCTGAGAGATAGCAATGCTGAGGCTCTTGCTAAGGCCAAAGGGAAACAAGCTGTGGTTGAAGAAGGACCAGTGCAGAAGGAAGTGCCTGAGGGTTCCTTTGAGAAAGATGTGGAAGAGTTCATGAAGATCATTAATAAGAGTGACTATAAGATTGTGGATCAGCTAAACCAAACTCCATCGAAAATCTCTATCCTCTCGTTGTTATTGTGTTCTGAGGCACACCGTAACGCCTTGCTGAAAATGTTGAATCTGGCTTACGTGCCTCAGGAGATTTCTGTCAACCAGCTCGAGGGTGTTATTGCGAATGTGAGCACGAGACATGGGTTGGGGTTCACAGATCTGGATTTGACGCCTGAGGGTCGCAACCATAACAGAGCCCTACATATCACTATGGAGTGCAAAGGCGCAATGTTATCGCATGTGTTGGTTGACACCGGTTCTTCCTTGAACGTGTTGCCCAAGAAAGCTTTGATTAAACTTGATGTTGAAGGGGTTGTCCTCACCCCAAGTGATCTTGTGGTCCGTGCTTTCGATGGATCCAAGCGATCTGTTTTCGGCGAAGTCACGTTGCCAGTGAAGATTGGCCCAGAGGTATTTGATATTGTCTTCTATGTGATGGATATTCAACCAGCATATATTTGTCTATTGGGGCGTCCCTGGATACATGGGGTTGGGGCAGTTTCGTCAACTCTCCATCAAAAGCTGAAGTACGTGTGAAACGGTCAGGTTGTGACTGTGTGTGGCGAGGAGGACATTCTTGTGAGTCATCTATCCTCTTTCAAGTATGTGGAGATGGATGGCGAAATTCATGAAACTCTGTGCCAAGCATTCGAGACCATTGAGATTGAGAAGGTGGCTTTTGTTGAACAGAAGAAGCCAGGTGCCTCAATTGCATCATACAAGCAAGCTTTGGAGGTTGTCAATTCTGGTAACGCAGAAGGCTGGGGCAAGATTGTTGACATGCCCGTCAAAGAAGACAAATTCGGCATTGGTTACCAACCTCTTCAGTCAGAGCAGGGTGTTCAGAAAGGGCCGAGTACCTTCACCAGCGCTGGATTGATGAATCATGGTGATGTCTTTGCAGCAGGCAGTGAAGACAGAGACAGTGATTGTGATCTGGACAACTGGGTGCGCCCGTGTGCTCCAGGGGAGATGGTGAACAATTGGACAGCTGAAGAAATAGTCCAAGTTACTCTTCAGACAGAGTAATTTTCTTTTGTTTTTCATTCTGCACAAAAACCCTACGTTCTGCCCGAGGCGTAGTGGTTCATTGTAGGGCCACATCATGTTTGAACTTTCAATGATTATCATTAATAAAGGACGTTTTGCAAACAAATTTATGATCACTGTCTTTCTGTTTTTATTTTCATTTTCAAAACAATAAAAATGGCAATGTTTTTTGTTTTTGTGACTTTCTTGAACTCTTTTCTAAAATAAAGCATTAAACATCGTTCATGCAGAATCGATCTCGCGGATTCCATTAAAAACAGTTCTGTTATGCCTCAGTATGATTTTGATAATCCCATTTACCAAGCTGAAGAGGAGAGTGATGAAGATTGTGAACTCCCCAAAGAATTGGTCAGATTACTGACACAAGAGGAAAGGGTCATCCAACCTCATCAGGAAGAGTTGGAAATTATTAACCTTGGTACTGAGGACGCCAGGAAAGAGATCAAGATCGGGGCTGCTTTGAAGGAAAATGTCAAGAGAAGGCTGATTGAGATGCTGAGAGAATATGTGGAGATATTCGCATGGTCATATCAAGATATGCCTGGGTTGGATACATATATTGTGGTACACAGGCTACCTCTCAAAGAAGATTGTCCTCCGATAAAGCAGAAGCTTCGTAGAACTAGTCCTGATATGGATGTCAAAATCAAAGAGGAGGTTCAGAAGCAGTTGGATGCGGGTTTTCTGGCAGTTACCAATTATCCCCCGTGGGTGGCCAACATCGTACCCGTGCCGAAGAAGGATGGTAAAGTCAGGATGTGTGTCGATTACCGAGATTTAAATAGAGCCAGTCCGAAAGATGACTTCCCATTACCTCACATTGATGTATTGGTTGATAACACTGCTCAATCCTCGGTTTTCTCTTTCATGGATGGATTTTCTGGCTATAATCAGATCAAGATGGCGCCAGAAGACATGGAAAAGACGACATTCATTACACCTTGGGGCACGTTCTGTTATAAGGTGATGCCATTTGGGCTGAAGAATGCCGGTGCTACCTATTAGAGGGCTATGACGACTCTCTTTCATGACATGATGCACAAAGAAATTGAAGTGTACGTGGATGATATGATTGAGAAGTCTCAGACAGAAGAGGAGCACTTGGTAAACTTGCAGAAGTTGTTTGAAAGGCTGAGAAAATTCAAACTGAGGTTGAATCCAAACAAGTGTACGTTTGGAGTGAGATCCGGAAAGCTGTTGGGTTTCATTGTCAGTGAGAAAGGGATTGAGGTTGATCCAGCAAAAGTGAGAGCTATTCAAGAAATGCCTGAACCGAGAACGGAAAAGTAAGTTCGTGGGTTTTTAGGGAGATTGAACTACATTGCACGGTTCGTATCTCACCTAACTGCCACATGTGAACCGATATTCAAATTGCTAAGAAAAGATCAAGCAATCAGATGGAATGATGACTGTCAAAAAGCTTTTGATAAAATAAAAGAATATTTGCAGAAACCTCCAATCCTTATACCTCCAGTTCCTGGGAGGCCTCTGATAATGTACCTGTTAGTAACTGAGAACTCGATGGGGTGTGTATTGGGACAGCATGACGAGTCTGGTCGAAAAGAGCATGCAATATACTACCTTAGCAAAAAGTTTACCGACTGTGAAATAAGATATTCACTGCTCGAGAAAACTTGTTGCGCTTTGGCATGGGCTGCTCGCCGACTGAGACAGTATATGCTGAACAGTACTACCTTGTTGATTTCTAAGATGGATCCAGTGAAATACATCTTCGAAAAGCCGACTCTCACTGGACGTGTGGCTCGTTGGCAGATGATTTTGACTGAGTATGATATCCAGTACACGTCGCAAAAGGCCATCAAAGGTAGTATTTTGTCTGATTACCTTGCCGAGCAACCAATTGATGATTATCAGCCGATGATGTTTGAATTCCCTGATGAAGACATCATGTACTTAAAGATGAAAGATTGTGAAGAGCCTCTTGTCGAGGAAGGACCGGATCCTGATGACAAGTGAACACTGATGTTTGATGGGGTGGTTAATGTGAATGGAAATGGTGTTGGGGCAGTACTCATCAATCCTAAAGGTGCGCACTTACCTTTTTCTGCCAGGTTGACTTTTGAAGTGACCAACAACGAAGCTGAGTACGAGGCTTGTATCATGGGGATTGAAGAAGCCATCGATCTAAGGATCAAAACTCTAGACATTTATGGAGATTCCGCTCTAGTGATTAACCAAGTCAATGGAGACTGGAATACTCATCAGCCGCATTTGATTCCTTATCGAGATTACACCAGAAGGATCCTGACTTTCTTCAAGACAGTGAAGCTGTATCATGTTCCCCGAGATGAAAATCAGATGGTTGATGCCTTGGCCACTTTGTCTTCCATGATCAAAGTCCATTGGCATAATCATGTGCCACACGTTGCTGTGAATCGACTCGAGAGGCCTGCGTATGTGTTTGCAGCCGAGTCTGTTGTGGATGAGAAGCCGTGGTACTATGACATTAAGAATTTCCTCAAAAGCCAGGAGTATCCTGAGGGAGCGTCGAAGAATGACAAGAAGACCCTGAGAAGGCTAGCTGGAGGCTTTTATTTGAATCAGGATGATGTGTTGTACAAGAGGAACTTTGACATGGTTCTGCTCAGATGCGTGGATAGACATGAAGCAGACATGTTAATGCAGGAAGTACACGAGGGGTCTTTCGGTACCCATGCCGGTGGTCATGCAATGTCCAAGAAGTTGTTAAGAGCCGGTTATTACTGGATAACCATGGAATTCGATTGTTTCAAATACGCTCGGAAGTGCCACAAATGTCAGATCTATGCAGATAAGGTGCATGTACCACCAAGCCCTCTGAATGTTATGAATTCTCCTTGGCCATTCGCGGTGTGGGGCATCGATATGATTGGGAAGATTGAGCCTACTACGTCTAATGGAAATCGCTTCATCCTGGTTGCGATTGATTACTTCACCAAGTGGGTGGAAGCAGCTTCATATGCCAATGTTACCAAGCAAGTGGTTGCCCGATTCCTTAAGAGGGAGATTATCTGTCGTTATGGGGTTCCTGAGAGAATCATTACTGATAATGGTTCGAATCTCAATAACAAGATGATGAAAGAGCTTTGCAGAGATTTCAAGATCGAACACCACAATTCTTCTCCTTACAGACCAAAGATGAATGGTGCTGTAGAGGCGGCAAACAAGAACATTAAGAAGATTGTGCAGAAGATGATCGTGACGTACAAGGATTGGCATGAGATGTTGCCTTTCGCTTTGCATGGGTACCGTACCTCAGTACATACGTCAACCGGGGCAACCCCTTACTCCCTTGTGTATGGTATGGAAGTAGTCCTACCTGTGGAAGTGGAGATTCCTTCTCTGAGAGTCTTGCTGGACGTTAAGCTAGACGAGGCTGAGTGGATTCAGACAAGGTTCAATGAGTTAAGCCTTATCGAAGAGAAGCGGTTAGCAGCTGTGTGCCATGGGCAACTGTATCAGAAAAGGATGAAGAAGGACTTTGATCAGAAAGTGCGTCCTCGAAGCTATCAGACAGGTGATTTGGTTTTGAAGAGGATCCTTCCTCCCGGTACAGATAACAGGGGCAAGTGGACTCCGAATTATGAAGGTCCATATGTTGTCAAGAAGGTTTTCTCCGGTGGAGCCTTGATGCTGACAACTATGGATGGTGAAGATTTTCCATCCCCTGTGAACTCAGATGTAGTCAAAAAATACTTCGCATAAATTGACCCGCTGGACGAAAAGTATAAAAGAGTCTAGGCAAAAAAGGGCATCCCGGCGAACCAAGAAAAAAGGAAAAAAGGTTCGGGCAAAAGTTAGGGATAAAGAATAAAAAGAATATGTACACCCGGTAAGTCGAAAACCTGCAAAGGCGGCTTAGGCAAAAATGGGTATCCCGGTGGATTTAAAACCTGAAAAGGCGATCCAGGCAAAAGAGGGATTAAAGCGAAGACTATAGTTTGAGTTATCTGTACTTCATCGCGCTTCAATGTCTACCATCTCGAAGGATATGACCGGTCCAATCATTCTTCTCAGAAAGCAGGGAATTTGGGGGAAATTGAGGATCTGTGAGTCATAACAGAATTGGAAAATAGTGGATGTCGTGTTCACATTGCCAATAGGATAGTTTATTTCCTTGTTTTGGCGCAATTACCTCCTCCTAGGAATTGCTTCCTGATGTATTTGCCTTTATAGGCCCATTTTCAATCAATAAAAGTCGTTATTCAGTTAAATTGCTCTCTTGTTTTTATTTTACTGTTTTGTTTGCAAAAACGTCCGAATTTTTGATAAACATTGCATATAAAAAAACATGAAGGCTAGACAATAACGTGCAGAAAAATAAAACATTTGAAAATCATTTTGAATGTTGAGTACACTTGGGTGTATCTTGTCTATACAATCCACTGGGGCATGTATGTCTTGCTGTTTTGTAGGTTACTATCTTCGATCGCTGGCTGAAGCAGATAAGCCACAGTTTGTTCAAAGATGTTTCAGCATTGTCCAGTAGTGTGAGAAGTTGGGTTGTCCAAAGCAAGACAGGGCTTGTCTCCCCAGCAGATTCGAGAATGATATCCCTCAGCGGCCGAGCCTGAAGGTTGATGTAATCCCCCGCAGGGTCGAAGAATGCCTTTCCCCAGCAAGTCTGAGGACTGTTAGTTCCCCAGAGAGTCTGAAGATTGTTGTTTCCCCAACGGAGGTGTCAATGGGTAGATTGTTCCTCAGCAGCCAGGTCTGAAGGGCTGTAATCCCCAGCAGGGTTGAGTTTGCTGTAATCCCCAGCAGGGTTGATGTTAGTTCCCTAGCACGTCTGTACGTTGCTGTTTCCCCAACGGAGGTGTGTATTGATGTTATTTCCCCAGCGAAGCCCCAAGTGGATCGGGTTCAGCGGAGGTCGTCCCCAGTGAGGATTATCCTCTCCCCAGCAGCAGTGCAATTCCCCAGCATGGTTGGAAGGTTGGTGTTTCCCAACAAGTGGTTCCCCAGTTGAGTCGGTTTCTCTGCCGTTCCAAGAATGTCAGATCAGCAAGTATCCGCAGCAGAATTGTTGCGTCTCCCCACAGAGTTGGAAGACCGAATCAGAATCGTATGCTCAGCGGAGTGATCATTTGCTCTCCCAGCAGGAGTTTTCCTCCATTTGCATCTTGCATATAGTAATCATTTGCATTTGCATCCTCAAATCGCGTAGCATTTCCATTCAGTATGGAGCATTACGTCATAGAAAAACTCAAACATAGGCATACATGTGTTAAACCAGATTGGATCATATCCCCAGCAGATGCGGATCATTTTTCAACATCTGTACGGCACATTTGCTACAGTTGCTCCTGACAGCATTCAGAATCGATAATCCCCAGAGAGATTTATTTCTTCACCCGTCTGTGAAAGGAAAAGTTGATTCGCCCCAGCGTGGTCCCCGGCATGTGTCTGCCTTGTTGTGACGTATGTAGATATCATCCTTGCGATATCGGTAAGTGTCGTGTCGACCCCCGTAAGGTCTATTTTTTTGTGTCCGTAAACATCATCGTTCGATGTCGGTAAACATCGAGTCGCTTGTTAACCATCGGTAAATGGTTTTGTTGTTTCAAATCCCCAGCAGATTTAGTATCTGTGGATATCAGCCATCGGTAAATGGTTTCGTATCATGAGAGTATTCTTTCCTTGGTGTCGGTAAACACCATCTTTCGATGTCGGTAAACATCGTATATTTTTTCCAGTCATCGGTAAATGTTTGGTCGTCCTTTTTTTTTATGTCGGTAAACATCATCTTTTGATGTCGGTAAACGTCGAGTTTTTTGCCATTCGTCCATTGACGTCTGGTTGTGTATCTTTTTTCCCAGTCATCGGTAAATGTCTGGTCGTGTATCTTTTCTTTGATGAATATCAAAATCCCTAGTAGAGTCGTCGATAAACGTCTTGTCTGGTTCCAGTTGTAAACATCTTGTTCCTCCCCAGTCGAAGACGCCATCGGTAAATGGCCTCACTTTCCTTGATATCAGTGTATGTCAAGTCGACTTTTTTAAGCCGCCATCGGTAAATGGCCTCACTTTCTTCGATATCGGTAAATATCGAATGTCCAGCTTAGTCGCCATCAGTAAATGGCCTCGCTTGCTGTAACATATGTTCCCCAGCAGCCATCGGTAAATGGTCTCGCTGTCTTTGATATCGGTAAATATCAAAAGTTGTTTTAAAGCCACCATCGGTAAATGGTCTTGCTTCCTTTTAATATCAAATTTCCAGTTGAAGCCACCATCGGTAAATGGTCCCGCTTCCTTTGGATGTTGTTTCCCAACAACCATCGGAAAATGGTCTCGCTGTCTTTGATATCGGTAAATATCAAGTTTCCAGTAAAGCCGCCATCGGTAAGTGGCCTCGCTTTTCTTCGCTTCATTCCCCGCAGAGTGCAAATTCCAGGTCCTTTGGTATTCAATCCCTGTTTACCTTGAAGGTCTGACAGTCGTTGCTCTCATTCGTTCAGGTTCTCAGTTGATTGAATAGGGGCAGCTGTAGCACCTCAAATTTGCACCCCCCAGTCATGCATTCATTTCATTTTTTTTAGGTCATTAACATTGCATATTGCATTGCATCATAAAAGTCAACTAGAATTGGCATCGAGAGATTCATCAGTGCAAGAAGAGCAAGTTTTTTCCTTGAGTTGAAGGCCACATGACTATTCTAGAGAGCTTATATGAATCAAGGTTCATTTTGAAGCAACTTGACCAAGTGTTAGAGGCTCAAACTCATCAGTGCATTGCCAGGTCATCTGGGGCCCATAAAAGTCAACTGAAAGTCAACTGAGGGCCAGGAGGTGGAGAAATGGTTTGAGACACTTCATTCATGTCCGAAAGAGGTTTATTCATCATGTCAAACATCTAAATTGAAGAATTTGAAGCCAGATCAAAAGTTTCCAAAAATGGAAAGTGACATGTAATTTCAAGTTTCCAAAAATGGCAAGTTTTTGGACCACTTTCAACTTGACTTTCCAACACCAAAGAAGCTTCAAATGAAATTTTGTCCAACATGAAAGTTAAATATCTTTCTCTCCCATTTCCAAAAAGTCCAAGATCATGAACATCTAATGAATGGTTGAGGAGTTATGATCAAGTCATTGCCAAGTGTGCTTGAAACTTCAAAATGCCATAACTTTTGATCCAAAGCTCCAAAATGAGTCCCTCTTTTTGCATATTGCTCCTTATGACATATATTTTCCAAATCCATCATCGCATTGCATGAAATTTTATTACATAATCAAATGCCCATGCATGAACATTTTGGAGGGAAATTTGGAGATTCAAATTTGGTGCATCATATGAATAAAATACCATTGCCAACATGTGCATGAGATGATTTTGAATGATTTTGAGCATCCATACAACACTGTTCACGTCCAAATTTGCATGGCACCTCACATTTTCTAATTTTGGTCATACATCTTATTTTTCTTAATCTCAATTAACCAATGCAAATGTGGATTAGCAATGTGATTAGGACAGAGTATAAATGCCAAATCCTAACAGAATTTCTGGG
This sequence comes from Lathyrus oleraceus, assembly GCF_024323335.1. Lineage (NCBI taxonomy): Eukaryota > Viridiplantae > Streptophyta > Magnoliopsida > Fabales > Fabaceae > Lathyrus > Lathyrus oleraceus. The sequence continues at coordinate 170,007,518 of NC_066583.1, read as the reverse complement.
TTTTTTTGAACATTCTATATCCAAAATTTCTCTTCCCTCCAAATTTTTCTCTCAATTGAAACTTGAAATTTTTCCACATAGCACCTGGATTTTATTGGATATTCTTGTTCTCTGATCATCATTGAGTGCAGATCCAGCTCTTGATTAAAGAATTCGAGCTAAAATCAAGCTGTGCAAGCTCAAGAACATGAAGATGGAAGTTGAAATCTAAGCTAGATCCAAGCCATTCCAAGCTTCAATTCATGCACAAAGCTTCATAATATCATCTCAGGATTGGATCTACACACTTGCAAGGCCTTGAACACGCTGATTTCAGTGACTGCTCTTCAAGAAGGTTTGGATTCGAAGCTCTTAATTCTCCGTTATTTTGCCATGTTTATGTAGATCATTCATTGCTGAGCATGCTGATATAAGTAGTTTTTGAAATGGTGAAGAATTGACTGAGTAATGTTGATTTAAAGTTTTGGATGTGAAAATGTTTTCCTTCGATTCTCATGATCCATGGACTGTTAGGATTAATTGATGGTAGATTTGGAACGTGCATGTGATAAGCTTTTGAACGGTATATGATTTGCATGAATCTGGAAAAAAATTGTGAACATGTTACTGTAGCACCACCGTCTTCATGAAGAAGACGGTGGAAACCACCGTGCCAACCGCCTTGCATGAATAGTTAGGGTTTTCTGGTTCAGTTTCTGGAATTACACTGTTAGCGCGCCTTTCACCGATGAGTCCTGGGTTCGATTCCGCGCATGGTTATTTTGAATTCCACTTGTATTTTCCCTCATTAGCCAAAACGCTGTCGTTTTGGTGTGCCCATGCTTCGATTCTGGCATGAGGCATTTCAATTTTCATATTATTTCATGTTTTCAATTTTTATTTCATTTTTATTCATGTACTTCAAAAAATCACTAAAAATTGAAAACGAGTCCAAATAATTCCCAATTTTTTCCTACATGTTCATATGGATGTATATTATTTTGTGATGCTGATTTCATGATTTTATCATTTCTTGAATTTTAATTGTGTTGGCTTCTTTGGACATGTATGCAAATGTGACATGCTTCATTCATTCTATTGTGAAATGCTCATACATTGGCCAATTGATTTGAAATTTGGTATGTTGATTCCTAACATGTTGATTGATTTTTGAGGCTTGGTTGTGCATTTTTATCATCTTCCATCTCTGTTTTAGGCACATGAATGTTTGGTGTGACAATGTGTGTCACACAATTTGATGTCATACTTGTTCATTTTCATTTCCAGGTCAATTGAGCTCTGTTGATTCTAATTTTTGGCATGATGATTGTGTTTGACATGTTGTGTGCACATAAAAATTTTCATGATTGTTTGATTCATTTCTGTTTTAATATGGAATTTTGATCCTTGATGTCCAATTGTGTGCTTTGTAATTGCCTTTGCCATATCTTGCTCATGAGATGACTTTTCCATTTGCTTTAGACTTGGTCCTTTTTAGGACATGTTCTTACTTGAATAAATGTGCTTCATGTTGAATATTGGTTGCTGTTTTGACTTTTTACTTTGCCTTTGACCCTAGCCTTGGTGCTAGTGGTTTGTACTCATCTTTTGAGTTTTGCATTTCAGGTTCAAGCTTCTAGTCTTGATGGTTGATGTTGATCTCATGAATTGAGATGCAAAATTCTTTGTCCACTAACCTTTCTGGTGTTGTAGGTTCCTTGGTGATGAACTCACTTGAGTTGTTGACTTGCATTGTGTATATTGGTTGTCTCACTGTTGACTGTCTGTTTGGTTTGTCTGAATGTGAATATTGACTTGTTTGATTTTCTTACAGGTACTTTAGTAGCTTTAACTCATTGCTTGAGTTGCTTTGCTTTGCTTGTGGTTTGCATACCACCTAGGTAATCATCCTTTAACTCCATGTAGTCTGGAAGCCCTGTCGTTTCTTTTGGCAGGCATTTGGCTGAAGTCCTCCTTAAGAGGCAATGACTGTGTTTGTTTACTTTTGTGCCACGTACTTCAAGTCCTCCTAAGTGAAGAGGCAATTGGCAGATAGAAGGGACTAGCTGTCAGTCCCTTGCTAATTGTTTGAGTCGTTCATTATGCTCGCACTACGTGCTGAGAACCTAACCCCAAGATCCTTGTATATAGAGTCAGTCAAGTGGAGTAGAGTCCCATATTCTGGACTCCCACATTTTCATTGATCGAAGCTCACCCAGGCCCGGGTTAAGAGTTATGAGGTCCAATCCTCATTACCTTTCATCTGCTCACTCTGACAGTCAATGTCAGTGGTTAAGAGCCTTAGATACCCTTCCAAATGGCTTGTTTGTCGAGGTTGATATGACCCCTTGACTAAAGCCTTACCCTTGATGTTTGAGCCCCTTGTTGGTGTGTTTACTTCAAGCTGTATGTGTTTGTGTGGTGTGATTGTATCCCCTAGGTTTGCTAGACTTCGCATAGTCTCGTTTGCATGTCAATTAAGGTAGCACGGTTCCTTCGTCTAGGACTTCCTTTCTTGCGTGAGCTTTCCTAAAACACAAACCAACTTTATCCCCTCTTAAGGACACGTTAACTCCTTCTACTACAGGTGAGTAAGTCTCCCAAGGTCGAGCATCCGGTAGATTGCGTAGTGACGTTGTTCACCTAAAAAACACAAAACCAATAGAAATAGTTTAGCCGAACTACGGCAACTCTGATTCTCATGTCCAGATGGGATACGTAGGCACGAGATGCGATGTCTTGTCGAGTTTGACTAACAACTAACTTTGATCCTTGTCTCTCGCCCTCATTGCGATTGAGACCTTCCTTTTCTCTTGCCCTCGTTGCGATTGAGACCTTCCTTTTCTCTCGCCCTCGTTGCGATCGAGACCTCCCTTTTCTCTTTCCCTAGCCGCAATCAAGACCCTTCTGCTTTGTGTGTGTGTGTGTTGGGAGTCTGATGTAAGTCCAGCGATTGGCATTCGGTTTCCCGTTTGTTTGTTGTTTGTTAGGAGTCTGATGTAAGTCCAACGATTGGCATTCGATTTTCTGTTTGCGTTTCTTTGTTCGGAGTCGGATGTAAGCCCAGCGATTGGCATTCCGTTTCCTCGTTTGCATTGTGTGAGTTCGGAGTCAGATGTAAGACCATTGATTGGCAGTCTGTTTCCGGTTGTGTGTTTGCTCTGACGTCTCAGCGTCTTTGGTTTAGTGTTTTGTTTCGGCGTGCGTTAGCCGAGCTACGAGTGCTCTGATTCTTTCTCTGGCTAGAGAAGATACGTATGCACAGGATACGATATCCTAGCGAGCACATTTCCCGTTTCCCCGAACTACGTCGACTCTGATGTTTGTGTCTGACAAACTACGTAGGCCCAGGATGCGACATCCTGCCGAGTCATCTTCTTCCATCTTCTTTCATCTGTGTTCTATTCCAGTCTTATGCAGTTTTTGAGCAGTTATTTAGCAACCTTATTCTATTCTTTCTGAGCGTGGATCCCGTCGAGTACGACGGACGTGAGGGGGTGCTAATACCTTCCCCTTGCGTAACCGACTCCCGATCCTTGCAATCTCTAGTCGTGAGACAATTTCCTTTCCAGGTTTACTTCAAGCGTTTCCTTTCCCTCCTTTGGGATAAATAACGCATGGTGGCGGCTCTGTGTCTTTTCCCGTCGGTTGTTTTTCGCGTACGCGACACAAAGAAAATGTAATGCATGTATAATTAGGATCTAGGATAACATGAGTATCACATAACAAACTACTAGGTAGGCTCCATATAATGGATAGTTTTAAATTTTCTACCCATAAACCACTCACGGGGTTGGCTCTTAGGTTTTAGATGAGGTTCCTAGGATCACAGATCATGTTCAGAAAATCCTCGCAATAATGGGCTAGCCTCATCGCGATGGAGACTCTAAACAGATTTACTCTATGAGGGATTTTTGTATTGTTCGAACGAGGTGTATACCCCTCGGTTTAATAGAACATAATCACCAACCTTAGTAATAGGCTTCAGGTTAAGGTGAGGTTCCTAGAGTCACAGATCGTATTTAAAATTTCCCCACCATAATGGGCTAGCCATATCATGATGGAAATTCCAAACAAATCTACTCTAGGTGGAGTCTTCGTATTGTTCCAACAAGGTGTAGACCCCTCGGTTCAGTACTACACAACTTCTGATTCTAAGTTTTTCTCGAAGTTCGGGTACAGAGCTTATCTCACAACATGCATCCAAAACCATAAACCACCCATTACAGCATCAAAGAAGCAAATCACAGATAGCATAAATAATACAATAAGATAAAGAGAAAGAAATAAACAACATTTTAACATTATATGCAAATTGAACTAAATTAGGCTTGACTCTCTCTTGCTTAGAGCATACAGTCCCCAACAGAGTCGCCATCTGTCGCATCTCGAAAAATACGATCCCTCGCGATGGTTGCAGAAAAAATGATTCGAACAGAGTCGCCGCCGAACTTTATTTATCCCAATGAAGGAATAGGAAAATATCAATAAAACCTTTAAAAATAGAATAATGGTCGCCGCAACCATATTCGGGTTCGGGAGTCGATTACGCAAGGGGAAGATATTAGCACCCCTTTTACGTCCATTGTACTCAACGGGAACCTTTTAGTTTAATTTTCAATTTGAATGTTAGTTAATGTTGTTTGTTTTCTTCGAGTGATAAAAATATTGAGAAAAGAGATGGATGGAAACCTCATAAGAGGGGAAATGGAGGTTTTTTTATTAGTGTGCTCGCTAAGATCTCGTAATCTCGTGCCTACTTATCCTTATGGTGCAATAAGGAAATTAGAGCATTTGTAGTTCGGGGAACTACGATTGATACGTGTATTTTAATGAACGACTGTTTAGATCGCGTTCTAAAGGCTAAACTTGTCTACTCTCGGCGGAGGCTTAAGCACTAGTTTATTATGCGCGTTAGAAGGGATTAAACAGTGTTCTTTTTGAAAAGAGTTTCGATCGCACGGGGCAAGGAAAGAGGTTTGATAAGTTGAATGTGTTTTAATGAACAAGTACTTAGATCGCATCCTAGCGGTTAAACGTTGGCTTGCATGCTCGCGGTGGAGACTTAAGCGCTAGTTTGTGTATGCATTAGAAAGGATTAAGAAATAATCTTTCTGAAAAGATTTTAGTGGTTGGTCACACAGGGGCGACGAATTAAGTTTAATATGTTTGGTATTTTGAAGAAGAACGACAAAAGATTGAGCAATGTAGTGCACTCCAATCATTCAATTCTTTCGAGGAATAACAAGGTAAACGCCTTCTACTCCCTTTTCATTCAAATTATTATTGAAAATTGTTTGCGGAAACCGAATATGCATGGTAGTGAGGCGTGCGCCTCCTACTTGCTTACTCGAGAAATAATGAGGCGTGCGCCACCTATTCCTTTATCCAAGTTTATTTAGAGTGTTTTAATCGGACGACGAAAGTTTGAGCAATATGGCGAGCGCTAATCATTCGAATATTCGAGAGATAGTGAAGCGAACACATCCTATACTCTTTTCATCCAAAGTTCATTTAAGGTGTTTTAATCGAACGACGAAAACTTGAGCAATATGGCGGACGCCAATCATTTAAATATTCGAGAGATAGTGAAGCGAACGCATCCCATTCTCCTTTTCATCCAAATTTAAGTTATAAAAAAGGTTCTTTAGAAATTATATTGATTTGAAAAATGATTTGAAATTGCACGGTTAATAGGATTTAGATAGAAATGCATGGTGTATCAATCATCTAATCGATTAATCAAAATAGAATAGGTCTCATTGTAAGAAACCCCAAGAGTAAGCTATGTGAGATTGATGGCGATGCTAAAAGCAATCGACTTACAAAGATGTTTGAAAAATGGGCTCGATGTTGAATCGAGAATTGTGTGATTTTAGTGGTTTCAAATGATTTTGTATTGATGATGAAATGGAATGGAATCGAATTTGTATTATGCAAAGATGGTGGAAAATGACAGTGAAATTGTAATAGTGAAATAAAATCGGTCAACTTTTTAATTGTCAAAATTAATTTATTATGATTAAAAGAGAAAGAATTAAGTGACGATATCGATTTATTTAATTGAATCGGTGTGCTCAAACCGGTTTGTGCAAAATGACAACATGATTAATGTCATACGCAAGATCATAATACGGTGAAAATATTCTATTGATGTATTTGACATTTGGGCGGCATAACGACATAAAATTGCCGTATCCATGGATGTAATCCGATTTAACGCAATGGAATAAAACAACAATAAACCAAATATAATTACGATACCTAAACCAAAATAGATGCAATACAATGAAACCGGAAAATTAATTACAATGAATATCACCATAAACGAACAATACCAAATAAAGTGAAATCAAAATTTTACCCCACAAAATGTTTGTCATTAATAAGTCAAAATCCAATGAAATTTCAGCATCCCATTGTACTCTTTCAAAGAATAATCCCAAACATACACAAGATAATATTCATTTCATCAATTAACGCAACAAGGTGAAAGAACTATTTATCAAAACAAAAATCATAATAACAATTTTATTAGCATGACATATTTTAAGTAAACTGAGTTAACTCATAAATCTAGGTTAACCAAAACTCACAAAAACCCAACAATAAAATATTGAATCTCAAAACACAATGGACTGTAATAATCAACAAGGGAAATCTCCTAAAGCCAATAACATTGGATTCATAAAGCAACAATTGCCAAAACATGCTTACTGTTAAGCTTGTTCTGTTTTATGAGCAGTGTCAACATCAGAGAAAACGAACTTCAACCGGTGGCCATTTTCGCTTAGATCCAGTTGTATGGACAATAACTGTGAGACCGTCGGACAAGGAGAAAGAGGGTTTTGTACCAGTGTGAAGCTAGTGGAAATATACCCGAACGTATCGCACGCTTGAACATACAACAGAGTCGCCATCGAACTTTATTTGTCCCCAAAGGGAAGGGAAAACATAGATAAAACCCAGGGGAAAGAGATATACTGGTAAGGAAGTCAGTTATGCAAGGGGAATGTATTAGCACCCCTAACATCCATGGTACTCCATGGGAACCATTTTGATTATTCTCGCTCGAATAGGTGTTAGATCTAAGATTACTCGCAAAAGGATGGGGAAGGAAGAGAAATAGATAAAGTGTTCAGTAAGGATTGGGCCCTCATGCCTACGTATCCTCATAATGCAATGAGGAATTCAGAGCTTCGTAGTTCAAAGAACTAATGGCAGGAAATGAAAAGAAGTGTGGTAGCAATATGGTCTGAACCAAAGGATAGTGTTTTGAACTCCAACAAGGGTGAAAAGATGAACCCGAGAGTAAGGTGGCTATTACTAATACGTGGACCAGCAGGTCGCCACTATAAGGTAAAACCGAAAAGGAAGGAGTTAAGTGTTTGAGGTTGTAGCCCAAACATCTCTTGGTTCACAAGGTGGCGCAAGAAGAAGCACAAAGAGGTAGTGTATTTGGCTCAAAGGTAACTGGTATATCACATGGAGTGAAGGAAGGTAGAATATGAATGTATCACGGAAATGAATGGAAGGAAGTGACCAAAGTCACAGAAATTGAATATTTGGTGATAATTGACTAAAGAAGTATTATTTGAAATCAAAAGGTGAAAGTGTATTGGAATCCATAATAGAAATGGGATTTGTACCATAGAAGGAAACAACTTTAATCGCTATGTGGACCACCAGGCCGCCGCTATGGGGTGTTTAGCCAAAAAAAGGAAGGAATTAAGTGTTTGAGGTTGTAGGCCAAACAACTCTAGGTAGAAAGACGAATTACATTAGGTGTCCTAAAAGGATGTATATGGAATCCCAAAGAAAGTGTATCTCGATGTCAAAGGAATAATATGTCACTGGGTGAATGATTTATGATCGAAGGTAGGTGATGGATAGTGAAAGATATGAGTGATGCCCTAAGGCGAAGGAGGAATAATTAGAAGTATGCTCGTCAAGGATTCACATCCTTATGCCTACGTATTCTCATCATGCAATGACAAAGTCAGAGCAATCGTAGTTCGGAACCACGAAAATAGAGAGAGAGACATTTGTCTAAGCAACGGGGGCTCACAAGACAAACACCACTTCAAAGGATGATTGTAGTACTGGATGGTATGATTATATTACTGTTACCACGAGAAATCTCTAAGGCATGCTGAAAGCATAACTGGTGATAGGGTCCTGTGAATTTGGGGGTTATACCCCATCAAAGGATGAAGATGCGCCTGAGATGAGCAAGAGGGGAAAGAACACAAGTCAAGGGATGAAGTCGATAAAGAAAAGCATGTTTGGTCGACAGGTCATTCCGTCGACTGAGATGAAGTTTGGGACTTAAAGAATTTTCTTCCATGCCAAATGCTTAGAAGACAGTGTCGCCCTGAACATTTGGGCGAGAGAAATTTGAAATTAGAAAATAACTAGCAGTTACAGGAACAATAAAAGCGCCAGAGTCTGAAGCAGTTTTGCAAGACGTGGGTAGAACGGTTTGCAAACCGTGTGGCACGACGTCCGCTAGTTTTTAGGAGTTTTAGCATGTAGGCAGTTTCTTTAGTTTAGTATAAATAGAATATCTCACAAGGGACCCAGGATGTTCACTTTGTACTAAAAATCACTTGTAAGAAACTTCTCATTCCCAGCGCGAGGAAGCAAGAGTTTTAAGAGTGCTATGTACGTGAATCACCACATTTATTTCAATGCAACCTCCTTACTTTTCAATTGTTCCCGTTGAACATTTTATATTAATTTCATTTACTTTTGAGTTATCACTTTACGTTATCGTTTACGCTGTCGACACTGATTCTATTACGATAATAGAGTTCACCAAAAGCGTATTCGTCGTGTACATCTTTTGAATGTTGTAGCGTTGTCGGTCACGAGTCACCCATAGGCTATAACATCGTTTAAACCGTTCGTGTGGAAAAACCTGTGCTTGTTCAATACTTTGTCAGGAGTCGTTCCTCACAAAGTTATTTCGTCGAATTGGATAAGCCACACTTGGACTAACACATGTCCTATGATCAACTGGTCGATCCTGCAAGTAACCCTTAGTCTTAAGGCCCAGGGAGGACCAGCGGTTGTTTACCAATTTCCACAGTAAACAATTACTTGTTGGGGAAACAAACAGTTCTAGATCAAGAAGGATAGTATCTTGGATCCAACAAGGAGATAGACTCTTAATCAAAGAGCAAGGTCGGAATTTACCAATACGTGGACTAGCAGGCCGCCGCTATAAGGTAAAGCCAAAAAGAAAGACTGACTTAAGTGTTTGAGGTTGTAGCCCAAAAAACTCTCGATTGATGAGGTGGATTGTCGTTAAGACGTCCTAAAAGGATAGACAAGGAGTCCAAGGAGAAATATGATTGATCTCAAAAGGATGATATGATTGAATGAAAAATGATTGGTAGGTTGATAAATAAGATATAGCTCGCGAAGAATCTGAATTCTCCTCCCTACGTACCCTTATAGTGCAATAAGGAAATCAGAACTTTCGTAGTTCAGCCCACTAGGGCTAAAAGCAAGGTGGTTAAGGAGGCAAGAAGACTGTGTTGAATGATTGAAATTGAAGTGATAAAATAGACTTGATATTTATAGATAAGAATCACACTAAAGTCTATGAGTAAAGGTGGATACGATAAGCAACGAGTCAAACGTCTCGCACCCAAAGATGTCTAGAATGAGTGTAGGAAAGCTCCAGTCTCATTCCTTCTTTATTACTTAAGGCTCATGGCATGCAACTCTCGTCTTAAGTTTCAAGTGGAGAGAGAAGAATCTTTGTAGTTGTTTCTTGTGTTGATGATGAAGACCTTATCAATCGTTCGATTCGAATTGCACTAAAGTCTATGAATAGAGGTGAATACAATGAGCGTCGGGTCATACGTCCCATACCTAAAGATATTCATAATAGGGGTAGGGATACTCGAATCCCACTCCTTCTCTATTGCTTAAGGCTCACATCGTACAACTTGATTCATGATTGATAAGTTGTTGATGTAGTCCTTGCTTTGTTGTATTGCTTGGTGAAGGGAGAGAGACTTGTTAATCACATGATTAGAAATGTGTTAAAGTCTATGAATAGAGGTGAATATGATGAGCGTTGGGTCATACGTCCCATACCCAAATATATTCAGAATGGGGGTAGGAATACTCCAGTCCCACTCCTTCTCTATTGCTTAAGGCTCATGCCACACAATTCTAATTTTGATTTAGAAAGCTTTTGAAGTTGCCACCTTTGATATGCTTGTATAATCCGCTGCTTGGTATGACTGAGGATGCCTTGATTGATGATCCTGACTTGAGGCCTTGAGCTCCACAGCTTAGAAGAAAAGTCTTATTAAGTGACCAAGGGTCTTTTGGTCACTCAATTTAGACTATGGGATTATACAAGTTCAAAGGATTTAATTAATCAAAATTGCTTTTGATCAATTTAATCATGGGTTTATTTTGGTTTTAGGGAATTAGGTTAATCCTAATCTAGAAGTTAGTAATTGTTAGAAACTACCCTAAAGGATCATGCATTGATTGATAAAAAAATGATTAAGAATCTATGTTAGAAGCCCTAAGGGAGCATGTACATACTGGTCAAAATCTTGATTAAAAACCATATGTATAATATCCTAAGGGAACCTATAATTGTTAGGAAAATATTCAATCATAATGTCAAATTCTAGTCCTAATAGGGTCATGTCATAAATGGATAAAATGCCTAAAGTTACCTCTAAAGGGCAAAATTGTCATTTACAAAATATATGCAAATGTGAACAAAATTAAATTCTAATCAAAACTTAACTAGAACCTAAAAATGATTAAAAAAAACCTAAAAATGGTTTAACCTAATGTTGAAAATTGCACTATCCTAAATTTAATCAAAAATCTAACTATTTCTAATTAAACCTAATTAAAACCTAATTAAATCCATATAAATCTAATGTTCAAAAAATCAAGATTTAATTTCTTATTACCAAAATAAACCTAATTAACCTAACATTAACCTTATTAAGCTAATTGCAAAAATGAAAAATCAATTAAAAAAATCAGTTAAATTTGGTTGGGAGGTGTGAATTATGATAGGGGGTGAGAGGCTGAATTTGTCTTGTGGGCTTCAGACAAGCCCAATTCTAGATTATTGGTCACAAAGGAGGTGTGCTCCAAAAACGGTGTGAGAAGCACCAAAGTGCAGTGTGGGCTTCGTTAAGCCCACTATCCAATTCACTCAATATTCACAGGGGGTGCACTTCATGAAGTAGAGTGGAATAGCAAAACAACATGTGGGCTTTTGTTAAGCCCATTATCACATTTATTCAAAGTTCCCATGGGTGTATAAGGAATTGGGTGTGTATGAAGTAGATTTCAGTGGGCTTGGGAAAGTTAAGTCCAATCAAACCTAACTAGAACCAATGTTGACTTGTGTAAGTCAACAGAAATTGAAATGCAAACGTGCGCGCCAATCTCTCTCACTCACATACATTCAGCTCACAAGCCGTCCGTCGTAGACCACCGCGCCGGCGGCTACCGCCGGCGACGGTGGTGACCTAAACTAAAATTGCAACCACCATCCGACACACAAGGCTGCGCTGGAGATGGATATAAGGGTGATTTGATGAAATTGTTCCAGTGTAAACCAAATCGAAGGAAATCTTGGAAGAACCCTAAGTTATCATTCTCAAATTAAATAGAATCTGAAGTGAATTGGCCTCTTCTCAATCTCATCCAGTTGTCCGCCTCATTCCTCCTTTCCACTTTTATTATTGAAATTTGAAAGAAGGAAATGAAGATGTTGCGTGGCATTTGCCTATTGGAGGGATAAATCATTTTTTCAATTTTTCTTATTTACTGCTACGAGAGATGTTGAGGATACAATCCAAAACCAATATCACCTTCTTCTTTTTTATTAATTCACTTTAAATTTATTTTATTGGACAATAAAAATGCACATGGATAATGTTTGCTAACTCTTGATTAATTTGAATTAATGATCATGATTGAATCAAAAAATACGAATTAATTTAAAATCTTTACTATGTTCATTCTAGATGATTTAATTGATTTAAAACAATTTAAATCAAATAAAATTCACAACTTCTAAAATGAATATGATAAAAATAAAATAAGAACATGGAAAATTCTATTTTGATATTCCTGAATATTTTGACAAAAGAATAAAAATAAAACGACTAATTATGAATAAAAGTCGGACACAATTATAACTATTTCTTTTTAACACTTAAACCTTTTCAAAAAAAACTTTCTACTCTTTTTAGAAAATAACTTCTAGGATACGATTATAACTATTCCATAAAAACAACCAACACATCCGTATTTTCTACCATGAACTACAAAACTCTAATTTCCTTATTCCAATATGAGGATATGTAGTCACAAAGGTTTGAATCATTGGCGAGCACACTAATTATTAAACCTTTTTTCCTCTTTCTCAAGTAACCTTTATATATAGTAACACCCATTCGAGAAAAGAACAATCAAAATGGTTCCCGTTGAGTACAACAAATTTGAAGGGGGCTAATACCTTCCCCTTGCATAACCGACTTCCTTACCCATTTTCTCTTCCCTTGGGTTTTATCGATATTTTCTCTTTCCTTCAGGAATAAATAAAGTTCGATTGCGACCCAATTGTGTCTTCGAGTGTGCGATGCGCTCATGTATTTTTTGTGGCACGACATCCATATAACAAAATATACTGTTAGATTGAAAGATATTATCATATACATCATGTCTATAAATTTTCACATCAATCAAAAATCATTTGATATGTTAAAGAGAATGATAAAAATTAATGGTTTTCATGAAGTTTTATAAGACGTTAGTTTTTATGTATCTCATTGACATGTTAAATGATTTCTGATTGATATTAAATTTTATAGAAATGATGTATATGATAATAGTTTTCAATCCAACGGTGGATTTTGTTATACAAATATGTGGTAAAGAGTTATCAGATATATAAGGTCAGGATCAAATTTTAAAACTTAGTAACATGCAAATAAAAACAGCACGAATAGTAATAAACCAAACTGAAATGTAAAATAGAATAATGCAATTGACAATAAAAGTAATTCGAACTAAAACTAGAAATTTAATGACAACAATAATGGATAATAATTCTGACTCGAAATTAAGAACAACAACAATAAGTAAGAAAAATGATAAAAACAGGAATGATAGATACTGAAATAGATAAAACATAAAACTAAAACAATCAATAAAATAAAACCTGCAAATTAAAGCTAATTAAAAGTGGATTCTGAAATTAAATTGCAAACGAATTTCGGCAGGATTGTTGAAATATTGATCCAGGTGCAAATAGAAAAACTCCTAATTCTAAGATGCAACAGTCTTCCAATGTGAGAAACGACAGCTTTTACAATAGTGGGTTTTTTGCCTAACAACAATACTCTAAAACTCTAATAACTTAGATAGTGAAAACTTAGGACTTATGGATTATATATAGTGTTGGGAACTGTTGAAAAGAGACTGAATTCGTATAGAAGGAGTGAGAGATTTTTTTGCTGAAGTGAGAGAAGACTGGGTCTGGCAGTTAATATTTTTCAGGCCTAAAAGACCATGGTGGACGCCATGGCCTCTTGGAGAATGCCATGAGTGCAAAACTGGTAGAATGTGGCCTTCATGGTTCATGGCGAACGTCATGAGTGTTAAACTGCACCCTTTTTTACTTTTCTTTGTGCTTAGGTGGCTCTGTGACTGCCATGTCATGGCCAGCTCCATGGCAAATGCCATGGTGAACGCCATGAGTGCATATTTTTCTCTTTTTCTCTGTTCTTTACTATTTTCGTCCTGATTTCTCGCACGAATCCTCCTACTTGGAAAGTACCTGAAATAGACACAATATACCGGCATAAAACCATAAAATGGGAATAAAAAGGACTAAAATGGTATGTGTATCGAGTTAGAAATGTGATACGTTTCATGGTTATCACAAAGTTGTTCACAGTTAGAGTGTTACTTGCAGTGATATCCATCAAGAATTAGCATTTACATCAGTTAAATGTAAATAATTCATTCTTGCATTGTGACCTAAAAGAGGATGTTTACATGAGTGCTCCTCAAGGAATTACATGTAACAGGCCAAACCAAGTTTTCAAGCTAATCAAAAGCCTTTTTGGTTTGAAGCAGGCTAGCAGAAAGTTGTATGAGAAACTCACATATTTGCTGCTCAAACATGGATACATTCAATTAAGCACATATTATTCAATGTTCACACTATTGAGATACGGTCACATCACGGTCCTATTGGCCTATGTTGTTGATGTTATTTCTCCAGGCACGTTCTTATCTGAGTTTGATGATATCAAACAAATTCTTCATAACGCTTTCAAAATCAAGGACCTAGGAACCTTGAAATATTGTCTTGAACTTTAGGTAGCCCATTCAAAAGAGAGAATTTTCATCTCATAAAGAAAGTATTGCCTAGATTTTATAAAGGATACGAGATTGCTTGTATCAAAACCTCTTGACACACCTATTAATCCCTCAATCACATTGTATTAAGACAAGAGTAAGCCTTTTGAGGATGTTACTGCATACATAAGGCTTATTGGCAGATTGTTCTACTTGAACAATACCAGACCTGACATAACACTTGCAACACAACAATTGAGCCAGTTTCTTCAAAGTACAAGTAAGATACACTATCATGCAGCATGTAAGGTCATCAAATATTTGAAAGGAAATTCTAGTAAAGGTTTAATGTTTCCTAAAACTTCAAATATACAAATCTTGGGGTATTCTGATGCAGACTGAACAAGATGTTTTAATTAAAGGAGGTATACATCAGGATACTATTTATCCATAGGATCATCCCTTGTGTCTTGGAAAGCAAAGAATCAGAAAACCATAGCCAGATCCCCGTCTGAAGTAGAGTATAAAGCTCTTGGAATAACCACTTGTGAGTTAATTTAGTTACTCTACATCTTGAAGGATCTCCAGATCACATGTTGCAAACCTCATGTTTTATGTTGTAAGAATTGAGGTGTCATACATAAAGCTTTGAATCCTGTTTTCCATGAAAGGACAAAGCATCTCGAGATTGATTTTCATCTAATGAGAGAGAAGATCAACCAAGGTGTTCTAAAGTTGACGCCAATAACTTCACGAGAGCAATTCGTTGATTTTCTCACAAAACCTTTGGCCACAAGCAAGTTTTAAAATTTCATTTTCAAGTTTGGCATGCTAGGTATCTACCATGCTTAAGCTTGAGGAAGGATGTTGAAATATTGAATCTCATTATGTTAAAATAACTTTAATATTGATTAATTACAGCTTGTGTAACTACTTTCTTGTTTTGGAAAGTTTTTCAAAAGTTTGTTTGAATACTTTCTGTTTTAAGAAAGTAGTTGAATAGAGTTTGTTAAAGGTTGTTGATTCAGTTAGAAGCCTCTATAACAAACTATA
The DNA here is from genome assembly GCF_024323335.1 of Lathyrus oleraceus. Taxonomy (NCBI): domain Eukaryota; kingdom Viridiplantae; phylum Streptophyta; class Magnoliopsida; order Fabales; family Fabaceae; genus Lathyrus; species Lathyrus oleraceus. The sequence goes on along the minus strand of NC_066583.1, from coordinate 169,992,116 downwards.
TAAAATTGCATCATCTATCATTGGAAATTCAAGCATAATAATAAAGTTTGTATCATTGTTTAAAAAATTAAACTAAACCGATTGGTCGAACCAGTTGAACCAGGAATATGAGGGGTTACTGGTCTGGTCTAACTACTGAATTAGGTAAGCTATTGAACCAGTGGGAACCGGTCATAATCAACCAAAATCGGTAAAAAAAATGGTGAACTGACGATTTTGGAAAATCAACAGGTTCAATGTTTGTTTTTGTTTTCCTTAGAAAAAACGACGCAGTTTTTTCTTTTATTTTTATTAAAATTAAAATTAAAATATAAGTAGACTTTGTTTAAAACTTATTAGAAACAACTTTCTCTAATTGAAATGAAATTTATTGGACACTGTGTAAGACCCAAATTTTGACCCTAAGATCCCTCATGCAATTCCATCATAAGCATTAGCATTGGGATCATACCTTGGCATCCTCCTTACCCCTCTTTCATTGGGTTTGTTTTGGGAGAGATTACCAAGCACTTTGTGATTGTATCATACTTGTATTTTATCATTTCACTAACCAAAATACCAAAATATGTTATTGCATTTGTCTAACTCTTTTGTAGGAAGGGCATGATTCCATTGATTCATCAAGTTCACATCTAGGGTTTGAGACCCTCAGGAACAAAAAACACAACCAAGAATTTATCCAAGAGTGGTTATGAGCATAATATATGGGTCCCAATATTCTCTACATATTATATTGATCAAGTTTTCTTCAAGAGTTTAAGGGTGATTTGCCTTGGAAACCCTAGTTTGACTGGGTATCTTGAGTAACTTCTCCAATAAGATATCTCACCAATTGATCAAATTTCTCAAAGGGCACTTCAAAATTAATCATCTTATGAATATATGATCAACCATGAGCCAAGAAAGTCAAGAGAATTGGAAGTTAGCAAGTTGGTTGATGGTGGTTGGCCAGATGGATTCATCTGATCAAAATTGGGTCTCCCTAGACCCTATCTCCTATAATTTTCACCATATGAAAATGATTCCAAGATTAAATGTACTCTAAATGATATTCCAAACAACTTTCATGTTGAGACCTAGAGCTAGTTTTTCTTGGAAAATCATTTTCTATGTTGAAACATTATAGGTCATTTTGTCTAAACCCTAATTTGAAAGTCAACTTCCCAAGGCCATAACTTGCTCATTTTTTATGAGATGAAAGATTTCCAAGTTGAACAATAAAATTCAATTTGTCTACTTCAACTTTTATGTTTGGAGTGGAAGCTAATTCAACTTTTTTGAGCATGTGATATGAGGATACATTATAGGTCACTTTTGACCTATACCATTGATCAAGTGATTTTTCCAAACTTCAAAAATGCATAACTCTATCATTTCAAACCCAAATGACATGAAATTGGTGACCATTTTTAAGGTCTTTGAGATAGATACAACTTTTATGAAGACACTTTTCTCATTTGAAGCTCATATAAAAAGTTAAGCAAGGTGGAATATTGAGACATATGGCTTGACACTTAGAGAAAAAAATTATGTAAAAAACTTCCAAACTTCCACCTCAAATTTCTTCAAGTTACAAACTCCAAATGGAAACGTGTTGAACATGAAAGTTGTTCCTCTTGATCTCACCTTTCCAAAGAGCTCAAATTCATTCATTTTGGACAAGGAATACATAAGTTGCACATGGCATGAACATGGTGTCATCACTTGGCAAAGATCAAACTTCAAATCCAAATGCACACTTGCCTTGCAATCCAAGCTGAATTCAGACCATCTAACATTCACTTGTGGACTTATGGAAATGATTTTATGGGTCTATGCGCGCCCATGCACCCATGCATCATCAATGACCAAATTTGGAGAGTGATTTCAAGTGTGCAAATATCAATGGTTTCAGCTATAAATAGAGCCTCATATGCTCAGCAATAAACACACATTCGCACCAGCTTTGATCCCCCATCTCTAACCCTCACTTTACAAGGGATAAACGTGAGAAATTCATTTGAATTTGAGGTTGAATTTCCACTGTTTTGAAATTCAAATCTCCAGGAATCCACAGCCTTGTAAGCATTCAATCCTTCTTCTGCAAGCATTTGGAGTGAGAACAAGCACGAGCAAGATCAAGATCAGTTGAATCCAGACCTCCATTGAAGGAATTTTCCAGAAATTTTGGTCTCTTCGATTCTCTCAAATTCTTGCTTAATTCTATTGATTCTTTGGTTGTCTGAAGTCCTACCAATGTAGGCAAGAAGATTGAGTATCTTAGAGGCCAAATCGAAGCAACTCAGTTCATGTACCTCAAATTTCAACTCCATGTATCTCTCAATATACTTGGAGTTAGAATGAATTGAGGCCAGATTCGAGCTCAGTGCCATTTTTACTTTGAAATCATGTCCTTGTTTTCAATTTTGGTGATGGTTGAAGGTGGACCAGTCCGGTGAAGTCCACCGGAGAAGAAGACCGGAGCTACAGCTCCGGCCATGCGCTGACATGTCTCACAGCCACAGGATCCATGTAATTTGTTTTAATCATGATCGTTCTTTTTGAATACCAATGTTATGGCGCGCTGACTCATGTGCACGATGGAACGCGTGTTTCTGGCCACTTGATCTGCCACCTCAATTAATGAGGGAGGTCAAGTGGTCCACGTTTTTTCTGATATTTTAATTTTCATTTTTATTGCATTATTTTCAATAATTTATATTAAATTCAATATTGATCCAAAAAATATGGGACTTTCACCAAAAAAATTCAAATATTTTTCTCTTTCATATTCTGAATTAAAATTATTTTTTGGATCATTATCAATATTTTTCATGAATTAATTGATTTTGCATTTGTTTTTAATTGTTAAAAAATATTTTTAAATGTCCAAAAATTATGAAAAAATTTCTCCAAGGTCTTTTGACCTTGTTTGACCTATGATAAATCTCATGGCCATTTCTTTGGTGTTTTGATGAGATTTTAGGAATTGGACAAACCATATTTAATTTAAATGCACTATTTTAGTATTTTTCAATTTGAATAAATGCCAAATAAATTTGTTGACCAATTGTGATGACTTGTTTATGTTTGACTCTTGTTGTTGGGCCTTGGTCAAGGTTGATTTGACTTTGTCAAATTAGTATCATTGGATTTAGGGGATTAATGGAATGTACATTCCATCTCCCAAAATGAATGGATGATATTAATTTGGTAAAAGTCCTCCTTTGACCAATTTGTGTTTTGATCCATTCCTCTCTCACTTCATCTTATTCCCTTTCTTCATTCATTCATTCCATTTGGCTTATGACATCTCAAAGTCCTAATGCTAGTTGATTGAAAAATTGACATGAGTATGGATGAGATTAGGTCACACATTTTGCATTTTCTTTTTGTGTGTGGTATGTTTCATGAGCATGGTCCATTATACTATGTCTCTAACATACATTAACACCAAAATTATATTGTCCGACCTCAAATAGTTGTAACTTCTATATAAGTCCAATTACGATTGCTTAACATAGTGCTAAATTTGTGACATAAAAGGCATAAGCATTCTAGTTAGTGAGATTGTAAGTCTCCCCTCTTTCATGGTATTGTGTGGAAAGTTGGCCTGCTTTCCTTCCTTTGGAAAATGTTTTGGTTCAAGGATTCATGCTTGTGATAAGTGGGTTGAGTGTTCTCCAAAGAATATCTTGAAATGATAAGCAAAAGCAAAACAATACTAACTTCTAACCAATTAACTACTAATTTTTAATTTCAAGCCTTTACTTTAATGCAATTTACTTTTAGCACTTTATTTCATTTGCCATTGTTCATATCATTCTAATTGTTTATGTTAATGCAATTTTTACTTTGTCCATTTGGACCATATTGTGTGATATATTTTGTTTGTGTATACTATGCTTATTTGTGTGGTCTTTGACCATTAATGTACATAATAATAACAAAAAACCTAAAAAACTTTTGAGTGAACTGTTGGCTTGATCTTGGATAAATGGACTTAGAATTTAGGCAACCTTCCTATGCTAAAGGACTTGGCCAATGCCAACTTGTTGAAGAACCAAATGCTTGTAATTTGAAATTCATATGATACATCTTTGAATACCTCTCTAAATTTATCCGCAACATGAACATTGTGAAGATGTTATTTTGAACCTGTGACTTGTGAAATTCATTTGTTACATGGGCTATTTTGGAGAAGATCATGGAATGGATAAGCTTGGATGTGGTCATCTTTATTTGATGCCTTGCTCTTCAAGATAATATAATTTTGCATTTATGTGTTGCTTGATTCTAAAAGTCCAAGAGAATTCTGGGTTTCTATTGACATTCTTGTCTATTGGATTGCTACCCATTTGGTCAGATCTTTTCAACTCTAAACTTTTAATTTTGTACATAGGATAGTCTCTTCATCTTCTTCCCGTTTCTTTAATTTCAAAATCTCTCCCTCCATTTTTCAAAATCTTCTTTGTGTGAACTACTTTTGTTCTAAACTTTGACCATTTTTGCAACAAAAAAATAGATAGAAACTTTGGCCTTATGCCATTGCATTTTCAAACTTCTTTTCTTAAATCAAACTTGTAAATATACTTAACTATACTTGACTTAAACTTTCAAAAAGCCAAAAAGAACTAACTCATTCAAACCATTTTTAGGCCTTTGTGCCTTTCAAACTTAATTTTTGTTAAAAGTAATGCATCCACTTTGAAATTTGTATCACGAACTACGAGGTTTTGATCCCTCATTTTTATGTTGGTACGTAGGCACAAGACCAAAGGTTTTGTCAAACACAAAAAATATAATTAATGAATTCTTTTCTCATCCCCTCATTCTATTTGTTTGTAAACATCACTTTATGTCAAGTACATATGCACACAAAAAGGGCTCCCTAGGAGTACCTAGGACACTTTGGGTGCTAACACCTTCCCTCTGTGTAACAAACCCCCTTACCTGTAATCTCTGACATTTTATTAGTTTTGATTTGAAAACTTCTTACTGTTGGGTTTTGTTCGTACTTTTTCCCTTTTCCCTTGGAAACAATAAAAGTGTTGTGGCGACTCTTGTTATTTGATCTCTAGTTTGTCAATAGCTTGATGGTCATGAATTTCCCGCTACACACTGTCAATTATTTTGCTATTCAATTTATGATGCATTAAACTTTGTTTAAAACTAATTTGGATTTGGATTTTGTTGTGTGTGATGACTATGTTTAGAATTTAAATTTAAAGAATGAATTTATAAAATCATGATATTTTGAAATTTTGAAATTTTGTAGGTGTTATGATTTTTTTAGAGATGAAGTTATCCGGTTCGATCAATTTAATAATAATATAGTTTTTTTTATAAATATCAGTTTATCCAACCGAGTTATCTGATTTAGTCATACGGTTTGACCATTTACTCAGTGGTTCGACCAATGAACTAATGACCTAGTATCCTCATCGGTTTGATGACCGGTCCTATTTTTAAAACACTAATTCGTATGCTTTAATATTCATCTCTTTCCTTTTTCTTATGAGCTTCAAGCCCCCCTTTCATCTATGTTTGACACACAAAAAATAGAGAATTTCTTATCCCACCCTATGGGATGGAAAAACACCCTATGAAAAAACCAAAAATGCTCAGATTTCAGAGATACATCTCTGGACGCACCATGAACCACTTTTATGACGCACCAAACGAGTGTCACCCCAGATTAAAATAAAAAATTATTTCGGAGATGCATCTCCGGGTATTTTCAACAAATATATTGATATTTTAGTAGCCTAGTGGATTGCCCGAAGATGCATCTACGGAGGTTTGGGGCGAGATTTTGAAAATTCTGTCACCTTTACATGTCAGATATTTTTGGAGATGTATTTTTGGAATAAGTTGATAAAACACTCACCTGCATGATCACATATCCATACTTATTTTCCACTCCAAACCCTTACTAAAAACCCTTTCATTCTCAATCCACATTTTCACTCCAAATCTTTATTCTTGTGTTTCATCACATCAAATGGAGCAAAAGAAGCTGGAATTCCAGGTAAGAATCATATATTTCAAGCCTCATTGCTTAAATTAATCTTGTTTATAGTTTGAAAAATATGCATTTACTCCAGAGATACATCTCGGGATTCTGTATGTACTCGTCTGGAAATGCTTCTTCGATATCTTTGTGTTCTCATTTTTCAGCTCTGTTTACAGTACTATCACTTATTGAGTATTTTATTGTAACTATTTTTGTTATATATGGTGCACCCTGATGTTTTCCCCAAACATGTTGTATCTCCAGATTCCAAAGGTATTGTTGTAAATGTGGTATGTAACACCCTTCTAAATACCCCAAAATATTTAATTAAAATAATAACATATCAATCAGAGTAATTATGCCCCGAAGGGTGTCACACAATCATTTCACAACAATTATCAAAATATCCTGTCATGCTCATTTATTAAATCAAAATAAGACTCTTTTGCATAATTCGCAGCGGGTACAAAACATCGACATCCAAATCATGTACTACATTACATGTAAAGTTGAGTCAACAACTAAATTAAAACATAGTCAAACATTCCCTCCCGATGTTACATCTACCAGAGCATGACCCACTAAGGACGACACTAGACTCCATAGCACTAGCTTCTACTCAACTCACTGCGCGTTACCTGAAACATAGATGTAAGGGTGAGTTCCTCAATCAATATAATAAGCATTATAGAACAACATGTAATGCTAAGTAAATAACACATCAATTCACCCTAATCAGACTACGCACTCAGCAACGACAATATCTGTTCAAACATCATATTCAACAGTAACATATAGCATATGTATAATCTCAACCATACTCAACATCAACAACACAACACATAACACACATATAATACTGGAATACATCCATTCATATTATATGCCATACATTCATTATGAAATGAGACTCCACACATGCGGTACCGACTATTCTCGAACATATAGTTCAAGCTCACCGATCAAATCCAGATACGGCTACTAAGGTCACTAGTCCCACTCATTTGAGATCTAATGACTCACTCACCAATTCCTCACCATGGGAATTAGCTACAGCCCCGAAGGCTAGACTATGCACACTAATCATCTAGCATGCAAACATCAACAACAAACCCACCATGGTTCACTCACTAATTCCTCACCATGGGAATTAGCTACAGCCCCAAAGGCTAGAATAAGCATGCTAATCACCTAGCAATGCAACAACAACAGCAACAATTCAAGAATAGACATAAGCTCACACTCTAAGCCATAAAACAGTCTATTCACAAATGCATACATAACTGATACATTCACAGCATCATGCTTATCATCACACATCATTAATACATTTTATCACAAAAGCATATCACATCATGCCACATAATCAGATACAGTATTAGCATATTCTACTAATACCTATACTACTCAAAACAACGGGAAATGATCCCTGCTACATCATACATCAGCTAAGTACATCCCTCAGCCTAAACAACCAAAAACTGCACAACAACAGCACAGAAAATCACAATTCTGCCCATATGCGTATTGCCTGTGCCCATACGCGTATTGCCCACGCCTGACCAAATCCATACGCGTAATGCCCACGCCCATACGCGTATGCTACGCGTATCACATTCCCATACGCGTACCAACAGAGACCAAAACACGTTCAAAACATCATCTTCCTCATCCATACGCGTATTGCCTAGTGCCATACGCGTACCAGCCATCTCATACGCGTATTGCCTAGTGCCATACGCGTATGACCAGAAACCAGAACTCTCAGATCTGCAATGGCTTTCTCTGCTACGAGATCTATCCAATTTACCCTCCCACAGTCCAAATTTCACATAATATTACACATAACATCTAACACGAATCATACATTTTCGATTTCACAAATTGTTAACCTTTCTACCTCTAATTCCTACGAATTTCTCATCAATCATCACCCAAATTCGTTCATCAATAAGTCACAAGTTCATCACATATATCATTCGATCAGAGGCAATTTCAATGGTTTCTCACTACCCATCACATACTATCCCATAATACCCGTTAATCGATGATAAACCCCCCTTACCTGAGTTAATCCGGCACTTCCGTTAGCCTCAAGCTTTTCCTCTTCTCTTGCTCTGCCTCTTTGCCTTTTTCCACTTTCAGCCGCTTCTCTGTTCCTTTTCACGTGAAAACCCTTTTTCCCAAAATTAGGACTTTTTATTATTCCAACTTATATACTCAAATAATAAAACCCAATAATATTATCCCAATAATAATATTAATAATCCAATAATTTTCTAATTATTTAATTAAATTAATAAATAAAATATTAACTTAATTTAAACAATTATCTTAATTTCATCGGGGTGTTACAACTCTCCCCCACTAAAAGAGTTTTCGTCCTCGAAAACATACCTTAAGCGAACAACTCAGGATAAGACTCCTTCATCTGGCTCTCAAGTTCCCAAGTCACATTGCCACCTGCTGGTCCTCCCCAAGCTACCTTCACCAAGGCAATCTCTTTACCCCGCAACTGCTTCAATTCTCGATCCTCGATCCTCATAGGTGATGTTTCCACAGTCAGGTTATCTCTCACCTGTACATCATCTATTTGGACTACATGCGACGGATCATGAATGTACCTCCTCAACTGAGACACATGAAAAACCTCATGCAAATTCGCAAGCGATGGCGTTAAAGCGATACGATAGGCTACCTCTCCTATCCTCTCCAAAATCTGATAAGGACCAATAAATCGAGGTGTCAACTTCTTCGACTTCAAAGCTCGACCAACACCAGTTATCGGAGTAACACGAAGAAACACATGATCTCCCTCTTGGAAATCAAGTGACTTCCTCCTCTTATCATGATAACTCTTCTGACGACTCTGAGCAATTCTCATTTTCTCCTGAATCATCTTAATCTTTTCCGTAGTTTGTTGAACAATCTCCGGTCCAACCACAGCACTCTCACCGGACTCATACCAACATAAAGGTGTCCGACATCTCCTACCATACAAGGCTTCAAACGGTGCCATACCAATGCTCGAATGAAAACTATTGTTGTAGGTAAACTCAATCAAAGGTAAATAACAATCCCAAGCACCTCCCTTTTCCAAAACACAAGCTCTCAAAAGATCCTCTAATGACTGAATCGTCCTCTCAGTCTGACCATCAGTCTGCGGATGATATGCAGAACTCAATCTCAGCTTAGTTCCCAAAGCTCTCTGCAAACCTTCCCAAAATTTCGATGTAAATCTAGGATCTCTGTCCGAAACAATACTCGACGGAATACCGTGTAAACTTACAATCTTCTCAATATACAACTCGGCTAATCTCTCTAACGGATAATCCATTCTGATCGGAATGAAATGAGCCGACTTCGTCAATCTATCAACAATTACCCATATAGCCTCAAAATTCTTGCTTGTCCTCGGCAAACCAGAAACAAAATCCATACTGATACTATCCCACTTCCACTCTGGAATAGCCAACGGTTGCATTAGCCCAGACGGCTTCTGATGCTCAATCTTTGACTTCTGACAAGTCAAACAGGAATAAACAAAACTCGCAATTTCTTTCTTCATTCCCGGCCACCAAAATAACTTTTTCAAATCATGATACATCTTCGTAGCTCCAGGATGAATACTCAAACCACTACGATGTCCTTCTTCAAGAATGCTTTTCTTAAGCTCAGTAACATCCGGAATGCACACCCGATTACCAAATCTCAAAACACCATTCTCATCAACTCTGAATTCACCACCTTGACCTTGATTCACTAGAGTCAGCTTATCAACCAAAAGCATATCGGATTTCTGACCCTCTCTGATCTCATCCAAAATACCATTCGTTAACTTCAACATCCCCAATTTAACACTATTGTGAGTACTCTCACACACCAAACTCAAGTCTCTAAACTGCTCAATCAAATCCAATTCCCTAACCATTAACATAGACATATGCAATGATTTCCTACTCAATGCATCAGCCACTACATTTGCTTTACCCGGATGGTAATTCAAACCAAAGTCATAATCCTTCAGAAATTCTAACCATCTCCTCTGTCTCATATTCAGCTCTTTCTGATCAAACAAATACTTTAAACTCTTATGGTCACTGAAAACCTCAAATCTTGACCCATACAAATAGTGCCTCCACAACTTCAGAACAAACACCACAGCTGCCAACTCTAAATCGTGCGTCGGATAGTTCCTCTCATGAACCCTTAGCTGTCTCGAAGCATAAGCTATAACCTGCTTATTCTGCATCAACACACCACCTAAACCCAACAATGAAGCATCACAATAAACCTCGAATAGTTCCGACGAACTCGGTAATATCAGGATAGGAGCAGTAGTCAACCTTCTCTTTAACTCTTGGAGACCTTCTTCACATTTCGAATCCCAAACAAACGCTTGCCCCTTTCTAGTCAACATCGTCAACGGTAACGCCAACTTAGAAAATCCCTCAATGAACTTCCTATAATAACCAGCCAAACCAAGAAAACTTCGAATCTCAGCAACAGACTTCGGAGCCTCCCACTTAGATACCGCTTCTATCTTAGAAGGATCAACAGCAACACCACCTCTTGAAATCACATGACCAAGAAAACTAACCTCTTCTAACCAAAATTCACATTTAGACAGTTTAGCAAATAACTTCTTTTCTCGTAGAATTCCCAAAACCACTCTCAAATGCTCAGCATGCTCTTCTTCAGATTTCGAATACACCAAAATGTCATCAATAAACACTACCACAAACTTGTCTAGGTACGGATGGAAAATCCTATTCATATACTCCATAAATACTCCAGGCGCATTAGTCACACCAAAAGGCATTACAGAATACTCATAATGTCCATACCTTGTTCTGAAAGCAGTCTTCTGAATATCTTCAGTTTTCACACGTATCTGATGATACCCAGATCTCAAATCTATTTTGCTGAACACACTCGCACCAACCAATTGATCCATCAAATCATCAATCCTCGGCAAAGGATACCGATTCTTGATCGTCACTTTGTTCAGTTGCCTGTAGTCCACACACAACCTCATAGTACCTTCTTTCTTCTTAACCAACAACACTGGTGCACCCCACGGTGACACACTCGGACGAATAAATTTCTTATCCAACAGATCTTCCAGCTGACTCTTTAATTCAGCTAACTCAACAGCAGACATACGGTACGGAGCCATCGATATCGGTCTAGTACCAGGTACCAAATCAATCGAGAACTCAACTTCACGCTCTGGCGGCAATTCATTCACCTCTTCCGGAAACACATCAGGAAAATCACACACCACGGCTAGATCACCAATCGCCAGTTTATCTTTAGCCTCCAAAGTCGCTAATAGCATAAACAGCTCTGCCCCATCTGCCACTTCCTCATTCACCTGCCTCGCTGATAGAAACAAATCCTTTCCTTCCTCAATCTCAGGAAAAATCACAGTCTTCTCAAAACAGTTGATATAGACTCGGTTAAACACCAACCAGTTCATACCCAGAATAACATCAACCTGTACTAGTGGAAGACACACAAGGTCTATCCCAAAGTCTCTACCAAAAATACTCAAAGGACAACTCAAACAAACTGAAGTAGTAGTCACTGAACCCTTCGCAGGAGTATCAATCACCATACTTCCAAGCATCTTAGATATCTCTAACTTAAGTTTCACAGCACAATCCAAAGATATAAAGGAATGAGTAGCACCTGTGTCAATAATAGCTACAAGAGGAAAGCCATTAATATAACACGTACCTCGGATCAAACGATCATCTGCAGAAGTCTCAGAACCCGATAAAGCAAAGACCTTGCCTCCTGACTGATTCTCTTTCTTCGGCTTAGGACACTGTGGACTGATATGACCCACTTCTCCACAGTTGAAACAAGTCACAGTCTTCAACCGACACTCTGCAGCCAAATGACCACCTTTTCCACACTTGAAACACTTCATCTCAGCACTGGTACACTCATGAACACGATGTCCAGCCCGACCACATCTATAACACTTAACAGGGGCACTAGAGTCTCCCCCACTAGGCCTCTTCATCCCACTCTGCCGCTGGAAACCTTTGCCAGCTGCATACGGTTTTCCACGATCAATCTGATTCTTACCTTTCCTATCAACCCTTTGCTGATAGCTCTCTGCTCTAGCCTTGGAATCCTGCTCGAAAATCCTGCAACAGTCAACCAAATCAGAAAACACCCTGATCCGCTGATATCCAATCGCCTGCTTGATCTCGGGACGCAACCCGTTCTCAAACTTCACACATTTGGAAAATTCCCCAGTAGCCTCACTATAGGGAGTATAATACTTTGACAGCTCTGTGAACTTAGCAGCATACTCAGTAACAGACCGGTTACCCTGCTTCAATTCCAAGAATTCTATTTCTTTCTTTCCTCTGACATCCTCTGGAAAGTACTTCCTCAGAAATCTCTCTCTGAACACAGCCCAAGTGATCTCAGCATTTCCAGCAGATTCCAACTCAGTGCGGGTAGCAACCCACCAATCATCAGCTTCCTCTGACAGCATATGCGTACCGAACCTGACCTTCTGGTTATCGGCACACTCAGTTACTCGGAAGATTCTCTCGATCTCCTTCAACCACTTCTGAGCGCCATCTGGATCGTATGCTCCCTTAAACATTGGAGGATTGTTCTTCTGGAACTCACTCAGTTGACGAGCAGCTCCCATTCCCACAACATTCGGATTTCCTCCAAGTACTCCAGCTAGCATACCCAGAGCCTCAGCAATTGCAGCATCATCTCTACCTCTTCCAGCCATCTCTATTCTGAAAACCCAAACAAACTAAAACAATGAGTACTGATAGGTTACACAACACCTATACCGTATAGGGGAAACAGAATAATTACGACTCGACTCGACCGACTATGCTCTGATACCACTAATGTAACACCCTTCTAAATACCCCAAAATATTTAATTAAAATAATAACATATCAATCAGAGTAATTATGCCCCGAAGGGTGTCACACAATCATTTCACAACAATTATCAAAATATCCTGTCATGCTCATTTATTAAATCAAAATAAGACTCTTTTGCATAATTCGCAGCGGGTACAAAACATCGACATCCAAATCATGTACTACATTACATGTAAAGTTGAGTCAACAACTAAATTAAAACATAGTCAAACATTCCCTCCCGATGTTACATCTACCAGAGCATGACCCACTAAGGACGACACTAGACTCCATAGCACTAGCTTCTACTCAACTCACTGCGCGTTACCTGAAACATAGATGTAAGGGTGAGTTCCTCAATCAATATAATAAGCATTATAGAACAACATGTAATGCTAAGTAAATAACACATCAATTCACCCTAATCAGACTACGCACTCAGCAACGGCAATATCTGTTCAAACATCATATTCAACAGTAACATATAGCATATGTATAATCTCAACCATACTCAACATCAACAACACAACACATAACACACATATAATACTGGAATACATCCATTCATATTATATGCCATACATTCATTATGAAATGAGACTCCACACATGCGGTACCGACTATTCTCGAACATATAGTTCAAGCTCACCGATCAAATCCAGATACGGCTACTAAGCTCACTAGTCCCACTCATTTGAGATCTAATGACTCACTCACCAATTCCTCACCATGGGAATTAGCTACAACCCCGAAGGCTAGACTATGCACACTAATCATCTAGCATGCAAACATCAACAACAAACCCACCATGGTTCACTCACTAATTCCTCACCATGGGAATTAGCTACAGCCCCAAAGGCTAGAATAAGCATGCTAATCACCTAGCAATGCAACAACAACAGCAAACAATTCAAGAATAGACATAAGCTCACACTCTAAGCCATAAAACAGTCTATTCACAAATGCATACATAACTGATACATTCACAGCATCATGCTTATCATCACACATCATTAATACATTTTATCACAAAAGCATATCACATCATGCCACATAATCAGATACAGTATTAGCATATTCTACTAATACCTATACTACTCAAAACAACGGGAAATGATCCCTGCTACATCATACATCAGCTAAGTACATCCCTCAGCCTAAACAACCAAAAACTGCACAACAACAGCACAGAAAATCACAATTCTGCCCATATGCGTATTGCCTGTGCCCATACGCGTATTGCCCACGCCTGACCAAATCCATACGCGTAATGCCCACGCCCATACGCGTATGCTACGCGTATCACATTCCCATACGCGTACCAACAGAGACCAAAACACGTTCAAAACATCATCTTCCTCATCCATACGCGTATTGCCGAGTGCCATACGCGTACCAGCCATCTCATACGCGTATTGACTAGTGCCATACGCGTATGACCAGAAACCAGAACTCTCAGATCTGCAATGGCTTTCTCTGCTACGAGATCTATCCAATTTACCCTCCCACAGTCCAAATTTCACATAATATTACACATAACATCTAACACGAATCATACATTTTCGATTTCACAAATTGTTAACCTTTCTACCTCTAATTCCTACGAATTTCTCATCAATCATCACCCAAATTCGTTCATCAATAAGTCACAAGTTCATCACATATATCATTCGATCAGAGGCAATTTCAATGGTTTCTCACTATCCATCACATACTATCCCATAATACCCGTTAATCGATGATAAACCCCCCTTACCTGAGTTAATCCGGCACTTCCGTTAGCCTCAAGCTTTTCCTCTTCTCTTGCTCTGCCTCTTTGCCTTTTTCCACTTTCAGCCGCTTCTCTGTTCCTTTTCACGTGAAAACCCTTTTTCCCAAAATTAGGACTTTTTATTATTCCAACTTATATACTCAAATAATAAAACCCAATAATATTATCCCAATAATAATATTAATAATCCAATAATTTTCTAATTATTTAATTAAATTAATAAATAAAATATTAACTTAATTTAAACAATTATCTTAATTTCATCGGGGTGTTACATGGTAGATGTTGGTAACCAATTTAAAAATGAGGAATAGTTTGAATTTCGTGATCACATGCTTTAATGGATTTGTACGAAGACCTTCAAACTGGGATTTGGTGTGGTAATCAGAAGGTTTGGTAATGGTTCAAATAGAAGAGGTGCATTTGTGACAATGTCATACGAAAGAAGTGGGAAATATATACCTCATCTCCGGAATTTTAAACGAAATAACACTAGTTCAAGAAAATGTGAGTGTCCCTTTAAGTTGCATGGTTATATGTTGGCAAATAAGAAATGGAGATTTAATGTCATATGTGGTTTGCATAACCATGACTTGTGTGAAAAAATAGTCGGTCATCCAATTGTGTGTCGCCTCATGCTGGAAGAGAATGAATGCATTTCAGACATGACATTGAATTTGGTTCAACCTAAAAACATACTTACAACTTTGAAATGTAAAAGACCCGAAAATATCTCAAATATAAAGCAAGTGTACAATATTTAGTACCAAAATAACAAGGCGCTAAGAGGGGATTGAATTGAAATGCAACAACTATTGAAACTTGTGGATGATAACAGTTATGCTTCCAGGTACCGAATACGCGGGGATGGAGTAACCGTTAGAGATATATTTTTGAATTATCCTGATTCCATCAAGTTGTTTAACACGTTTCCTATTGTGCTCATCATTGATTCAATATACAAGACCAACAAATACATACTTCCATTATTAGAGATGGTTGGTGTTACCTCTATTAAGAAGACCTATTCTGTCGGGTTTGCATTTCTAGAGAGCGAAAAAAAGGAGAATGTTACTTGGGCTTAGAGGTGTGTCGGGAAATGTTGAAGGACCAAAAAGAGATGCCTAAAGTAATTGTTATCAACTGTAATATCGCTTTGATGAATTCGGTTGCAAATGTATTTCCTACATCTTATGCATTACTTTGTAGGTACCATATAACAAAAATGTGAGAACTTAGGTTAAACCCGCGATAGGGATGAAATAGATAAAGGCAGAAGATGAAAAAATGGTGAAGGCGAATGTGATAGTGGAAAAAATAATGGATGTATGAAATATTATAGTAAATTCTTCTGCTAAAGTGTTATATGCCAATTCCGTTATACATTTTAGGAAGATGTGCGAGAAATATCCAAATTTGTTGAAATATGTTGAAAACACAATTCTGGACCAGGTGAAGGAGAAAATCATTTGTGCATGGACCGGTCAGGTTAGACACCTTGGGAATACAACAACAAACCGAGTTGAGTCTGCCCATGTTACACTGAAGAATTGGTTGGGAAATAGTAAGGGCGATATGTGTAGAGATGGAGACTATATGAACCAAATGATCCAGAACCAACATAATGTGATACATACATCATTTGGTCGGAGCATCACAGTTTTGGAACACAAATATAAAGACAACAACCTTTATTCTCAATTGGTCGGCAACATATCTCGAGCATGTTTGAATTATATTTTTCACGAAGCTAAACGAGTTGATAATGTAGGCTCCAATAGTGTAAAGTGTGGTTGCACAATTGTGAAAACCTATGGTCTTCCATGTGCTTGTCTTATAGCAAAGAAGGTGAGACTTGGTAGCTCGTTAAGAATGTATGAAGTTTATAGTCACTGGAAAAGGCTTAAGTTTGATGATGATGGTGCCATGAAAGACGGTAAATCAAATATCTCTATATTTACCTAATGGAAAGCCGATGATAATATGAAACTCTACATCAAAGAACAATTGAGGAAGACTGCTTATCCGGAAACCACTGACTTGAAACCATTCTCTCAACTGGTAAAAACTAAAGGTGCTTCGAAGAAGCTCAAGCCTACATTGAGTGACAATTCAACAATTCAATCTCCTTTGTATTTTGAACTTTTTGACAAAGTTTTTCCAGACTCGTCAACTCCAAAATCTCAAAAAAAGTGTTTTTAAACGAGCTCATATTAGAAAACCACCTCTTTCACCGCCTCCACCAAAAATTTCATTCATTGATGAGATACTGGTTTTTATGAACAAATACATTGAACGGATCACCAATGTTAAGGGTGACGACAATTCCGGTTATCGAGTTGTTTCAGGTTTACTCGATAAAGGATAAGATAATCACACATTTGTCCACCATTAACTTATCCATGAGTTGAAGATCCATAAAGAATCATACACACAACTTTACGAAAAGAATGAAAACTTTGATGCAATTTATGAGTCTCTTGTTCCTTGCATTAGTGGACCGACACTGGAGGAAAAATAGATGCGCTTTCCTGAAATGGGTCATCTCATAACAAGTGTGTATGATAGAGTATGTATTGATCTTATAAGATACAATTTTTTAGAAACCTTTTTCTCATTGTGCACTGCCCCACCTCAAAATCCAAATGATTGTATTATGTGTATTGGGTGACTTTCAAAATCATGGAACTTTGTTAGAGTTTATTTGAAACTGGGGTGCTCTATACCACTTGCATCAGTGGAATGGACAGTTCATTCAACAATAAAAACTGAGACTTGGGCGAACCAATTTGTGGAAAGGATGCAAGAGTTCGAGAAATTGAGCAACATTGAAAGAGAATCAAATTCACAAAAGTCAAAGGGAGTATCACTCATACTTATAGATTTAGCCGGACACAAATCTTTCGATTCGTTTTAGTTTTTCATCATCAATTAAGTGTATGTAATAATTGTGTATTAATATTAATGAAGTGTAATATATACAATTTCAAATATTTGAATACATTTTTTATGTTTGTCAAAATATTTGTTCATTTGCCAAACAAAACACACAAGTTTTATTTTATGTCTGCTTCAGGAGAGGTTCCATAGATGTATCTCTGGAATAAGATAATAGGATGGTACCGGAAATGTATCTCTGAATCTAGACTCTTGTTTTTTATTTCATACAAACAAAAAATATCTCAAATGTCACAAATAAACATCATATGATATGCCGCAAATGTCTTCTTCTCTAGCACGACACCAGGACGAAAGTTTAAGATCAATGAGTACACCTCTTTTGCATATCTGCAATACGAAGTGTATAATCTCCTACCTTACAGAGATAATCGAAAAATTGTGAAGTTTGAGTAACTTTCACCGTCAATTAACAACAAAGGTAAGATTGAGTTCAACAACTATGAGATCAAGACGGATGCAGATGTAAGGGCTATGTGAAATAATGTTTTTCCTTTTTGAAACAACAGTTCTGATCAAGTTGGAAACGACGATTTCATAATCTCATAATCGATCAAAGATATTGTAAAGATGTTAAAGCGTCCACATGAATATTGAAATGTAAAGTTTGATTTTATGTTGACATCACCTATACAATATTGATTTTATGTTATGAATGAAAATTTTGTTGTCTAAATACAACTTTTTGCTTTTCTACTTTTTTTTCTTCTATTTCACAGTGTTACGAAAATGAATTTAGGGATAGATTTCCTATATACATCTCCAAATTAAGAAAGACACACTCCTAAAGCATCCCTTAGATGTAGTGATAAATTGTGTTTTGGTTTAGTATTTTCACAAGATATTCTAATAATATATAGGTGTATTAAAAAAATAAAAAATAAAGCAATTTGCAAATGCTTCCTGACCACGCTTTTCTCATCGTGGCTTCTACTGTCTAGAACAGTACACCAAATGTCGCCTTCCATTGCTCAATAATTAAAAAATGTAAATACTCAACTTTACGCACACAGCCACACATTACTTCGTGTCGAATCTATATATGGTGCTGAGATGAACGGTGATGGTCCCACATTCTTTTCCTCTAATTTCATTCATCGAGTAAAAGACAGTAGACACCTTCCACACGCAAGAGGAGAATATTCTCACCAACAATATTTACTTGGACACAATCCAATATTAAAATATTTAGACACAATTATAAAAAAAATATATGAATTTAATCATATCATCAACCTAACATAATTTAATCAAACTAATAATAACTAATATGAAATTTACCAATCATCAAACAACGAAATGCTACTCAAAAGAACAGAGATCGGATCCACGCTAATATGAATCATCAATTTTCAAGGCTCATTTACATTTACATAAATAATAACAATAGCTATTACATGGTAGCCGCCGCATATACAAAATCTATTACAAGCTTCATTTTCATTTTCATGAAGCCGTTATTAGGTGGAAGATGAAGGAATCACCTCGTGCAGGAGGCTCTGCGCGCGTGAGAGCTGCTCCATCAGAGAAACAATGCGATCGTGATAGTCACGCGCTTGATAAACGGCTTCCGCTTCTAGCTCTCCGAGCTGCGAGCAGAGTCTCTCCTCGGCTTCCTCCGCCACGCGCAGCCTCTCCCAAGCGCTCTGTAACTGCCGTTTCATTTGCTCTTCTCTCTCCTTGCTTTCCTTTAACTCCTTCTCAAGCTCTTCGTTTCTCTTTTTCAACTCCGGCTCCGGCACCGCATTTTTAATCTGTTTTTTCCCGCCGGTGCCGATCACTGCCATCATTGACGAGGTGAAAATACTCATGAATTTGAAGGGGAATTAAGTTCTAGGTTTGGAGATAATAGAGATGCGGTGGAAAGAAGAAGCTTTGTGATTTTGGGTTTGAGTGTGTGGTGTTGAGATGTGGTTATAAATATTGTAAATAGATTGTAATTGAGTGTGTCCAGGTTCAATGAACCTTGTTTTCACTTACAGTTTAACCCGTTCAACATTCCCGATGCTTTGCTGGCCTAATTCGTTTGTTTTTAAATGTTTAAATAACATTCTTAATGTGGCATTTATACAAAACAAAACAAAAAAATACATTTTGATTTTTTTTGTTAAAGAAGAATGTATTTTGTTTTACAGAAATCCTCTATTTTTAAATATATTTTATAGAAATACAAAAATATGGTGATTTAGATTTGAAGATAAATTTTTATCTAAAATATTTACACACACAAATTATTAGACTGTAACTACTATACTTTTAAAATAAAATTAAATACATATATATATATATTTCTTTTTAGTTACTTGTATTAACTTTTTTACATATGGTTTTTATTTATATTTTATGTCAAATGAATTGCCTTTTTGACATGTGTATTAAACAAACACAAGTTCTTGAAAAAATATATATAATTTAATATTTGAAGTTTGTCGATTGTTTAGATTACAATCATATCAAAGAAGTTGATAGGTAGAATAAAATTAATGACAAATTAGACAAATGACCCAAAAAAATAAAAAAAATAATACGTGAGAACATAAGAAATTTGTTTATATTATTCGATCATGTTAATACGTGAGACACTTTTGTGTGGAGAAAAAAAGAGAATATAAAAATAAGGATTCTATTATTGAAGAATGATTGTGATACAAACTGATTTACATATGTATGTATTTATATACAAAGTTACTTGACTACTAAGTAAGAAACTAAATAACAAACCTTAATTGACTTTGGGTTGGGCCATACACAACTTGGATTATATCTTATATCTCAACATACCTCATATAATCCAAGTTGTCGAACATATGCTAATCATAGTCAATCTAAATTATTCCTAATTTCTTTCCCAAATTCAGGAATCAGTCGATCTTCAATCCTTTGGTGAAAATGTCAGCCAACTGTGCTTCACTTGAGCAATGTCTCACTTCAAGTTCACATCGATTTACCTCTCCCTAAGGAAATGAAATTTAGCTTCGATATGCTTACTCCTTCCATGTAAAACTGGATTCTTCGCAAGATTTATGGTTGACTTGTTGTCGATATGCAACACCAGAGGTTTCTTCACTTCGACCTCAATTTCTTCAAGCACATATCTGATTCAAATTGCTTGACACGCAACATAGGATCCTGCTTCATATTCATCCTCACACGATGACAATGCCACCACATGTTGCTTTCTCGAGCACCGTGAGATTAGGGCACCAAATACTTGAAAGAAATAACTAATTATGCTTCTTTGATCTTCCTTATCTCCACACCAATCAGCATCTGAATAGAAAGTAACTATAGCCTCTTTGTTTTCAGAGTCTCGTCGAAATAGAATTTCATAGTTTATCGATCCTTTTAAGTATCTCAGGATTCTTCTTGCAGCCTTCACGTGTGGCACCATTGGTTCACTCATGTATCTTCTCATTAACCTGACTGAGAAACCTCTATCAGGTTGACTGTTGCACATATATCTCTGAGATCCGACATTTTGTTTGAACAAAGTTGCACCGACTTTGTCTTCCTTTCTATGTTTCTCCAACTTCAAGTTTGGTTCGACTGGTGAAGATGCAGGAGCCGAATCATCCATCTGTAATCTCTTGAGTATCTCTTTGACATACTTTCTTTGATGTAGCAAAATACCTTGCTTCGACATTTTAAATTCCATGCCTAGGAAACAAGACAAGTTTCCCAAACCTGACATTTCAAATTCCTTCTTCATCATCTATTTGAACTTCGACAAGTTCTCCAAGCTACTTCTAGTTACTAACAAGTCATCAACATATAAGCATATGATTGTTATATCTTGTGCCACAACCTGAACATAGACACCATACTCAGATTTGCATTTGATGAATCACAATTCAACTAAGTTTGAGTCGATCTTCTTGTTCCATGCCTTAGGTGCCTGCTTAAGGCTATAGAGCGCTTTATGCAACTTATACACTTTCCTTGCTTCCTCCTTAATCACAACCCAGAAGGTTGTGTGTATATACTTCTTCGTCTAAGGGACCATTTAAAAATGTTGATTTCATATCTAAGTAAAATGTCGACCAACCTTGCTTGCATACCAAGGCTAATACTAATTGAATAGTCTCCAATCTTGTAACTGGAGCTTATATATCAAATTAGTTTATAGTTTTTGTGCTTCAACTTAAACACCCACTTGACTTTGATAATTTTTATATGTGTTGGAAATTCGACTAACTCCCATGTGTTGTTTCTTTCAATTGCTTGTAACTCTTCGACCATAGTTGACTTCCACCTTTTATCGTTTAAGGTTTCCCTATAGTTGATTGGTTCAGCACCTGCAAGTAAGGAGAAATGAACCAATTCTCCATCTGGTGTGACTTCATCATCACCCGTCACTTTATAGTCTTGAAGTCTTGTTGGGAGAGATCTAGTTATTTGAGGTCGTTGACTAGTACTAGCTACACCATCTTCGACTTCGACTGTGTCGGTCATGTCAGCAATTGCTTCGACTTCAACTCGAATATCAAAAATATCTTCTACTTCGACATCATTACTTTCTTCGTCGAAATAATAGCTCATCAAAGGCTTGTCAATTTGATCATTATTCCAATCACAGGAAGAATTTTCATCAATCATGATATCTCGACCCATCATGATATTTTAATTAATTGGATTGAATAGCCTGTATGTACCAGTTTTATGATATCCTACTAGAATCATAGGTTCACTCTTGTCATCAAGCTTCCTTCTTCTAGCATCAGGAACATGCTTGTAACAAATAGAGTCATGCACCTTCAGATGACTCACTGATGGTTGTTTGCCATTTTAAACTTCTTCGGGAACCTTGTGCTTCAGCTTCTTGGTATGGCACCTATTCAAAATATAAACAATAACGGAAACAACTTCACCCCATAAGGATTTTGTCAAATTCTTCTGCTTCAACATGCATCTCGCCATGTCCAATATGGTTCTATTTCTTATTTCTACTATTCCATTATGTTAAGGCATGTAAAGAGCAGTTACCTCATGATCAATACCTTGTTTTACACAAAACTCTTCAAATATCCTGGATGTGTATTTTCCACCTCCATCTGTTTGCAAAACTTTGATCTTCTTCTCACTATGGTTTTCGACAAGCATCTTGAATCTCTTGAAGATTTCGAATACTTCGTCCATTCGCTTGATCAAATGGATACATGACTTTTGACTAAACTCATCGAAAAATAAAACAAAATACATGTTTCCATCAATGGCATGCTCTTCAAAAAGGCCACATACATCTGAATGTACAACTTCGAGTATGTCGGGCGATCTCATTGACATAGTCGAAATGAAAGACTTTTTTGATTGCTTTCCGACTATACAACCTTCATAGAGTTTGTCGGGGATATCCATACTTGGTATACCAATTACCATATCTTGAGTAATAGGTTAATTGAGTGATTGAAAGTTCAAATGTTCAAACCTCAAATGCCACAGTCAATTATGCTTGTGGTCAACAATAGTTTTTAGACATTATACTTCAGTCGAACGAATCACGACCTTAGATGTTCTGTTCTTCGACAAAGGATATTTTAAGGCCAAATCATTTTAGGTGTCAAACAATTTTAAGGCTCCATCTTTCATAATTAATGAGAAAACTTTTCCGATCTATTGTCCAACACTTAGCAGGTTGCACTTCATTCTAGGTACATAGAGTATATCTTTGATCATAGCTTTTTCTCCGTTGATCTTTTGAAAAACTATGTTGCTAGTACCTTCTGCCTGCAACGAGCTATTATCAACAAGTTTGAACTTTCTCTTCTTCGACGAGTCAAAATCTGCTAACCACACTTTCAACCAGTCATATGATTCGAGCAACCCGAGTCGAGGAACCTGATCTTGGATTCGACATGGTCATCTGCAACTGTAGTTATAACCATCATATCTTCAGAGTCATCTAAATCTTGGCATGCAAGGATCGCTCCTTCCTTCTTACCTTTTGTCGATCCCTTGTCTTTATTCTACCAACAATTCTTGGCCATGTGAGATTATTGAATTCTCAAATAGCTACGATACCATGATCAAAATGAGAGGTCAATATACGCATTACCTTCTCAAGTATCATCTTACCAGTTAGGGTTTCACCACAACCCTTTATGAGATGGACGAGATTTTTCACCTTCGACTAATAGCCTACAATCTTTTCATTTTCTCCCATCTGCAACAATTCATATTGTCGTTGCAAAGTCTGCAATTTGACGACTTTGACTTTCTCACCTCCTTCGTAGTACTTGAAAAGAACATCTCATGCCTCCTTCGCTGATTCAGCATGAGAGATCTTGTCGAAATTCACTAAAACTACCGCTGATTGAATGTAATATGCGGCTTTGCAATCTTTCTTCTTCGCCTCATTGTGCGCGACTCTCTGAGCATCAATTGCATTATTAGCAAGCTTAGGGACGCAATTAGTAACCATTTCTTGGGTTTCATGAAAGCTAAACAAGGATTGCATTTGTTTCCTCCACCGGATCCAATTTTTGTCGTCAAGAAGTGGAAGAGAATTCGGAATGTCGTTGGTGTCATTCATCTTTATAGAAAAGGAGATTAACAACCCATCATCCCAGAAGCACGATCACTGATGTGTGATTCTTGAAAACACGATCAAGAATCTAACTCAAGCTCTATATACCAATTTATTAGTGCATGAGGCAATTTTGTGAGGAGATAGATAGAGAGAGAGAGAGAGGGGGAATATGAAAATAAGAGTTCTATTATTGAAGAATGATTATGATACAAATTGATTTACATATGTATGTATTTATATACAAAGTTACTTGACTACTAAGTAAAAAATCCTAAACCCTAATTGACTTTGGGCTTGTGCCACACACAACTTCGATTATATCTTATATCTCAACAGATCAAATATACAAATTTAGTTTTAATCATTCTAAAGAGGAATGAAAAGAAAAAGAAGAGAGAATGTGTGACAAATGACAAATGCTTGCTCTCTTGAATCTAATGACTATTTGAATCTAAGACAAATAAAGATTTATTTTGAGCTCAACCACAATATAACATAAGAAAGACCTTATTATTCTATAGTTTAATAACTTGTTTGCTTTAATATAATGATAACCAATCTGGCTGGAAAAAAAATGCACGTGTATGGTAAGAGAAAAATAGTCACCATTTTGAGATAAACATTGTGAGGCATGAATGAATGTCTGGTTTTCAAAATAGCAGAACCTTTAGTTTTATCTTTTTTATACCAATTTATTTATAGGCATGATTTATTCTGAATACTATTGTGCTTCTCTTGAATCTAGCTATTGGCAAAGCTATGTAGGTTACTGAAAACATGTTTAATCAAAACCTTGAATTGTGTATGCACGTACTGATGAAACCATGTTTGAATGAGTGTCTTATTTTTGTCTAAGGACAAACAAAATGCTAAGTTTGGGGAAAATTGATAAGTGTGTAATATACCAATTTTACATCATCAATTTCACACTTATTAGCTTACTTAGACATGAAGTAATGCTGAAAACCCCTGATTTATGCTAAATTAAGAATCGTTTCGATAAATACACATTGATCCTATTTTATACCTTTTTATATTGGAAGATGGAAAACAAAAGTTAAAAGAATCAAATGTTAAGCCAGGCAAGATCATCTGACCAGAGATCTAGAATCCAAAGTCATGTCAAATTCATCGGGAAAATTTAGGTTTGATTAATGAATAAGAAACAAAAGGCGTGGCAGAAAACCAAGACCAATTTATTAGGCGAATTCAAGTCCGACTAGTGAATTTGAGACAAAGCCAAAGGGTTAAGAACTAAAGCAGTTGAATCCAAAGGGGCAAAGTTAATGCAATTGAGACGATTTCAAAGCTAAGAAAGCCCAAAAGTAAGATTTGACGGGAAAATTATTGCTCGCTCGAAGAATTGGACCACCTTTAGAAATTCTATAAATAGGGAGCTTGACCAATTCATTTGACATCAGTTTTTATAACATAGTATTAGTTAGCTTACAGTTTAGTAAAACTCTTTGAGAGAGAGAGAGAGAGAGAGAGAGAGAGAGAGAGAGAGAGAGAGAGAGAGAGAGAGAGAGAGAGAGAGAGAGAGAGAGAGAGAGAGAGAGAGAGAGAGAGAGAGAGAGAGAGAGAGAGAGAGAGAGAGAGAGAGAGAGAGAGAGAGAGAGAGAGAGAGAGAGAGAGAGGAGAGAGAGAGAGAGAGAGAGAGAGAGAGAGAGAGAGATAGAGAGAGAGAGAGAGAGAGAAATTTTCATTTTATAGTTTAGGGAAATTTTCATTTTATGGTGAATGAAGGTATATTGTTAGGCTATATAGTTTCAAAGAAAGGCTTGAATGTTGATTAAGAAAAAATGAATATAATAGAAAAACTACCACCTCCAATGAATGTTAAAGGGATTATAATTTTTTTGGGTCATGTTACGAAACCCCCATTCTAGCTATTGCATCATAATGTGACATTCAACTTCATTGATTAATGTGTGAAAGATTTTGAAACTCTTAAAAAAGGCTTTAATTCCAATTGATATCATTATTTCTTGTGATTGGTCAAATCCATTTGAATTAACGTGTGATGCAAGTGACTTTTCTATATGGTTTGTGTTAGGACATAAATATGATAAGGTGTTTCATTTTATCTACTTCTGATTAATCCCCATATGAATTATACCACCTATGAGAAAGGAATATTGGCTATTGTATTTTCATTTGACAAATTCATATCTTATTGTTGAACATCTGACTTCCCACACAAGAGGGGGGGTGTGGGTGAATTGTGTGGTTCCAAAAAACATGGTTTTAAAAAACTTTTTGGTTTAGATTCAGAGTTTTAAAAAAATTTAATAATCAAGAAGCGGAAAATAAATTGGCATAATATGAATTGCATAAATTTAAAGAGATGAGGGAAGAAGGGAACACCAAGAATTATATAGGTTCAGTCAAGAAATGACTTAGTCATGTCCCCAAGAATTGATCTTGAGAGCTTTTAGTAGGTTATACTCACGAACCCTCCTTATACAAGGAAAAATGAAGTTTATGGTTGACTTCCAACCAAATAGTAAACAACGAGTGAAATAATGAGCCTTCCTTCCTAACAACGGATTGAAGCGGTTAGTCTCCTTTCTACATGGCATATTGAAGCGTTAGTCTTATTTGCACGAGAATCTTGGAGTGGTTAGTGTTCAAGCTTCTAAAAAAAACTTGTAAACTTTTATCACCAGGATGAGCTCAAGAATCTTAAACCCTGGTTTTATCACAGAATAACAAATAACCTAAGATATTCTAACACCGAGATAATCACGAACCTTAGTAAGCTTTTAATACCTCACTAATCTTTAACCTTAACTTGGTTTTATCACGAGTTAACCAAGAAACTATTAAAGCTTTTATCATAGGATGGGCTTTTGAACCTAAACAAGGGTTTGATCACAACATCCCTAAACCAAAGCTTTTACGAGTTTAGCTTCTAACCCAAATGATTCCTAAAATGTTGAACCAAGGTATAAACAAAAGTCCCTTGGTGAAATTACAATACTACCCTTCCAGAAATACAACTTCTCAATCGCAAAAGAACTTTTTCAGTCGTAAAAGTTCCTTTCTCAGTCACAATACTACAACTAAAGACTTAGTGAGAGAAAGTGAAAAAAAAGTTTTAGAGAG
Source organism: Lathyrus oleraceus (assembly GCF_024323335.1). NCBI lineage: Eukaryota > Viridiplantae > Streptophyta > Magnoliopsida > Fabales > Fabaceae > Lathyrus > Lathyrus oleraceus. The sequence goes on along the minus strand of NC_066583.1, from coordinate 169,964,847 downwards.
AGAGAAGCATGAAATGAAAATCGGTTCTGGTTGATTTGAAATGGGGGAAGGGACCTCTATTTATAGGCTATAGGTTGTCTTGAAAAGGAAATCATTTTAAAGGCTTTTTATGACATGACAATCAATTGGAAAGATGTGTCAATCGATTGGTTTTCTCCTTCATAATCGATTACCAAGTTAAAAATGGAAAGGGAAGATATCTAGTTGTTGCCAATCATTAAGATGTTGCCCTAATTAATTAAGGCACATTTTTGAAATCTCCCAATCGATTAGGATAAGGTGTCAATCGATTGGCCAAGATAAAAACTTGCCTATATCACTTCAAACAACTTCCAACTCATTTGACACAACTACAAGATATTTTTCAAGGTGGCTCTTTTAAGAAAAAATAGTTTAAGAAATGTTTTTTTTGTGTGTAATCCTTGTACTTTTACGAAAAAACCCTTATGCATTACATAGATTTCACCCAGGCTACTTAGGGCTTTCTTTACATTTCAAGACTTTGTCATATACTTTTCTTTTATACACACATGCTTGATTTTACTTGAGTTAGTTTCCATTAGGTTGCCATCATCAGATAGTCAAGTCCAACAAACCCTAAATTATTTGGGTTGCATCTTTAACCGCATATGCTTGATTTGTCATCATTAGACAAAGGTTGTCATTATCAAAAATAAAATAGCTGTCCTTGTTAAAAAGCATATCACCTGAAAAACAAGGTTCCACACCTATTTGGTGGGCACCAAAGTAATGATGTATACAAAGTATTCTTCCATCAAACGCCTTATTATAAAAAGGGTGTGAAGCATAAGATAATATGATGGATGTTATTACATCAAAAGTTTGGTTTGAATATTAGAGATAAAAAATGAGTAAAAAATTAAGTGGTAGATCATTTGTCACGACTATCGTATGAAGTGCAAAGTCAAAACATCCTAAGCATTAGAGAGGAATTTCCAAATGAATAGCTGCTAGCGATGTTATGTCATAAAACCTTGGTATGCATATATAGTCAAATTTTTTTTCAATGGTTATGTTCCCCAAAAATTCAATTTATAGAAAAGGAAAATATTCTTCAATTTATCAAAGAATTTCTAAAAACCTATTTTGTAAAGAAGTGTATTGACAAATTATTGAAGAAATGTATGGTTGAGAAGAAGATTCATTAGTTCTTATCATTTTGTCACTCTTCACCATATTGTGTATATTTTGAAGGAAGACGGTTGCAGGTAAGGTATTACACTTTGGGTTACTCTATTCAAACATGACCACACTTTTATTAAAAACTTGTGATAGATGTCAAAGAATTAAAAATATTTTCATGAAATAAGAAATGCCATTAACAAGTATTTTGGAAATTGAACCATTTGATGTTTGGGACATATATTTTATGGGATCTTTTCTTCGGTCATTTTTGAAATCTATATATTTGAGTTGTTGTTGATTATGTTTCCAAGTAGATAAAGTTTACGGCATCACATACCAAAGATGAGAAAGTGAAAACCTAATTTTATCATAAACATTTTCACTAAATTTTGAACTCCTCAAGAATTATGAACGAACTCATTTTTATAATATGTTATTTGAAGAGTTATTAGTAAAATATAGAGTGAAACACAAACTTGTTACGACCTATCATCTCAAATGTAATGTAATGGACAAGTTGAATCGTCTAATCAGAGATAAAGATAAGGAGAATTCTAAAAAAATAATGAATCCTTCGACGAAAGATTGGTTCAAACACCTTAAGGAAGGAAGCTTTGTAGGTCTACATAATATTCAAAACAAAATATTTTTTTAATGATATTCAATTTTATATATAATTTTTAATATTTATAAAATAATATATTTTTATAATATGTTATTAAAATTGTTTATTTTAAAATAATATTATTTACTTATGTGATAACTATTTATTTAGAAATATGATGTATTAGATGTTTTTTAAATAATCATGTAATAAATTTAAAATATAAAATAACTAATTTAATATTAAATATGAAATATGAGATAATTGAAATAAAAATGTAAGTGAGAGAGATAATTGAAATAAAAGTATAATTAAAATAAATTCTTAATAATATTACAAATTAATTATATAATAAATATATTTTTTTGGGATATTTTAGTTTAACAAAATGCTTAGTCCAGTCAGATGTTTATATTGTTAAATCTAATGCCATTTTTTTTTTAGGTTTTTCAAAGTTTGATATAAAGGTGTTTAAATTTAAACTGATTCAATTAAAAATTGTAAAAAAATTAAATATTATTGGATGTTTGAATATCTTTTTTATAAAAATTCTCGATTCAAATTAGATTTTGGATTGATTTTTTATAATCAATCTAAATCAAACGAAACCATTTGTATATATTTTTTTAACTAATATGATTTATTGTGTTAGTTTATTAATCGAAAATACTTATTTTTAATCTTATTTTTTAGTTTAATTTAAATTATTTATTTTTATTATTTTATGTATTTTAACTATAACTAATCATTTTTATTTTATTATTTTATTTATTTCACCTAAAATTAATATTTTTTATTTTCTACTATTAATTTTTAATAAATTATACATTGTATATTATATAAAATTTATTATTTATTAGTATTTTTTAAATCTTAATAAAAATATAATTTATAATTTGAATATCTAAAAATCGATTTAAATTAAACTGCATGATTTTTTGAATTAATCATCCAAAAACCAAATCAAACCACGAATAAATTTAATTTTGAATTAAATCTCAAAACTGATTTAAATCGATACTATGAACATCCAAGAATAAGGCACTCTAACCTAGTCTTCAATTATACTCTAAGTTTATATAATATTTAAAATTAAAAATATATTAATACTAATATTTATTTATTTTTCTTTTTTCAATATATGATATGAATTTAAAATTAAAAAAAATTTAACCCCTTATTTCCCTTCCCCTATTATCTTGTAAAAATAGTCTTTAGTTAAATTCTCCTTTTAATAGTTCATTTTTAACCACCGAGTATTTTAAACTCGTTCAAATCTATTAATTAACTCTGAGTTTGACCGCCAATGTTGCTTTACTATATATGTTAAATTGCATTTTCTAATAAAAGGTGACTTTTTGTAAATATCTTGCAATTTATAATTTATTCCTTTAATGAGTGATCCATATAAATTAAACTGCTATTTTTAAATATAATGCGACTTTTGGTAGATATTTCGCAATTTATAATAAATAAGACATATATTGTGACAACAGAGACAAAATGGATCCTGATTCATGGAGCACGTGTCCCTTCTGTGATTCACCAGTTCCTTCGTCTCAACTTCAATTGTATGTATGCGTATGTATATATGTATTATGTATGTATTATGTATGTATGTATGTATGCATGTCACTTTCTTCTTCTTCACCATTTCACATCGATGATATGAAGATGATATATCAATATGATTCTGCATAAACGCAGGCACGCCAATGCTCATTTTCATGATCCTGAGCTGCCCCAACAGCCCCTCCAATCTCTTCCGGTACTTTTACTATATCTATTAATCTATGTGCCTACATGAGAGGTTCCTCTTGTGGTTTTAAAAGCAGTGTTTTAATGGAGAATTATATATTTTGCAGAGTGAATATTGTAACTATTATGGTGGTGAGACTAGTAGAGATAAAGAGGAATGTTCAATGGATGAAAAAATCTCTTGCTTGATTGGTTTACAGACACGGAGCAAGTTTTACAAAGTTGAATCGGGTTTAATGACCTTGTTGAGAAACTGTCTGGAGTCTGAAACTGAGAATTCGAAAACCGTTTTGTCCGGTTATGTTGATCATTTCCAGAGCCTTGATTCTGAGGATGCTGGATGGGGTTGTGGATGGCGTAACATTCAAATGCTTAGTTCTCATTTGCTAGCGCAGAGGCCGGAAGCAAGAGAGGTTTTGTTTGGTGGTTCGGGGTTTGTTCCTGATATCGTGTCGTTGCAGAGATGGCTTGAGGTTGCTTGGGAAAAGGGTTTTGATGCACCAGGAGCTTCTCAACTTGATCATGATGTTTATGGTTCCAAAAAATGGATAGGGACTACTGAATGCGCTGCTCTATTGCGTTCTTTTGGTTTTCGTGCAAGAGTAGTTGATTTCGGTCCTAAGGAATCTCAATCTGTCGTAGGAACAAATGTTGATAACACGGACGATAAAGCAAGTAGTGAGGCTTATCAAGTTCTCATGGATTTTGTGTGGAATTACTTTTCAGATGAAAACACAGTCCAATTCGGTTTGCAGCATGTTGTGGTCGGCGAGAAAACGTGAGGGCGCATTTAAGATACGCATATTAGCCATACAAACAATTTTGTTTCTTATTTTTTGAATTTTAAATGCTTTGTTGGACAGGCCCTTGTACTTTCAACATGATGGTCATTCAAGAACAATCGTTGGCGTGCAAGCCAAGCATCAACGAGATGGAATTCTAACGTATAATCTCCTAGTTTTGGATCCTGCTCATGTAATTTGTCTTCCTTGCCAACTTCATATTTAGTTGTTAATATCTGTTTTCTCGATCGTAGTTCCGACGATTTTGAAAATTTGCATGTTACATGCAGGTGTACTAATTTTGCATCCTTTCATTTCAAGCTTCAAACTTAGAATTTTTTTTTTTTCATTATAGAGTATAACTGCTCTTGAAAGATCATTAAAGAAGAAAATGGGATGGCAAAAGCTCATAAGAAAGGGGACGAATACACTGAAGAAGCCACAATACCAGGTCTTGCTTCTCTTAACAAAAACTTATAGTTGAATTTGATCAAAAAATGATTAATCTTGATGGTCTTGTTTCTATTCCAGTTGTGTTACGTTGATCCCGGAATCGCTAGCGAGGAGGAGATGGAAAAGCTCAAGACAATGGATAGTGTCTTCTTTGAATTATAGGCAAACATGTAAAGCACTTTGTTACATCAAGGTACACTCTGACAATAACTTAATTACATCAGAGAAGAAATTTAAGAAAAAAACTTAGTTTTGTAAAATCAATCTTCATTGTTTCAGATACCAGATTTTTAGAGTTATCAACCTATGAGGTCTCGTCGAAGCTCTGTAGTCTGAATAATCTTGAATAAAGTCCTGCATCCACTGCAATTAGAGTTGAGTGGGAGCCTGTCTCTACAATTCTACCTTTTTCCATGACGATTATGGTATCCGAGTTTTTTACTGTGGAAAGTCTATGAGCTATTGTGATCTGGGTGGTTCTCGAACACAAACCAGTTGCTTCCTTCAGATTCATTGCTTTAATAGCATTTACTATAGTTCTTTCAGACTCAGCATCGAGGGCACTCGTTGCTTCATCAAGGAGTAATATTGCTGGCTTCTTTAGTAAGGTTCTTGCAATGGCTATTCTTTGCTTTTGTCCTCCTGAAAGCTGGCAACCTTTCTCTCCAACAACAGTGTTATATCCATTTGGTAGATTACTCACAAATTCATGTATATTTGCTTCTCTAGAAACCTCCACAATTTCACTTTCAGAAGCCGAATTATTTCCATAGCAAATATTGTCTCGAATTGAGCAGTTAAAAAGCAGTGGCTCTTGTTGTACCAGTCCTATTTGTGTCCTTAACCATCTTAGGTTATATTCCTTCAAGTCTTTCCCATCAATTAGTACTTTTCCTTCCACTGGATCATAAAATCTTAGTAAAAGGGCCAAAACTGACGATTTTCCAGCGCCGCTCGGTCCTACAAAAGCCACCTTAGATCCAGCTTCAATTTTTAAACTGAAATTGTCAAGAACAGTGACTGCAGGTCTTAAAGGGTACTTGAAATTTACATTTTCAAATTCGACAGTTCCTTCGATCCTCTCGGGTTCTGAGTTGTCCGGTATATCTGGTTCGATTTCAGTTTTACGGTCAAGGGTTTTGAATGCTGGGGTTAGCATATTGATGGCAGTGATGACAGTTGGGATCAGTGTGTATAATTCTGTGATAGAAGGAACTGTAAGAGAAAATATTTGGTATGCTCTTATTCCATTTTCAAAAGAGGCTTGCCGTCTGTCGACCAGAATTGTAGTGTACCACAAAGCAACAGCGTGTGCAATGTTCCACAAGCAAAGGGAGAAGCCTTGGATGATCCCATATTTGATACTTTCTTTTCTGTACTTTTTCTTTGGAATGTCCAGATATGTTTTGGCTTTCTTCAGTACTTGTTCTTCATGACAAAATGATGCTATAGTCCTTATATTGGTTGTGGACTCAGATGCAAGAGCGACAAGGTCTGAATGTGTAGCCGAGTAGTCGCCTGAAAATCCTTTGGCGGACTTGGCTTGAATGAGACCACCTATGAAGTGGCAGGGCATCACAGCCCATGCCACCAAACCCATTCTCCAGTTGACATACATGCTAACAGATGTTGCTATAAGTATGGAGGAAACACATTGCACAATGACGGACATGCGATCAGCAATTATGATTTTGACCATGGCAGTATCGCTGATGATGCGTGAAGTTAACGAACCGACAGTGTTGTCAGGTTTGTCAAACCAGCCTACTTCATTACGAAGCACACCTGTAAAAGTTTAAATCATTATCGACTGATTTTTGTTAAATCATACTGCGATTTTACGTATATAATGCTTTGTTGTAGGCTTTTTAGCTCACGCTGAGAGTTCTTTCTTCCTTCAATAAAAGAGAGCTTAGGTATGTAGAAATTCTGATAGGGAATATCCAATACCTGAATACAAAGCACGTCTGAAATTTGCCATGGCCTTTTCTCCAACCACTCCAAAGAAGTAATGCTGGAAGGTGTGGCTAAATAATGAAAGCAACCCTATTCCAGAGAAGATTGCTGAGAACATTCCAACTTTTCGTTTTGCATCTTCTTCAAAGTATGCTACTCCGATGGTGATGATGTAGAAACCGAAAAACGGCTTTGAGATGCCAGAGAAAGCTGCTGCAAACGAGCCAATAGCAATCTTCACCAGCTCCTTCTTTTTTAAATCAAACCATATTCTGAAAAATATATTTTCTTCTCTTAAGCTCGTCTTGTTTTGTTCCTCCAGTACAGAATGGTCTGTAAGATCTCTTTGGACCTCTCTCTGTGTCTCCGGCAATGGTCTAGTTTCATCAATAGTGCCTACTTGGCGGGCACTTTTATTCTTGGAAGTTGTAGTTCTATCCATTAAACATTTAAATCTGGTTAGAGTTGTCCATTGAGTGCCATCGGTTCAATATCAGAATATGAATATAAAGTGGTTAATTACCTTAGTTCAGGAACTGATTCAAGGTTCTGCATGCTGAATAATGTACTATAAAATTTGCTCGTGTCTAACAAACTCTGGTGTGTTCCTATCTCTATGATTTGTCCATTCTCCACGACAGCAATCATATCTGCATTTACAACTGTTGAAAGCCTGTGTGCAATCAAGATGACAGTCCTTCCCTCTATCGCTGTGTCAAGTGCTTCTTGAACCAGCTTTTCCGATTCTGAATCAAGGGCACTAGTGGCCTCATCAAGCAAAAGAATAGGAGGATTTTTCAGAATGGCTCTTGCAATTGCAATTCTCTGCTTCTGACCTCCTGATACTTGAACGCCCCTTTGTCCTACCTGTAATTTCAGGCACACATATGTTGCGATTAATGTTGTGAATGGAAAAAAAATGTAGCCTGAAGACGCGTTTGAAAATACATCAAAATATAATTAATGTATACAAAGTATGCAAGTTAATAGAAAAAAATACAAAATCAGAGAAGCCGCAATTGTGCTAACAACAAAAGTGACATGCTAGATTAAGTAGCTCACCTCAGTTAGGTACTGATTAGGAAGCTGTGATATGAAAGAGTGTGCATTAGACATCATTGCTGCCTTTTGAATCTCTTCGTCATCTGCATCCATTTTTCCCAGTTTCAAATTATCCTTAATAGTGCCCGTAAAGAGCGATGGTTCTTGGTATACAGCCCCTATATTACTTCGAAGAAACTGCAGATCAAGGTCCTTGATATTGTGACTGTCAATAAAAATTTCTCCTGGAATGTATTGAACAATATCAGGCTTGGCTATTTGCATTCAAGATTACACAATCAGTTCCTACACTTCTATTATTCTAATGCACTAACCTCTAGTGGGGTCATAAAACCTAGTTATCAGGGAAATGACAGTGCTCTTTCCGCATCCGCTGCTACCAACTAGAGCTACTGTCTTTCCTGCTGGTATGGACAATGACAGTCCTTGAAGGATAGATTTCTCTGGCCGTGACGGGTATGAAAAGTGAACATCTCGAAGCTCAATGTAACCGCTAATCTTCGTAGGAATCTTCCCTTTTGATTCATTATGTATAAGTGGCTTTCTTTGGATCACTTGAAAGACCTCATACCCCGCAGCTTTTGCCTGATTGAATATTTGCATGTCTGGTGCTGCATAAGTGATAGATCTGCAATTCAAAAAAGCAACTTTTGTTACTGCACACTGTTAACCTTTATTTTCATTCTAAAACTAGCATGAAGTTTATTGCTTCCTTACATGGCACCAAAAAGAATACTCATTACTGCAGCTATTATATCTCCTCCCTTTGCTCTCCCGGCTCTGACAACAACGGCTCCAACCCATATAATCAGAGACCAAGAACAAAAACTCACAGTTTGAAACATTCCTGTTCCAACTCCCTTCACAAGTGCCTCCCCTTTGCTTATGACATACTGTTTATCCATGTTCTCTGTGAAGGATTTGACTGCCAAACCCTCTCCAACAAAAGCATATACTGTTTTTATTTGTGATATGGTCTGTCATATTATCAGTTTCAGAGTTTTGTTATAATCAGCTATGTGACAATAGATTAGACTAAAAGTATTCTTGATATTGAAGACTTGGCTTGTGTATATATATATATGTGTATAAAATGCACAATTTGTCATGTTGTAAATCATAGTATTGCACTATGCATGGATCAATGTTGTATACCTGTTCTATCATAGACGTGGCTTCAGAATGGTAAAACAATTTGGTAGTTGAGATTCTGTTCATTTTTTTAGTGTAACTTGCTCCAATTATGAGAATAAGAGGGACAACCACTAAACATAGAAGTGCTACTTCCCAGCAGGATATCGCGGCGATCACAATTCCAGCGAAGAAAGTTGCGCAGCTAGAGGTAAAGTGACCCAACTGTGAGCAAGAACTTCACTTGCTTGGTTCAGTCATAAAAAGAAAGGTGAAACTTATTGTTACAATTATTTATTTGCTTACCTTTTCACCAATGGCATCTTGTATAACACTCATGTGCTTGCTTATTCCAGTGATGACTTTTCCACTTGTTAATTCTGTATCAAAAGCTCCTATCTCTTGGCTTAGGACTGCTTTTAGATATGCTAATCTTAGTCGCGATAACTGTCTTTCACTTGCATACATCCAACAACCAATCTCTGCATAAATTTTCATCTGGTGAATTGTAGAATTGAGTTTCATTTTTTCAAATATATATGATCATGAAAATTCTGTCATAAGCATGAAAGAATAATATACCAAGTACCCCAGCAGGAAATGTGGCGATGGCCATGTACCACACGTACGGAACAACCTGAAACCGACGAAGACGACAACAACATCAACAACCTATATAACATTTGTTTGTGTGTACTATATGGATATTGTTAAGTACCTTTTTAAGAGCAGGAACCATAGCATCAATGTCATGAATATTGTTACCAAAAGCATTAAGAGCTTTTCCTAACAACAAATAACCAACAGGAAGTGCCATGCCATGCACAATAGAACCTAAAGTTCCCAAACCCATAAGAATCCAATCCACATAGTCAGCATAGCTCAACAGTTTAAAGAATGGCAAAGCTCTGACCACGTTCTTCTTCATCTCATCATGATCATCTTCTTCTTCTTCCATTTGCACAACTTTTTTGGGTCTACCGGGTGGTGCCATTATAGTTAAATAAGTAATATGGCAGCAACACTATTGCTATGTAGGTGTTCAATGTTTTGGGATTGAAACTGAATGTTTAGTTTAATTTAATTGAGTTGTATATGTATATATAGATAAGTGATATTTGTATTCAATTATATCCATGATAGGAATGTGAGAAGAATATGCGTTCAAAAGATTACTTTCAACTTAAAAAATTGTACTAGAATGGCTTTGTATTCTTGGTTTAGTTCATTTGTTTGGTCGATGTTCACAAAGTTGCTGACAGTAGATGCTTGCATGCATACGCGCATAAAAAACATGCAATAGTTTAGCAAAGATACCTGTATATCCCAATAATTGTGGTTGACCATTTTTCTTTCTTCTGATATTTTCTTTTTAAGAGCTATTTTTTTAAACAATATTTGTGAAGCCTTATATTAATGTGTGTAAACAGTTTATAATTATGAACTGTAATTAAGAATTACAATATTGATTACCTACAAGACAACACCATTTTTGAGTTTTATTAAAGTGGATAATATATTCGTAGTTTTTGGAAGCTCTTCAGGAGTTCCACTAATATTTATGTCATTCACATTGACAACTATTATTGCAAGTTCTTTTCCTTATACTTTTATAAAAATAGAAAAACAGATGCAATTATTTGTATATCCCTCTCTAAGCAAATATTCAGTAAGACGATTAAATCACATGCGTCCATATTGTTTCAGTCCATAGAGAGACTTGTTCAATTTTATTGAGTAGTTTTTTTAAAATCCAGAATTATGTGCATCTGGTATATTGAACCCTTAAGGGAATTTCATGTAAATTTCACTATCAAGTGAACCATACGTATAAGTTGTTACAACATCCATCATGTGCAAATTAAGCTCTTCATGTGCTACAAAGCTTATTAAATATCGAAAAGTGTTTACATCCATTACAGATGAATATGTCTCATCAAAATCAATTCCAAGTCTTTGCGAAAATCCTTGAGCGACAAGTCTAGCTTTGTATTCACAATTTCATTATTTTCATTTCGTTTTCGCATGAAAACCCTTTTTTTTTATCCAACTGCTTTCCCACCTTGAGGTGTTTGGACTACAGGTCCAAAATTTTATTTTTTGTAGAGTGAGTTTAATTCTGCTTCAATTGCATCTTTCTATTTTGACGAATCCTCACTTTGTCTACAAATTTTTAATAAACTTTGGTTCCTGATCCTCTTTTTAATTTATCTCATTTAGCGTTATATAGTATGCAAAAATATCATCAATGTAGACTTCGTGTCGGTTCCATTGTATTCCATTTTGGACATAATTTATCAAGATCTCTTTATTTTCATGAGTTTCAGGTACCTGATCAATCTCTTATAGAGATGAAATATTTATTATGTATGAAAGATTCTTTTAGATTTTCTATATCCTAACTTGGATCATCTTTATTCTTAGCTCCCTTTCTTGTTCGAGGATTTTTATTTTTGAAACTGATTGCTCTGTCGTGCTTCATACGTGGTTTCAACTCATCTGCAATATTAGATTTCCAATTAGGAGAATCTAGTTTGATTGAATTATTAGCAGTTTATAATTGGTTTTATAAACTTTGCAAATGAATAAAATTTTGAACTTCTGGTTCATATTAGTTTATAAAAGGATCAAGATAACAATTTATTTTAAATTGTTCATTTGAACTTTTAGTTCACTTTTTCAGTCGTTTATTCTCTTCCGCTTGATATTGGAAAAATTAATTCTCAGTTAACAACCAGCCTATCGGACTACAATCAAGTATCCAATTATTGGATCAAGATATATCCTTAAATACAAGGTTCATATATAAACACATTTTCCCCAATATTCGTTCAAGACTCTTCTTTGTGTACTATATTAGAGCAATTGAATTATATACAACACATCTAAAAGTTAACTTAGATGAGAACTATTAGGTTATGAACCTAAAATGAATTGTACGTTAAGGAATGAGAAGCATATGTAATGTGTTGGCTTAATGCGGATAAACATCTTAATATTCATACTTTGTGTGTTTCAAATATCTAATTTAGAATCATGATCTCACAAGTATCAACCATAGAATTAACTTTAGACGTCTAAAGAATGGATCTTTAAGACCATCTTTTTATAAACATATGTTATAAGATGTTCAATATCAATTTTAATATATTTGATACTGTCATACGGTGAACTGACTTTGTGTGTTTTTGCTTTGGAAAGCAAATGTCGCGGTTAGCAAGAGTCGCCACCGACTTTTCTTTTATCCAATAAGGAAAGGTGGAAAAGAACAGGAAAGACCTTAATTTAGATTTTGGGTTCGGGAGGTACATTATACAAAGGGAAGGTGTTAGCACCCTTTGTATCCATGGTTATCCATGGGCTCTTAATTGCTTGATCACTTATATTATTTTTCTTGTCTGAAAAAGTGTTCGTGAATTGTTTAGAAAATGTTTTGAAAAAGAGAATTTAACTTTGTAATGATTCTCGTATGAATGTATACAAAGTGGTTATCTCGTTTAGTTTTGAAAATGGTTTAGAAAAATATAACTCAGTAATGATTCTAGTATGAATGTATACCAAATGGTGATTTTCTAGTATTTGTGAAGTGTGAAAAGTATTTTTAAATTGTGAGTAAGCAATTAAGAGTTATACCTACCCAAGGTCTTTATGGGCATTTCCTATCCTTATGAGGGTAAAACTGTCCTTACTATTGAGAAGTAAGTAGTTTTACCCTTTGGACGTAAAAGGGTCATCGTAGGGTCATCGATTGGTCATTGAAGGCAACATTTGTAAGGATACCCTAGCATTCGGAGGGACGATCATCATTTAACCGTAAGCTACACCGAAGGGTCATCGAGGGACAAAATCATATATTCGAAGGCAACATCCGATGGACTATGATTTATTTTATAGGGACATGATGATTTAATCGAAGGGTCTTGGCTAAGGGTATCCCCACATTCGCGGGACATGACCATAATACCGTAATACCGTAGAGCAACAAAGAGAGGTCCAAGATCACATATTTAAAGGCAAAGTTTTACAATTAATTAGATAGCCGTAATCGATTAAGTAATTAGGTCCACATTAAAATCGATGAAATCAATACATTAAAATCAGCTAGATAATTTAGGATGTATCTCCACATTAAAATTAAGTAATTCAGAATCCATCTCCATAAGGGTATCCCACAAATAAAGTGGAATACTTAGCCGGCCGTTTCTTCGGGAATGTGTAGGCCTTTACACATTTCAGCACACGGGTTAGAACATCGAGATAAAGTGCAATTTAAAATTGCACCACAAAATAAACACAACAGTCATAAGGTCAGGCCAAATAATGCAGAATTACAATAGATCTCGATTAGATAAACATAAGGCAGAACAGAAAAGAAACAAAACAGCCACTGCCCCGTTCGCTCCTGCTTCGCCTAGCGAAGGCTTAGCGAGTGCTCGCTACAGGCTCGCTTAGCGATGTGCTAGCGAGCTGCTACGGGTTTTGAGTTTGATAGCAGCATGATCTCCGGCACCCTGAACTTTATGGCATTTAATTACAGGAATAACATGGACAAACATTCTGGATATTCAGGCATACTTAAATTCACATGTGAAATCAAATTACATATCCGAAAACTTAATCATGATGCCTTATGTATGTAGCGATTACCGATTAAAAGCATAAAACAGTAGTGATGCGCAAACCTGTTGGCAATGGAATTGCAGCTTTGGAATGACAAATCGGGTCGAATTGGGCGGAGGTAACTTCGGTGCGGATGAGCGGCCTTCAGGGTTTCTTTACTCGGAATCCTCTGAATTGGTCTCCAGGGTTTCTATGTCAGGGTTTCTGTCCGTCTTCGTCTGTTTTCGTTCTCCCTTTTTCTGACTGAAGCTTGGCTATTTATAATGCTTTTGTTGTGACCTAATGGGCTCAGAATGAAGCCCAGAAATTCTGATATTCGCAAGCTTCGCTAGGCGAGTATTGTAGCGAAGAGTTCGCTAGGCGAAGGTTTTGCTCGCCTAGCGAGCATGACAGTTTGGGCCATTTTCTGGATTGGGTCTGTTGTGAGCTGGGCTTTTGTTCCTTTAAGGTCAGTGCCTTTCGGAATAAGTTGGAGTGCTTCGAGAAATGTTTTGTAAGATTAATGGGCAACTTTTGGGGTATGACAGATACTTATAAATAAATATTTGGAAAATTCAGAAAATGAGATCTTACTCTAATTAGTTGAAAAAAAATTCACAAGCTTCTGATTGTGAGTAGACAATAAAGTGCATGATCTTTTAGTCGATGTAATAATTAATGTTATAAAATATTTAAGTGGTCTACATGATTGATAAATTTATTCGTAAACATCACCTTATATATGTTATATAAAAAAACTCAACTTCTTAACATTTTAATTTTCTTTAAGAAGACACACATTTTATTGGATTGAAGAAATTTCTGATTCTTCAATACTAGTTATTGTATCATAATATATCCATCTGAGATGATCCAACCGATTTTGTAAACAACACACTTGAGTGTGATTTGTAAATTTTTGATTTACAATGACATATGTTTCATTTGTACTAATGTAAGTGAAGTACAAGTCTAAGGAAGAAGCAAGTAGCTTTTCCATTTCATGTTTTTTTTTGTCCAAATTGTATTGTGTAATATAAAGATATTCAATATCTTCATCTCTCTTATTTCAATATGGTATCCCTTTAGATGAATATCTTTGAAACTTGATAAATTTGTATGAAACTTAGGAAAAAATAATGCATTTTTAATGTGTAATATTGTTCCTCCACATAAAAATTACAGGAGCCTTCAATTATTTTTGAGGTGTCACATAAAATGTTAACATGATTGAAAAATAAAATTCAAAAATTTTCCATTAAATATTTATTATAATCACAAAAATCTTAATAAATTTATTAGAGTAGTAAATACCGTACATACATAAAATCTTAATTTATATGACATGTTATAACAATTATATTATAAATGCTTGTATCTTTGCTAAAATATTTTGATAACAATATTCTAAAACATAAAGAAAATGATGAACTACCGATAATATTTATAAAAAAAAGTAAAAGAGCATGCATAATATTTTTTTTATTTATAATATTCTTGGCTCTATGAATAATTAGCTATCACCTACAACACAAAATTTTAATTCAAATTATGACTGGTTCTCATGAAAAAAAAACTTTCAAACAAGACTTATAACTCTTCAATATACCATATATTAATATTACACTAATGTTTTAGGATTTATTTCAGAAAAAAATGACACTTAAATCATAAAATATCATAGCCAATGACAAATTAATACATAATTTACTACAATATTATTATCTCATAATAATAGTCACTTATTATAATCTTTTATTTTATTTATTTATTTTTGCAATCAAATTGGAAAAAAAAACTTAATACATATTATGATAATCAATCAGCCATCAAACAAAAAGGAAATACTGTGAACATTATTATATAAATCCAATTTAAGAAAAATAAATAAATCTTTAAACAATAAAATTAATTTATTTCAGTGTAATAACTGTGCGTAAAAGAAGTTTAATTACATTAGGAAAAATCTTAACGTGAGTTATTAAAATATCAATTTATAGTGGCTAGTAAAGGGTTTCTTAGAAACATGAGTTAATCAATTTATAGTCCGTAATTTTTCAAGACAAATATTTCTTGACAAAAACATGAGTTAATCATTCAATTTAAAGTGGCTAGTAAAGGGTTTCTTAGAACTTAATTTTGGTGAGTTAAAAACAAAATGTGTTCATAGTAGTATCTAGAAACTTAAGGTTCACTTAATCTTTTAAGGCCAACAATAACGTCTATGGGTTAAAAGGTAAAAATACTCATGGTGAGGGTGATACCTAGAAGGGGAAAATGGATCCAGACAGGCAAAACTTTGTGAGATTATAATAAAAGAGATTAATATTGGGAATTTATAGATTTCCTTTTTTTTCCTCCTTACCTTCAAACTTAGAAGAAAACTCAACTTTCCCTTTTAGAACGTGCTTTGGAGCTTGGAAAATCATGGACGGATGTACAACATCAGAGATTTGTGAGTTAGAAGACATGACGATATGATGAAAAAATTGAATTGAAATGAAGGAAGAAAAAATAGAAAGGGAGTAAGTTCAAAATGTTGCATAAGAAAATAAAATGAAGTAACATTTTTTGCTATTATTAGTGAAAAAGGTTAAATTAGTAAGTTGTATGTCTAACTTTTATGAATGGGAAGTCGAGGAAGATTGTATGCAACTAGATACATGGTTGTTGATTGCTCAAAATAGAACTATTACTTTTCAAGAAGTTTAAGAAACTCCAAAATTTTAAAAACACGGGTAAAAATCTTAATTGCATAATTATTTTTCTTAGTTAACAAATTTGGAGAGACCTCTATTATACTTAAAATTTGAAGATTCGAAATACATCTTTGATTGAGACATAAAGATGACTCGAAAAAGAATAGATAAAGTAGTTCGATAGCAAAAGAAAGACACTCTTGAAAGATCAAGAGTTAGAGTCTGGAAAAATCAACACGGTCGAAATGTTAATAAAATAATGAACACAATAGCAAATTGCACAAAATGCAACCGATATTTGTTAGTATGAAAGTAATCAAGTGCAGCTTTTAAATAGCCTTACAAAGAAATTGAAAATCTGAAATAAAGCCACTTCTCCGATAAACTCAGGAAACGTGAATTTAAAAAACAAGAATGAGTTAAATGTAAAACTAAATCTATCATGTCCTATTTTATAGAAACTTAATGAAACATAAACTACTAATAAGAAAATACTAACAAAACTCTCCCCTAAACTGTTTCTAATGCCCATTGTTTCTCTGAGTTTTTCGAACTAATCAATCTTCAAAGGTTTGATCATGATGTCAGCTATTTGATCATTGCTACCAATGTATTCCATGTTGAATGATCCATCATTTGTAAGATTTCTTAGAAAATAAAATTGCACGTCAATGTGCTTACTTCTCCCATAACGCAGCGGAATTTAAAATTTCTCCTTTAGTGATCCTTACGGATGGGCATGATCAATGATAAAATTGTTACCTCTTGTGGCGATTGTAACCTTTGATGCAGATCTACGGAGCGATCACGAAACGTTGAACGATGACAACGCCTCTACTCAGCCCACACGAACAAATTCCTTCAATCTCAGTGCTAGCTGCTACAAATGAAGGTTTTGAGTGAGTGAGTGAGAGAGAGAGAGAGAGACGAAATTGCAACTGCACTAATGCTTCTACACAAGGGTTCTATTTATAGAACCACTTGTGTGGGCTGCAAGCTAAAAAATCCACTCAAGTGTATGTGGCCCATATCTTATAATATGCCAAAATCACTTAAGCGCGTGGTACCTTACCATATTTCGTATTCTACTTAAGTACACCGTACCTTACGATGTTCTACAATTCACTTAAGTGCACCGTACATTACGGTATTCCTTAGTTACTCTATCTCTCATCAATCCGTCCTTTTGTGTGTGACCCTGTAGGTTTTCGCGGTATTGCCAATTATATTAAATCACGTATTTAACATAATAAACAGTGAGTGGTATCTAGTAACACATCACTGCTACCCAAGACACGAAAATGTCATGTGATCTGACAAATCCTTCTGTGATAATACTTATGTGTACAATTACCCTTTTGCCCTTATGTCTATATTGAACACATGGCATAGACCGTGTCATCCTTGTCCAGTTCAATATTAGGCTCATAGACATTTATCCTGCTACGCAGGATGGACAAATTCCATCTAGGTCACTCATGTCCCTTAGCATGCTTCGTGGAGTACCCATCAACTGTCTTTATGGTCATCCAGTTACGAACAATGTTTGATCAGCAATAAGGCACTCGACTCTACATCTAGGGTCCATAGTGGTTTCAGGTCAAAGGGTGGTATACATCAATATCACCATGAGAATAACTTAGGACACTTTGTATAACATTCTATAGAGTATTCTCATAGCGGGTCAATCCAGTATGAATATTACTCTTAATATTCATACCTATGTTTAAGACTTGATAACTCCCTATCCATGATCCATGAGATGTGATCATCAGGCTATATACATAACAGTCTTAATGCTTTAAGGTTATCTCACTTCACAATAAAGCTCGACTATGGATACTTTAAGAATAATGTCCTTATGTTTAATGTGATCTCATGATTAAGTCACACTTGATACATTAAACAGACTATCTATTTTAGGGACTTTATTAAACAAACATAATAAAGAAAAAGCTTTTTATTATTAATAAATAATTTGATACAAGTACCAAAAGTATTGGCCTCTAGGGCTTACACCAACAAATTGATCCATCATTTGTAAGATTTCTTAGAAAATAAAACTGCACGTCAATGTGCTTACTTCTTCCATGGAAGACAGGATCTTTCACACGTTTAATAGTGGAATAATTATCACAAAGAATTTTAACATAATCATTTTGAGTTCCTTTGGTCTGTTTTAAAATATGTTTTATCCATATACTTTGGCAGGTGTAAGAGGCAACAACCAGATATTCTGTTTTTGTGGTTGACAGAGTTACCACGGGTTGCTTCTTAGATGCGTAAGCTACAACTCCACCACTTAACATAAATATATATCTGGACGCACTCTTTCGGTCATCCAAATCATCGACATAATCACTATCTGTATACACCATCGTTTCAATTGTACAATCCTTTTTATAAAAAATACAGAAATCTACAGTGGACTGAATATATCTCAATCCTCTTTTGGCTGCTAACATGTGTGTTTCCTTTGGACACGACATGAATCTGCTTAGGAGACCAACATTGTACATTAAGTCAGGTCTCATCAATATCACATACATGAGACTTCCAATAATTTGTTTGAACATTTTTACATCATCTTTTGCTCTTCCTCCTTCCTTTGTCAATTTGCTTCCTGGTACTATTGGATTTCTGACTACATTGCAACCTCTCATTCAAAATCTCTCAAGTACTTCATTTGCATATTTCTTTTGACTAATGTAAATTCCATTACTGCCTTGGTTAACTTCTACACCTAGGAAATACCTCATTTTTCCAAGATCAGAAATTTTAAACTCATTTTTCATTGAGGTCTTGAAACCTTGCACCTTCGACAAATCATTACTCGTAAAAATAAGGTCATCAACATATAGATTTACAATCAAAATTTTGTTGTCCTCAAGCTTCTTGAAAAATAAAGTGTGGTCACAACAGCTCCTTCCAAATCCTTCTTTGATAAAGTATCCCTCAATTCTAATAAATCACGCCCTCTGAGCTTGCTTCAAGCCATAAAGGGCTTTCTCAAGCTTGCTCACCTTGTTCTCATCCCCTTTCACTTCATAGCCTTGTGGTTGAGCAACATACACATCTTCACTGATTTTTCCATGTAAAAAGGTGCTTCTGACGTCAAGCTGGAAAACTTTCTAATGATTTCTTGTTGCTACAACCAAGACGGTTCGATGGTGTCCCATCTTTCTACTAGAGCGAAAACTTCATTGTAGTTTATCCTTTTTTCTTGAGCATAACCTTTTAACACAAGTCTTGCTTTGCATTTGTTAACTTCTCTGTTCTCATTTAATTTGGTTTGGTAAACCCATTTGACTCCTATCACCTTTACTCCAGGAGGAGCTTTTACCAGCTTCCATGTATTGTTCTTCTTTATCGCTTTGATCTCAAGATTCATTGCCCCCCTCCATTTTTTTGATTTTATTGCTTATTCATAAGACAATGAATCAGATTCAGAAATAAAGAGAGCAAAGTTTTGTACCTCATTATCCGATAGCCCTTCTTTATTGGTATAATCTTCTAGATAAGCCAGAGTTCTTCTTCTTCGAGTTGGTAAGGTAACGACATCACTAATAACATCATCATTGGAATTGGTGTCTTCTTTTGTCTGATCTTGTGAGGATGTTGTATCCTTTGAGATGGCCGCATCATCTTTGTGATTTGAGTATGTTGTATTTCCTTCATATTCATTTAGGCAGCTTAATCTTCACTTTCCTCCCCTTTATTGTATGTATGTTCATAGGCTTCTCCCTAATCCAAAACGTCATGTTTTGTCTCTTCTGATGTGCTTTTCCTGTCCATTTTTTACCTTCTTCAAATATTACATACCTGTTGATTGTTACTTTATTTGTACAAGGATCAATCATCTTGTACCCTTTTGATTCTTCACTGTAACCGATCAACACTTGCTTTTTTCTTCTTGCGTCTATTTTTTGTCTCCTAGCATTAACTATATGGACATTGCCAATGCATCCAAAGACCCTGAAATATTTAATGTTAGGTATAAAACCACTTCAACATTCTTCTGGAGTTTTGTTTTTCAAAGAGGCAGTGGGACTCCGATTTAAAATATGGCAGGTTCATTTCATAACATCTAGCCAAAGCGTTTTAGGCATTTTCTTCTCTTCGAGTAAACATCTCACCATGTTGAGAATTGTTCGGTTTTTACGCCCGATAACTCCGTTTTGCTGAGGCGTATATGTCGTAGTCAGATGTCTTCTGATCCCTTGTGATTTACAAAAATCTGTGAATTCTTTTGAGTTGAATTCTCCTCCTCTGTTTGTCTCAAGCTACATAAGGATAAGCTAGACTCCTTTTCCACCGTTATTTTGAAAGTTTTGGAAGTTGAAAATGTTTCACTCTTCTAATTCAGAAAATACACCCATAATTTTCTACTGGAATCATCAATGAAAGTTATTAAATACCTTTTTTTGCTATAAGATGTAGGTGAGATAGGACCACAAATATCAGAGTGAATGAGTTGTAGTTGCTTTGTGGCTCTCCACTTGCTCTTCTTTGGTATAAATTTTCTGTGTTGATTCCCTTGCATACAACTTGTGCACTTCTTTGTTAGTGATTTGATATTTGGAAGCCCTTTAACCATCTCCTTATTATGCAGTAAGGCAAGACTTTTATAGCTCAAATGCCCATACCGTTTGTGCCAAATTTCACTTGTATCTTCATCATATGTATTAAAGCATGTTGAATCTACAATGAGAATATTTGTGATGATTACAAGCATTCTATTTACAGTCATCATGCTTTCGGTTATGATTCCACGAGTTGGATGGTACAACTTACATGCTCCATTCTCTATTAGTGTAATAATGCCTTTGTCTTGCAATTGACCTACACTGAGAAAATTGTTATGCAACTCAGGTATTAAATACACATTACTTATAATTTGAACTTGACCTCCAAACTCCATCTTTATGCTTCCTTTCCACATCACCATTAATTTAGAGTCATTCCCCAGTTTGACCGAATGTTTGAACTCTTCATCGAGATGCATGAACCACTTCTTATTTCTGGACATGTGATTTAAGCATCCGGAGTCAAGAAACCAGATTCCTTCCTTTTTGTTCTGCTTGAGATCTACATGTGCCATTAGAAGCATTTCATCTTCATCATTTATTTCAGCATATTGAGCTCTCTTCTCTCAATTTGTACATTCATATTTATAATGCACCAAATTGTGACACCTATAGCATTCCACAACAGACTTATCAATAAATTGTCTTCCTCTCCTCTTCTTCGACCCCTAGTTGTTCCTTTGCCTCTTCCACCTCGAGCTTCATATGTCACTTTTAAGGCCTTCTCTTCTTCAGCTGGGCCTCTCATTCTCTACTCATGGATTAAGAGACTACTTTCGAGTTCATCCATAATTAATGTATCAACATTATTTGGTTCCTCAATAGAACACACAACATAATTAAATTTGAAAACTAAAGAGCATATGATATTTCCTGTGATGTCGGCTTCTTTCACATTTTCTCCACATGCCTTCATCTTCTTGGCAATAGAGAATGTTCTTCCGAAGTAAGCATTAACAGTCTCCCCTTCCTTCATTCTTAAGGTTTTGAACTCAGTCTTAAGAGCTTGAAGTTATGCTTCTTTGACTCTAGTTAATCCCTTGAATTTCTACTTCATTGAATCTCATATTTGCTTGGATGTGTTGACGTTAAGAATGGTCTCCAAGGCTTCTCTAACTATAGCTTAATAGAGACGGTTCTTCACTTTTTTATCCTTCAATTCCCGTTCTCCTATGAGTTTCGTTGCGGCTTCTGATGGATTTCCCCCTCTAAAATCACAGTAATTCCATCTTCTATAAGACTAGAATTCCTTTGCTTGAAAGAAGTTCTCCATCAATTTGGTCCAATGCTCATAATAGCCATCAAATTTAGGGATGGCAGGCTGCACAAACGTATTGTTGTTGGTGCTGCTCTCTGCCATTCTTTCTCCCTCTTCTCTCAAGCTTCATTCGAAGAATACCTCTAATTTATCTCTCAATCAGGTCTATCTGACAAACTCTGATGCCAAATATTAATAAAACAATTAACACAATAGCAAATTGCACGAAATATATTTGTTATTTTAAAAGTAACCAACTGTAGCTATTAAATAAAGTCATTTCTCCCATAGACTCACGAAATATGAATTTAAAAAACAAAAATGAGTCAAATATAAAACTATCTCTATTGTATCCTATTTTATCGAAAATTATTGAAACAAACTACTAATGAGTGCAACAATAAGCGTCTTAGAGACTTGTTTAAAAAACTTTTTAGAAAACTAATGTAGTTTTTGTTCGAACAAAATCATGTGTCTGAATTATAGATTAGACTATAGAGATTAGCCTCGAATAAAGTGAGTTCATTTCCTCTAAAAGATCTTTCGGATGCGAAACATTTGAAATAATGTATACGAAATATATTATTCAATTTTAATATAAGCAATACTTTGTACATTAGTTTAGTCTTACTTTAACAATTTTCATTTGTAGTTGTATTTCTCTAAGCGTAAATGTAATCATATTCGAACACCATTCACTAATATCTAATTAATTCATCAGTATCTAATAATTCAAACAGAAAAATTGTCAACTTAAAATTCAAAACTAGTCTATTAGAAGATACTACTAGTATTTAAGAATTAGGATAGGTATGTTTTCTAGGATTTGTTAAAGACACTAGGATATTCCATTTCCATTCAAACAGTGAAAATTGTTATGATGCCAATTGTTCACTTGCCAGCCGTTTGCTTTGCTACTTCTACTCGATAAAAGACAGCCCGTATAGAGACATCTGTAATTTTTCTTATGACGATTCATGGACAGCTGTATTAATGACATGGTAAACAAAAAGGAAAGATTTGTTGTTTTCTCACTTCTACATAAGTATTTGGTAAATTTATAAGACAAATCAATATGAATTTTCATACTTTAAATAACTCTCTTATTTTAAATTTAAATATAATTAAAATTAATTAATATTTAAAATAAGAGTGTTATTTAAAATATGAAAATTCATATTGATTTCTTTTATAAATTTTAATAAATATTTTAAAATAAATTAAATATCATTTTGATGTGTCCATAAAATTTGATACTCAAAAGATAACTTATATAACTTTTTAATAGTTTTTACATATTATATTATATTTTTTATTTTTTATTGAATTTTGTAATTTTTAATAACTAATTTAGATTATAATTGTTTTTTACATAGTATTATGTCACTGAATTGGCTATACTCAAATTATTTATTTAGTATTTTTAAATATTTGTTTGAGATATTTTTTTAAAAATTATCTTATATATTTATAGAAATTGTTTACAAATTCAATTCAAATGATTTTTTCGATTATCATAATATTGTATAATTTATGTTAAATTACAGTTTTATTCCCCTATTATATCATATTTACAAAATCAATAATTTATTTTGTTATGATGTGATATGAGTTTTATTAATTTTTTATTATTCATGTTATTTTGTAAATTAATTATTAATCAATATTTTTATAGAATAAATTAATAATTTAAAAAAAATATTTGAAAATTAATTAATTTCAAATTTAAATTTTATTTTAAGATGAATTACTTGGGTTTAAAACCCATCTCCTTAAACCAAAATCTAACACTTATTGAAGTTTGTGTTTGTTATACAAACACTCAATATAAATATAGCAAAACCTATGTTGGATTTATTTATTAGTAAGTATTTGCAAGAATGACCGACCAATATCTGACATTTTTTATTTATTATTGTTGAATCTAATTTTATTACATATATGACTGCGTTAAAAGAATGGATCCAAGTAACTTGTGTTGTGTTGAAAATAGAAATATTTTTACCCTTCATCTTGATGGTGGTACTTTCGATGTGTCTCTCATCACTTTCAAGAATGATAAGTTTGAAGTAAAGGTGGCGACAAAGACTCAATTTGGAGGAGAAAATTTCATTGTTAGAATGGTGAAACACTTTGTGAAGGAGTTGAGACAAAGCACAAAATAGACATTAGTAGGAACTCATGTGTCCGTTTCATAAAAAAAAATGCCACATGCTGATTTTGTGAATAGGTTATTTAACCTTTATTGTTTTGGATGGCCATTGTAATTGTATTTTTGTGAATAGATTTAAATCATTTGGTTCTATTATAGTTAGTAATTTAAGTCACAAGTTGAAGGAAAAAAAAATTCTTTGGTTTTTTAAAGTTTAAAAGTATATACTCTATTTTTTTTAATAGTTTATATATTTTAAGAAGCAAGAAATAATATATCGTTTTGTGATTCACTGGGATACTTGTATATAAATAATTTATTTTACTTTATTGTAATGGAAGATATTGTAAAAATAGAAGTTAAAATCAATGATTTAAATTATCTTTCTTTTTTTTCCCCTCTAACTTAGAAGTTGTATAGATATCGGATATGAGTTCTAATTCGAATATATGATATTTCACTTATTTATTTTTAATAAAGTGAATTTCAGTCAGTTTAATTAAAAAATTATTTTAAAAAATAAAAATATATATTTTTAAATATTCATATCTTTTAAATAGATAATAAGTCAACTTATAAAAAAGTTATAGTAAACATAAAATATTTATGTTACAACTACAGACAAATTATTTAAATATTTATTTATAATAAATTGTAAATTTTATAATATAAATTCATAGTATTTTTTTTTTACTTTAAATATATAACTTGTATCATCTTTCTCACTCTTATCTATATCATATTTTAGTGTCACTCATCCAAATCTAACTTAATTTTTCTTATATAAAATGGGAAAATTATTAAAAATACAATTTTAAGTATTTAAATAATAAAATTAATTAATATTCGTTCAATTCATCATCATGTGCTTTGTATTATTTTATAGGTGGTTAAAAGAAAGTCAAACTCTTTATAACATTCATCTTATTATATTAACTGACGACATACATTTTCTTTACACTATTAATGTATTTCAATTAAATTCTTAAATAAAATTATTTTCAAATTTACTCCTTCATATATTATAATATATATTTAAATAACAATTTTTGTAATATATATATATATATATATATATATATATATATATATATATATATATATATATATATATAATAATGGTTAAAAATATATGTTTTAAGTATATCATACTATTTATTTAATAAGTTATAGTTTCTTTTATTTTGTAAATAATTCATTTTTCTACTTTTAGATAATAATCTATTTATGACTTTAAAATATTAAAATAAATTATATATTTACTACTCAAAATAATATTACATGATAACTAAAAATAATAAAGATAGGATCATATTAAAAATATTTTACTTGTAAATAAAGTTATAATCGTTAATATAGTAGTAATCAAGAACTATACACTTTATTGAAAAAATAATATCTGAGAGTAAGTTCACGTGAGGTGAGAAGTTTTGTATTCTTTAGGAAATTTGTGTGTATTCAGGATATCCTCCTTAACCCTAAAGTTGAGGTATTTATAGAGGCTCATTGGGCAGAAGTAGTAACCACTCCACTTTTGACTGGGGGATGTTGACTACCCACTTCTCAAAGAATTGTGGCCATGGCTTCTTGGACATGTGGTTATAAGTAATGTATGTGTCACCATCCACATTCCCTCTCTGGGCGAGTTGCCTACTACGTGAGGGTAAGGCTTAGACGACGTACTCTAAGGCGGGCGTCTGATGATGACATGCATTATGACGCCCCTTTTATGGGCCTTTACAAATATATTATTACACATTCCCTCAAGCATGGTGACTTATAAAGGGAGAAATATTTTAAACTCTTCATTTCTTTCTATTGGGTCCCGCAACTTGTGGGTGAATCCTATTGTTAAAGGCGAATCCCTCAGTCAAGCGCATGTCCCTCAGTTAACGGTGAGTCCCTCAGTTAAAGGGCGAGTCATCAAACCTATACTAGGTTTTTTCTTCATAGCTTGTGTATCAGCTGAGGGATATCAAACTTCAGTCACTTGATGAAAGTACTCAATTTTATTAAATGAAGCCAATGATGATTTATTTTTGAGATGCTAAATAATTTTGGCCATCACACGTGTTAAAAAATGTGTTAACCTTTTCTTAAGACTTTTTTTTAGGTGGGGTGAGGGGGCAAAAGGTTTTCAAAAGCTTGTAATTTCAACTGCCCTATAAAAGGACTCATTTGCCCCCCTCCCCCCCTCTTGATTTTCTTTACTCATTTTTGATCGGTCACCATTTCCATTGAATTCCCACCGTTAATCCGACATATTTTCATCACTTTGGTAAGATTTATGTTTGTTTATAGTGGCTTCAGAGTCATTTATCAGGTTTTGTTGGTTTGGTATCGCATTGCATTCGATTACAAGTTTATGTTAAAAAGATCTCTTTTATGCTTCGTTTGGTAGTGTTATTGTTACAGGCCACTGCACAGGTTTAAAAGCATTAATGGTGAGGTTATGGATACTCAGAAAGGCAAAAATATGAAGAGACAGCAGGTCAACACGGGCACCCGTGTGCTACAACACTGCCCGTGTTGTTGATCAGGCAGAGCAAAATGGGAGAAGAAAAACAGAGAACAACACGGGCACCCGTGTGGTGACACACGGCCATGTTGTTTAAAACAGTGCATTAACACGGGCACCCGTGTGGAGAAACACGGCCCGTGTTGTTGCCTCTGTAGCTTGGGTTGAAGATAATTATCATGGAGAGCAACACGGGCACCCGTGTGTACACACACGGCCCGTGTTGTTGGGCGCGGCTAGGAAACCTCAACTTTTGATTTGTGAACCTATTCTGCTCATTAAGGATAGTTTGGACCTTTTGCTTGGAAGAGATTCATCTGAAACTATAAGAAGGCGTGGAAGAGAAAGGAGAAGATACTTTTGACGGACGAAAGAAAACACGACATTGAGAAGATAACTACTACGGAGGATTCGAAGACGGCGAGATTCAAGGGTTCCGACCATTGAAGATCCAAATCTCCTAGTTCTTTGTAATGTCTAATTTTCATACTATGATTTCGTTTACTACTATGAGAGGCTAAACCCCCTACGTTAGGGGGGTGGTCCTGATTTGATCGTATGTTATGAATTTGAACAAATGATTTCCTTATTGCTATGTTACTTATTTCAATTCAATTGTGTGATGTTATTATGCTTTTGTATTGGACAAATACAAATTGATCTATGACTATCAATAACAGGATTGTGATTGTTAGGGTTTTCACATAATTAGGTTTATGATTGCATCATCTAGGACTAGTAACTGTTATAAACCACTGCAAACCTTGATATTATTTATGATTAAAACCAATGATTAATTGAATGGATATTTGAGTAAGAATTGGTAGTTTAATAGTTTCTTCCTTAAGGACTTAAGGAAGAACATTCTGAGGTTAGGTAATTGAATGTTTCATATGTATTAAGGAAATCTTGACTGAATTCATAACTGGTTAAATCAACCACTTCCCCTAGCATATTTTATATTAATCAGTTATATTTTACTGTCTGTTGTGTTTATTGTTAGAATTCCAAAACAACCAAACCATTATCTTTTTGTTCTGATAGAATCAAAGTAAAATAAGTATTTCCTACGCAATCCTTGAGATCGATACTTGGAGATAAAACTCCTTATTACTACATCGGTAAAAATAGTACACTTGCTATTTTTCCGACTAAGTTTTTGGCGCCATTGCCGGGGATTGCCAAAATACCTATTTTAATTTTTATTCTATTGAAATTTTGTTGCTCGTCAACCAAAATTTTACCTGTGACAATCTTGTTATTCGAGTCTAATATTTGTCTAACTAGTGTATGCGAGGTAAGGCCTCAGCGGATTTTTCTTTTGACGCAGATCCAGAAAGAACTCTTCGCGCTAGACTGAGACAAGCTAAACGAGAAAAACTGGAATTAGCAGAGAAAGCAGAGGAGGAAATTGTTTCAGTGCACTCAGAGAATTCAGATTCAAACGCGGAAACAGTTCCTGAAATCATGGCTGCAAACCCACCACCACCACCACCAGAGAGACTTCTCGGTGACTATGGTGGAAACAACATTGCGGGTGGTCGTATGACAATTGTAAACCAACCGGTAAATGTAGACCAATTTCAGCCGCATCCCAGCACAATTAATCAACTCGAAAGGCGGTCATTTTCTGGAAGAGTGAATGAAGATGCCAATAAGCATATCCAAAGGTTTTTAACTATGAGCACAACGCTTAAAATGCCTGGACATAACAAAGAAGCAATGAGGCTTCACATGTTCCCATTCACTTTAACAGATGAAGCCGAAGAGTGGTTCTACTCCTTACCTACGGGCAGTATCACTACATGGGAGGAGATGGAAGCAGCATTCTTGCACGAATATTTTCCTGCATCAGTGTCACTGAGAAAAAGATACGAGATTCTAAATTTCAAGCAGAAGGAGGGTGAGTCACTAGGAGATGCCTATAAAAGATTCAAGAGAATTCTAGTTGCTTGTCCTACTCACAACATGGATGAAACTGAGCAGATGCAAATGTTTGTTAATGGTCTTCGAATTCAAACGAGACAAATCCTTGATTCAGCAGCTGGTGGCTCAGCTAACTTTGCAACAGCCACCGGTATGAAGAAGATAATTGAAGCAATTGCCTCGAATGAGCATTTGGAGTTATATGATAGGGTGTCAAGCAAATCTGCAGTTATCGACTTGAAGCTTAAAATAAACAAACAAGTGAAAATTGAAGAAGCAGTTATTGCGGAGGTAGATAAAAGGTTGAAAGCACTAAACATAGGTGCTCAGAAAGTGGCTCAAGTACAACAGGCACCAAACGATGTGTGTGGCATTTGTAATGGAGCTCACAATACTGTTCATCGCTTTGCAACACCACAGCAGATAAAAGACATCAAGTTTTTAAAGCAAAACAATCCCTACTCCAACACGTACAATCCGGGTTGGAAGAATCATCCCAACTTTGCGTGGAAAGATCAGAAGGGGAATGTGCAACAACAAGTACAAGGCCAATATCAAAACCAATATCAGCAGCAACAACAACAAGTCCCAAGGAAGGCAGATTGGGAGATTGCAATTGAAAAGATGGCAGCTCAAAATATGCAATTTGAAGAAGAGACTAGAAACAATCAGAAAAACACCACCGCCTCCCTCAAGAATCTCGAAGTTCAGCTGGGGCAGATAGCACAACACTTGGCAAGTTCTCGAACACCAGGTTCCCTACCAAGTGAAACAGTTCAAAATCCGAGAGGTCAGGAGAATGTTAATACTGTCACGACGACAGAGAAAAAGGTTGCTAAAAAGAAAAAAATTATATCACCGAGCGAGCCGACTAAAGAAGAAACTACAAAAGGAACTAAACTGGTGATTAAGTTGCCCTATCCTCAGAGAATGACAAAGAAGGAACCTAGTGAGTCAGACTTGGAGAAATTCGTGACAATGTTTAAAAGGATTGAGGGTCATATGGCCTTGTTTGAAGCACTTGAAAGGATGCCCATGTACAAGAAATTCATGGAAGAGGTAATGACTGAAAAGAAACCAACTACTGAAGAACAGGTATCCGGTAAGGAACAATATAATGCAAACTCCCTGGAGCAGAACATTCCTAACAAACAAAAGGATCCAGGAACCGTCACAGTACCATGCACAATCAAAGAAATAACCTTCAAAAAGGTACTAATAGATTCTGGATCTAGTGTGAATCTTATGCCATTATCGATCTATCACAGGCTGGGTATTAAAAATATCAGTGATATAAAGACCAATCTGAAGTTTGCAGATCACTCAAGAAAAGATGCTTATGGTCTGGCTGAAGATGTGCTGGTAACAATAGCTGACTTGACTTTCCTAGTCGATTTTGTAATCCTAGACATACCTGAAGACAATGAAGCACCTATTATTTTGGGTCGACCTTTCATGAAGACGAGTCGATGCAAGCTCGACATGGATGAGTGCACGTTAACCTTGAAAGTTCACAACAAGGAAATAACATTGAAGGCTATTGAAGACCAGGAGATGGAGGAAGATGCAGAATCTCAGTATCAAGTAGGCTTAATCAGGACATTGAATACTATCAAAGTCTCACCACTACCAGTAGCCACCCGAAACGGAAAGATTCCTAACACCGAAAGGAAGGTTAAAAAGGAAACGTGGCACAAAGGAGTCCACACTGATAAAAAAGACAATGTCCGAGTTGTAGACAAGAGGTGCAACAAGGTTTTGAACCTGAAATACCCCCCATGATAAGCCAAATGAACCGTCGAGCCATGCGACGTTAAACGAAGCGCTTCGTGGGAGGCAACCCACGCGTTTGATTTCTAATTTATTTCGTTTTTCTTTTTCTTTGTGTGTGCTCAAATTTTGTTGTAGGGGAGGAGGAGAACTATAAGGGCAAAGTCACAAACACCTCAAAATGGAAGGAAACCACACAAGTGCAGTAAAACAACAGTAGTCGTTGTGAGTCCCCTTTGTATCTGGATTTAAACATTGAGGTCAATGTTTAGTTCAGGTGTGGGGGGGTTTTTCCTTTCATGTTTTTTGCTCGTTTTCATTTTGTTCATGTTTTCCTTCATCGTTTTTTGCTTTCGTTTTTTTTGTGGTTTACTTGTGTGTACAGAGTGATGAGAAATGGTTGTACAAATCCGGGATCAATGGTAGTGGATGAAAGACACCCCTCATACTTATTCTGATAAGGCACCCCGGAAGTTGATGCAACCATGAGAAAGTAAAGTCGGACACAATTTGGTGACACCGGACCAAGAGAGCGGTATGGAAAAACCAAGTCAGAAAAGAACCACATAACACGAGGAGGCTTAAGAGCTTGCAAGCTAACCAACATGGTGAGATCACAAAAATCCAAACACTAAATATCAGCATGAGAGTTCAGCCAGGTATGACTTTATCACTCTGATTTTGCGTATGTCCTGTTGATACGTCACAACATGACAACACACACTGAGGCAAGTTGTTTGTTTAGCCAGGGCCTTTCTAACCATCCCTATCTGTATGTTTCCCTTCGTGAACCCCGTTGAGCCTTAGCCATTTTATTCATCATAAACCCCCTGTTAACTATTAAGCATTTATTCATCATAAACCCCCTGTTAACTTTTAATCATTCATTTTTATTTTTTTTCCATTACTCGGTATGATTGTGTGAATTGCAAGATGTGCAATAAAACTAAGTTTGGGGTGGAAATCTTGAAAGAGAGGGCAAGTGCATAATAAGAGATCATACAAAAAGAAAAATAGTATGTATGTTCCTTAAAAGAAAAAAGAAAAAAAATGCACTTGCCGAGACTTAAGACTCTAACACCTATAAAATGCTCGAAAAATTTGAGTAGAAAAAGAGTCAAAAGAGTGAAATTAACCCCCAGAGTATACGTGATGCACGAGAAAAAGAGAAAGAAAAATCACACAATATGACTGCCGAGTTCAAAACCCTTTGTTATCCATTTTTTGTTTATCCCACCGTACCCAAGCCCCGTTACAACCCAAAAAGACCTCGAAAAGTGTGTGGAATCTGCTGTTGTCGTGACATTAGAATGTATTCAAATTTAAGAGTTTGGTATTGCATACTGTGCTGTGAGTGTACACACCTAACCCTGAGAGATGTTGTGAGTGTGTGAAAAGCTTGCAGGTGACGAGGTTTCTGATGTGGAAATGTGGTAAACTGCCTGAATTGGAGAGACCTGAAACTCGATTGGAAAGGAAGAACACAAATTGTGAAAGACTAGGTTGCATTGTGGAAAATGAATTCGGGGGTGACCTTTGTTTGGACTCAATACATCACTTGAGGACAAGCAATGAGACAAGTTTGGGGTTGTGATCGGTCACCATTTCCATTGAATTCCCACCGTTAATCCGACATATTTTCATCACTTTGGTAAGATTTATGTTTGTTTATAGTGGCTTCAGAGTCATTTATCATGTTTTGTTGGTTTGGTATCGCATTGCATTCGATTACAAGTTTATGTTAAAAAGATCTCTTTTATGCTTCATTTGGTAGTGTTATTGTTACAGGTCACTGCACAGGTTTAAAAGCATTAATGCTGAGGTTATGGATACTCAGAAAGGCAAAAATATGAAGAGACAGCAGGTCAACACGGCCACCCGTGTGCTACAACACTGCCCGTGTTGTTGATCAGGCAGAGCAAAATGGGAGAAGAAAAACAGAGAACAACACGGGCACCCGTGTGGTGACACACGACCGTGTTGTTTAAAACAATGCATTAACACGGGCACCCGTGTGGAGAAACACGGCCCGTGTTGTTGCCTCTGTAGCTTGGGTTGAAGATAATTATCATGGAGAGCAACACGGGCGCCCGTGTGTACACATATGGCCCGTGTTGTTGGGCGCGGCTAGGAAACCTCAACTTTTGATTTGTGAACCTATTCTGCTCATTAAGGGTAGTTTGGACCTTTTGCTTGGAAGAGATTCATCTGAAACTATAAGAAGGCGTGGAAGAGAAAGGAGAAGATACTTTTGACGGACGAAAGAAAACACGGCATTGAGAAGATAACTACTACGGAGGATTCGAAGACGACGAGATTCAAGGGTTCCGACCATTGAAGATCCAAATCTCCTAGTTCTTTGTAATGTCTAATTTTCATACTATGATTTCGTTTACTACTATGAGAGGCTAAACCCCCTATGTTAGGGGGGTGGTCCTGATTTGATCGTATGTTATGAATTTGAACAAATGATTTCCTTATTGCTATGTTACTTATTTCAATTAAATTGTGTGATGTTATTATGCTTTTGTATCGGACAAATACAAATTGATCTATGACTATCAATAACAGGATTGTGATTGTTAGGGTTTTCACACAATTAGGTTTATGATTGCATCATCTAGGACTAGTAACTGTTATAAACCACCGCAAACCTTGATATTATTTATGATTAAAACCAATGATTAATTGAATGGACATTTGAGTAAGAATTGGTAGTTTAATAGTTTCTTCCTTAAGGACTTAAGGAAGAACATTCTGAGGTTAGGTAATTGAATGTTTCATATGTATTAAGGAAATCTTGACTGAATTCATAACTGGTTAAATCAACCACTTCCCCTAGCATATTTTATATTAATCAGTTATATTTTACTGTCTGTTGTGTTTATTGTTAGAATTCCAAAACAACCAAACCATTATATTTTTGTTCTGATAGAATCAAAGTAAAATAAGTATTTCCTACGCAATCCTTGAGATCGATACTTGGAGATAAAACTCCTTATTACTACATCGGTAAAAATAGTACACTTGCTATTTTTCCGACCAATTTTTCTCACATAACCTTCTGCAAGCTTCCTTCAGCCTTCTTGTTCGTACAGTCTTTTTCAAGCTTCCATCGAATTTTCTTCCATTCAAAATTCTTTTAGGTATTGATTCCTTATCTCATTCTCATTTGCAATAGCAGTGGTTAGGGATTTAGACAAAAGGCTTTTTCTAGGACTCTAGACTGACCTGGAGCTTTTAGTGCTTGTTGAATCAATGGATATAATACTCCTAGTAACGATTACAATGGTCATAGTGATTTATTTTTGTATTCTATATTTCCATGAAACAAAGAGACAATGGTTGCCCCTACCATAATGTCTAAAAAGGTCAAAGATATTGGGTCCTCTTGTACTGTTAAGGAGAAGATAATTTTCTTTCAAAAGGAAGTTGATGTCTCTTCTTCAGGGGAAAAAGGTACGATCATTCTATGGAAGCTTTTTGACCAACAAAGAGGGTTAACATGACCATCTCTTTTGGATCCTCCCCTTTTTACTTCTACTTCTACCTCCCCCTCGTTAAGGACATGATGATTCCTTTTCCTCTTTCCCTCTTTGGGGAAGAAATTCTGAGAATCCTTAATGTTGTGTCTTCCCAGCTAGTACACAATAGTTGGGGCTTTATTAGGGAATTCGAGATCGTGTGCCAATGACTGAAGATTTCTCATACTATAGGGGTTATTTTCCTTTTACGCCATTAAAATTTATGCCAAAGAGGGATGGGTAAACTTAGGTGGCCTTTTAGGGGAGGCCTTATTCAAATCCTACTCCAATCATTACAAGAACTGGAGAGATATGTTTGTACGAGTTATAGGGCGAGAGGGTTCCCTAATTTTTATAGAGGCGGATGGCATCCCTCTCTTCCCTCTGGCATGCATGGACAACCCTGTAGCGATTACTGGGTATGACTATAAGTATCTCACTTCCAGCGAGGCCAAGATTATTCGCATCCTATATAGGTTTGAGGTCATGGAGTCTCGTTCAATGATCGAGCAATGGCATGAGGGAGGTCACTCCCTTGCTAAATACCTGAGTAAGCTTAAATATTTTGATGCTTTTATAGGTATTCTTCAGTGGTGTGTGACCTTTGTACATTTCCTTTCAGTTCAAATGGAAAAAAAATCCTTGGAGGAGCGGAAGAAGAGATGAAATAAAATCCAAGTCTCCCGTGGGGAAACTAATAGCCCTTAGAGCCATCCTGAGGGTTTTATCATCAAGGGAATAAAAAAGGCAAGACGAAAGTTAGTCTTTTGACTCACCCATATCCAAATCTCAAAAACATGAGAGGGATTCCTCCATGGTTGCAGGGGGGTTATTCTGACTGTCTTCCTTAGAGGAGTTAGGTGTTCAAAAATCTCTTAGTGGTGAGGTTCCACCTTCTCAGTCTTCTTTGTGGGGTGGCTCTGGTTTTGATGCAGTTAAATTTACCAACTTTCACCTCTTCTTCTCCGAAGAATTTCCTAGCAACTATATGGTCTTTAGTGCCAAATCGTCCCCCAAGCTATCAGATATGAAGGAGAATCATTTGCTAAAGGGATTTATGTTGGAGCATGATCAATAAATTATAAAATGTACTAATATGCCAATATAGTAATAATGGGAAATCCTAAGTACCGATCTCAAAGACTACTTGACGATACTAAATTCGTGTTTTAATTTAGTTAAACAAAAAACTTGGGTTTTGAAGTGGTGTTTTTGGTAAAGAAAAATAAATTGAGAAATAAAAGTATACAGAGAAGTTGAACGAGTGAAAGAAATAAGAGTAGACATGTTAAGGAAGGTGTATGATAAGATTCATTAACAATTCTAACCTGGCCTTACAACTACTTAATTCATAATATTGATTACCGGTTATTAATGGTGTTTACTTCCAAGTCCTTAGTGAGTAAACCTTCAAACATTCAAGTTAACTCATATGTCCATAGTGAATTATAGATGAATTTAAGCATTACTTTATCAAGAAAAAATATGGTTTCTATAGGGCATCCCTAGTCCTAGGTGATATCTACTACATAATACTCTTAATTGAGCGTTAATAATGACGGTCCAACCAAAATATTAACCGTAAATCAAACTCATGTTTTTTGAAAGAGAAAGCATTAAGAACAAATTAAGAGTAAATCAAGTATAATAGAAATTGTCGTTATTACAAGGTTCAAATAAAAACCATCACAAATCCAAATCAAGGGCACCCCCTAACATTTAGGGGTTTAGCTACTCATAATAATAAATAAAAATATGGTAAAATTCATAAATATTACAGGTCTAGAGATGAAATAAGTCTTCAATCACGTAAAGCTCATAAAAATCTTGATCCACCTTGAAAATTCGAGTTTTCCAGCCTTCTACACTTGTTCCTACCATCAAAATTCTTCCAAACCTCAAAAAATCACGGTATGGCTTTAAATACTCTAAACTGGGTTTTGTTTTGCAATTTTGGGCGCCCATACGTGTATGGGGGTGCCATACACATACGAGGGCATATAGGGCAACAAAAATATGTATTTGTGAAGTCTTATATGCGTATGGAGGCAGGCCATACACGTATGGACAGAATACTACGAAAGTTTCATAGGTCGACACATGACCTTCATAGGTCGACAAATACTGCGAAAGTTTCCAAAAATAAGCTTTTTGACCATCTAAACACTCCTCAATGTACCAAAAACTCATACCCCGAAAATCCATCAAATAAAACTCATTTTTTGTATGGTTATAGCTTCCTAGTTCATCATCTACTCATAGTTTTCAAAGTCAACATTGAAGCTACGCGAAAAATACCTGAGCGCATAGCACACTCGAAGATACAATAGAGTCGACATCGAACTTTATTTATTCCCGAAGGAAAGGTAAAACATCAATAAAACTTAGGGGAAGAGAAAAAGGGTAAGGAAGTCGGTTATTCAAGGGGAAGGTATTAACATCCCTCGCATCCGTTGTATTCAACGAGAACCGTGTTGCTTGTTCTTTGCTCGAATGGGTGTTTATATCTAAAGATTACTCGCAAAAGATTTGAATAAGAGGGAGAAAAAGAATGTAATAATTAATGTGCTCATAGAGGATTGGGGCCCACATGCCTACATATCCTTATAGTGCAATAAGGAAATTAGAGCTTCGTAGTTCATGGAACTAATGCGGAATAAAGAAAGAAATAGTTGATTGGGTTGCATAGCGAGTGTGTGGAATTAACCAATACATGGTGCTTAGCCAAAGTGACAAAAGAGCAAGTGTTGTTTGAATATTGCAAGTATGGTCTGAACCAAGGATGCTACCAGAGTCTGTAACTCTAGAAGGTAGGTAAAGATGTTTGTCAGGGTCTGTAACCCTATAGGGTAGAATAGTCAAAGTCTGTAACTTTATATGGAAAAGGAAAGGTAGCCAAAGTATATAACTCTATAAGGCCTAGGAAAGGTAGCCAGAGTCTATAACTGTATAAGGTTAAGTGTAATGATTCTTGCCAGAGTCTTTAACTTTACAGGGCAAGAAGGAAGAATGCCAGAGTCTGTAACTCTTTAGGGTAAGATGCATGGGTGTATGCCATAGTCTATAACTACAAAAGGCAGAAGGAAATGATTTCCAGAGTATGTAAATCTATAAGGCAGAAAGAGGTGGCCAGAGTTTATAGCTCTATAAGGTTAAAGAGAAATGATCCAAGAGTTTGTAACTCTATAGGAAGAATGCATGATAGCCAAAGTCTGTAACAATATAGGCAGGATGAAAAGAGGTCAGAGTCTGTAACTCTACAATGAAATTCATGTTTGTAAGGCAAAATGAAATGATATGGTGATGTTTAAACTAAAAGGTTGTAAGATTGTGATGTTTAAACCAAAGGGGGAGGATGAAGGTAGTGTTTAAACTAGATGGCGGTGTTTAAACCAAAGGATGTGGTGTTTAAACCGAAGCAATGATGTTTAAACCGAAGAGATGGTGTTTAAACCTGAAAAGTTGTGTTTAAACCAAAAGGTCGGTGTTTAAATCGAAAAAGTAGTTTGAGTGAGCAAGGTTGATTGTTGTAGTGTTTAAGCCAAAGACTTGTCAATTGTTTGATTTGAATTACACTAAAGTCTATGAACAAAGGCAAATACTTTAAGTAACTAGGGCCTACGCCTCGCACTCAAAGGCACTCTAGACAAGGATATGAATGATCCTTCTCATTGTTCTTTGTTGCTTAAGGCTCGTGGCGTGTAATTCTCATTACGATTGACAAGGGTTGAGGAAGATTCTGTTTATCGATCCTGATGATGCAGTGTTACTTGTGAAGAAGGAAACTTGATAATTATTTAATTCAAATTGCACTAAAGTATATGAGTAGAGGTGAATACTCTGAGCAACTAGGTCATTTGTCTCATACCCAAAGATATTCAGAATGAGGATATGAATGTTTCCTCTCACCCCTTCTTTGTTGCTTAAGGCTCATGACAGACAATTTGAATCATAATTGACAAGTGTTGGTCTTGACCTTTATTGTGCTTTGAATAGTTATCCAGTCTGTCTTCAATGCCTGACTTGTATTGACTTGAGGTGTGAAGTCTTACACTTGTTGAGGTCTTAAGATCCAATGCAACTCCAATACATGGGACTAGCCTTATCAAATAATCAAAAGACTTTTAATCACTTGAATAGACTGAAGGAATGAGTATATGTCAAAGGATTTAGTTGATCAAAGCAACTTTGATCAACTTAATCAATTAGGAGAAAATCTAGATTATGAAAGCACATGGATTTCTAATAAGTCTAAAAAATGACTCTAAGAAAATCAAAGCTAAACAAGCACATCAATTTCTGAAAATTAATCTAAAACTAAAGTGACAATATGTGCATTAAATCCTAATCAAAGGAACTAATCCATAATTAATTCTAATTAAAATCTAACTAACTAACATGCATTGTTATTATTTTGGCTTAAATGCACTTTTGGTCCCCCTAGTTTGGGCGCTTTAAACAATTGGTCCCCATATTACAAAACCTGCAATTTTGGTCCCTTGATTTTGATGGTCTTTGGATTTTTGTGGCCCCCTTCCACTTTTGTAGACGTGACATTGATGATTGGGATACAAAAATATTTTTAATTAGGTGGCAAGAGTGACTAGGATAATTATTAATTAATATGTTTTTAAATAAATTAATATTTAATAAATTGAATTAATATGTTTCTAAACTAATTAATTAGTTTAAACCTTTAAAATTAAAGTTCATTAGATACACCAATAGTCCAACATACTCATTATCATTCTATTTTACTTAAGCAATAACTTATGTATGTTGAAGCTTTATAAACTCTTATAATATTTGAAACAAAATCGATGTGGGACTTGCTTAAGAGTAAAATTGCATCA
The DNA here is from genome assembly GCF_024323335.1 of Lathyrus oleraceus. Classification (NCBI taxonomy): domain Eukaryota; kingdom Viridiplantae; phylum Streptophyta; class Magnoliopsida; order Fabales; family Fabaceae; genus Lathyrus; species Lathyrus oleraceus. The sequence goes on along the minus strand of NC_066583.1, from coordinate 169,926,070 downwards.
AAGAGTATACAAAGTGTTAAACCGGTTCTTTAACTATATAAGAGACACTATCAGGTGACCAGTATGTTACATTAGTAGACACTGAATTACAAATACAGATCTTTAACTATATTAAGCACATAAACAACCATTGGAATCCCCGAGACATAGAACACTCAACCAAATCATCTACAACAAATTTTCCATAAAATTGTCTTTTTACCATTACAACAAAGCATAACTATAAAATTGCAGTCAAACATTAGGGATTGTTGTCAATATTAAGGCAACCTTAGGCACTGTCAGATTCATTTCTAGAATCAATATTCATAGGTTGAGGATTCTTGTAGCCACTAATCTCATCCTTGTAACGCTTTTTATCCGCTTGGTCTTTTGCCTCGTAAGGTTCCTTCTCCCCCGTTGTGTATTGAACATGCAAAGAAATAGAAAAATTAGTTGCAAACACATAAATATAATAGGATTTGATCATGATCATAAATTACATCAGATGGAACTTTAATGAAATGAAATGAAATGAATGGCAACCAGCTATACCTGACAAGTTTTTCCATTTCTCTCTGAGTACTCTTCCCACATCCGTAAATGAAATTCCAGGATTAGTTTTCTTTAGATTTTGTCATTAAAAGAACATCTATGTTAATTTCTTAAATCCAATAGAGTTATAAACAATTTGGCTTAATACCAAATTTGGCTATTGAGTTTAGAGCATGAGCATGAGCCTAACTATATTAGTATGGGGCCTCGTGAGGCTCTCATCCATTAATGATAGGTTTTTTAGACGATTTCATATTATCTATAACTTGGCATTATAAATGTATTCTTTACAAATCCAGCCAGTGAAACTTGACTCTCACCTCTTAATATTGTAGAGCAAAATAAGGTATACAAACATACTTGAACATCCAATTGAACCCCTCAAAGCCCAAGGAAGGCTAGGTAGTCACGTGTATACCCTTTGATGCAATATTACTCTTCAGTAAGTCCCACATCAATTTTGTTTCAAATATTGGAAGAGTTTATAAACCTTTTGTAGCGGTAAATTCATGATCATCAAGCTATGGATAAGCTAGACATCAAACAATAAGAGTCGCCACCGCGCTTTTATTGTTTCCAAAGGAAAGGGGAAAAGTACGAACAAAACCCAAAAATAAGAAGTTTTCAAATCAAAACTAGTAAAATGCCATAGATTACAGGTAAGGGGGTTGGTTACACAGAGGGAATGTGTTAGCATCCAAAGTGTCCTAGGTACTCCTAAGGAGCCCTTTTTTGTGTGAATATGTATTTTGTACAAATGATGTTTGCAAGCAAATAGAATGGGGGGATGAGAAAAGAATTCATTAATTATACTTTTGTGTTTGACAAGATCTTCGAACTTGTGCCTACGTACCAACATAAAAATGAGGGATCAAAACCTCATAGTTCGTGGTATAAATTTCAAAGTGGATGTATTGCTTTTTAAGAAAAAGTTAAGTTTGAAAGGCACAGAGGCCTAAAAATGGTTTGAGTGAGTTAGTTCTTTTTGGCTTTTGAAATTTTTAAGTCAAGTATAGTTAAGTCTATTTATAAGTTTGATTTAAGAAAAGAAGTTTGAAAATGCAATGGCATAAGGCCAAAGTTTCTAATTTGCAAAGGGTCTAAGTTTAGAAAAAAACAAGCACAAGCAAAGAAGATTTTAAAAACAAGAGGGAGAGATTTTGAAATTAAAGAAATGTGGAGGAGATGAAGAGGTAGGGAAGATAAATCAAACTCAATTTGGACAAAGGAGAACTTTTACCAAATTAAGATCATTCATTCATTTTGGGAGATGGAATGTACATTCCATTAATCCCTTAAATCCAATGATCTTAACCTAGCAAAGTCAAATCAACATTGACCAAGGCCCAACAACATAAGTCAAACTTCCAAAGTCAATCAAAATGGCTCTACACAATTATTTGACAATTATTCAATTTTAAAAAATACTAAAAATAATGCATTAAATTAAATATGGTTGGTCAATTTCCTAACACCTCATCAAAACACCAAAGAAATGGCCATGAGAGTTATCATAGGTCAAACAAGGTCAAAGGAAGGTCAAAGGACCTTGGAGATTTTTTTTTAGAATTTTTGGAAACTTAAAAGTACTTTTAAACAATTAAAAATAATCAAAAAATCAATTAAATCATGAAAAATATTAATAATGATCCAAAAAATAATTTTTAATTCAAAATATGAAAGAGGATTTTATTTAAATTTTTTCGCGAAACTCTCATATTTTTTGGATCAATATTAAAATTAATATAAAATAATGAAAATCAAATGAATAAAATGAAAATCAGAAAATACAAAAAAACGTGGACCACTTGATCTCCCTCATTAATTGAGGTGGAAGATCAAGAGGACACAAACGCACGTTCCATCATGGAACATAGTCAGCGCGCCACACAACTGGTCATCCAAACCAACACTTGTGATTAAAACATTTTAAACTGGATCAATGGTTCAGGACCACACCACATCACTGCCAGAGCAAAGCGTCGACCGTCTTCTCAGGCGACCTTGGTCGGACTGGTCCAATCATTACCATGACAAAAATGAAAAAAGAGGACATGATCTGAAAGAAAAAATGGCGTAGAACACGAATCTGACCTCAATTTTAACTAACTCCAAATATATAGAAGGTTATGAGGAGTTGAATTTTGAGGTGTGTCAACTGAGTTGCTTTAATTTGACCTCAAAGCAACTCAATCTTCTTGCCTACATTGGTAGGACTTCAGATAACCAAAGATCCAAGAGAATTGGTGAGAATTGAGTGAGAATCGAAGAGAAGAAAAAATCTGGAAAATACCTTCAATGTTGTGCAGAACTTAATCTCTCTTGCTTCAGTTCTTGTTTGATCTTGCTCCAATAGCTTGCAAAAGTGGATTAGGAATGGTAAGAAGCTTTGGATCCTGGAGTTTTTGAATCTCCAAACAATGAGATTCAAATTCAAATTTCAAGTGAAAATTATCAGGTTTTCCTTTGAATTGTGAGGGTTTGAAGAGTGAAGCAAAGCTGGCGCACCAGGATCCTTTGAAATGAGCTCAGAGGGTCTCTATTTATAGCAAATTCAAGTGTTATTTGCACACTTGCAATTTCTTCCAAATTTGGCAATGTCATGTTCAAGCTTGCATGGGCGTGTACAGGCCCATGAAGCAATGCACTAAGGTCCAAAACCAACTGAAATGAGGTCCGAATCAAGCTTGATTGGCAAGGCAATGTGAAATGATCATTTAAAGTTTTGATTTTGCAAATTGATGCAGACCTATTGACACCATGCGTAGCCCTAGCAAACTTGATCCAAAATGAATGAATTAGGACTCTTTGGAAAGCTTAGATCAAGAGGAACAACTCTTATATTGAAAATGTTTCCATTTGGAACGTGTATCATGGTGAATTTTGAGGTGGAAGTTTTGAAATTTCAACATGTTAGAAAATTTTCTAAGTGTTAAGTCATATACTTCAATGTTCCACCTTACTAAACTTTTTATGTGAGCTCCAAATGAGAAAAGTGCCTTCATAAAAGTTGTAGATATTTCAAGTAACTTAAAAATGGTCACCAATTTGACATCATTTGGATTTATAATGAAAGAGTTATGCATTTTTGAAGTTAAGGAAAATCACTTGTTCAATGGTATTGGTCCAAAATGACCTATAATGTATCCTCATATCACATGCTCATAAAAGTTGATTTAGCTCTCACTATAAACATAAACGTTTAAGTAGACATCTTGAATTTGATTGTGAAACTTGAAAATCTTTCATATAATAAAAATTGAGCAAGTTATGGCCTTGGGAAGTTGACTTTCAAATTAGGGTTTAGACAAAATGACCTATAATGTTTCAACATGGAAAATGACTTTCCAAGAAAAATTAGCTCTAGACCTCAACATGAAAGTTGTTTTTAATGACATTTAGAGTAACTTTTCTCTTAGAATAATTTTCATATTATGCAAATTGTAGGAGATAGGGTCTAGGGAGACCAGTTTTGATCAGATGAATCCATCTGGCCAACCACCCTCAACCAACTTGCTAACTTGAAATTCTCTTGAATTTTTAAGCTCATGGTAGATCATATATGCATAAGATGATGAATTTTTAAGTATCCCTTGAGAAATTTGATCAATTGATGAGGAAGCTTGTTGAAGAAGTTACTCAAGATACCCAGACAAACTAGGGTTTCTAAGGCAAACCAACTTCAAACTCTTGAAGAATATTTGATTAAAATAACATGCAAAGATCATTGGGACTCATATATGATGCTTGGAGACATTGTGGATCATTCCTTGGTTGTGATCTTGGCAATGAGGGTCTCAAACCCTAGATGTGAACTTGATAGATCAATGGTGATCATGCCCTTCCTACAAAAGAGTTAGGCAAATAACAAAGACATATTTTTGGTATTTTGGTTAGTGAAATGATAATATACAAGTATGATACAATCACACGGTGCTTGGTGATCTCTCCCAATGCAACCCCAATGAGTGAGGGGTAAGGAGGATACCAAGATATGATCTCAATGCTAATGCATATGATGAAATTGCATGAGGGATCTTTTGGTCAAAATTGGGGTCTTACAACTGCCCCTATTTAAGGACATTCTAACTGAGGAGATGAAGGTTAAAATCTTCATATCGACTCAGTAGAATGGGCTTAAATAACAACATATAGGAACAAATTTTGGTCCCTAAGAGACCTCATGATGCATATGATATGAATGTAAAAGCAAATTCTCTTTGGGGAAATGTTGCCACAAAGGAAAAGAAATCAGAGCGGCCAAAAGTCCGCAGGAGCACAATGCATTCTGTAAGGAAAGCTCATCGGAGAGACATAGACTCTGAGGGGATAAAAGGATTATACGTAGGCCAAGCTACGACTTAAAAATTGTTGGGGAACCAGAGGAATTCCAGCGGGGGAAACAAAACATCTTGCAAGGGAAACGAGTAGATCAAGATAAAACTAAAGTACTTGAATCATGTAGGAAAAGCGATTTCACTGAGGAAATGCGCACTCAACTCAACTAGGAAAGAAATAGACTTCAGCACAGGAGGAGAAGAAATTTATTATCCACTGTCGGTTACTGGGTAAGGAGATAATAAAGATCTGACAGAGAGGATACCCGTCATCGACTAAGATGAACATATCAAGGATGACTCGCTGGGAACCACCAGATGGGAGTATTAATTACCGATTACTGGGTAAGAACTACAAAAATAGGATTTACAATTACCAGTTACTGGGTAGAAGACCAGAGATGAGAATATTTGTCACTGGTTAAGGTGAACATATCAAGGATAAACTCAAAGGAAAGAAAATCCGTCATCGGTTAAGATGAACATATCAAGGATAGACTTTCCTGGGGATGCCAAGGAGGATATCTGTCATCGGTTAGGATGAACATATCAAGGATAAACCAACTGAACAAAAAGTAGGAATTACATCTATCGAACGCTGGATAGAATACCATCAAAGAGAAAATCCGTCATCGGTTAGGATGAACATATCAAGGATAGACTCTGGAAGGAGAGAAATATGAATTATATCTATTAGTTACTGGATAGAATATCGAAGGAGAAAATATTCGTCACTAGTTAAAGTGAACATATCAAGGATAAACTCTGCAAGGGGAAAGAAAAGCAGGATTTACAACTACCAAATACTAGGAAGAAGACCGTAAAGAGAAGGAAATCCTTCATCGGTTAGGATGAACATATCAAGGATTAACTCTCTGGGGAACAAAATAGGGATTACAACTACCGTTTTACTGGGTAGAATACCAAAGATGAGAGTATCCGTCATCGGTTAGGATGAACATATCAAGGATAAACTCAAACATGGGAAGAAAATATTTGTCATCGGTTAAGATGAACATATCAAGGATATACTTCTTGGGGAAACATAAAAATGAGTCTGTTAGGGACTCCACTAGGGAGAAAACAGGGGTACTTTTGTTGGGTATTGGGCAAGAAGTAACAAACTGCAAACCGAGGAATATTACCAGTTACTTTACAACTACCAGATACTAGGAAGAAGACCGTAAAGAGAAGGAAATCCTTCATCGGTTAGGATGAACATATCAAGGATTAACTCTCTGGGGAACAAAATAAGGATTACAACTACCGTTTTACTGGGTAGAATACCAAAGATGAGAGTATCCGTCATCGGTTAGGATGAACATATTAAGGATAAACTCAAACATGGGAAGAAAATATCTGTCATCGGTTAAGATGAACATATCAAGGATATACTTCTTGGGGAAACATAAAAATGAGTCTGTTAGGGACTCCACTGGGGAGAAAACAGGGGTACTTTTGTTGGGTATTGGGCAAGAAGTAACAAACTGCAAACCGAGGAATATTACCAGTTACTGGATAATAAACTCTCAGGGGACCCAAAGCATCTATCTAGGTAAGATCTAGAGAGAAACGGTCAATCAAGACTCAAGCCCATGAGGATATAACTCAAGGGGAGTGGTTCCATCCAGATAATCAACTGGGGAGGAAACTGAAATAATAATCGTCCTCGAGGAAATAACTCAGTGGGGAAAGGAGAAATGTTAAAGTCTTTCTGCTTAAGGGGCTGACACTCTACAATTGAGGAAGGACAGACACTAAACTTGTATGGGGATAAGGTACCACCATAACAGAGAATAAGAAAACCAAAGAATGAGTCAACAAATGTGATGATGCAACCATGAAATTATATGTATATGTATATGTATATGTATATGTATATGTATACGTATATGTATATGTATATGTATATGTATATGTATATGCATATGTATATGTATATGTATATGTATATGTATATGTATATGTATATGTATATGTGTCATACCCCAAAATTTGCCCATTAATATTTTAAGACATTTTTCAGGGCATTCCGACTCATTTTTATGGCACTGATCTTAAAGGAACAAAGGCCCAGCTCACGAATGGCCCAATCCAGAAAATGGCCCAAACTGGCCTGTTCGCTACACGCTCGCCTAGCGAACGTTCGCTACACGTTCGCTACACGCTCGCCTAGCGAACGTTCGCTACACGTTCGCTACACGCTCGCCTAGCGAAGCTGACAGACAACAGAAAATTTCGGGCTTCATTCTGAGCCCATTAGGTCATCAAAGGAGTATTATAAATACCCCAACTCCAGAACGAAAATGGGAGGACGAAAAACCGAGACGGAGACGGCCGGAAACCCTGGCATAGCAACCCCGGAGAGTAGACCAGAGAAGTCGGAGTGAAGAAACCCTGACGGCCGCTCATCCGCACCGAAGTTACCGCCGCCCAACTCAACCCGATACCAAAAGTGACTTGCCAATTCAGCATTACCACTCCATTGCAAACAGGTTTGTGTATCATTATTGTTTTATGCTTCCAATTTGTAAATCTCTAAATACATAATGCATCATGATTTAATTTTTGGATATGTAATTAGACTTTGCATGTGAATTTCAGTACGCCTGAATATCCTGAGTGTTTGACCATATTATTTCTGTAATTGAATGCAATAAGGCATGCAGCATGCTGAGATCATACTGTTCTGAAATTCAAAACCCGCAGCCGCTCGCTAGCACATCGCTAAGCGAGCATGTAGCGAGCATTCGCTAGGCCCTCGCTAGGCAAGGCAGAGGCGAACGGGACAGCCGTTGATATTTGTTATGTCCTATGCGTAACCTGATCTATTCTATGTTAATTATGCACTGTTTTGCCTGACATTCATGCTGCTGTGTTTTCTTTTGCAGTGTAATCCTCGATTGCACCCTGATTGGTATTCTAACCCGTTTGCTGAATTTTGTAAAGGTTCACATATCCCAGGAAAAGAATGTTGTTTAGGCCTTCCACTTTATTTGTGGGATACCCTTATGAAGATCCACCCTAAATTGCTTAATTAATTTTAATGTATTAATTTTAATGTATTGATTTTAATGTGGAGATTCATCCTAATCACCTAATTGACTTTAAAATATGGCCTTTAAATATGTGATCTTGGACCTCTCTTTATTGCCTTACGATATTACGGTATTACGGTCATGTCCCGCGAATGTGGGGATACCCTTAGCAAAGACCCTTCGATTAAATCATCATGTCCCTTTAAAATAAATCATAGTCCCTCGGATGTTGCCTTCGAATATATGATTTTGTCCCTCGATGACCCTTCGGTGTAGCCTACGGTTGAATGATGATCGTCCCTTCGAATGCTAAGGTATCCTTACAACTGTTGCCTTCAATGACCTATCGATGACCCTACAATGACCCTTTTACATCCAAAGGATAAAACTACTTACTTCTCAATAGTAAGGACAGTTTTACCCTCATAAGGATAGGAAATGCCCATAACGACCTTAGGAAGGTATAACTCTCAATTACTGGATCATAACCTAAAACATTTTCCACCCCTCACACTTTGCAAGTCCTAGAAAATCACCACTTGGCATACATTCATACTAGAATCATTACCAAGTTATATTTTTCTAAACTGTTTTTCAAAATCAAACGAGATAAATACTTTGTATACATTCATACGAGAATCATTACAAAGTTAAACTCTCTTTCCGAAACATTTTTAAACAATTCACCAACACTTTTCAGACAAAAATATAAGTGATCCAGCAATTAAGAGCCCATGGATAACCATGGATACAAAGGGTGCTAACACCTTCCCTTTGTATAATGTACCTCCCGAACCCTAAATCTATTGAGGTCTTTCCTGTTCTTTTCCACCTTTCCTTATTGGATAAAAGAAAAGTCGGTGGCGACTCTTGCTATCCGCGACATTGCGATAAAAAGCAAAATACCCCAAGTCAGTTCACCGTATGACAGAACTGGCGACTCTGCTGGGGACACTTTAAAAAGAGAGGTTACCTTAAAAACAAGATCACTTATTCCAAATTGTCTGATTTACTTTTAAGGGATTGCTTGGGTATTTTTGAGTGAAAGATCCTACACCCGGATCTAGTGTACCTTAGGTAAGTAGCAGTAGATCATCGCGACTATCCGGCGTATACTGGAATGGTTAAAATGATGGCTACGGTTAATGTGACACTTTGGATGTCCTGATGTTCCTCATGTTCACTTGAGGAAAAATTTGGCTTCCGCGTGGTGTCATTAAAGCATTAACCAGACCTTTAGAACCCTAATTGACTCATCCTGGCCATTAGAAAGTAGTGAGATAACTGACTTCGGTTCCGACTGGGGTTGGTTGAGACTCGATACTACACTCTTTGAGATTGGACTTTAGGGAAGCTTCGGTCAACCACTTGGTGTTGCACTGAAGTGGACTTGAAGGAAGGTCAATGATTGGAGATCCTTTTAGAACCCGGTTACTATTCTAGGACAGGTTGAACCAACTAAACTTCAGTGGGGAGGGTACTTACCTATGGAACTCATGCAAGCCTTAAAACCTAGGAATGATGGTTGTGTGACTTGCTTGTGCTTGTTATTTATTTAACCTCATAACATCATAACATCATGACATCATAACATTGTACTAACCATTTCAAGGACTTAGGGATTTAACTTTGCTCTGTTTTGTAAGGCTATGGCTCCCAGGAAGACCATCCGGATCAATTTTGTAGCAATCGCTCCTCAACTCAAGAACTTAGTGTCAGAACTTTCCGATCATGCGCAGTTCATCAAGAAACACGGTTCTCTCCTCAATTTGGTTACCACTGGTTTCAAAGAAGATATGATGAGAGTTTTATTCCAGTTCTTCGACCCTAAACATCATTGCTTCACATTCCCGGATTATCAGTTGGTACCTACACTGGAAGAATTCTCCAGACTGCTTGGGATACCTATCCTTGATCAAATACCTTTCAGTGGTTTAGAAAAGGTTCTGAAGTCTGAAGAAGTTGCCGCAGCTTTACACGTGACGAAGTCCGACATTGAAGCTAATTGGGTAACAAGGAGTGGAGTTAAGGGTTTACTTGCCAAATTCCTGACAAATAAGGCCCGAGAATTCTTAAAAGTTATGAATGTCCGTGCTTTCGAAGACATCCTGGCGTTGCTAATCTATGGCTTGGTGTTATTCCCTAATCCAGACCAATTCATAGACATGAATGCTATTAAGATATTTCTCACTCACAACCCTGTACCTACCTTGCTGGGAGACATTTTGCATTCCCTCCACACTCGTACCATGAAGAAGCAAGGGACTCTCATGTGCTGCATACCTTTGTTGTCTAGGTGGTTTATTTCGCACCTTCCTCAATCAGTCTTGAAGAACGAGCAGAATTTGAAATGGTCTCAAAGGATAATGTCGCTCTCCCACCCAGACATCTGTTGGTGTCCTCAGTTCAAGGAAAATGTTACCATCATTGACCGTTGTGGCGAGTTCCCTAATGTACCACTCCTAGGAATAAGAGGAGGTATTACTTATAATCCTGCTTTAGCTCTGCGACAGTTTGGTTGTGCTCGAAGAGATGGTCCACATGAAATGATCATCGAAGGCATCATGTTCGACTATGACAACGATTCCCAAGGCCTCCGTCAAAGATTTGTACGAGCTTGGGGCATGGTGAAGAGAGGTACGTTAGGACAAGAAAATTCTATTCCTATGGAACCTTATCTCAGATGGGTACGCGCCAGAGCTCGTGAACTTGTCATGCCATATCTTGCAATCGGACCTCAGATTGTCGAACCTGAAGCTGAAGGAGGTGCTCCTCAGATCATTCCTTATCCAGATATGCCTACCAATGTTGAGGAACTAAAGAGATCCTGGATCCAGTTGAGAGAAGAAAGGGATACTTTCGAGACTCAGTTCGTCGCAGAAAGGAAGAAAGTGCTAGAACTTACCAGTCAGCTTAATGAGGAACGAAGACTCAATGCGTATCTTCGCCCAAAAAGAAGTCGCCCCTAGGAGACTTGAGCTTTCATTGTATTTTTATTATTATTCCTTTTGTAATGAACATTGATCAAAGAAATCAGCAATAAACATGTCTCTCTTGTTGGTGATTTACGCAAAGTTAAATTCCAAAAGTCCTTGATAACATTTCATACATTGCATAGCATAACATAACACTGCATAACAGGTATTCTACAAGTTCAATGTTCTCACGGTCTTCATTACAAACAAAAAAATGGATCTCGAACAAACTGTCAAAGATCTCCAGACTCAGAATGCTCAATTCAAGGAGATGATGCTAAGCTTATCCAAGGGGCAGGAGGAACTGAAGGCTCTTTTGCTCGAAAAGAAGAAAGACAAGAAAGCTGTGAGTTTCATTAACCTGGGAAGAAGGCGTAAAGGACAGGCCACAGGAGTCAAGTTTGGAATCCCGAATGGTCCAGAAGAGGGGGCGGAGAATGATTCAGAGGAAGAGAATGCTGATTTCTCCAACCCTAAGGATGACGATGAAGATTATGAAAATGAACAGTACTCTCCAAGAGATGATAAGTACAAGTTGCTGGAAGAACGTATGCTAGCTATGGAGGGTCAGAAGGCGCCCGGTCTGGATTTCGAAAGTTTGGGTCTGGTCTCCGATGTGACCATTCCTTGCAAATTCAAAATCCCCACTTTCACTAAGTACGATGGTGCGTCTTGTCCTCAAATGCATCTGAGAGCTTATGTGAGAAAGATTCAGCCGCATACCACTGACAGGAAGCTATGGATCCATTTCTTCCAAGAGAGCCTGTCTGGCACACAGTTGGAATGGTATTATCAGCTCGAGAGCTCTGACATCCGCACCTGGACTGATTTAGCAACAGCTTTCTATAAACAGTACCAGTATAACTCTGAACTAGCGCCTACCCGGCTACAGCTGCAGAATATGACTATGGGATCTAAAGAAAGCTTTAAAGAATATGCTCAAAAGTGGAGAGATTTGGCTGGCAGAGTCAAACCCCCTATGACTGACAGAGAATTGGTGGATATGTTCATGGGCACACTGACCGGCCCATTCTACAGCCATCTACTGGGAAGTTCTTCATCAGGTTTCACTGAACTTATATTGACAGGTGAACGTGTTGAAAGCGGCATCCGAAGTGGAAAGATACAGGCGGCTGCCTCTGCAAGCACCAAAAGGTCCTATCAGGGGAGGAATGAATCAAATGCTGTGTACGGTCAAAAGGGTCGTAACAAGAAAAACCGTGACCATGACATCAGAGCAGTTACGATTGCAGCACCACCATCTCAAAACTTCCAGCCCAAACAAGACAGGCCAAGAAGGCAGTTTACCAGGATCAATATGACCTTGGCACAGGCACTGCAGGGAATGCTAAAGGCAAATTTGATCACCCTCAGAGATCCTCCTACGAATCCCAACACTACTTCTTCTCGTTATAACCCTAATGCCAGGTGTGCATATCACTCCGATAGCCCCGGGCATGATACAAACGATTGCTGGTCATTGAAGAATAAGATTCAGGATATGATCGAAGCTGGAGAAATTGAGTTTGAGCCTCCGGAGACCCCTAATGTCATCACTGCTCCTATGCCTAATCATGACAAGACGGTTAATGCCGTGGGGGACGACGATCACGTTTCCAATGTGGCGGACTTAACATCTCCTCTCCCGATCATAAAGAGGAATTTATTGCAAGCTGGTTTATTTCCAGGTTGTGCTGAAGATTGCAATCTCTGGATACTCCGGCCCGAGGACTGTTTGAAATTGAAGAATGGTATTCAACGGCTGATGGATGATCGTACAGTTCTCTTCGAAAAGATTCCTAAGGCGGAAAACCCTATTGAAGAAATATTTGTGATTGCTAGGTCCAAAGTTCCAGTGAAGATTACCGCTACTAGGGCGCCTGTGAAGATTACTGTTGAGCCCAGGGTAGCTCCCCTAATCATTACTGCACCTGGCCCGATCCCGTATTCCTCAAGCAAAGCTATTCCGTGGAATTATGGCGGTGATGTTTACGTCCATGGCGTAAAGCAAATTGACAATTCTACTAATCCTAATGGCATCGTTGGGACTAGTAAAATTACTCGAAGTGGAAGGATCTTCTCTCCAGAAATCTCACCTCCTGTCCTTGAAACTCGAGGAAAGGAACCAGTCAATCCTTCTCAGTCAGAGACACCGGTCGAAGTTACTCCCGAAGATGTTGCCAAACAAGAAATGGAAGAAGTGATGAAAATCATTCGCAAGAGTGATTTTGATGTTGTAGAACAGTTGGGGCATACCCCGTCTAAGATCTCGATGTTATCCTTGCTGTTATCTTCTGAATCTCATGCCAATGCATTGATAAAATTCTTGAAGACTGCTCATGTGCCTCAGGAAACATCTATCGATCAGTTCGAAAATTATGTTGCTCACTTGGCTGTTGACAATGGCCTAGGCTTTTCCGACGCTGATCTGACACCAGCAGGAAAGAATCACAATAAAGCCCTGCATATCTCCATTGAGTGTAGGGGAATCACTTTGTCTCATGTGTTGATCGATAATGGCTCTTCCTTGAATGTGCTGCCGACAGCTGTGCTGGATAAGTTGGATTGTAAAAGCATTGAACTGAAACCTAGTGACATTGTGGTACGTGCTTACGATGGTGCGAAGAGTGTTGTCCATGGCGAAGTAGTCCTCCCTATCAAGATAGGACCTCAAGTCTTCAATACTACCTTCCATGTAATGAACATTCGTCCTGCCTATTCCTGCTTACTGGGACGCCCTTGGATTCATGGGGCAGGCGCTGTAGCCTCGTCTCTCCATCAAAAGTTGAGGTATCCCACAAAGGGCAAAATTGTCACCGTGTGTGGAGAAGAGGAGTACATTGTCAGTAGTGTGCATACCTTCAGATACGTCGAGATGGATGGTGAATTCATTGAGACTCCTTGTCAGTCATTTGAAGTAGTTCCTCCGACCAATCCTGTCCTTAAGCCAACTTCCTGTGTACCCAAGGTTATTCGTGCTCCTCCTGCTATGATTTCTCTGAAGGACGCTCAAGCCGTGGTTGAAGATGGTGGTCGTACTGGCTGGGGTCAATTGATCGACGTACCGTACAAGTCTGACAAATTTGGCCTGGGGTTCAGCTCTGACAAGAGTCAAATTAATGCTGTAGAAGATGCTGACAGCGATTGCGACCTGGATAGCTGGATTTTCCCAACAATTGGTGACGGGCTCAATAATTGGAAGGCTGAAGACACTATCCCGATTTCCTTTAGTCAGGAGTAATTGTTATTGTCTATTTTAGTGTTGCAAATTTTTGTTTTTTTTACAATTGAACTTCTCCAAGCGTTGTGTCTATGCCCGGGGCACAATAGCTAATTTGTTAAGGGTTTTGTCATCTTCATAAGCATATTCATATTCAATAAATCAATGGACTTTTTGCATTCAAATATTGCGCTCTTTATCTTTTCTGTCATCTTCCAAACAAGCTATGTTTTCTTACACACACTCACGTAACGAATTGCAGATCCATACCCACTCTGGATCCTGTTGACAATAGTTCTACTACTGCTCATTATGACTTTGAAAATCCGATCTACCAAGCCGAGGATGGAAGTGAGGAAGATTGTGAAGCACCTGGAGAACTTGCCAGACTGTTACTGCAGGAAGAAAGGACTATACAGCCACACGAGGAGTCAGTTGAGACTGTAAATCTGGGTACTGAAGTAAACAAGAAAGAAGTCAAAATAGGAGCAGGCTTGGAAAACAGTGTCAAGAGAAGGTTGATTCAGATGTTGCACGACTATGTAGAGATTTTTGCTTGGTCTTATGAAGACATGCCGGGACTGGATACCGATATAGTAGTGCATCGACTGCCAACGAGGGAAGAATGTCGTCCTGTTAAGCAAAAGGTTCGTCGCATGCGTCCTGAAATGTCTGAGAAAATCAAAGCCGAGGTGATGAAACAATTTGATGCAGGTTTTCTGGCTGTTACTTCTTATCCTCAATGGGTTGCTAATATGGTACCAGTGCCAAAGAAGGATGGTAAGGTGCGAATGTGTGTAGATTACCGAGACCTGAATAAAGCGAGTCCCAAGGATGACTTTCCACTCCCGCACATTGATGTTCTGGTAGATAACACCGCTCAACACAAGGTGTTCTCATTCATGGATGGATTCTCAGGTTACAACCAGATTAAGATGGCGCCTGAGGACATGGAGAAAACTACGTTTGTGACGCAATGGGGCACGTTCTGTTATAAAGTAATGCCATTTGGTTTAAAGAATGCAGGGGCAACGTACCAGCGTGCTATGGTGGTTTTGTTCCATGATATGATCCATCATGAAATAGAAGTGTATGTGGATGACATGATAGCCAGATCTCATACTGAGGAGGAACATCTCGATCATTTATACAAACTGTTCGAGAGGTTGAAGAAATACAAGTTGAGGTTGAACCCGAACAAATGCACCTTTGGGGTAAGGTCCGGCAAACTCCTGGGCTTTATTGTCAGTGGTAGAGGGATTGAGGTTGACCCGGCCAAGGTGAGAGCTATTCAAGAAATGCCAGTTCCCAGTACAGATAAAGAAGTCAGAGGTTTCTTGGGACGCTTGAATTACATTGCCCGATTTATCTCCCATTTGACTGCCACCTGCAAACCCCTCTTCAAGCTACTAAGGAAAAATCAAGAGATGATATGGAATGAGGAATGTCAAGAAGCTTTTGACAAAATCAAGAAGTATCTTCAAGAACCTCCAATTCTGATGCCACCAGTTGAAGGAAGACCTCTAATCATGTATTTAACCGTGTTGGAAAATTCAATGGGGTGCGTGTTGGGACAACATGACGAGTCTGGTCGAAAAGAGCATGCCATATACTACCTTAGCAAAAAGTTTACCGACTGTGAAACAAGATACTCACTGCTCGAGAAAACTTGTTGTGCTTTGGCCTGGGCTGCTCGCCGACTGAGACAGTATATGTTGAATCACACCACTTTATTGATTTCTAAGATGGATCCTATCAAATACATATTTGAGAAACCGCTCTCTCCGGAAGAATAGCAAGATGGCAGATGATCTTAACAGAGTATGACATCCAGTATACTACTCAGAAAGCAATCAAAGGAAGCGTGCTAGCTGATCATTTGGCTCATCAAGCGGTGGATGATTACCAATCTATGAATTTTGAGTTTCCAGATGAAGATGTCATGTTTGTTACCAATCATGAAGAACATGGACCGGATGAAGGACCCGCACTAGGATCCCGATGGACTATGGTTTTCGATGGGTCTTCTAATGCATTGGGCAATGGTGTTGGTGTGGTAATCATTTCTCCCGAGGGTTACCATACGCCTTTCACTGCTAGATTATGTTTTCATTGTACCAATAATATGGTTGAGTATGAAGCATGTATTTTGGGACTCAAGGCTGCTATAGACCGGCGGGTCAAGTTTTTGAGTGTGTACGGAGACTCAGCATTAGTAATCAGTCAGATCAAAGGAGAATGGGACACTAAGCATCCGAATCTCATCCCTTATCGAGAACGGGTGATGACATTAATCCCATACTTTGAAGAGATTACATTCGAACATATCCCACGAGAAGAGAATCAGTTGGCAGACGCATTAGCTACCATGTCATCTATGTTCAGAGTCAGATGGGACAATGAAGCTCCCAGGATCACCATTGAGCGACTAGATGAACCGGCATACTGTTATGAACTTAACACTGAGGGAGTACGGGAAAAACCTTGGTTCCACGAAGTAAAAAGATATTTAGAAGCTCAGGAATACCCTGAAGGGGCATCCATCAATGACAAAAAATTCCTGAGGAAGTTCTCCGCTAAGTTCTTTCTGAGTAATGGAGTATTATACAAACGTAACCACGATTCGACTTTGCTTCGCTGTGTGGATAAAAAGGAAGCAGAAAAGATTATGGGAGATATGCACGACGGTATTTTTGGGACTCATTCTAGTGGACATACGATGGCCAAGAAGATTCTGAGATCAGGGTATTATTGGTCTACCATGGAAGCTGATTGCCATCATCACTCCAGAACCTGTCACAAGTGCCAGATATATGCGGATAAAGTACATGTGCCTCCTGCTCCATTGAACGTGTTGACAGCACCTTGGCCCTTTGCAATGTGGGGCATTGATATGATTGGAGAGATTAAACCTACTCCTTCTAACGGGCATCGTTTCATCCTTGTCGCTATTGATTACTTTACAAAGTGGGTAGAAGCCGCCTCGTTTGCTTCTGTCACCAAGAATGTGGTGGCACGGTTCATCAAGAATAGTCTTATTTGTCGGTATGGTATCCCTGAAAGGATTATCACCGACAATGGTACTAATTTGAACAACAAGATGATTACTGAACTCTGCACGCAGTTCAACGTAAAACACCATAACTCTTCTCCGTACCGACCAAAGATGAATGGCGCTGTAGAAGCTGCTAATAAGAATATCAAGAAGATCATACAAAAGATGACGGTGACGTACAAAGACTGGCATGAGATGTTACCGTTTGCTTTTCACGGTTATCGCACTTCAGTACGCACTTCGACAGGAGCAACTCCTTTCTCTTTAGTCTACGGAATGGAAGCTGTTTTACCAGTGGAAGTTCAGATTCCCTCTCTAAGAATCATGAAAGAGGCGGGCTTAGATGAAGATGAATGGATTCAGACTCGACTCGATCAGATAAACTTGATTGATGAGAAGAGACTTGCGGCTGTTTGTCATGGACAGATATATCAGAAACGCATGACCCAGGCATTTAACAAAAGAGTCAAGAGACAGGTGTATCAAATTGGCGACTTGGTGGTAAAGCGCATCACTCTACCACAAGGTGATCCCAGAGGCAAATGGATTCCCACGTACGAAGGGTCGTTTGTAGTTAAGAAGATATTCTCTGGTGGAGCCATGATACTAGCTACAATGGACGGCGAAGACTTCCCGCATCCCGTGAACGCAGACATAGTCAAAAAATACTACGCATAAAAGAGACCCGCTAGGTCGACGTATCTAGGCAAAAGTAAGGGCATCCCGGCGAACCAAAAGGGTTCGGGCAAAATTTAGGGATAAACATAAAAAAATGTACACCCGGCAAGTCGAAAACCTGAAAAGGCGGCTTGGGCAAAAAGGGGTATCCTGGTGGATTGAAAACCTGAAAAGGCGGTCCAGGCAAAAATTAGGGATCAAAGCGTATGACTATGTCCCGTTCTCAGACAACTTCATCCAAGTTCAAAGGACTGAACAAGCTAATCACTTCTATCCGACAGCAGGAGATGAGAGGCTTGAAGACGTAATGGCAGTAGTGGAATTAAAGTCAATAGGACGTTTTCGGCATAGCTTTCTCTTTGTTTTCTTGACAATTTCTTCTTACTAGGATTTTTGTCTCCTTGCACACAAATTGCCTGTTTATAGGCCCTCTTTCGAAATCAATATAATTTTAGTTTCAAAAAAAAAATGCTCTTGTTTTACTTTCTCTGTTTTGTTTGCATAAACGTCCATTGATTTAATTCGAATTAATATATGCATTTGGATATGATCGATGTTTACCAAAAATGCGTGCATAAAATAGAAATAGCAATTACTACTAGGCTTCAAGATCGAGGAGAAGGTCTAATCATGCTTTCCAATGAATCCGTTGCTAATCCTATTCCCCAGCAAAGCCAGTCATTCCCAGAAGAGAGTGGCATTACTAGACAAATGGGTCATCTCTTCCACCCCCAGCCGGGCTTCTGTTGAACATTTCTACCATCAGACAGAAATCAAGCATCTCCGGCTAAGAAAGGGTCATCGATACCAGTATCTCCCAACCAGAAGATTGAGATTTATTTTCCCCAGTAGAGTCCCCTGGAAGAACTTTTCCGATGCATAATTCATTCATTACATCATTTCACAACATACGCATGCATACCTTGTTCGCATTTAGTTTCAGAAGCATAAAACATCTCATGCATCATGACATGGCATGAAGCTAACTTTATTTTTCAGGTTAATTATCCTCCTGATACAGTCAAAATGAAGATCCATTCAGACGGACATCTTTATCGATTACATTCAAGATTCAAATACATTCATTCTGATAAGCACTCTGATATCCTCCTAATGGTGGCATCTTTAAGCCCACCCCAGACATTTATTGCAAATACAACATATACAAATACTATCAGATATAGCCTAGCGTACGGTTCATTCTGATTCAGCTCAACATATGACTCTTTCAACTCAGATACGATCTAACGTATGATCCATTCCGACCTTCAACAACTCCAATACGGTCTAGCATACGACCCATTTGGACCTTCAAGGCCTCAGATGCTACCTAGCGTACGGTACATTCTGAAGTGTAGTCTGGCGTATGACTACCCCCTTTATCATCAGGTACAGCCTAACGGACGGCTCAGTCTACAACTCAGATACGATCTAGCATACGATCCATTCTGATCCTTCACCCCCAGTAACGATACAGCCTAACGGACGGCTCGTTCCGCAACTCAGATACGATCTAGCGTACGATCCATTCTGATCCTTTATCCCCAGCGGCGTATGACCCATTCTAACTCCCCAGTGAAGTCGACGGCCTAATGAATGACTCACTATACGGTCTGGCGTATGACCCAGTGACACCCATGACTTCAGATATCTTCTAACGTACGACGCATTCTGAAACTCTCATCATCAAACTTCCTAGATGGCATCTTTAAGCCCATCAAGACTAACTAATTGACAAGTGCAAATTTTTGGGGCGTTCTAAGTGTTCAATAATCTTCCACCTCCAGACCACGAATGGCGTACATACCATTCTGACTCTCTCGGTTCAAGAATATTGAACAGGGGCAGCTGTCATACCCCAAAATTTGCCCATTAATATTTTAAGACATTTTTCAGGGCATTCCGACTCATTTTTATGGCACTGATCTTAAAGGAACAAAGGCCTAGCTCACGAATGGCCCAATCCAGAAAATGGCCCAAACTGGCCTGTTCGCTACACGTTCGCTACACGCTCGCCTAGCGAACGTTCGCTACACGTTCGCTACACGCTCGCCTAGCGAACGTTCGCTACACGTTCGCTACACGCTCGCCTAGCGAAGCTGACAGACAACAGAAAATTTCGGGCTTCATTCTGAGCCCATTAGGTCATCAAAGGAGTATTATAAATACCCCAACTCCAGAACGAAAAGGGGAGGACGAAAAACCGAGACGGAGACGGCCGGAAACCTTGGCATAGCAACCCCGGAGAGTAGCCCAGAGAAGTCGGAGTGAAGAAACCCTGACGGCCGCTCATCCGCACCGAAGTTACCGCCGCCCAACTCAACCCGATACCAAAAGTGACTTGCCAATTCAGCATTACCACTCCATTGCAAACAGGTTTGTGTATCATTATTGTTTTATGCTTCCAATTTGTAAATCTCTAAATACATAATGCATCATGATTTAATTTTTGGATATGTAATTAGACTTTGCATGTGAATTCCAGTACGCCTGAATATCCTGAGTGTTTGACCATATTATTTCTGTAATTGAATGCAATAAGGCATGCAGCATGCTGAGATCATACTGTTCTGAAATTCAAAACCCGCAGCCGCTCGCTAGCACATCGCTAAGCGAGCATGTAGCGAGCATTCGCTAGGCCCTCGCTAGGCGAGGCAGAGGCGAACGGGACAGCCGTTGATATTTGTTATGTCCTATGCGTAACCTGATCTATTCTATGTTAATTATGCACTGTTTTGCCTGACATTCATGCTGCTGTGTTTTCTTTTGCGGTGTAATCCTCGATTGCACCCTGATTGGTATTCTAACCCGTTTGCTGAATTTTGTAAAGGTTCACATATCCCAGGAAAAGAGTGCTGTTTAGGCCTTCCACTTTATTTGTGGGATACCCTTATGAAGATCCACCCTAAATTGCTTAATTAATTTTAATGTATTAATTTTAATGTATTAATTTTAATGTATTGATTTTAATGTGGAGATTCATCCTAATCACCTAATTGACTTTAAAATATGGCCTTTAAATATGTGATCTTGGACCTCTCTTTATTGCCTTACGATATTACGGTATTACGGTCATGTCCCGCGAATGTGGGGATACCCTTAGCAAAGACCCTTCGATTAAATCATCATGTCCCTTTAAAATAAATCATAGTCCCTCGGATGTTGCCTTCGAATATATGATTTTGTCCCTCGATGACCCTTCGGTGTAGCCTACGGTTAAATGATGATCGTCCCTTCGAATGCTAAGGTATCCTTACAACTGTTGCCTTCAATGACCTATCGATGACCCTACAATGACCCTTTTACATCCAAAGGATAAAACTACTTACTTCTCAATAGTAAGGACAGTTTTACCCTCATAAGGATAGGAAATGCCCATAACGACCTTAGGAAGGTATAACTCTCAATTACTGGATCATAACCTAAAACATTTTCCACCCCTCACACTTTGCAAGTCCTAGAAAATCACCACTTGGCATACATTCATACTAGAATCATTACCAAGTTATATTTTTCTAAACTGTTTTTCAAAATCAAACGAGATAAATACTTTGTATACATTCATATGAGAATCATTACAAAGTTAAACTCTCTTTCCGAAACATTTTTAAACAATTCACCAACACTTTTCAGACAAAAATATAAGTGATCCAGCAATTAAGAGCCCATGGATAACCATGGATACAAAGGGTGCTAACACCTTCCCTTTGTATAATGTACCTCCCGAACCCTAAATCTATTGAGGTCTTTCCTGTTCTTTTCCACCTTTCCTTATTGGATAAAAGAAAAGTCGGTGGCGACTCTTGCTATCCGCGACATTGCGATAAAAAGCAAAATACCCCAAGTCAGTTCACCGTATGACAATATGTATATGTATATATGATGATTATGTTGACAAAATGATCACAAAGGATACAAAGGTGTCACAGAATTGAACCATTGATACAATTCTCGGTCAATCCAAAAAAGAGGGAAACAACTGCTGGAGAAAAGAGAGATTAGCATCCCAAAGGCTCAAACCTAGCTGGGGAAAGAGGCGATCTGTTGAGGAAAACCGTTATCGATTCTGCGGGGAGTTTTAGGTCAACA
The DNA here is from genome assembly GCF_024323335.1 of Lathyrus oleraceus. Taxonomy (NCBI): domain Eukaryota; kingdom Viridiplantae; phylum Streptophyta; class Magnoliopsida; order Fabales; family Fabaceae; genus Lathyrus; species Lathyrus oleraceus. The sequence continues at coordinate 169,904,144 of NC_066583.1, read as the reverse complement.
CCATATCAAATGGGAGACAACCCTGCATGGGAACAAACACAGATAACTGCTCAGGAACCAGGAGGAAACTCTGACTGGGAGCAAATTTGATGGCAACTGATGAAGAAACCATCATTCTGCCGAAATCACACAAATTGTCGTAATGAAATATTCGCACTCAGCTGGGAATAAACATAAAATCGGCTGGGGAAGAAACATTCCGCAAGGGGCTAATCAACCAAATTGGTTGGCTACCTTATTGGGGAATAGCGAACAGTCAATCGTCTGGAGAAATCAACAAACATCGAGAGCTGAATAATGTTGTCGGGGATGAAAGAGAAATTGCGTCTACTGCTTAGGGAGAACCAATACTGCTCCACATTTAGGGCTTACGGCTTTCGAACCATTTTTGATATTCCTTTTAAATGAAATCGATTATTTAAAATGACTGCTTTTATATGTTTAAGAAAACGTGTTTTGATTAAAACTTTGATTTTAAAAAATGATCATAATAAAATTTAAAACTATTTGGCTTAAATAAACAAGAGTAGAAACAATTGGATAAAAGCTCAACTTTATTTAATAGAATGATAGTCTATAAGTGACAAGACTCCATAGATCTTTACAAAGTTAAAAATGGTAATTTTCATGGAAAAGGGTTACATTGAATACAAATGACAACTAATCCTTCCACCCACTTTTGATATCCACTGTGCTCTTGGTCGCTACTGGGGATGATGGATCATCGTCAACCGTTATGTTCAACAAAGTCTTCAAATCTGAAGATCAGTAGGATGCAGTTACTTGCCATAATCCCTCATTTTTGCATAAATTTCTCCAAGATGGGGTACTCAATTTATCGAGATAATTCTTTTCTGTTTTATGTCTCTAACTTTTGCCTGGATCTCCCTTTCAGGTTTTCAATCCACTGAGACGCTCATTTTTGCTAAGCCGCCCTTTCGGGTTTTCAACTTAGCGAGCTGTTTTTTTTCTTTTTAGACGAAGTATTTCTTGACTCCATCTGCGTTCACAGGACGAGTGAACTCTTCATCATCCATAGTTGTAAGAATCAAAGCACTGCCTGAAAAGGCTCTCTTAACAAGATACGAGCCTTCGTAATTAGGAGTCCATTTGCCCCTAGAATCTTGCTTGGAAGATAGGATCTTCTTGAGCACAAGGTCACCTTCTATGAATACACGGGGCCTGACCTTCTTATCAAAAGCTTTCTTCATTCTCTGCTGATATAACTGACCATGACACATGGCAGTTAACCTTTTCTCTTCTATCAAATTCAGCTGATCAAACCTGGTCTGACACCATTCAGCCTCAGTCAACTTGACTTCCATGAGCACACGCAATGAGGGGATCTCAACCTCTACAGGGAGTACTGCTTACATACCATATACCATAGAGAAAGGGGTTGCCCCTGTTGAAGTGCGGATGGATGTACAATAAGCATGCAAAGCAAATGGGAGCATCTCATGCCAAACCTTATATGTTACGACCATCTTCTGAATAATCTTCTTGATGTTCTTGTTTGCAACTTCAACAACCCCATTCATCTTGGTTCTATAGAGAGAAGAATTATGATGTGAAATCTTGAAGTCTTTGCAAAGATCTTCCACCATATTGTTATTCAAGTTCAATCCATTAGCAGTAATGATCTTACTTGGCACACCATAATGGCATATAATCTGATTCTTGATAAACATTACAACAACTTGCTTGGTTACATTCGCATACGATGCCACTTCAACCCATTTTGTGAAGTAATCAATTGCCGCTAAAATGAAACGATGTCCATTCGAAGCTTTGGGCTCAATCATGCCAATCATATCAATTCCCCACATGGAGAAGGGCGATGGGGAGGAAATGATGTTCAACAGTGTCAGAGGAATATGAATATTATCCGCATATATTTGACATTTGTGTCATTTCTTCACAAACTTGCAATAATTAGATTCCATTATCAGCCAACAGTAACCTGCTCGCAACATCTTCTTCGCCATTGCATGTCCATTGGAATGAGTACCAAAGGAACCTTCGTGGACTTCAGTCATCAATAGGTTTACTTCGTGTCTACCCACGCATCTGAGCAAAACTATATCGAAGTTTATCTTATACAATACATCACCATTCAGGTAGAAATTTCCGGCTAATCTTCTCAAAGTCTTCTTATCTTTCAAAGATGCCTCAGACGGGTAAATCTGACTTTAGAGGAAACATTTGATGTCGTAATACCACAACTTCTCATCTTTGACCTCTTCAATAGCAATCACATGAGCTGGCCTATCAAGATGCATCACATTCAAATTGGGAACCTTATTCCAATACTTCACTACAAACATTGATGCCAACGTTGCAAGAGCATCTGCCATCCGGTTTTCATCTCGAGGGATATGATGAAACTCAACCTTTGTAAAGAAATTTGAAATCCTCCTCGCATAATCACTATACGGTATTAAACCGGGTTAATTTGTCTCCCATTCACCTTTGATCTAATTCACCACCAAAGTTGAATCTCCAAAGACATCTAAATGCTTGATTCTGAGATCAATGGCCTCTTCAAGCCCCATAGTGCAAGCTTCATATTCTGCCATATTGTTTGTACATTTGAAAGTCAATCTAGCTGTAAACAGAAAATGCGTGCCTTGAGGAGTAATAATCACTGTCCCAATTCCATTACCATACTGATTAACAGCTCCATCAAATACCATGCCCCAATGGGAACCAGGCTCTGGCCCTTCTTCAAGCAATGGTTCATCACAATCCTTCATTTTCAAGTACAAGATCTCTTCGTCAGGAAAATCATACTGCACTGACTGGTAATCTTCAATTGGTTGGTGAGACAAATGGTCAGCCAAGACACTACCTTTGATCGCTTTCTGAGATCGGTATTCGATGTCATACTCTGATAACAACATCTGCCAATGGGCAATCCTCCCAGTTAAAGCAGGCTTCTCAAATATATACTAGATTGGATCCATTTTGGATATCAACCAAGTTGTATGATTCAACATACATTGACGCAGACGCTTAGCAACCCAAGCTAATGCGCAACAAGTCTTCTCAAGCATAGAATACCGAGTCTCACAATCGGTGAACTTCTTACTGAGGTATTAAATTGCAAATTCTTTCTTTCTAATCTCATCTTGCTGACCAAGAACACAACTCATACTCTCTTCAAGCACAGTCAAATACATGATAAATGGTCTTCCTTCAACAGGTGGAGACAGAATCGGAGGCTCAAGATGATATTCCTTGATACTATCAAAAACTTTTTGGCAATCTTTGGTCCAATCACAAGACTGATCTTTCCGAAGAAGCTTGAATTTAGGCGCACATGTGGCAGTCATTTGTGAAATGAATCTTGAGATATAATTCAAGCGACCGAGAAAACCTATGACTTGCTTCTCAGTTTTGGACGCAGGCATCTCTTATATTGCTTTGACCTTGGCGGGATCAACTTCAATACCCTTTTCGCTGACAATAAAGGCCAACAACTTACCAGAACGAACACCAAAAGTACACTTATTTGGATTCAAGCGGAGTTTATACTTCCTCAAATGCTAGAATAACTTCAACAAATGCTCAACATGTTCCTCTTCATTAATAGATTTAGAAATCATATCATCAACATAAACTTCAATCTCTTTATGCATCATATCATGAAAAAGAGCTGTCATTGCTTGCACCAGCATTCTTCAAACCGAAAGACATCACTCTATAACAGAATGTTCCCCAAGGTGTAATGAATGTGGTCTTCTCCATATCTTTGGGTGCCATCTTGATTTGATTATATCCGGAAAATCTGTCCATAAACGAAAAGACTTTGAATTTAGCAGTATTGTCTACCAACATATCAATGTGTGGCAGCGGAAAATTATCTTTCGGACTAGCTTTATTCAAATCTCTATAGTCAACACACATACAGACTTTTCCATCCTTCTTCAGGACAGGCACAATGTTGGCCACCCATTGCGGATACTCAACGGTCACAAGGAAACCAACATCAATCTACTTCTGCACTTCTTCTTTGATCTTCACTGCCATATCATGATGCGTTCTTCTTAACTTCTGCTTGACTGGAAGACTTTCTGGATTCAACGACAATCTATGCTCCACTATCTCAGAATCCAAACCAGGCATGTCTTAATAGGACCAAGTAAACACATATGAATACTCTTGGAGAAGATCAGTCAACCCCTTCTTAACATCTGGACACAGTCGAGCCCCAATCTTGACTTCCTTCAAATCATCCTCGGAACCCAAGTTGACTAACTCAATCTGCTCTTCGAATGGTTGAATGGCTTTTCCTTCATGCTCAAGAAGACGAGACAATTCATCACTTACTTCTTCATCACTTTCCTCCTCAGCCTCAAACACAGGGAATTCAAAATTTGGAGAAGGAGAAGGATCATTGTATTCAATGGGGTTAGAAACTAACATGCATAATGATTTGATATTTTGATTTTAGAGAGGTGAATTTGTGACCAAATATTATGCAGATGGACAATTATATTGTTATATTTATGTTTTTTTTGTGATTACCATTTTCAGAATAAAGCAAAAAGTAAAAATAAAACATCATAGATGTGGATGAATAGAATTAAACTTTATTAATGATCAATTTGAAATGCCCAACAATGTTCACTTCTCCCTTAGGAATAGATGAAGTATTTTTGAAAACAAATAAAAGCAATTATTTAGATCGATGCATAATAATAGGAATATTAACAAGAGTCCAATTATTGCAAGCCTTTCCATACGTCACAAAATTGGTGCAGTCTTCCTCTTCATCATCCTCTAGCACAACGACTAAGTGTTATTCATTTCCATGAATGAACCCTCCGCTACGGAAGCTAAGTTGCATATCCTCTGATCTAGTAGCTGACAACCCTTGCTGAAAACCTAGACCGGTTTTATTCTTATTGTCGGAGACCTCTACCACTTGTCCCCACTGATCAATAGTTCCTTCTTCAACAATCTTCCTTGCATCTTTTAATGAGGACATATGTGCCCCAACTCTCTTTTCAGCAACAATAGATAAGGCTTGGAACATCGTTCCAACCTTATCTCAGCTTCAACATAAGTGAAATTCTGGTGTGGTCAGAGTTCAGATGTTCTACACGAAGTCATGACATCTGATCCAACAATGTTACTAATACAGCAAGACATTTATACAAATTAAATTCCAGTACTGATATGCACACATTCACAGATGTCACGACATCTGCTACTATATCACCATAGTATGGAAGAACACCCAGTTCTGTCCATCTGGTACAAAGACACATCAAAGATCAACCATAGCACTTACTTCTGTTGAACCTGCACAGTTATCAGCATGATGTCTCAACATTGATTTGAACACCACCTGTTACAGCATTACAGGTTTACCTTATTTTATAACAGACCGAATTATAACGTGCAGAAGGTAAAAAACACAGGTAATTGTTAACCTAGTTCGGTGCAACATCACCTACTCTGGGGGCATACCAAGCCAGGAAGAAGATCCACTATCAGCAGTATTAATTCAGAGTTAAACTCCCCCGTTTACAACTCTTCACTTAATCCCTACCCAATGCAATCTATACCTAGGAACTCCTAGATAGAAACCTCCAGTTTCCATTCCTATCACTACAATTACAATGTAATGCTAAACCACTTGAACTTGCTTCACAGCTTCATTCAAGATCACAACAAACTCTTGCCTACAGGCTTTGAGTCACAAATACTCTCAGTTTTGGAACACTGAGAAACACATGGTAACCTTCCCACAGGTTGGGAGGTTTACCTTACACATACCCCTAATTTTTCATTCTAAGAGGCTTACAAAAACTAGGTTACAATATGCTATTTATAACCTAATCACCCAACTGGATTTGGGCCTTCAAAAATCGCAGCAAACTTCTTCTTTGTTGTTACAAAGCCAGCAGATAACTTCTGCTACAATCAAGGTCTTCCTAAAATTAAGGTTAAGCAAGTTAACCTAATTTCCACATATTAGGGTGCTAACAAATAGGCTATTTGTTAGGTTCATTAATTGTAGCTCAGTTGTTAGTTTCCTGGATTTTAGCTCAGCTATTGACTTCCTGAAGAATAGCCTGAGAAAGCTGCTGAAACAGAAAAACTAAACAACCTACAATTTAGCATACGCTGTCAGGAATGAATGTCACAACATTCAGTTTGACGTCCAAAACATAGACCATATGCTAAGTCTGTTTTTCCTGGAAACAGACTGTACAAATTTCCTGTACTGTACAGAACCAATCTGTTCATACTTCAGTATCAGCGTACATTAATAAATATCAAACATCTAATTTTGACATTCACACATAGAGCCTTACATCAGGTCTGTTATCCTCTTGATAAGCAGGTTGCATACTGAAATGTAGCAGAAAACCAATCTACCTATTGTTCAGTATCTGCTGTCAATGATGAATGTCATAACATCCAGTTTGACATTCAGACAGTAGGCCTTATGCCAGGTCTGTTATTTCCTTGATAAACAGACTGAAAATAAATACTGAGTTATAGCAGAACACCAACTGTTCTATTCCTCAGTATCTGCTGACAGGGATGAATGACATAACATCCAGTTTGACATTCAATAAATCCTGTATTAGCTAAACCTGCAGTATACTACTCAGAATGTCATGACATCAGCCAAGACATCAGAGTACAGCTAGATATTCTAACATACAATGCAGTCAAACAAACATCTCCACAGCATGTCATGACATCAGTCAAGACATTAGAATCCAGCTAGTGTTTTACCATACAATGCAGCCAATTAAACATCTACAAACTCCCCCTTTGGCAATTTTTTGGCTAAAACACTTTGGTCTCACAACAGAGTCCATAGCAGCGGAAATCTCACATCTAGCAGGAAATTAACCTAGCTAATACACTCAGAGTAGCAGCACACTCACACACATACAGAAGTTAAATAAAAACTTCTAATTGCAGCACACATAAACACACTCATGGAAGTGGAACATCAGCTGCAGCACAACCTCTGGAGTAGAGGATCTTGAATTTCTGTCTTGAATATTTGTTTAATAAAACAATCTGTTGTCCTGGGGCATCACAGGTGTTACTCCCCCTTTTTGTCAAAAATGTTGCCAAAGCAACACTTAAAATTACAAACCAACATAACATAAACAAAATTACACACACAAATGACAGAATTACAGACTTGATTTTACTTCACAGTTTCAACCAAGACAACACCCACTTTTGCTTTAGAGTGACGGATTTCAGCCACAAATCAGATCTTCAATCAAACACAGATTGCCATTAAGTGTGCAATCATAAAACATCAGACATTCACACTGAATGTTTTGTGTACAGGGTGTCATGACATTGGGTCTGACATCCTGGAAAATTCCTGCATAATTCCATAATTCCTTTTATAACTTTCAGCATGTACATAGGATATCTTATGTTAAGACATCACACATAACATCTTGTGAACATATATCTTTCCTTTTTGTTCACAAGGTAAACTATCAGCAGTTAAACGACATAAGAGTAGTTTAAACAGCAACAGAAGTAACACAATTACTAGCTTTCTGGTTACTAGTAATACACACATGCACAAGGGTACTTTTCCTCCCTTTAAATTTGTGCAACAAAAACAGAATTACTAGTTAAGGATGCAACTAGTAAGACACACAAATGCACAAGGGTACTCCTCCTCCCCCTAAATCTGTGCATACATCAAATAACAGTAACTCCAACACCTGTATCACACACCTGTAACACACAAGCTCATTCTAATATATCATAATGAGACACACCACATCCATATTTCCTTATGACTGTAAGTTTCAGAAGGAAATAACAATATTATCCAAGGCAATGTCATGACATCCGGTCAGACATTCTTCTGCTCACTCAGCCTTGACACACACCACATCATCCCAATAACTAACAAGGTGCCATACCTTGTTATCTGAGAACTCATAGACCACAAGCTTGATGATTACTTGCAGCGCAAAGACAGAACTCCCCCTGTCATGAACAACCAACTCTCCTCTTGAAACATGGAGATCACATGTGAACATATCCAACACCCCAAAGTTGGACCTTTACCAACATCCTGATTCAATGAGAACCCAAACCACTTGATGAATGGAAAGCATAAGACGCATCTTCATGTCTTCAAGAGCACACCCTCTGTTCAATCCTCTTGGCTGAACACATCCATACTCTGTGTCATTCTCTCTTCTAACCAGAACAAAAAACCACTTCACAAAATGTTCTAACATGAGTTAGGACATCCTTCACAACATAACACCATCTGATAATCTTTAGATATCGCTGAGTCATTAGCTTGATCCACAAGAAACCAGACACACATTAGGACATATACATTCTCATCCCATTACAAGAGATAATCTCCCATAGATAGCTCAGAACTCCTACCACAAGCTCCAAGAGATGAATAGAAAACACCTCCTTTTGTCTTCAACTTACTACTTTTCTGCTCAAAAGTAATTTGTCTCAGACTTTCCTCAAGAATAATCAGCTGCCATATGTTGATTATCTTGATTCTTCGAACTCACTTCTGAGATAGACCAAATGCCACTGGTTGATTACCTCCTTCATGAATCCTCATATGAAAAAGTCAAATGCCACTTTTTGACCTCTCCACGTTTATCATACTTCTCCCAAAGATATTCTGACCGTCCAAGTGAGACTTGAACTTCAAGCTACAAGTTGAACAAAACTTAGATTCTCTAAGATATGAACATGTAACATCCTCTCCATCCAGCGACTCCAAAGAACTACAATGAGAACGGTCTTTTTGAAGTACCCAATCTACAACTCTGTAGACCATTCTATCTTAAGTTGATGTGCCACTTCACCAACTAAGATTCTGATGTTGAACCAAATGTCACAACATTGTGTTTTAACATCTAGCTGTTGAATTCAACTCCTTCTTCTACCACTTGAAAGAACTTCCTCCCTACACAGAATAAGAGTTCAACGCTCTCATAGACTTGATTGTGGAACCAAGTTTGAGTAAACAACCTCCATCCTGCAGGTTTGCAGTTAAGTCATCCAAGCTCACACCTTGAAGAATCCCTGTTTCTTCTCCAAAGACATCAGACACTCTGATGCATGAGTCTTCAGAAGGACCAGTTAGAAACTATCCCTTCAGCTATACCAAGGATTCCACTTCCTAAAGCAAAGTTGTTTCCATGATGTCAAGACTGCTGTCACTTGTTCTTGACTCCATAGTGTGCATTAGCTAATGCACTTCCTTACCTAGATCAGAAGTAAACTGATCCAAGTAACCGCCATCGGGACTATGATGTTTTCTTCTTCTTGTATACACCAAGGCTGAACATGTTTCTTGCCAGGAAACCTTTTCAGAGATCATATACTTTTGCTGCCACCAAAGTGATAGATCATAAACCAATATACTATCCTTCTTGTGATTCTGCACAGGATCTTGAAGATGAGATGTTCCAACATCTTTTAAAAACATCATTTATCTTGAGCTCCAAGGATAATCAATTAAATACTTGTACTTGGCACAAATAGACATTGATCTTAAATCCTTTCCCAATATTCCTTTCAGATACTTCTACCATAAGAATACTTTGAAAATACTCTTCTAGTGTCACCATCTTCTGCTTGCAAGCACCTCAACAGTTTTGAAAACTCTTCCCAGATTCAATTCACCCTTAGGAATGAGAGAGATGAATTCTTCCTTGCAAATGTGTCACACAACCACCAGAACCCATGTGACACAGGTCAACAACCAACCAGACCCTAGGCTGACCAAACGTGAGGAGGTTAACCAAAACTCCCCCTCAAACTAACAATCATGGAAACTCCACACCAATATCCATACATTATACACAAATGTCTCAACATGACATACAACATCCCTACCAGTGTCAACTAACTCTATGAGTTATACCTATACTTACTCCAATCACACCAATCAGACTCCAGCTGACCATAAGTACTAGGAAAAAACAGTCAATAGTAGATATGCATTGCCAAAGCATACTACCTCAACCAATCTCTGAATCTTCATATTCTCACTTCTTGAAGGAACTGCCACTTCTGAGAGTGGTGTTTGAATAACAAGATTCATGGTCATAATCCTCTTAAATGATATAGCAATCAAGTTACCCCATTATTGACTTCTAACATCCAGGGGACTTGTCTTCCAACACACCATAGTACATCCAGGAGCAATTATCCAATCCTGATCAATCTATGGGAATAAGACAGACAGCATGAGGTTGCACAATGTCACATCTCAACCAGCTCCACTTCTAGAGATCAGACTTCTAAGAGTGACCTTCTTGAGCATACACATAGTTGACCCTACCCTTGTCAACTTAGCACCCACAGATGTCTCCTCTTCCAGGCTAGGAGTAGGTTCCAAACACAAGTATCCCTTTGTTTGACACCTAAAAACATCTGCTCTTCAACCAGTAGCTGCATACTTATTGAACAACATGTTCTAACATCGCATAGAACATTAGTTCCACCTCCTTGGAACAAACCCTCCTTGAAAGCCTTCAAGGTCTTCATATACACTACCCAAGAGTGTAAAAGAATCAGTGATCAGGTGATTCTTACCATGATAAGTGGACTTGGGAAGACTCAAGTATCCTTGACATCTTCAGTAGATTATGATGAAATCTTGAATACATCAGCCTTTCATCCACATGAGGGGAAACTACATCAGAGTTTGAGTTTTGCCAGGTATTATGCAGCGGAAATCATAATACAACTCAACCTATGAACACACACTTCACAGGATCAGCCTCCAAGAACATACCTAGTTTGAATATGATTCAATACTGGCACTGGTGTCCCACACAAAGGCCAATTGCCAACCTCTAGAGACATGTACACACAGTTCCTGTCATGAATAGTCCATCCACCTACTTCAAGGGACCATTCAGGTAAATCACAGAACCTTCCACAGGTTCCAAAATCAGTACTAACATAACTCCTTGCAAGATACCAGAAAGTATCACCCATGGATCTCATCCAGAAACAGAACATGATGCCTGCTCTGATACAATTTGAAATTCTGGTGTGGTAAGAGTTCAGATGTTCTACACGAAGTCATGACATCTGATCCAACAATGTTACTAATACAGCAAGACATTTATACAAATTAAATTCCAGTACTGATATGCACACATTCACAGATGTCACGACATCTGCTACTATATCACCATAGTATGGAAGAACACCCAGTTCTGTCCATCTGGTACAAAGACACAACAGAGATCAACCATAGCACTTACTTCTGTTGAACCTGCACAGTTATCAGCATGATGTCTCAACATTGATTTGAACACCACCTGTTACAGCATTACAGGTTTACCTTATTTTATAACAGACCGAATTATAACGTGCAGAAGGTAAAAAACACAGGTAATTGTTAACCTAGTTCGGTGCAACATCACCTACTCTGGGGGCATACCAAGCCAGGAAGAAGATCCACTATCAGCAGTATTAATTCAGAGTTAAACTCCCCCGTTTACAACTCTTCACTTAATCCCTACCCAATGCAATCTATACCTAGGAACTCCTAGATAGAAACCTCCAGTTTCCATTCCTATCACTACAATTACAATGTAATGCTAAACCACTTGAACTTGCTTCACAGCTTCATTCAAGATCACAACAAACTCTTGCCTACAGGCTTTGAGTCACAAATACTTTCAGTTTTGGAACACTGAGAAACACATGGTAACCTTCCCACAGGTTGGGAGGTTTACCTTACACATACCCCTAATTTTTCATTCTAAGAGGCTTACAAAAACTAGGTTACAATATGCTATTTATAACCTAATCACCCAACTGGATTTGGGCCATCAGAAATCGCAGCAAACTTCTTCTTTGTTGTTACAAAGCCAGCAGATAACTTCTGCTACAATCAAGGTCTTCCTAAAATTAAGGTTAAGCAAGTTAACCTAATTTCCACATATTAGGGTGCTAACAAATAGGCTATTTGTTAGGTTCATTAATTGTAGCTCAGTTGTTAGTTTCCTGGATTTTAGCTCAGCTGTTGACTTCCTGAAGAATAGCCTGAGAAAGCTGCTGAAACAGAAAAACTAAACAACCTACAATTTAGCATACGCTGTCAGGAATGAATGTCACAACATTCAGTTTGACGTCCAAAACATAGACCATATGCTAAGTCTGTTTTTCCTGGAAACAGACTGTACAAATTTCCTGTACTGTACAGAACCAATCTGTCCATACTTCAGTATCAGCGTACATTAATAAATATCAAACATCTAATTTTGACATTCACACATAGAGCCTTACATCAGGTCTGTTATCCTCTTGATAAGCAGGTTGCATACTGAAATGTAGCAGAAAACCAATCTGCCTATTGTTCAGTATCTGCTGTCAATGATGAATGTCATAACATCCAGTTTGACATTCAGACAGTAGGCCTTATGCCAGGTCTGTTATTTCCTTGATAAACAGACTGAAAATAAATACTGAGTTATAGCAGAACACCAACTGTTCTATTCCTCAGTATCTGCTGACAGGGATGAATGACATAACATCCAGTTTGACATTCAATAAATCCTGTATTAGCTAAACCTGCAGTATACTACTCAGAATGTCATGACATCAGCCAAGACATCAGAGTACAGCTAGATATTCTAACATACAATGCAGTCAAACAAACATCTCCACAGCATGTCATGACATCAGTCAAGACATTAGAATCCAGCTAGTGTTTTACCATACAATGCAACCAATTAAACATCTACAATAAGAGAAAGATGACAAGTGGCTAACCAACAATGCCTTCTCCCCACCAACAATGATAAGCTTGCCATTCTTCACAAATTTGAGCTTCTGATGCAACATGGAGGTAACAGCTCCTGCCTCGTGGATCCATGGCCTTCCCAATAGACAACTATAGGCCGGATGGATATCTATTACTTGAAAAGTAATTTGAAAATCACTCGGACCTATCTTCAATGGAAGGTCCACTTCACCTATCATTGTCTTGCGCGAACCATCGAAAGCTTTGACAATTACGCCACTATACCTCATAGGCACTCCTTGGTATGACAACTTTGATAATGTTGACTTTGGCAACACATTCAACGAAGATCTGGTGTCAACAAGCACATTAGATAAAGCATCATCTTTGCAATTCATCGAGATATGCAAAGCCAGATTATGATTCCTACCCTCCCCAGGAAGTTCTTCATCGCAGAAACTGAGATTGTTGCAGGAAGTGATGTTAGCTACAATATGATCGAACTGATCCACCGTAACATCATGTTCCACAAACGTTTGTTCTAGAACTCTTTGCAGTGCTTCTTTGTGCCCTTCGGAATTCATTAACAGAGATAGTAATGAAATCTTTGAGGGGGTTTGGAGCAGCTGCTCCACCATATTGAACTCACTTTTCTTTATCAGCCTAAGCACTTGATCATCATCGTTAGTTATACACATAAGGGCAAAAGGGTAATTATACACATAAGTATTATCACAGAAGGAATTGTCAGATCACATGACATTTTCGTGTCTTGGGTAGGAGTGATGTGTTGCTAGATACCGCTCACTGTTTATTATGTTAAATACATGATTTAATATAATTGACAATGCCGCGAAAACCTACAGGGTCACACACAAAGGACGAATTGATGAGATAGAGTAACTAAGGAACACCGTAAGGTACGGTGCCCTTAAGTGAATTGTAGAACATCGTAAATGTACGGTGTACTTAAGTAGAATACGAAATATGGTAAGGTACCATGAGCTTAAGTGATTTTGGGCATATTATAAGATATGTGCCGAAATACACTTAAGTGGGCTTTTTAACTTGAAGCCCACACAAGTGGTTCTATAAATAGAACCCTTGTGCAGAAGCATTCATTGCGGTTACATTAATTTTGTTTTCTCTCTCTCTCTCTCTCTCTCTCTCTCTCTCTCTCTCTCTCTCACTCACTCACTCACTCAAAGCCTTCATTCGTACCAGCTAGCACGGAGATTGAAGGAATCCGTTCGTGTGGACTGAGTAGAGACGTTGTCATCGTTCAACGTTCGTGATCGCTCCGTGGATCTGCATCAAAGGTTTTGATCGTCACAAGAGATCTGCACCAAAGGTTTCAATCATCACAGGAGGTAAATATTCTATCACTGATCATGACCATTCATAAGGATCTCTAAAGGAGAAAATTTTAATTTCCGCTGCATTTTGGATCGCAATTCTCCTTCACGATGGCTAAAGCTCTGCGTAGGTCATCAGAATCAGGTCGAAAGAGACCTTCTTCCTTTCAAAATTATGTTGTTGATAATTGTTGGTATTGTTGTTGTTTTAGGTGTTTGTTCGTTGCTGTGGTTGTTGTTGTTGTTGGCGTTGTTGTTGTTGTTGAATTGGTGTTGACTGATTTGCTGAAAACACAGGAATTACTGACGATACCTGATGATAATGTTGACGGGATGGTTGACTTCTTCTGATTTTAGGCCTTCTCTGCCTCCCACTGAAAATTGCATTGGTTTCACTGTCCCTTTTCTTACCAAAATTGCTTTTGTACCTCTTGCTGGACGATACTTCCTCCTTAGACAACCGTCCTTCTCTGACACCTTCTTCTAGCATCATCCCCATATTTACCATTTCGGTAAAATCACTGGGGGCACTGCCGATCGTCCGCTCATAGTAAAATGTGCTAAGGGTCTTCAGGAAAATCTTAGTCATCTCCTTTTCCTCTAAAGGAGGGTTGATCTGAGCAGCAAGTTCTCTCCACCTCTGCGCATACTCCTTAAACGTTCCTTGTCCTTCTGAGACAGTGATCTCAACTGATCTCAATCGGGAGCCATATCAATGTTATACTTGTACTGCTTTACGAATGCTTCACCCAAATCATTGAAAATGCGGATGCTCACACTATCCAACCCCATATACCATCTTACAGCAGCGCAGGTCAAACTATCTTGAAAGTAGTAAATCAATAATTGATCATTGTTTGTTTGGGTGAACATTTTGTGGGCATACATCACCAAATGACTGAGCGAACATGTGTTCCCTTTGTATTTTTCAAAGTTAGGCACTTTGAATTTCACCGGAATCTTCACATTCGGCAGCAGACACAATTCAACAGCACTCTTCCCAAATAGATCCTTACCTCTCAAGGTTTTCAACTCCTTGCACAACTCAAGAAATTGATCTTTCATCTCGTCCATTTTCTTATATACATCCGGGCCCTCAGACTGCTCGGAATGATAAATGGTGTCTTCCACACGAGGCAAAGTGTACACGACAGGCGGTGACACAGACATGATCGGGCTAGATGTCGGCATAGAAGCAAATGTAAGAGCAAAGCCTTCAGGCACGAAGTTCGGAGGCATTCCCCACGGGAATCCGGCAGGCATGGCAGACGCGAAATGAGCAGTAGTTGTGGGAACAGTAGAGGTAATTACCTTTGAAATAACAGTCATCTGAGGAGGAGGAGGAGTTGCAAATGTTAGAGAAGATTAGCTCTGTGCAGATAGAACTGACTCCATCATAGTAGTCAGGCGAGCGATATCCTCTTTCAAATATCTATTCTCCTACTTGAGATGTTCCATAATTCTGGAGTGGTTGGCGCGAGTATTGTACCGATGAGTCAGTTTGGCTGAGGCACAGAAGAAACACCAATGAGACATCTGGCAAAAGAGAAACCTGCTTATGCAAATGATGCATGAAATGCAATGCTTGATTGCTTTTTTATTTTCAAGGAACTTACTATATATATATATATATATATATATATATATATATATATATATATATATTATATATATATATATATATATATATATATATATATATATATATATATATATATATATATATATATATATATATATATATACACACACACACACACACACACATTTAACAATAATTGCAACAATTTGATATGACCATAAAAATCTCTTTTATTTTTATAATTGGAAGGATTACACTGAGTACAATTTCAGAAACCAAATGAAAAATACAAGAGAAAATGAGACTAGTCATCTTAAGGATCCCTAACAACAATGTCAGAAGATTTGGATGTAGGCGCGTACTTCATTCAAATGCGTCGAATCTCTGACTCAAAAGAAGCCTTCATCTACGTCTTCTCGAGGACAAGCTGATCAACAATCTTCTTCCAAGCAACGGAAGGCTGAGGCATACTAGGGGAAGATGAAACCTCTGGTTCTCTTTGTCTCTTCGTCATTCGGTCTCAAAGTAGCTCAATAAGTGCATCTTTGTTCTTAGACTCAAGCTGCAACTCCTCATGCTTTTTGCTCAAAGCATGGAACCGTTCTTTCCACATATCCTTCTCTCGCTTCATCTTGGCGAGTGCATCTTCCAACTCCTCTATATCTTGGTTAGTGAGAGTTAATGGCTCAACCACAACCATAGATATAGGTCTTTCACAAGGATAAGACATCTTTAATTCCAAATCCATCTTCTTCACCCAAAGAGTGTAAGCTTCCAAAGCTACACAATTGCACGAACCAAGCTCGAATCTTCCTTTCCTATGCACATTATGCGAAACATGCACAATCTTTTGCTTCAAATGTTGGGGATCTTTACCCTCTTGATAGAAAAGACCTTCTAACTGAGTGTTATTAGGCTTGTCTCTCAAGGGGAACCCAAGTTGATGATGAGCCAAAGCAGGGTTGTAGTTAATTCCTCCTTGTGTACCAATGAGAGGCACATTAGAGAATTCACCATAACTACCAATAATCTCCAAACTGCTCAAAGAAGGATCGTACCAAACTATATCATCATTAGTGAGATACATAAGTCTCTAAGACCATCATAGACATTGTTTGTTCTCCACAAAAGCAGGTGTCTGAGTCAAATGCAAAATAAACCACTTGTACAGAAGAGGAATGCAACAGACAATAGCTCCACCACCCTTAGAATTCCTTAGATGCAAAGAGAAGTACATATCACCCAACAAAGTAGGCACATGATTCCCAATCAAGAAGATTCTAATGGCATTAACATCAACAAAACCGTCAATGTTAGGGAACAAAGTTAATTCATAAATGAGAAACACAAAGATAGCTTCAAAAGCGTACACACTACCGGCTTGAGCAAAATCAGTAGCTTCTTTGATGAGGAAATCAGATGGCAACCCAAACAATCCTCCTTTCTTCACCCAATAAGCCTCAATCTCAGACTTCTTTGAGTGAAGAGCTTCAGCTATAAGATGAGATTTGGGAATCTCTTCCAATCCACTAAAAGGAACTTTTCTAGAAACAGGTATTCCCAAAAGATGGACATACTCCTCCAACGTAGGCCCAAGATGATAATCCGGAAAAGTGAAGCAACGATAGAAATGATCATAAAACTGAACCAACACACTCAAGAGTCATTCAACCACATCAATAGACAAGATAGTCAGAAGCTTCCCATGGCATTGTTTAAAGTCCAAGGGATATAATACAAAACATGCTAGCTTTCTTAACTCTTTCAAGTTGGGACATTTGAAACTGTACTTCTTAGTATTCCTTCGTCCACAATCCATGGTCTGAAAATATTTGCAAATAACACCTCAGTTCCTTGAAATTTTTGTGTGATAAATGTGATGATACGCATGAATGCATGAATGCAACAATCATAAATAAGGGATCACACACAAGGAGAACAAACAAAGGTCAAGGGATGAATCAAGTCATTGTCAAGATCAATCATCCATTTTGGTGGATTGTGGTTTACACCTTATCAACACCCAAGTTCCATTTATATTGACAAAACTTGATTGGATCAACCAAGAATCAAGGGTTTGTTGTAAGTCACGAGCATGGAGTCTGGGTAAGAACCATCATAAATGAGTGAACTAAGGATAAAAACATGTAGATCATGTTCTAAAAAGTTCCCAGAGTCTTAATTCCATCTATCAGATATTATAGGTTAGGATGACTGATTCATCAACCCATAATATTCTCAAGAGAAACTCATCTGAGTGTAGTATCGCGTAACAACTATTATCAAGTCTACACTTGAACATTCTCCGCACTACGTCCTAAATAGGCCAAGAGGGGGTAAATGTTCTACGGTCCTCAGCTTCTCGGACCCCAAATCAGAGATAGTAACGCCTAACCATAAATATTTGTGTGACATTTCCAAATCCAAAAGGGTCTCCATTGAGCAGATGGGTCTCAAGCCAACTTGTTAAGGACTACTCCACACAAGTCGAACATGACTATACCATCCTCCCATCTTAATTGCGCTCACGTTCGGGTTAGAACTTATCTCACCACTCAGAGATCACCAAGCACAACAAGCAGATTGTATCACATAAACAAATATACATACATCAAATATACAATTATAATCACACAAAAAAGTAGGTTAAACCCACTAGAGACTACTCCCCATCAGAGTCGCCACTTAATTTCTGTAGCGGTAAATTCATGATCCTCAAGCTATGGATAAGCTAGACATCAAATAACAAGAGTCGCCACCGCGCTTTTATTGTTTCCAAGGGAAAAGGGAAAGTACGAACAAAGCCCAAAAATAAGAAGTTTTCAAATCAAAAATAATAAAATGCCAGAGATTACAAGTAATGGGGGTTGGTTACACATAGGGAAGGTGTTGGCACTCAAAGTGTCCTAGGTACTCCTAGGGAGTCCTTTTTTGTGTGCATATGTATTTTGTACAAATGATGTTTGCAAGCAAATAGAATTGGGGGATGAGAAAAGAATTTATTAATTATATTTTTGTGTTTGACAAGTCCTTCGGACTTGTGCCTACGTACCAACATAAAAATGAGAGATCAAAACCTTGTAGTTCGTGGTATAAATTTCAAAGTGGATGTATTGCTTTTTAAGAAAAAGTTAGGTTTGAAAGGCACAGAGGCCTAAAAGTGGTTTGAATGAGTTAGTTTTTTTTGGCTTTTGAAATTTTTAAGTCAAGTATAGTTAAGTCTATTTACAAGTTTGATTTAAGAAAAGAAGTTTGAAAATGCAATGACATAAGGCCAAAGTTTCTAATTTGCAAAAGGTAAGTTTAGAAAAAAACAAGCACAGATAAAGAAGATTTTAAAAACAAGAGGGAGAGATTTTGAAATTAAAGAAATTGGGAGGAGATGAAGAGGGAGGGAAGATAGATCAAACTCAAATTGGACAAATGAGGATTTTTACCAAATTAAGATCATTCATTCATTTTGGGAGATGGAATGTACATTCCATCAATCCCCTAAATCCAATGATCTTAACCTAGCAAAGTCAAATCAACCTTGACCAAGGCCCAACAACACAATTCAAACTTCCAAAGTCAATCAAAATGGCTCAACACAATTATTTGACAATTATTCAATTTTAAAAAATACTAAAAATAATACATTAAATTAAATATGGTTGGTCAATTTCCTAAAACCTCATCAAAACACCAAATAAATGACCATGAGATTTATCATAGGTCAAACAAGGTCAAAGGACCTTGGAGAAAAAATTTCAAAATTTTTGGAAACTTAAAAGTACTTTTAAACAATTAAAAATAATCACAAAATCAATTAAATCATGAAAAATATTAATAATGATCCAAAAAATAATTTTAATTCAAAATATGAAAGAGGATTTTATTTAAATTTTTTGGTGAAACTCTCATATTTTTTGGACCAGTATTAAAATTAATATAAATTAATGAAAATCAAAGGAATAAAATGAAAATCAAAAAATACAAAAAAAAAACGTGGATCACTTGATCTCCCTGATTAATTGAGGTGGCAGATCAAGTGGACACAAACGCACGTTCCATGATGGAACGTAGTCAGTGCCCCACACAATTGATCATCCAAACCAATGCTTGTGATTAAAACATTTTAAACTGGATCAATGGTTCAGGACCTCGCCACATCATTGCCAGAGCAAAGCGTCGGTCGTCTTCTACGACGACCTTGGCCGGACTAGTCCAATCATTACCATGACATAAATGAAAAAGGAGGACATGATTTGAAAGAAAAAATGGCGTAGAGCATGAATCTGACCTCAATTTTAACTAACTCCAAATATATAGAAAGATATGAGGAGTTAAATTTCGAAGTGTGTCAACTGAGTTGCTTCGATTTGACCTCAAAGCAACTCAATCTTCTTGCCTACATTGGTAGGACTTCAGACAACCAAAGATCCAAGAGAGTTGATGAGAATTGAGTGAGAATCGAAGAGAAGAAAAAATCTAGAAAATACCTTCAACGTTGTGCAGAACTTGATCTTTCTTGCTTCAATTCTTATTTGATCTTGCTCCAATAACTTGCAGAAGTGGATTAGGAATGGTAAGAAGCTTTGGATCCTGGAGTTTTTGAATCTCCAAACAGTGAGATTCAAACTCAATTTTCAAGTGAAAATTATCAGGTTTTCCTTTGAATTGTGAGGGTTTGAAGAGTGGAGGTAAAGTTGTCGCGCCGGGATCCTTTGAAATGAGCTCAGAGGGTCTCTATTTATAGCAAATTCGAGTGTTATTTGCACACTTGCAATTTCTTCCAAATTTGACAATGTCATGTTCAAGCTTGCATGGGCGTGTATAGGCCCATGAAGCAATGCACTAAGGTCCAAAACCAAATGAAATGAGGACTGAATCAAGCTTGATTGGCAAGGCAATGTGAAATGATCATTTGAAGTTTCGATTTTGCCAATTGATGTAGGCCTGTTAACACCATGCGCAGCCCTAGCAAACTTGATCCAAAGTGAATGAATTAGGACTCTTTGGAAATATTAGATCAAGAGGAACAACTCTTATGTTGAATACTTTTCCATTTGGAACTTGTGTCATGGTGAATTTTGAGGTGGAAGTTTGGAAATTTCAACATGTTGGAAAATTTTCTAAGTGTCAAGTCATATACTTCAATGTTCCATCTTACTAAACTTTTTATGTGAGCTCCAAATGAGAAACGTGTCTTCATCAAAGTTGTATATATTTCAAGGACCTTCAAAATGGTCACAAATTTGACATAATTTAGATTTAGAATGAAAGAGTTATGCATTTTTGAAGTTGAGGAAAATCACTTGTTCAATGGTATTGGTCCAAAATGACCTATAATGTATCCTCATATCACATGCTCATAAAAGTTGATTTAGCTATCACTCCAAACATCAAAGTTGAAGTAGACATCTTGAATTTGATTGTGAAACTTGAAAATATTTCATCTCATAAAAATTGAGCAAGTTATGGCCTTGGGAAGTTGACTTTCAAATTAGGGTTTATACAAAATGACCTATACTGTTTCAACAGGGAAAATGACTTTCCAAGCAAAATTATCTTTATACCTCAACATGAAAGTTGTTTGGAATGTCATTTAGAGTAAATTTTCTATTAGAATAATTTTCATATGATGAAAATTGTAGGAGATATGGTCTAGGGAGATCCAATTTTGATCAGATGAATCCATCTGGCCAACCACCCTCAACCAACTTGCTAACTTGAAATTCTCTTGACTTTTTAGGCTCATGGTAGATCATATATGAATAATATGATTAATTTTGAAGTTCACATTGAGAAATTTGATCAATTGACGAGGAATCTTGTCGAAGAAGTTACTCAAGATACCCAGACAAACTAGGGTTTCTAAGGCAAACCAACTCCAAACTCTTGAAGAATATTTGATCAAAATAACATGCAAAGATCATTGGGACTCATATATGATGCTTGGATACATTGTGGATCATTCCTTGGTTGTTCTATTTGCAATGAGGGTCTCAAACCCTAGATGTGAACTTGATAGATCAATCGTGATCATGCCCTTCCTACAAAAGAGTTAGGCAAATAACAAAGACATATTTTTGGTATTTTGGTTAGTGAAATGATAATATACAAGTATGATACAATCACATGGTGCTTGGTGATCTCTCCCAATGCAAACCCAATGAGTGAGGGGTAAGAAGGATACCAAGATATGATCCCAATACTAATGCATATGATGAAATTGCATGATGAATCTTAGGGTCAAAATTGGGGTCTTACACCTTCAACATACGTAAATGATTGCTTAAGTGAAATAGAATGATAATGAACATGTTGAACTATTGATGTATCTAATGGGCTTTAATTTTAAAGGTTTAAACTAGTTAATTAGTTTAGAAACATATTAATTCAATTTATTAAATATTAATTCATTTAAAAATATATTAATTAATAATTATCCTAATCACCCTTGCCACCTAATAATTTTTTTTCATCTCAATCATCAATGCCACGTATGCAAAAATGGAGGGGGACCATAAAAATTCAAAGACCATTAAAATTAAGGGACCAAAATCGCAGATTGTGTAATAGGGGGACCAATTGTTTAAAATGCCCAAACTAGGGGGACCAAAAATTCATTTAAGTCAAATTTTTATTTGATTTTCTAAGCAT
Organism: Lathyrus oleraceus; assembly: GCF_024323335.1. Taxonomy (NCBI): domain Eukaryota; kingdom Viridiplantae; phylum Streptophyta; class Magnoliopsida; order Fabales; family Fabaceae; genus Lathyrus; species Lathyrus oleraceus. The sequence goes on along the minus strand of NC_066583.1, from coordinate 169,881,802 downwards.
TTTTCATGTCCAAATAATATGTAGAACCAAGTATTAACATGCATTAAAATGAATTAAAGCATAGAAAATGTAACAAAAGAATTAAAGAAAATTATCATTAATTTAATAAAAATAAACTACTGCAGGTGGATGTACATGCCATAAGGAGTGTGGCTTAGAGACAGAGTCATTGGACCTAACAGATTGAGGCCCATGGTCAAGTGTAGTTGTTAGGTTCAACAAGGATGTTGTTGAGCAAAACAGAGGCGCTGAAAGCAAAATATTGGGCTTAATGGTCTAAGCCCAACAAAATTGCAATGGATGAGAGGAAAAATTCAGCAATGCTACTTTGTCATCTCTACACATCAAATTCAAAATTTTCATGTCAAAAAACAACCACTGCTGGAACTCTGACACCACCGCGTCGAAGGCGCCAGAGTTGGTCGGAATCAAGAAATATCACCACTTTTCTACTCCTCTCAACATCCTCTATCCTAATCTCTCATCACTTCTAACCAAGAGTTACTCAATTCTAAAAATTATAGCGTTAAAGCTAAGAATCCTAAGCACAAAAGCTGAAATAAAATGGAGATGGAGGAGAATCAAGCCACCAAACCTTGGGGATTTGATTCTCCAATGCACAAGCTACATTGTGGTATCAAAAATTCAGTAAACAAGGAAGGATAAAAAATATCGACCTGCAAGACGGAGGATTGTCTTGGAACTTGCGAAAAATCGAAGGTGATGAAGATGAAGAAGATAAAAGTATGCTTATTTGATCTTCTACTTCTGCTATTCAATGATTTGGCTCTGAAAAATGTTGAATTGAATTGTTATTTTTGATGTTGATTTTTGTGAGTAAGAAAGTGATGTAGGGTGTAGGAGTTTTAACTCAATTAATAACAAGCTTCAATGTGAAGCTTGCTCCAATGGTGATTGAGCTTTAGTGTAGGGAGATGAATTGGAGAAGATGAAGTGAGATGATGAAAAAGTTGAATTTGCAATGAGTAATTTGAAAGAATGAATAGGTTCTAATTTTGTGATTGCTAGCCTTTTATTTTGATGAGAGTGATGAGTTTATATAGATGCAAATTCAAACTGTTTCGGTCAATTTTTCGGGCGGCGGCGGTTGGAAGTTAGGGCGGCGGTTGGAAGTTAAAGGATTTAATGAACTAATTGGTTAGTGAAGTTAATGGAGTTAGATTTGCTGTTAAGAAGTTAGTTGGAGCTGTTAGTAGAACTGTTATGACAATTAGGTGATGTTAGAGTAGCTCAAATGTTAGAATTTTAATGACTTGAAATGTTAGGAATGCTTACTTAAATGTATGATTGCTATTGTTAATTGTTTCATAATTGAGTGCAAGTTGCTTTATGTATTGATGCATGCATTGGAATTGGTTTAGTAGTAAAGTGGAACTGCATTGCTGCTGAAAAATGCAATATTTTGGCATTCTGTCTCAGGTGTAACTTGTTACATGATTTGATGTAACCGGTTACACACGCGAAAAAGTGTGTTTATGGCTATTTTTGGGGGATGTAATCGGTTACTTGTTTTTGTGTAACCGGTTACATGCAGGAAAATAGGTGAAATAGGCTAATGGAAGTGCTGAAATTGTAGGCGTAACCGGTTACCATCACACAGAAAGGGCATTTTGGTTATTGGAAGCAAGTGTAACCGGTGACCCAAAATATGGTAACCGGTTACCAACTCGAAAATTGGTTTTTTCTCTTTATTTTGATGCATGAGCTCACGTATAAAGCATAATGGCTTGGCTTTTTCTCATTGTGTGATTTTGCAGGATTAACATGATCAAGGCTTGACGTTGGTCAATGGCATGAAGCATGATGTTCGCGACTTAAGACTCACTCACGGGGAAACTTTGACACTTGGGTGTTTTGGAGAAACTCAAGAGATGGAATGAGGATATACTTGTTGTTTGGTCTTTTGTAGTGGAATGTTGAATGTTTTATACTGAGACGGCTTTTTGAAATGAATTATGTCTTGTATTCTAAACTTGCACTGATTAAACTTGAATAAATCTTTAATCTTATATATTTGACTTTAGTGAACTGTTGTGCCATGAATCAAACAGATTAAAGACCGAGATAGCCCGCAGTAACCTCAATATTCATGCCCTGATGTAATCAATATAGCTTCCAGCATATACCAAAGATTTTGATCCATAAGGAATAAACCAACCATTATTGTTGTGCCATCATCATATTTGTATCATAATTAGAAAAATCTTTGAATCAATGATGTTTAATTAAAAATGCAATTATAAATGAATATATTATGATGGATGATTAAGGTATATGGATATGCCGATGTAATGAGCAATACGCCAGACAAAAAATGAAAAAGTAGGGAAAATTTTAGGGTATGACAAACATCATGTTACCACATATCATCATACTCATCATCTTTAAATCACTAACAACACAATCAAGGTTAAAAAACCCCTTCAAATATCAATCAATGACATATCATGATCAACAACATCAAAACAACATATACATACATACAATATACAAATTTCACCCTATTTCATCATACAATCAAAGTGATAACACATCATTAGAATTGAGATCTACAATACCCAATCCTAAAGAGGCTAAGGGTTCCTCTATCTACCCCACATGTTCTAACACCCATTAAAGAAGGACATCTTCCCTTTTACCCAATTTCTAGCAAAAGTCCTTTTGATTTCCTAGAGTTCTTCAACCTTTAGCCTTCACTCTCCCTTTTGCCTCTTTTGATCCAACTCTCCAAAACACGTTCTGACTCTATAGGTTTTCAATTCTCTATTTATTCAAAGACTTATTTCATTCCAAAATAGACTCTTCCCTTTGTACCCTCAAACTTATCATTGCATCCCTATTTTATCCTCCATATTTTTCTTAATCCCAACCTTGCCCCCACTTCCTTTACACATCTAATTTCCTCATTATTTTAATTAATTAAAAATTAAAAATTATTCTAAGAATCCATTAAACTCCCAATAATTCTAAACATCATTGCCAAACTCATAGTCTCCTTATACTCCTACTTCAAAGACATTTACCCCCATAACTACATCATAAATAATTTAACATGCCAACCAATTCAAATAAAATCTTAAATAATTCGATTAAATCAAATAATTGAACTCGCGGTGTTCCATGATTGTCCACCAGCTTCCGCTTGGTTCGTTCCTAAACTACATCGTATTGGGAGAGGTTTGCTCTGATACCATATGTAACACCTCAAACTGCTTTATGAGTTATCGACTGACCCCATAAACCAGCACAAGTCTTTTCAACATAATTTGTCTTCACTCACACGCTCTCCGGGAAACTCCTCAAAAGTTCACCAATCAAAATATTACTCCAAATCAAACACACTTAACTATGGAGTTCTTTTTTGTCAGGGTACCGAAAATAAGATGCATCTTGTTGGTATATGTAGTACCAATCAATCCTTATAAGTCTTCTTTCAACCATGCAGTCTCATACCTGTATAACCTCAGAATCCTCTCATTCTGATGTGAATTCGGGCGACCTCTCCCTGCCCTCTTTGGCCTCGTGTGTTACATTTACGTAACATATTTGTACATTTACTATTACTGTACCAGTTTTCATAACACTTGTTGTACACCATTACTAATATTTCATATGCATTATTTTCAAGCATGGATCCTCTAACACTTTCCACGCATCACTGAACGGTCATTTATTGATGACTACTCCAATGATCAGCCACATGCTTGTGCATTCGTCCCGCTTAGAGGGAACCAAGCGACCGAGCTCTTTAGGGTGTTTCTTCTCAGCATTGCAGCAATTGACATACATTACACACCGTATGACGATCACCGTCAGGCGTCTATTTGATAACATACCCTTCCACTCTTGATGGTTGACTTGTGGGTCACATCTGATGTATCCATACTTACCCGAACGAGTCATACACCAATTCAGGTTTATATAGGGTATTCCAAGAGATCCCTCTGTGTCTACTTCTCCCAATATGATCCATAAAGATGTTGATGTGATGTATGATGATTTCTATGATCATATGCGATGTATGATGATTTCTATAATCATATAGATGTATGATGATTTTTATAATCATATATATATAATATATATATATATATATATATATATATATATATATATATATATCTGCATCTTCCTGAGTGAGTCATGCACCAATTTAGGTTTATGTAGAGTATTCAAAGAGACCCCTCCATGTCTACTCCTTTTGATATGGTCCACAGAGATGTTAATGCGATGTATGATGATTTATATAATCATATGGTACTAGAGGAAACACAAAGTCAGCCAACTCATTAACAATGAAGTAATGCATTCAACTACATCCAATGGTATTTAAGAGTGTCACATCCTTACATGACACTAGATATCACGAAAAATCCACCTAGGTTAGCTCATCAGAAGATATTGGAGAAGGAACATGGTAGGTAGATCATGTCGTTGATGTTTTACTAGTATGTCGTCGTATAGAGACTATTGCAAGAGCGGGGTATAAAGACATGAGACCTTTCAGAAGACATTTATGAGAGGGCCACTAAAGATGTCATTCTATATGAGACACATACGACATTGCAGTACAAGAGGCAAAGAAGAAATATGGGGTCAGATAAATCTAATAGTATTGTCATTTTGATAGTAATATGAATTCCGAATTGATTCTAATATATGTCATTTTAATCTTATTGATTTAATTAATACCAAATTTATTATGAGAGTATACTATGATAATATAAATGGTCTATTACATCAATATATTTAGGGTTAAATATGTTTGTGATCCTCTTAAATATCTCAAATTTCGTATTTAGTTCCTCTAAATATTTTTTTCAAAGAATGATTCTCCTAAAATTTTTCATTCACATTTTTGGTCCCTCCTGCAATTTAGCGACACTTTTTACAACTTAATGACAAAATTAACGATAATTTAGAGATGATTTATTACTTATCGACTAAATTAGCGATAATTTTAGTATTAGAGACCAAATGTGTGGATGCAAAATTTAGAAGGACTATTCTTTAAAGAAAATATTTTAAATGATTAAAAACGAAATTTGAGATATTTAGAAGAATCACAAACCTAAACCATATATTTATTATGTGAGCGTATTTCTTAAAAAGTATCAAATTTTACTTTAAAAAGTGATTATAGAAGTATATTTTTGTATTGTGTTATGAGGATATATCTCCGAAGAAATTTAAGACAAAATGAATGTATTACAAAATCTATGGATTCGTACACAAATATATCTCCATGTTCTAAACATTGCTTAAAAAAAACATAAAACTTCTCTAGAAAAAAAAGAAAAGACTGTCGCTCCAAACATCATCAGGTTTGAAACGACAGGCAAAGGCAAAACCGAAAGGAACAAAGAAGTTATACCTGTGTTGTGTTGTCTGCGGAAGAAGAAGAAGATGGAGGCTCTGAAAGCTGCGATACCAGAGAAACTAAAACAACTGATTACGAATAGCACTGTTCACACTCTTCGCGACACATGCTCCTCTCTTCATCACTTCTTTCTTCATTTCGAACCATTTCACCAGGTACTACTAAACTATACCTTCTCTTCTCTCATTCCAACAAAACCCTAAATTATTGCTTATAATAACGCATTCGCTGTTTTCAGATAGTGGCTGAACTTGCAGACCCTAGCCATGCTCTATGCGGCAAGAGCAAAGAAACCGCGTTGAAATATAAGCAGCTTGGTAACCAATGCTTCTCCAGTGCTGATTATGCCAAGGCATTGGATTATTATACCCAGGTATTCTTATTTTTATTGAAAGAGTGCAAATAATTTCTCTGCATGAAAATTGTTTTACTGGAACTAAACTGGTGTTTTGTTTGTTTGTTTGTTTTGAATTTGAGATATAGGCATTGCGCAGGGCTCCTTTTGAGGTTGGTGCAATTGAAAATAATCTGATTGCAACATTGTATATTAATCGAGCTACTGTATTGCATGTAAGTTCAATTTTAATATTAGCCTTAACCTCCTAACCCGCTCACAATCACTTTTTATGATATATAAGGGTTGATGATGTCATTTCCATTGATGCGGGTGTTTTCTGTGCAGAAAATGAATCTTTTAGTAGAGTGTTTGCGAGATTGCAATCGAGCTCTTCAGATATGTCCAAGCTATTCAAAGGTATGTTTTGCTTCAGTTACTTTTGATCATTCTAGTTTATTTGATTTATGTGGTTATTATTACACAATAGTATAGAACTGGATGGAACTTTTTGCATTTGTATTAGGTTAGGACACAAATTTCCGGGTTTGTTGAATCAATGTTTGATGTAGTTGACTATTATAAAGAATAAGGATGCAAACTTGAATTCTAGTTTTTATTCTTATTCATATAATTCTTTATTTTGGCATCAGGCATGGTATAGGAGAGGAAAGGCGAATGTCTCATTGGGAAATAATAGAGATGCGATCTGTGACCTAAATATAGCTAAGAGTGTTGAATCGTCCACAGGTGGAAAGAAACAAATAGAAAGTGAGGTGAAAATTATTTTAGATCAATCCACGAGTGCAAATATATCAGTAAAGCCGCGGCAGAAGGAAAATAGCTTGAATACAGTGGGTAAGAAGCTTTCCTTGTTAAACAACTGGCAAATTGGTCAAGGCTTTTTTCAGTGCACTTTTGTTATAGTAATAGCATTTGAAGTGTGTTTAAAAAGTAAAGTGTTGCATTTTGAATTCATCATATTTCACTTTTTGATTATGTGTTTTCCTTTAGTCTGCTTATGTTTTTTCTTTTCTGTCTAAAAGATATGTCCATAATCATTCATTAATCACACTGAAAACCAGAAATGTACTTGAATCCTGGAAACAGTATGTTGATGTAAGACAAGTGTGGAGATGAGCCTGTAGTAATAGTAGGTATATATAGCTTGCAGAGGAAGGATTGAAATATTTATGTAGGTTTAGAGAGATGCCAATTGAGTCTTGGATACGTTTTAGACGTAAAAGACTAGAAAATGAATGAAATTAGGGTTCACTGATCCAGTAGACTTAGCTAAGACACCCTTTTCCTTCTAGAATTAAATTATGCACCTTATCTGAACCGTGGAGAACAACTCACTGTTTTGAAGCAGAAGTAGACTTAAACTTCCCCTTAAACATGTGAAGTCACTCACTTGTAGACATCAAGAGGACCTTATTTTATTCTTCTCATTCTTGGAATGAAAAGTCTGCAAATGTTTGGGATTGTATGCTAGAAGAGTTAGAGGTGTTTCTTGAACTAACCCTTCTCCATTCTCAGAACTTTACCTCAATAACTAATTCACATCAAAGGTTTCACTTTAATCCCATACTAATAAACTAGTATGCTAGCAAACTTCAATCAAGATTTCTAATGTGTATACTTGTTCGGAAATAATTGGGGCTTTGTGGGTCACTTTTTTTTACCCCTGACTTCTATTCAGTGCTCTTTTACATCTGGTGTAGTTCGTTGTATTCTGTTCTAGAGTGTAGTCCTTGCTTATAATTATAAAAGATCCATTTTTCTCCTTTTGAGATAGTAAGATGGTACAGTGCATTTGTGGCAGGTGAGATGCCTCAAATAAAGCTGCAATCTGTCTCCATGCCTGATAAAGGAAGAGGCACAGTGCCATCATATGATGTTTCACCAGGTTCGTTGGTTCATGCTGAAGAACCTTATGCTACAGTAAGAAACAATTATTTTCTATGTAATATCAAGTTTATTTTAAACATTTTACGCTATTAAATATGCTTGGATCTCATCCCTCAAAAGCTAGCTCAAAGGGTGAGGTTGCCCTCACATATTTATGTACCGAATAGCTTGGGAACCTAAGTAATGCGGGACTTCATACAAACTTCAACAACACAAATACTAACTTCAACATACGCATGTCACATGCACAATACTTTTAAATATTTAAGCGGAAGGTAAAAATATGTGTTCTACAGAATGTTACAAGTTTAGGAAAATGGTTGCTTTTAATGCCTGATTTTCTTTCCAGAGAACTGGAGACACTTGACATCTATAATAACTATAAGAGTTTTCTTATTGTATTACCTATTCTGCGAGCAAATAGAACACGAATTTAATTTGTCCATACATAACTCATAACTTGTAAGCATTAATCTGCAGTCTTCTTGAGATCGATGGGTTTGTTTAACGTGATAATGTTTTTCTTTTCCAGATAATATTAAAGCAATGCCGGGAAACTCATTGCCATTATTGCTTGAACGACCTACCTGCTGATAGAGTTCCTTGTATATCATGCTCAATACCATTGTATTGCTCCCGCCAATGCCAGATAAAGGCAGGCGGGCAAACGTTCAGGATTTCCACAGACGATAACATTCTTAAAAACTTACCCTGTGATCTTGGAGAATATGCTGCTGAAGTGATTCAATATAATGATTATGAACTAAAGATTGATGATGTTACTGAACATCAACATGAATGTCAAGGGGTACATTGGCCTGCTGTATTGCCCTCTGAGATAGTTTTGGCTGGCAGAGTTCTAGCGAAGTTTTTGTCGAAGAGCTCGTCTGGAGATATCACAATTTTTGTGGAAAAGTTGGTGTGTTTTAATTGCTTGTATTTCTGTTAGCTGATTGCATTATTGTTTTTGACTATGAGTATCCGGATGCTTACAGCTTCTATCCTAACTGTGCAGGAGCTTTCTCATTGCTACGAATGTATGCCATTTGAAAGTAAATTGGATTCACATATATACGCCATTGTACTGTTATATTGTCTTAAACACTCTTATGGAACTATGTTTTCCATCGACGGAATCTCTATATCACAGGTTTTTTGGCATTCTTCTTCTTTGTGTGTGTGGATGGGTGAATGTGTCTATTTGTACAATAACATATCAATCTATAACAGAACCATCATAAACCTTGTGTAGCAGAATCTTTTTCCAATATGATAGGGCGAGTATTTGTTGTTGAAGAAATCAATTTATTCTGATTTTTTTTTTTTGTAATTAATCATTAGAATAGTCAAGTTTTATCTTGATTTGTCAATACAGGTTGTCATAGTTATTTCTCAGATTAAAGTGAATTGTATGACCGTTGTTCGTTTAAAATCAATAGACGCTCATGGACTATCAGATCAATGCGGAGGATTTCCATTTCATTCCAGTGTACATTTAACTAGTAATGTGGAACAGGTACACGTGCTCGCCATGCATATATTTATCAGTTTGTTGCATCTTTTTTCTTTCTTTATACATTTATTTGCTTGTTCTATATTTACACATTTTTCTCCTCAAGTCCTACTACGATAAGTTTAGATATTGTTGATGATATCTTGTGATTCTGAGCCATATTCCGTTATATCTTCCAGGTCAGAGTGGGCAAAGCTATTTATAAAGCTGGCAGTTTATTCAACCATTCTTGCCAACCAAATGTTCATGCATATTTTCTTTCACGAACACTCTATTTACGTACAACAAAAGTTGTAGCAGCTGGGTCTCAGCTGGAATTGTCTTATGGTCCGCAGGTAACTTATTTTTGGTAATTAACACGTGTAGTTCTTATTACATGTTATTTTTTGGTTTGAGACCTCAGTTTTGAATTATGTCTACATATTTTTCCCGACACAGAAAGCCAGTAATCAAGCTTCCCTAAAGCTTGAGCTGTTAAGAATTGTTTCATCTTTATCTCAACCATGCCATGCACTAATGCGCTTTGTGCTTGAAGTATAAATAAAAGAAAGACCTGTCAAAATTTGTACCGAGATATTGATTTAATTTGCACAGTTGGGGGTTGCATGGATTATATTCTTGACAACATGTTTGAAAAGGCTCTCTTGTCTTGTCAAGAAACCAATTCCAAAAAAGAATCAAGAGTTTTTCGATGGCCAATGATGGTATTGTTGAGGGGTATTTTTGCTAGGATAGGGAAACATGAGTCTCAACATAATACAATAGTAGGTTTATACAGCGTGCATTATGATATAAAGCACATAAACTTATTTTATACTAAGATTAAGGTCGGTTATTGTTGTTGTAACTACTAGTACAAGCCCAATCCGACTAATAGAACATTGTTCCAACTATTGATCCTCCCTAGAAAAAAAATGGAGTCACCCCTCACATAAAATTAAAACATTGACCCCAATCTCAGCATACTAGCCATTTTGAAGCAATTGTAACTACTATTTGTTGAGCTTTTAGCAAACCTTTCCAGTTACAGGAATTGTATTTGCACGACATATGGGTTGTGAACAGATGGTGGCTCAACATAAAAAAATCAAAACACAGAAGCAAAATTTGTTTCGTTAGACTTTCAACAATCAAGTCTGCAGTACAAACACCTTGTTCAATGGTTCAAATTCAATATACATTTACAGTTCTATTTTACAGGTTGGTTTGTGGGATTGTAAAGATCGCCAAAGTTTTCTCCAAGATGAATACGGATTTCATTGTCAATGTACTGGTTGTTCAGAAGTCAATCTATCTGACATTGTCCTCAATGCTTTTCGTTGTATCTACCCAAATTGTTCTGGCGCAGTGTTGGAAAACAGAGTACTTGAATGTGAAAAGCAGAAAATCGAACACTTCCCTATTGCTGACAAAGTAAGCCATTTTGAGGGGCATTTATCAGTACTTAGCATTTAGGATTTCAGAGCTTTGATATATGGTCCTGTGTTTGACCTATTATCTGCGTTTAAAGTTTAAAACATTTCTCTTTCAGGATATCAAGAATGATGACATCTATGAAGTATGTCTTCATGCATTTAACCAAAATGATGCCTTTAATCATATTCAACCTGGAAACTGTTTAAAATGTGGTTCTTACTGTGATCTGAAGTCTTCACGTGCCACGGTTGATAAAGCCTTAATATGCATAAAAAGGTATGCACTGTTCAATTTGTATCCTAATAAGTAATAATAGCTTTTCCCTCACCTCTGGAAATTAATCAGAACTAATATTGAATAGTTTACAATTGATGGCTTGCTGCTGATAAATACTCCAGTTATCAATACTGCACGAGCTCATAATTAATATCAGATGGCTGTTTAATTTTTCAACAGTTTTCCGACTGATATATGGAAATGACAGGCTGCAGGATGCAATATTGTCAAAAGAAATTTCAAATACTTCCATTTCAGACGCTTTGAGATCTCTTCATTTGCTAAGATCAAATTTGCATGCATACAATAAGGTTATTGCAGAGGTGAGGTCAACCCTTCACACAAAGTTCTCCACTAAGCACAGTTTTCATATGTTTGTTGTGCTGATACTACAACTGAGTATTTTGGGAAGATGGGGAGGGGGATCCAAATACACAAAGTGCGAGATTGGAATGCAGACACTGTTTGATAACTTCCTAAACATTGAATTTAACAATTCCAATGACATAACTTCAAAATAATCACTAGAAAAGATGTCATAAAATTTTCAAAAATGATTTAAGATTCATATAATTATTCCATATTTAATAACTATTTCGAAAGGCATGGACAGCAATGGACAAACAAGGTCTCATGTTTTGAATATGATGGTTTAACTTTCATTTTCCTGTACATTATCTGCTGTGTGCAGGCTGAAGACAACCTTGCCCAAGCTTTTTGTTTAGTGGGAGAATTACAATTATCTGCGGATCATTGTAAAGCATCTATTCAGGTAATTTTTCTTTTTGACAAGCCTACTATGTTATAGTACATTCCACAGGTTTATATGCTCACTCGGAGGAGTTATTATGTATGTCCTGGGAAGAATTTGGGTAACCCTTTGGTGCCATGGAGAAATGAGAGAGGTCTTGTAGTATTTTGTTGCATTTGAGTGAATACATTTCGAACATGGTCTTGTTATCAAATTAAACAGACTTTCCAAGTATGATGGCGAAAGTAATTCATTCTTTTTTCCCTTGCAGATTCTGGAAAAACTATATGATCCTGATGATATTGTTATTGCTTATGAACTTGTGAAGCTTTCATCTGTCCAACTTTCCTTGGGTGACGATAGTGCTGTCGACAGCATTAGTCGAATAGGTGCTATCTTCTCACGTTATTATGGACTTCACGCAGATTTGGTCTTTCCTTACCTTCAGTACCTCAGGAGAGAAATTTAGAATTTTCAGTGAAGGTTCTCTAACCAAATGTTTTTCCAGCAAAGTGAGCCATAAGGTGATAGAAACAAATGCCAGTCATAGCTTAAATGACAGATCATTTGATATAAAATATCTAACGCTGTCAAAAACCTCGAGAAAAATTACTCAATGCTCATCCAAGCAGCTCAGCAGTTGGCGGTTCTTGCTCAGAGATAAGATAGTCTTTGAATTGCTATATTTAGGTGTGTTCTCCAACTGCCTCTCACATAGACGTGTATTTTATTGATGATACAGTTAAATTTAAACTGAAAGGTGAGGAGATATACTTGAAAGATTGTCTCAAACCTTGTTATGAATATGGGAAGCATTATAACAAAGGGAATTAAACATAGGATATCATGTAATTTGGTAATGGTTTTCATTTCATATATGCCAATTGTAGCATATAGTGGAACACTTCTGGGGGCTTGTTGAAAAAACTAAAGGAAACAAGTTTGCTCAGGAGGTACTATTTTTAAGGTTTAGTTAATCTTTTGGTCCATTAATTTAATTTATTATTTCGATATAGTCTTTTAATTAAAGAACGTTACAATCTAGTCTCTTAAAGCACTTTAGTTAGTCTAACAAGTCCCTTATGTTAAATTTTATAGAAAAAACGTTAAAAATCATCTACGTGGTAGTTGTGCAGTATTTCTAAAATATGACATAGCATATTGTTTGGTGTTTCCAATTATTAATTAAGTTATTTTAATTTAAATTATGAAAATGATTTCCAACTTTAGAAAAATCATTTCTCAACTATTCGCCTACTAACAAAAGCACACTTGTCTGTCTGAAACTCTTCAATTTTGAATCCTAACCCACTCGTCTACTCTCTCATACTCTGAAACCCTAGCGGTGAAGAAAAAGACTTGTAGCGACGAAGAAGACGATACTTGGAGCGACGAAGAAGACGATACTTGGAGCGACGAAGAAGACGATACAAAAACGTTTCCACCATTGTTCATTTCCAGTTTTCTTCTAAGGTATAATTATTTGTTTACTATATCAAAAAACAAGTCTTTTTCGTTTTCTCCTTCTTCAAAGACTGATTTCTTCATTGTTTTTTCAGAGTAAGTCATGACTGATAGGTTTAAGTGTGTTATCCATCACGGGGTGTGTTTGTTGAGTTTAAGAGATTAAGTTAAAAGGGGTTATAGGAGGTTTGGAAAGTAAACCCTGATTTTTGAAGTTGTTTTGAGGTTCTGAGTGGTTTAAAGGATTTAGGATACCCAAAAATGGAGAGTTTGTGGTATTATGATGCAATGGTTATTAATGAGCTAGTTTTGTTGAAAGATGATGCAGGAATAAATAGAATGAAAGTCATAGCACTGATTAATGAGAATGTGCATTTATATGTCATGCATCCAGTTTATGGGGAATAGTCAATACTCCCTCTAGAAAACAATGTAGGACCTAATGGAAAGGATGAAGAATGTGAGGTAAGAGACAAAGATAGTTTGGAGGATCTGAATAGTTTAGAAGACGACAATTTGGATGATTTGAATAATGGTGTAAAATGTACTTTTGGTGATTTGGGTACTTTTGAAGATTTGAATAATCTAAGTGACAAGTTTGATGAAGGAGGGATCACTGGTGTAGAAGATACAAATGCAATTGACCAATAATCTTCATGTGAGGATGTTAATTTGGAGAGGACCATTGAGGGTATTGACTAAGAAGATTTAGGTGAGGATGTTACTTTGGAAGGGACTACTGAGTGTGAGGATGCAATAATGGATATTACTTTGGAGGAGGCCACTGATTATATGGTATGTGATCAAGAAGTTGATGTATTGGATGACACATCTTATCTGGTACATGTTTAAAATGATTCAGTAGTCGAGGGACTAATTTGTAACCAAGAAGAAAATGAAGGACTGAAATGTAAAAAAAAAAACGGTGGTGATGGTGAAGATGATAGTGCTTTGAAGGTGAACTTTGAAGATTCAGATGAGGATGATATAGGAATCAGTGAAGAGATTGTAGTTGATAATGAGGATGGCAAAGGAAATGAGAATGACAAAGGAAATGGAAAGGGAAAAGGAAAAGGTAAAGGAAAGGGGAAGGGCAAATGTAAAAGACAGGAGAAGGGCAAAGGAAAAGGTAACGGGAAGGGGAAAGGCAAGGTTGGGAGATTAAGAAAACAAAGGGAGGTGGAAGAATCAGTTGAAGGTAGTGGTTCAATTGATAATGTGAATGAAGGTGAGGATCCAAAGGAAAACTTTAGAGGATCGAGTGACATTGAGGAATATGATAGTGATGAGTTATCTCAAGAGTATGATAGTGAAGATGAAGAGTTTTTAAAAGATGATTTTCAAACATTCAAGCTTTCAAAAAGAATGGTGGATTACAAATGGGTATTAAGGATTGTTTTTGCTACTAAGGAAGACTTTAAAGAGACAATTAAATTACGTGCTATTCATTCTGGTAGAAATCTGAAATTTAAGAAAAATGATAACAAGAGGATGTGAGTGATATGTAAGAAAGACTATCGATGAAAGTCATACTATGTAAAAATACAAGATGAAGAGACTTGGCAGTTGAGAAAAATACTGGACAAGCACACATGCAATATGGATTATAAGTTTAGATTCCTTAGTTCCAAGTGGTTGGGAAAAAAGATTTAAAGTAATGTAAGAGAGAATCCTAATTTGAAGTTGACTGATATAATAGAGAAAAAAAACAAAAGTGGAATGTAGGGATCAATAAGACACTTGCATACAGAGCAAAATCACTTGTTGTTGACATTGTTGATGGTTCATTTAGGGAGCAATATACAAAAATCCATGATTATGGTCATGAGTTGTTAAGGGAAGATCCTGGATCAAGTGTAAAAATTACAAGTCAACCAATTCAAGGTGGAGAGGAAAGCAGTGACCATCCTGAGAGGTCTTTGAATCCACATTTCCAGAGGATTTATATATGCTTTAAAGCTTGCATTTTTTTTTCAAGTGCAACCCTATCATAAGATTGAATGGATGTTTTTTAAAGGGCTATTATGGTGGATAAATACTTGCAGCCATTGGGAGGGATCCAAATTACTATTTTTTGTCAATAGCATCTCTAATTAACACAAGATAATTAAAGCCTCATGTTCCAACTCGTCTAAATTTTCAGGATCAATGACTTTATTACATATAAAATTGAAGAATAAGCACAATCTAGTTATAGTTACCCTTACATTCCTTGGTAAAATGTCAATGATAACCACTGGTAGAAGTTGTTGCATCAAGACATGGCAATCATGGGATTTTAAGCCAACTAATTTGTGATCGTTCTCTGACACAAGTTTCTTCACATTTGATGAGTACCCTTGGGGAACTTTGATATTTTGCAAACAATCATAATTTTTTTTAGACAGAGTGTGACAAGTTGGGGGCAAATATGTTCTATTTCCTATTTCTTTTGGGACTAACTCTTGCCGTATACCCATCACCACCATATCTTCACGAGATTTCTTAGTATCTTTTGTCTTGCCTTTAATGTTGAGAAGTGTTCCAATCAAACTATCACATACATTTTTCTCGATGTGCATCACATCAAGACAATGTCTTACATCAAAACTAGAGCAATATGGAAGGTTAAAAAACACTGACCTCTTTTTCCAACTATTTTTCTTCACGGTTCCTTTTTGTTTACCTTTTAGTTTCTTTCCAAAGACAACCTTAATGTGTTGTTGTCTTTTATAATTTTCCTTACTGGTTAAGGGTTTTAGAGAGAATCAAACTTCTGCTCTCCATTAAAAGACTTCTGCAATCTATGGTATGCATGATTAGATCTTAAAAAGTTTTGTTGCCCAAGATAAATAGTCTTTTTTTCCATTTTGTAATTTGTGGTGGCATGTATCAAATTCACATATATGACACACTTTATGTCCTTTGATGTTGTACCCAAACAAATTACTGTATGCAAGAAAGTCATTGATTGTGCAAATAACATGACACACATCTTAAAGTTATCACTTGTATACGCATCATCAACATTAACGCCTTTCTATCACAAAAGTATTAAATCTTTAATCAATGGAGTTCAATAAACATCTATGTCGTTCCCTGATTGTTTTGGACCCGAAATCATCATTGACAACATCATATATTTACGCTTCATGCTTAACCATGGAGATAACTTGTAAATTATGAGAACATGACATGATGTATGGTTAGTACTCAAATTAACAAAAGGGTTCATTCCTCCGGTGGCAAGTCCAAGCCTAAGGTTCCTCGGTTCTAATACAAAATTTGGAAACAAGGAATCAATTTTCTTCCATTGCAAGGAATCAACTGTATGGCGAATTTTTCCATCATGCACTCTTTCATCTGCATGTCATCTAGTATTCTTTGCATCATTTTCATTAGCAAAGAATCTCTTGAACCTTTGAATTACCGATAGGTACCATATCACCTTGGAAGGAACACCCTTTCTTGTTACACTATCATCGTCTTCAACACCATTGACCTTCTTCTTGTAACGTGACTCCCCACATCTCGGGCACTCCTTCGAGTTTTCATATAATTTCCTATATAATATGCAATCATTACGACATGCATGTATTTTGACATAATTCAAAGCCATTGGACACAATATCTTATTGGCTTCATAACTAGGGTTCGACAACGTGTTACCTTCTGGAAGCATTTCTTGCAACAACTCAAGCAACTAAGTGAAACTTTTACCCGTCCGCCCACCTCTTGCCTCAAGATTAAATAGTCTTAACATAGCAGACAATCTGTAAAACTTTTGCATCCAGGAAACAACGACTCTTCCATGTCTTTTTGCAAAGTGTCTACCACATTAGCATTCTTGAAAACATCTACCCCAATATCACGAATCATATCTTCTAGAGTATCATTCATAAATTCATCATCATCTTCAACTGTAGATGACATAGGTCTTTTTTTGTCACTTCATCATGCCACACCCATTTCGTGTAATTTTGAATAATTCCATCACAACCTAAATGATTGAATATTTTATCCCTTGGATATTTGGGCATTTTTCAGCAAATTTTACAAGTACACCAAAAAATCCCCTTCACCTTAGGAAAGTTTTTTTCCCGCAAAATCAAGAAATTGAATTACTCAATTCTCGTACTCTTTACTTAATCTATTGGCTCTCATCCAACTACGATCCATAATCACATACAAATTCTGAAAATAAAATAAAAATAATACACAACCAACAATAACTACCAAAACAACAACAAATACCATAACAACATTATAGTAAACAACCACTTATGGCAACAACATCAACGACGAAACAACAACAACAACAACGCAACAATGACCTACAACTACAACATTAATGACGGAAACAACAAACAACAATAATGGAGAATTTGTATATACCAGAAATGTGACGAGAAACTCAGCAAAGATGAATTCGAGCTTACTTCCTTCTCGGAGGAGAAGGGTGGTGGTTCCTTTTGTTCGCTAGGGTGCAAAAAGTGAATGAGACAAAATATTATAATTCTGAAGGAATAAAAATTATCTTTAGAGTTTTTATCTCAATTTTCTTCAACAACTGAGGGATAATTTCTGACGTAAAATGTATAAAAAATAAAGGCGTATTTTTAGTTGTAAATAAAACATAAAATAACAGGAGCTTGGAATCGAAGCTCAAACACTGAACAACATTTTACGCCGATTTTCCTAGAATACATAAGTTAAATATAAAGTTTCTTAAAAAAATAATATATAGCGTGTTCTAGGTCATTTGACCTCAATTTTTTGATATTTAAGGTGAAAGCTTCATCATAAAATGTATTATTTATAGTAATTGATGATCTTGGTACATGTTGAATATTAAGTCTGCTAGAAACAACCCTTTCACAAATAAAGTGGATGTCAAGTTATATATGTTTTGTCCTAACATGTAATATGGGATTATGAGACAACATGGTTTCACTAAGATGGTCGCACAACAGAGTTGATGTAAGAAAGTTGATGTGCAACTCAGCTAAAAGTGATTTAATCCATATCAATTCAGATGTAATATCTGTCAACTGAAGGAGAATTGCGACCCAAAGCGCAGCGGAAATTAAAAATTTCTCCTTTAGAGATCCTTACGAATGGTCATGATCAGTGATAGAATATTTACCTCTTGTGACGGTTGAAACCTTTGGTGCAGATCTCTTGAAACGATCAAAACCTTTGATGCAGATCTCTTGTGACAATCAAAACCTTTGATGCAAATCCACGAAGCGATCACGAACGTTGAACGATGACAACGTCTCTACTCAGTCCACACGAACGGGTTCCTTCAATCTCAGTGCTAGCTGGTACGAGTGAAGGCTTTGAGTGAGAGAGGGAGAGAGTGATAGAAAACGAAAATAATGCAACCGCAAAAATTTTGCTTCTGCACAAGGGTTCTATTTATAGAACCACTTGTGTGGGCTTCAAGCTAAAAGCCCACTTAAGTGTATTTTGGCCCATATCTTATAATATGCCCAAAATCACTTAAGCCCATGGTACCTTACCATATTTCGTATTCTACTCAAGTACACCGTACCTTACGATGTTCCATAACTCACTTAAGGGCACCGTACCTTACGATATTCCTTAGTTACTCTATCTCTCATCAATCCGTCCTTTGTGTGTGACCCTGTAGGTTTTCGCGGCGTTGGCAATTATATCAAATCATGTATTTAACATAATAAACAGTGAGCGGTATCTAGCAACACATCACTGCTACCCAAGACACGAAAATGTCATGTGATCTGACAATTCCTTCTGTGATAATACTTATGTGTATAATTACCCTTTTGCCCTTATGTCTATATTGAACACAAGGCA
This sequence comes from Lathyrus oleraceus, assembly GCF_024323335.1. Classification (NCBI taxonomy): domain Eukaryota; kingdom Viridiplantae; phylum Streptophyta; class Magnoliopsida; order Fabales; family Fabaceae; genus Lathyrus; species Lathyrus oleraceus. The sequence continues at coordinate 169,862,916 of NC_066583.1, read as the reverse complement.
TAGACCGTGTCATCCTTGTCCAGTTCAATATTGGGCCCATAGACATTTATCCTGTTATGCAGGATGGGCAAATTCCATCTAGGTCACTCATGTCCCTCAGCATGCTTCGTGGAGTACCCATCAACTGTCTTTATGGTTATCCAGTTACGGACAACGTTGGATCAGCAATAAAGCACTCGACTCCACACCTAGGATCCATAGTGGTTTCAGGTCGAAGAGTGGAATACACTATTATCACCATGAGAATAACTTATGACACTTTGCATAACGTTCTATATAGTATTCTCATAGCGGGTCAATCCGGTATAAATATTACTCCTAATATTCATACCTATGTTTAAGACTTGATAACTCTTTATCCATGATCCATGAGATGTGATCATCAGTCTACAAACATAATAGTCTTAATGCTTTAATGTTATCCCACTTCACACTAAAGCTCGACTACGGATACTTTAGGAATAGTGTCCTTATGTTTAATGTGTTCTCATGATTAAGTCACACTTAATACATTAAACGGACTATCTATTCCAGGGACTTTATTAATCAACCATAATAAAGAGAATGCCTTTTATTATTCGATACAAGTACCAAAATGTATTGGCCTCTAGGGCTTACACCAACAATCTCCCACTAGCACTAGAGCCAATCAGGCATACCCCGTATGCCCATTGATCTAGTATGGCCATCATGCTTCTGCTGCGCAAGAGGCTTTGTCAGTGGGTCAACTATATTGTCAAGTGTAGGTACTCTGCATATTCTCACACAACGTCTAAGTATGTGTTTGGATCGTCGGTGAGATCTAGGCTCCTTAGCTTGTGCGATAGCACCATTGTTATCATAATAGATACCAATGGGATCCACAATGCTAGGGACTATGCCAAGTTCACTAATGAACTTTTTGATCCAAACAACTTCTTTTGCTGCACTTGAGGCAGCAATATACTCGGCCTCGGTTGTAGAATCAGCAACTGTATCTTGCTTTGAACTTTTCAAGCTCACAGCGCCACCATTTAAGCAAAATACATAACCATTGGAATCATTCATATTAAAGCGTCTCAGCACCTTGTCTATGTACTCTGGCTTAGGCCAAGCATTCTATGATCTATCTCTATAGATTCTGATTCCTAATATATAGGCTGCTTCACCTAGGTCCTTCATAGATAAGCATTTCCCCACCCAAGACTTTGCCTGTTGCAGGGTAGGGATATCGTTTCCAATAAGTAATATGTCATCTACATATAATACCAGGAATACGATCATGCTCCCACTAACCTTCTTGTAGACACAAGGCTCATCTTCGTTCTTAACAAATCCATACAGTTTCACTGTTTCATCAAAACGAAGATTCCATGAGTAGGTCACAAGTTCATCTTGATCCATGAGTAATACATCACCTAGACCAGATATCCATATATCTTAGTCAGGTGACGTATCCTGCCTGACCTACGCTGGTCTTGTTCTACTTGAGCAGATTGCTCTTACACAACTACTTGTGTTTCCTGCTCTAATTCCTCCATAGGTGTATCGATGCTTTGTGATTCTTGAATTTCTTCAAGCTCTACTTTCCTCCCACTGGTTCCTTTGGGAATAAAATCCCTTTCTAGGAAAACTCAAGTTCGAGCGACAAACACTTTGCCCTCAGAAGGATTGTAGAAATAATATCCTCTTGTTTCTTTAGGATACCCCACAAATAAGCATTTGTCAGATTTGGGCTCAAGCTTAGTTGAAACTTGTTGTTTCACATAAACTTTGCAACCCCAAATATTTATGTAAGACATATGTGGTTTCTTACCACTCCATATCTCATATGGTGTCTTATTAACCTTTTGGATGGAATACGGTTAAGTGTGTAAGCTGTTGTCAATAGTGCATGTCCGCAAATGGAGTTTGGAAGATCAACGTGACTCATCATGGATTTAACTCATTAGGTTTCATCCTTTTAGTATTAATGTTATAAGTTGGCATTATGAGATCAAGGACATATAGTCCATTGCTCATTTGTGCAGTAGCATAGAATATATCATTCAAATAAATTGAGCAACAATTGTTCTTTATTATAAATGAAAAACCAAACTTGTCCAAACAAGAAATGGAAATAATATTCCTGCTAATTGCAGATACATAATAACAGTTCTCTAACTGAATTATAAAACCACTAGGTAAAGTTAATAAGATCCTACGGCTAAAGTAGCAACCTTTGCTCCATTGCCAACTCGTAGGTCATTTCACCTTTTGCCAAATCTCTACTCCCTTTCAGCCCCTGCACATTTGTACAAGTGTGAGAATCGCATCCAGTATCTAATACCCATGATGCAGAAGTAGATGAATTAATAACAAAAATACCTGAAGTTGAAGTCTCTACTCCATTCTTCTTATCTTCCAGGTACTTTGGGCAGTTTCTCTTCCAGTGTCCGGTCTTACCGCAATGGAAGCAGGTGCCTTCTTTTGCTATGCCTCCACTAGGCTTCAAAGCAGCAGTGGGTCTGGGATTTGCAACTTCCTTGCCCTTCCCCTTATCACTCTGCTTAGTGGGCCTTTTGTTCTGTCTCTTTCCATTTCCGATCATCAGAATGGACTTCCCTTTTGACTTCAGATTCTGCTCGGCAGTTCTTAACATGGCGAGCAGTTCAGGAAGAGATTTGTCCATATTATTCATATTGAAATTTAGGACAAATTGACTGAATCCATCTGGCAACGATTGCAAGATCAAATCAGTCGCAAGTTCCTTTTCGAGGGGAAAGCCCAATCTCTCAAGGTTTTCCACATACCCAATCATCTTGAGTACATGGGGACCTACAGGGGCTCCCTCTGCTAACTTGCTTTGGAAAAGGGCTTTTGAAACTTCAAACCTCTCATGCCTTGCTTGCTCTTGATAGAGCAACTTCAGGTGTTCGATCATATCGAACGCTGACATGTTCTCATGTTGCTTTTGCAATTCTGAGTTCATGGTAGCTAGCATGAGACAAGCAGTTTCATTGGCATCATCGACATGCTTCTTATAAGCATCTCTTTCTGCCTTAGGTGCAGAACTAGGAGGTTCCTCTTCAGGAACAGGTGTCTCCAAGACATACAGCTTTTTATCATGTTTGAGGACAATCCTCAGGTTTCGGTGCCAATCCAGAAAATTTGTCCCAGACAATTTTTCTTTGTCAAGGATTGATCGCAAGATGTTGTTAGAGGTGTTTGCTGTCATGGTTATCTACATAAGGATTAAGAAAATATAAGTATCATTGACATATTTAATTAGGCCTTTAATCAAATATGCTCCCACTATTTTACTCAAAACAAATGACCCTCATCATTTGATTCGGAAAATCCCGTTGGAAGATTTTCTAGTGGGTCGAGATCCATATTTCACTTCGTTCTAAGTCCGCGTAGGCGGATTACACAGAACTAGGTTATTTAGGTAGGAACTCCTTCCAATTGTATCTCATACAACCCTCGAAAATTTCAGTTGGGTGAATAACTCCTTATTCCAATCCATCATATGGATCATTCCCAACTCTTGCTTCTAAACATATATGATATAATTATAATTAAGTTTGACCCATTGTCTTAGCAGTTGGATATTACAATTATCCCATCGCATCTTACTAATATAGAACATGCACCTCGCTTTGGCGAAACCTACATTATCCGATACTAGTCTTGATGAGTGCTAAAACTTGGAAAGCAAACGTATATCATAATTTGTTTAGTTAAGTTTGACCCATTGTTTTAGCAGTTGGATATTACAATTATCCCATCGCACCTTACCAATATAGAACATGCACCTCGCTTTGGCGAAACCTACATTATTCGATACTAGTCTTGATGAGTGCTAAAACTTGGAAAGCATAAACTTAATATTTTAGGTTGAGGGAATTGCAATTGTTATGATCTCACCGACTTATTTATCATATAAATCGTCTCTCACATGCATCAACATACATTCACATGCATCAACATACATACACAATGAAACAGTTATGGCCCCTAGCGCAATTGTTCTCCCAAGCCAATGAGAGAACCTAAGCTAACCTAATAACGATCTAAGCTTCTCCAAGCAAGATCTTCAAGGTTGTCCTCCTTTAGTATTGAATTCTTCTCTAAGCTTTTCCAAGCAAGATCTTCAAGGTTGTCCTCCTTTGATCTTGAATTCTTCTCTTTCTTCATATCATTATTCTCCTTTGATATTGAATTCTTCTCTTTCTTCATATCATTACATTACAGAAGAAACTCGTTTTACATACGAGGGATTGAGATGAGAAAAGAAGTTACATTAAAAGATCAAAAGGAGAGGCACGACACGCAGGTCGTATTAAAAAACCCAAACAAAATAAAGGAAGACTAAGGCCATAACTGATCACAACAAGGCAACAATAATAAACACATTATTATTATTATTATTAATCTCAATTCCTTTAATTAATTAAAACCAAATTAAATTTCGGCGACCGATCATACTACGCAGAGTTGGCCGGGGGTTCCGCTGCCCGGTCAGCGGACGGTGGTTCCGCTGACCGATCAGCGGACGGGGTCAAGGGGCAGCGCCCTTGCGGGGTTGGAGGGGCAGCGCCCCTGTCCAAAATTTTAATGAACAATTCATTTGAAATGGACATTGTTTTTGCATCAACACAACCCTTGCGTAGTCAAAAACAGAAACCCCAAAATTTTGACTCTGGGAGTGTGACGACCGTCACAGGCGTGTGACGAGCGTCACATGCCATGTGAGTGTGACGAGCGTCATAGGGCACGTTACGACCGTCACTGGTCAAAACAGAAAAGCCTAAAATTCTGTGATTGTGACGACCGTCATGGGTGTGTTACGACCGTCACACATCCAGTTTGTTACGCTTGTTACGCTCGTCACACGAGCCTCACGCAGCCAAAGTAACAAACTTTGAAACAGTCAACACGCTCGTCACACGAGCTGTGAAAGCTTCATCATAAAATGTATTATTTATAGTAATTGATGATCTTGGTACATGTTGAATATTAAGTCTGCTAGAAACAACCCTTTCACAAATAAAGTGGATGTCAAGTTATATATGTTTTGTCCTAACATGTAATATGGGATTATGAGACAACATGGTTTCACTAAGATGGTCGCACAACAGAGTTGATGTAAGAAAGTTGATGTGCAACTCAGCTAAAAGTGATTTAATCCATATCAATTCAGATGTAATATCTGTCAACACCCTATATTCAACTTTAGTATTTGATCTCGCCACAAGATATTGTTTAATTAAAGCTCCAAGAAACCATGTTAGAAAAAAACAACAACTAGATCTTGATGTTGAATTTTTAATCATCAGAATCACTTGTCCAATCTTGAAGAGGATTGAATGTATGTGTTTGACCACACTCCAATGACTTTCAAAAGGGTTTTCCATAAAATGACATACTTTATTGACACAATAAGTAATGGCAGGCCTGATTAGTGTGACATACTTAAGAGTTCCAACTCTAAACCTGTAACGGGGAAGGATCCACTAATGTGCCAGTTCCATGTTTGATCAGTTTGCAATGGCTGAATATAGGTGTATTTACTCCATTTACATCAACCATGTTAACCTTGGATATAAAATCTTTGATGTACTTTGTGTGAAAAGAATTAAACCTTTGACCGATATTGCACCTCAATGCCAAGGAAATATTTAGGTGTACCAAGTTGTTTTCATGCAAACTTGTCATGAAGCTAGGTCATCAAAGCATGAATTAGTTTAGGTGAGGTACCAGTCAGTAGAATGTCAAAAACATACACCACAATGTATACATTGTGATGTCTTGACGTTTGTACATAAATTAAACTAAATCTTGATGAAGCTTCTCATACCACGCCATTGGAGCATGATTTGAGCCATAAAGAGACTTCTTTAACTTGCATACCAGAGTTAAGTCAGGTTTGACAAAAACACGTGGTTGCTGCATTTAGATTTCCTCTTATAAACCACCATTGAGAAATGCATAATTGATGTTTATATTCTCCATTTCACACTTGTATGTGAGGGCCAATGACAAAATGATTCAGATGGTTGTAGGTTTCACAACAATTGAAAATGTTTCATGAAAATCAAAGCCATGTTGTTGATCAAATCCTTTTTCTACAAATCTTGCCTTGTATTTATTAATGTTCCCATAAGGATTTTCCTTAACTCTGAAAACCCACACTCTACCAATAGACTTCTCGTGTGGTGGAGGAGATGTAAGAGGTCCAAGTGACATTTTTCATAAGTGAGTTGTACTATGATTTCATTGCTTCAAGCCATTCTGGTTGAGCCAAGGCTTGCTTTATGGTACTAGGTTTTTAGTGAACAAGAAAATCTTTGGTTTTGATTTGCTAGTTTTAGCTATTGTAAGAATATGGTGGTTAATGACAAGTAAGGAAGGATTGTGACGTTAACTGTAAAAAGAAGGAGATTGTGATTCATCATATATAGGGTGGATTGGTGAGATAGAAAGGAAGTATTACCATCTTCTTGAGGTGACTTATCAGGTAAGTAAGTTGTATATTAGGGTGAGTTAGAGGTGTGTGCAACGCTAGAGGTAGGTATAAGTGTACTTGTTTTTGTGATAAATTGAGATTCATTGTTAACATTAGGTAGTTCATATGTTTGCCTATAAAACAAAGTTTTATTTTGGACAATTGGCTCAATATGAGGTAAAATGTGATTTTGGCCAACTAGTTTAGTTTTAGGTAAAATGTGATTTTTGTCGACTGGTTACATATGAGGTATTGATCTTTGACCAATTGGTTTAGTTTTGATGCATTGAACTTTGTAGAGTCGTGGTAGGATTACTAGAGTGACTTGAGCTACATATAGTTAGGGGTAAAGGAGGAAGACATTCAGCTTTTGAAAAGTTTGTGAGGTCAAATTTGTGTAGTTGAGAATATAGGTCAGGATAGGGAAATTTGTTTTCATTTAACATAGACATCATTTGAAATAAAAATCTCTCCTTCATTATTGAGGCACTTGTAACCTTTGTGAGAATGGGACATTCCCAAGAAGACACATTGAGTGCTTTTGAATTGTACCTTAATTTGATTATAGGGCTTTAAAAGTGGAAAATATGCATAAACCAAAATATTGATTGAGTTTTAATCATGTACCTTGTTGAAGAAGGCATATAAGGGTGATGAGAATTCAGGTAGAGCAGTTGTAGGAAGTTTGTTGATTAGGTAGATAACAATTGTGAAGATATGGTCCTAGAACTCTATTGGAAAGAATGCATGATGACAATCGTCATTACGTGATTTTTAGGAAGAAATTCGAATAAATCCAGAAGAAGAATGATCAAAAACCATGTTAAAGTATTAAGAATTGAGCAAAAGGCCAATACAAAGGCTTTGTGAAAATTGTGAAGAAAAAGGAGAAAAAACGTGTGTTTCGCCACTTGAATTCTCGCGCGCGATACAAATTGATACGGACGCGATGCTGCTTTTTCAGCTGACATGTTTTTTCTATTTAAATCATCTTTTGGCCACTTTTTCAAGGGTTCTGAACTAGAGAGAGAAAGTGACGACTAAGGATTTTTATAGGGAGATTTAGAGCATATTGGAGTCATTGCAGAGCAATTATTACATAGATTTTGATGATGAATACTTCTCTATTTAGGGTATTTGTTAATTTATTAATGAGTAGCTAAATTTATCTAGATTAGGACTTTTTGAGATGAACCTTATTTTTACTCTATTGGTCATATGTCTGTTTGAGATTTGTTGAGTAATTTTAATGTTATTATCTTATTTAAATTGTTCATGGGTTTAATGCTTTTTGTCGCTTACAGGGGAATGAATCGTTCTAGATAATTAGGGATTTCTGACTATTAGTCTAATTATCTGAACTAGATAATTTAATAAACTTTTTAATGAACAAGGAATATGAATTTAGAAGTTTTTGCTAATGAATTAACACACTTAAAATGCCTAATTTAACCTTGAATTGGCCTAAGGAATTATGGAATTACCGTATAAATTAGTGAGTTACACACCAAGGAATTGAGTGTAATGGTTATGTTAATTCGCAATCAGATAATAATATGATTGAAACTCAACAGGCAAACAGTCCATCAACATGTAAAAATAAGGGGATTCAATAATAAATTCCTCATCACCTTTTGCAACCTTGAATTTCATCTTTTATATTCTCGTTTTAGAACTGCTTTTCTAACGAAAATCCCCCAATTAATTACTTAATTCCGTATGTAATTATCTTGTTAAATTATAATCCTCGTGGAGACGATCTTTTTATTATTACTTCGACACTATGGATACACTTGTCGAGAGGTCTTCAAGTTCTTGGCGTCGTTGTCGAGGATTGTATATTTCAATAAGGAAACTTTTGTGCGATGTTTGCTATTATTTTTTAATTATTTTTAGGTTTAAATTTGAATTTTCTTTATTGTTATTTATTAGTTGTTTTATCTTTAATTTTTGTTGTAATTTTTAATTTTTAGTTGGTTCTTGTAAATAATTAGAATTCTATTTTGTTTTCTATTTTAAAACTTAAATTTAAATTTTTTATTTTTTATTTTTTATTTTGTTATTTTTTTATATTTTAATTTTTGTTTTTTTAGTTCCTCTTAATTAGTGCAGTGCTACGTAGATATTTGTTTTGTTTGTTTATGCAAGGTTCAAGATAGAGTAACAACAAAAACCAAGAATAACAAAAGCAACTCAGTTAGCACGATTAAAAAGGGAAGAACAAGAATAAAAAATCATGGACGTTCCATCACGACAAACATTAGGGGACTATTATAGGAGAACTGACGTGGGCGGATATCTCTCGGGTTTCAACGGGCTAATCCTGTTACTTTTAACATTAAAAATGTTGCTCCTACAGGTTTGAGAGATAACCAGTGATGGAAGTGCTATTAGAGATCCTTAGGAGCAATTGGTAAACATCTTCTCTGTGCAACCTAGATGGAGTAATTGAGAGTCAAATCAAGTTGAGATTGTTTGGGGTTTCTTTAACCGGGAGGGAAAAATATTGGCTACATTGTATACCAAGTGGAACCATTCAAACCTGGACTGAGTTACAAGACAAATTTTTAGAATTTTTTTTACTACTTCTCAGTTTATGGAAAGGAAGGTTGAAATCTCAAATTTCGACCAAGGTGATTATGAGTCATTATCTTATGCATGAGAGAGATTCAAGTTGTTACTCTGAAGATGTCCAAATCATGATATGAGTGTCATGAAACAGATGAAACATTTCATCAACAGGTTGAAAACACCAACAAGAATGCTTCTGGATGCCTCAGTTGGAGGTACATTGAGAGCAAACAATGAAGACGCGGTAAAGATATTGATCGAGAATATGTGCCAAAATGAGTATTGTTCGAATCATCGAGCAGTGAAATGAAACGATGTTTTCGTAGTTGATTCGAACACAACATTATTATCTCAAAAGAGAGTACATTATAAATAGTTAGTTGTGTTCCAACTCGGTCAAGAAAATGCGAGTCAAGTTCAAACACTCACGTGTGATTTTTTAGGGGAGGAATAAGCTAATGGCCACTGTGTACCAGAGGGACATACAAAAGAGGCATACTATACTGGAATTTCTAATAGTTATAATGCAGGTTGGAATGATCAACCAAACTTCATTTGGAGTAACAACCAAGGAGTTCCTCAAGTTCCTCGAGAACCACAACAAATGGAACCATCTCAACTTGAAGAAGCCTTAACCAACTTCATAAAAGCCACCTAGTCAAGTTTTGAGCAGGTTAATAAAACATAAGAAAACATGTATAAAGCTCAAAGAGAGATGGAACAAGATCAGATCCTAATGAACAAGAACACCTAAAAGTCTATAAAGAACTTAGATATGAAAATCGGTCAATTGTCTTGGCAAATGGCAGCACAAAATAGTTCATATGGAGGATTCATTGGTAACACCGTGGATAACCCAAAAAATGAATCATGCAAAGCTACCGAGTTGAGAAACAAAATGGTGCATTCTGAACCAAGAGTTAGTAAGGAAAAGAAAGAATCGAGTGAAGTTGAGAAAAAGAGTGGAAAAAAGTTACGGTTAATAAATGTTTTGAGGAGAAAAGAGTGATAATAATAGTGATGAAGAAGTTAGAGGTTACACCCTTAACCAATTCATTGATGAAAATTCACCCTTCAGGAGAACCAAGAAACAAATATTGATACAGCTAAACCCTGAGCTACCCAATTACATCAAGTCACTTTACCTGATTCTAAAAAAGACATCAAAGAAAGAACAGGAAGTTAGTCAGTTTAAAAATTTCATGGAAATGTTGAACAAAATACAAGTTAACATCCCATTCTGAATCTCTTGAACAGATTCTGATTTATGCTAAATTCATGAAAGAGCTCTTATTGGGAAAACGTGAGTTGAAACACGATGAAAACATTGCTTTGGAGGAATAGTGCAACACTATCATTCAGAGGAAGATTCCACCCATGCCCACTGATCTAGGTAGATTTATTATTCCTTGTTCCATTGGTTCACAAACTATTGGTTATGATTTATTTGATTTATGGTCTAGCATCAATATGATGCCTCTATCTATGATGAGGAAGTTAAATTGTGGCAATCGGAAGCCTACTCAGATGGCCTTAACTTTAGGTGATCGTTCTATTACATATCCATATGGATTTCTTGAAGATGTCCTTGTTAGAGTCGATGGGTTATTATTTCCAGCTGATTTTGTAATTTTTGACATCCTAGAAGAATCGGAAACACCATTAATGTTGGGAAGACCATTATTATTTCCAGCTCTCATTGATGTGGAAATTGGAGAACTGATCTTGAGATTCAACAAAAAAAGGTTGATTTTAAGGTGTTTGAAGCCGCGAAACATAAAAAAGAAAACACTTTGAAGATGTAGTCGAGGAAGTTTCTCCAAGTGAGTCACCTTTGTTACCTATTGAATTAATCATGGTGAATTATATTGACACGATTGAGGAAAGAAAAGATAAAGAAGTCATGGAATATGTGCATGTCATATCAAAAAGTGAGACTTTGAGTTAGCTTGAACCAAGTGTCTTCGTGTCAACAAAAGATCCAAAATTTAAGATTCTTGAAGTGAAAGAAAACAAAATAAACCACCCGATCGAACCTGTAGTCCTTATTCTAGTTTTTTAAAAAGGATAAACCCTGAAGAGTATGGAGAAAGAGTAGGGGAACACACAGTTTGAGAAGATGTGATCTAAAGGGGAGAAAGAGTAGGGGAACACGCGGTCTCGAATTTGTGCTTTTTTTGATTTTAAGTCTATTGGTCTGATAAATACACACTCTGGAAGTTGTTTGTGAAAAATTTGAGCCTTTTTAAGCCACCTTATTTTAATATGTTAATATCTATTGTTTAACCCCTTTGAGCCTAAAACCTTTCTTTTGGCGACATAGCCATATTATATAGCCATTGACTTGAAAGATAAATTCTTTTCACCCTCTTTGGAGTTAGGTAGAAATGTTTTTCTTACTTGTTGATGCAAAATAATAAGTTTGGGGTTGATATTGGAAGTTAGAAACAAATAAGATTGGGATTTAGACACTAGAGAAATTGGTCAAAAAAGAAAGAAAAAGAAAGAATAATAAGAAGTTAAAATAGCTTCTTTAAAAAAACTTGTGAAAAATATGAACAACAATATGCAATTCTCTAGTACCAAGCGCATTATAAAAAAGTGAGATGGAAGGAAGTTGATAACATCGGGAAAACTAGTCATCTAACTCTAAAGGTTTAATCCTACTATCCTAAATTATCATGTTCTGACATAAGCCACGTTGCAACCAGAAAAATACCTCAAAAGTGTGTGTTTAAATATGACTTTGATTAATTCGATTAGAAAATTTTCAAATTTATGGTTAAATGTTTTTGTATGTTGATTGAGTGGTTACCTTGTCAATTTGAGTGTATCATGGGAAGATGAGAGACATGTTGAGTATTTGTACGTCGGAAGAACTTTTCTGAGTTGATTGGATTGAAGCATGAAACCAAAGTGTTGATCAGAAAAAAATACAGGTGATAAGAATTGATAATGGTAAGCATTTTAATTTTGATAAAATGTTCAGTGTGCAAATAGGTTACTTGAGGACAAACAACATTTCAAGTTTTGGATTTTGATGACATTCGTTATTACATGATTTTTAGGAAGAAACTCAAGTAAATTTAGAAGAAGAATGATCAAAAACCATGTTAAAGTGTGAAGAATTGAGCAAAAAGGCAATACAAGGAATATACAAAGACGTAGTGAAAATTGTTAAGAAAAAAGAGAAAAATGTATGTTTCACTACTTGAATTCTCGCGCGCGATGCATCCCATCGCGGCGCAATACTGTTTGTCGCATACGCAATGTTGATTCTTCAGTTGACACATTTTTTTCTATTTAAAGCATCTTTTGGTCATTTTCTCAAGGGTTAGGAACTAGAGAGAGAAAGAGACAACTATGGATTTTCAAAGGGAAATTTTGGAGCACATGGAGTCATTGGAGAGAAATTCTTTCGTATATTTTGATGATGAATACTTCTCCACTTATGGTATTTGTTAGTTTATCAATGAGTAGCTAAGTTTCTCTAGATTAGGACTTTTCGAGATGATCCTTGTTTTTACTCTGTTGGATCATATGTCTGTTTGAGATTTGTTGAATACTTTTGATGTTATTATCTTATTTAAATTATTCTTGTGTTTAATTTTTTTTTTGTCGTTTACAGGCATATAAATCAATCTAGATAATTAGGGATGTTTGACTGTTAGTCTAATTATCTGAACTAGGCAATTTATTCAACTTTGTAATGAACTAGAAATAGGAATTTAGAAGTTATTTCTAATGAATTAACGCACTTAAAATGTCTAATTTAACCTTGAATTGGCCTAAGGAATTAGGGAATTATCGTATAAATTAGTGAGTTGCACACCAAGGAATTGGGTGTAGTGGTTATGTTAATCCACATTGAGATGATAATATGATTGAAACTCAACAGGTACATAGTCCATCAAAAGGTAAAAATAAAGGGATTCGATAACAAATTCCTAATCACCTTTTACAACCTTGAATTTCATCTTTTAAATTATCGTTTTAGAACCACTTTTCTAACAAAAACCCCAATTAATTACTTAATTTAGCTCATAATTATCTTGTTAAATTACAATCCTCGTGGAGACTATCTTTTTATTATTACTTCGACATTATTGGTACACTTGCCGATATGCATGGACAAGAAGAGTGAGGCCCATTTCAAGGATCTGTCGGTGCTTTCTCTTAACAGTCCCATTTTGTTGAGAAGTGTGAAGATAAGTCAACATGTGCATAATGCCAAGTTCATTATGATACCTTGTGAATGGCGTTAATTCTCCCTCGTAGTATGATTGGACAACTTTAATGTTGGCATCGAGATGTGTTCCACATAAATTTCATGTTGGCATTGAGTTGAGTTCAACATAACTTTAATGTTTGCATCGAGTTGAGTTCCAAAAAATAAAACTCGCAGCTGACTCTTTTTCAGCCATTGCAGGTAAAGGTTCGGTTGTGTTGTCTCCAATGTTAACTCTTAAAAATGTCCTTCATGTTCCAAACTTATCGTGCAATTTAATATTCATCAGTAAATTACCCCAAGAGAACAATTGCCAAATTAATTTTTTTCAATCTCACTGTGTCTTTCAGGATTTGAACTCGGGGAAGATGATTGGCAGTGCCAAGGAGAGTGGATGACTCTACTACCTTAACATTGGATTTAAATCACAACTACCTTAAAAAACAACAAGTTTCTGCTTTGAGTCTTTTTCTATTTTGAATAATAAAGATGACAACATTATGGTATGGCATTTAAGATTAAGTCTTCCTAGTTTTCGTTACTTAAAACACTTGTTTCCTAAGTTATTTTACAATAAGAACTTTTCTTCATTTAAATGTGAAGCACGTGAGTTTGAAAAGCATCATCGTTCCCAATTTTTAATACAACCTTATAAACCATCAAAACCATTTTCTATTATTCACAGTGATGTTTAGGGCCCTGACCTTACAAGTACACTCTCTCTCAAAAAATGATTTATCACATTTATAGATGACCATACACGAGTATGTTGGGTGTACTTGCTAAAGAGGAAATTAGATGTATGTTAGGCTATACAGAATTTTTTTCAATGGTGCAGAATCAATTTCAAACAAATATCCATGTCTTTAGAAGTGATAATGACAAAGAATATTTTAACACAATCCTGGATGATTTTTTGCTAAAAATTTTGGGATTGTACATCAAAGTTCATGTCCTAATACTCCTCAACAAAATGGAGTGTCCAAAAGTAAAAATAGACATTTATTGGAGGTTTCTAGAGCTCTACTTTTTTTCCGAATAAAGTACCAAATTATTTGTGGTACGAAGTTGTTTTAACATCTGCATATTTAACTAATAGAGATAAAGGAAGACTCGTTTCAAATTGCGGACATGATTTTTTTAAATAATTTATCTTTGCTTGTACCATAAAATTCTCTACACCAACAAAAAATAGTCATGATTCTTTATTTGATCCTACTCCTGTTATGAGTAAGGAACCTTGTGAATCTGAACCTACATTTTTTCTTGTAGAAAACAATGAGAATCCTGAACACGATGATAATGATGATCTAATTGAAATGCCACAAAATAATGAGTCACTTCAAGAAAACATATTTGAATTATAAAACATGTGAAAAAGCACCATAAAGAAAGGGACGAGTCCACATCTCAACACTGCCATGAATCTGAACCGGGGAACGATCAACCTCCTAACAAATGAAAATGTAAGTCTATCTTTGTTTCTGAGAGTCGTATTTTGTATCCTGATATAGATGATCTTATTGTCATTAGAAAACTTATTAAATCTTGCAGTAAACACCTCATTTCCAATTTTATATCATATTCAAATTTGTCTTCATCTATGTCTGCCTTCACCTAAAAATTATCTAGTGTAGAAGTTCCAAAAAGTGTACAAGTTGCTATAGAAATTCTAAAGTGGAGGGAATTTGTATTTGAGGAGATGAAAGCTCTTGAAAAGAGCAAAACTTGGAGTGTTATGTCACTACCAGATGGCAAGAAGACAGTTGGATGCAAATGGGTGTTTACTGTAAAGTATAATTCATATGGGTCAATTGAAAGGTACAAGGCTCGCTTGGTGGATAAAGACTTTACTCAGACCCATGGTATAGACTACTAAGAGACAATTGATCCTATTGCAAAATTGAACACTGTAAGAATTCTTTTATCTTTTTTTACTAACCTAGATTGACTCCTACATCAGTTAGATGTTAAGAATGTCTTTCTTAATGGAGATCTAGAAGAAGAAGAAGTATATATGGACATTCCTCCTGTCTTTGAAAACAATTTTGGATCAAATATATGCAAACTAAATAAGTCTTTGTATAGATTAAAGTAGTTCCCCGGAGCTTGGTTTGAAAAATTCACTAAGTTCATGAAGAAACACGGGTACATCCAAGGACAGGCTGACCACACCTTGTTCACAAAGTTCTCCCACAATGGGAAAGTTGTTGCCCTGATTGTTTATGTTGATGATATTGTGCTTATTGAAGATGATAAAGTGGAAATGATGACAAGAGTAAAATAGAAATTGACAATAGACTTTGAAATCAAGAACTTGAGACTCATGAGATATTTTCTAGGTATAAAGGTTGCTCCGTCAAAGAATGGTATTGTGGTTTCATAGTAGAAATACATTATAGACTTATTGAAAGAAACATGAATGAGTGGATGTTGTCCTGCAGATACCCCTATGGATCCTAATGCTAAATTTTAGGGAGAAGGTAATGTTCCTGTTGATACTGGAAGACATCAGAGATTGGTTGGAAAACTGATTTGTTTGTCACACACCCGATCTGATATTGCCTTCTCAGTTAGTGTAGTAAGTCAATTTTTGCATTCTCTTTTCGAGGGACATTTTGAGGCAATCTATAGGATACTGAGATATTTGAAGATAATTTTTGAAAAATGATTATTTTTTAAGAAGACTAGTGAAAGAAATGTGTTTATCTTCATAGATGCTGATTGGACAGGTTCAGTCACAGATAGAAGAGCAACTTTTGAATACTGTACCTATGTTCGGGGTAATCTTGTGACGTGGAGGAGCAAGAAACAAGGATTTGTAGCAAGGAGTAGTGCAAAAGTCGAGTTTAGAGCTATGTGTCAAGATATTTGTGAAGGATTATGGATCCTTAGAATCCTAGAAGAACTTAAGATGAAAATTGAGCTTCTATTTAAATTGTACTCTGACAGTAAAGTTGCTATTAACATAGCTCATAACCCAATTCAACATAACATAACCAAGCATATTGAGATTGATCGACACTTCATAAAGGAGAAGTTAGATGCTGGAATCATATGTCTATCTTTCCTGACTTTCAAGTCATCAAACCGTGAATATTCTGATCAAAAGTTTGACAAGACCTACCTTTGAACATTTGATAGATAAGTTGGGCATGATAAATATCTATGCACCAATTTAAGGGGGGTGTTGGAAAATATTGTATTTTCGATTTTATTGTTTCCTTTAATACTCTTTTTATTTTCCTTTATTCTCCATTAAAGAGAAAATCAAGTGTAATAATTATATTTCCACTATATAAATCAGTATAACACTGAGGAATAAAATATAACATCTTTTTACCTATTATCTTCGATATAAACTTCCTCTTGTAAATCACCATTGAAAAAGCATTATTGATGTCTATTTGCTCTATTTCCCACTTGTATGTGAGGGCCAAGCAAAAAATGATCCAAATGGATGTAGGTTTCACAAAAGTTGAAAATATTTCGTGAAAATCAAAGTTTTATTGTTGATGAAATCCTTTTGCTACAAACCTTGTCTTGTATTTATTAATGCTCCTTTTAGGATAATCCTTAATTCTGATAACTCACTTGCCGCCAATAGACTTCTTGTGATATGGAAGAGATGTAAACGGTCCAAATTCCATTTTTCATAAGTGAGTTATACTCATATAACTGGCTTAAAGACATTCAGTTTGAGCCAAGGCTTGCTATTTGATACTAGGTTCTTAGTGAATCAGAAAATATTTGATTTTGATTTGTAAGTGTTGGCTCTTGTAAGCATAGGGTGGTCATTAACAAGTAAGCATGGATTGTGATGCTGGCTGTAAAAAGAAAGAGATTGAGATTCATCAGATTGAGGGTGGATTGGTGAGATAGAAAGGAAGTATTTCCAGCTTCTTGAAGTGACTTGTTAGTTAAGCTATTTGTAGACTAGGGTGAGTTGGAGGTGTGTGCAACACTAGAGGTAGGTATAGGTGTACTTGTGTTTATGACAAATTGAAATTCATTGTTAACATTTGGTGGTTCATATGTTTGTCCATCATATAAAGTTTGATTTTGGACAACTGGCTCAATGTGAGGTAAAGTGTGATGTGTGATTTTGTCCAACTAGTTCAGTTTGAGGTAAAATGTGATTTCGATAAACTGGTTCAACATGAGGCATTGATCTTTGGACAACTGGTTCAGTTTGACTTGAGCTACGTATAGTTAGGGGTAAAGATGGAAGACTTTGAGCTTTTGAAAAGTTTGTGAGATCATATTAGTTTGGTTGAGAATATAAGTCAGGATAGGGAATTTTTTTTCATTGAATACTACATCATTTGAAATAAAAATATCATCTTCATTATCGAAGCACTCGTACCCTTTGTGGGTAGAGGACTCTCCCAAGAAGACACATCGAATGCTTCTGAGTCTTAGCTTAATTTGATTGTAGGGCCTTAGAAGTGGAAAGCATGCTCATCCAAAAATATTGACGGACTTGTAATCAGGTACCTTGTCGAAGAAGGCATAAAAGGGTGAAGAGAATTCGGGTAGAGCAGTTGTAGGAAGTCTGTTGATTTGATAGAAAACAATTGTTAAGCTATGGTCCTAGAACTTTGTTGGCAAGGATGCATGAGCAAGAAAAGTGACGCCCAATTCAACAATCTGTTTGTGCTTTCTCTCAATAGTCCCACTTTAGTGAGAGGTGTGAGGACAAGTCAACCAGTGCATAATGCGAAGTTCATTGAGATACCTTGTGAATGGCCTTAACTCTCCCCCATAGTATGATTGGACAACTTAAATTTTGGCATCGAACTGAGTTCCATCATACCTCTGAAACAATTTGAAAGCATGTAATGCGTCAAATTTCATTTTGAAAAGATAGATTCAAGTGTATTTGGTGAAAACATCTACATAAGTAACATAATAGGAGTAGTCACTACTTGAATGAGTAAGAGATGGACCCCAAAAGTTAGTGTGAATCAATTCAAAAGAGCAGTTATACTTGGATTTGTTAGAGGTGCATGCTGTCTATGTGCTTTGCCAAGACAACATGAATTGCAAAATTCAGCAGAGCTTTTTATTGATCAACTGTATATTACACCGTTCAAGCACATTATGAATAAATATATCATTAGCATGGTATAGTCTAAAATTCCAAATAGACACATTATTTATGACTGCCCTGCATTATTAAAATCATGTGCAACTGTGGTATTATTTACAACAGTACACGAATTCTTAGACTTATTACTAGTGAACTTTTGTTAAGATTCTAAGGCTAGATTGTTAAAACAATACAATCAACTCTCATCAAGTAATCCTTCAAGCAACGCTAAGATAGATAGATGCATATGATTTTACATAGCATTTGTCATTATGAAGTTCAAAATACATATTGTTAATTTAAAAAAATTTAGACATGGAAATTAAATTTCTAGTAATTTTGAGAACATGAAGTAAGTTGTTTTGCTTTAGCATAGAATTTGACACGAGTTTTGAGTTGAATTTAGAGAAACCAACTAGCTTGACCTTTAAGATACGACCATTTCCTACTAGAACTCAATCACGACATGCACGTGACTACTTATTTTGTAAATTAGAAAGGTTATAAGTGATGTGATGGAATGCACCTGAGTCCGCAAATTGTACTTGTGATTCAAGTTCTCGAGGAACTTGAAGTCTATCCTGATGAGTTAGAAGAGCAGATGCTTGTTTGGAGGAAGAGGCTTGATTATTTTGATTATCATTTGTAGTAGAGTTACCATGTAAGGAATATACTTGTGATTGAGGATTTAATGGCGGAGGCTCAAAGTATCATACATGTACCATCAGTCAACCAATGAGTGTCCATATTTTTTTGCATAATTGACAGATTGGTCAATTTCCTGTTCTATATACCAATCTTCCACGCCCTCTACGACAATATGGTCTTGCTCTACCCTGAGAGTTTTGAGAATAACTAGGCATTCTACTATTTCTACCAGTGTTGTTAGTGGTTATGGCTTGAGCAGCATTGAGAGTTGCATTAGGAGTTGACAATTCTTGGTAGAACTTGTCCAATTGTACTTCTTCTACATATAAAATAGCTTCGATATTGTATATATCCGTTGGTTCCAACTTACCAGATCATCATGATGAAAGGATTATATTCTTCAGGTAATTGTATATATAAATTAGTTCCACCTTGCCATAGATTATCATAATGAAAGGATTATATTTTTCAGGTAAACCCTGGAGTATAAACATTTATTTAGTCTCTTTCAAAAGTAGGATCTCCGGATCTCCGGTTGCTAGTAAGGAGTTAGATATGACTCGAATTCTAAGAATATATTTAGATATTGACTTGTTATATTTCTTGATAGATTTCAATTTCGACCTTAATTGATGAACTCTAGCTTTCGTTTGTGAGGGAAAATGCTTATGCATCTTATCCCAAACTTTGTATGCATGTTTACATGAAAGAACACAAGGTAACACAACTTCAAAAATTATGGACAAGAGACAAGTGAATAAGGCTTGATCTTAAACAATCCAAGATTCATAATCTTCAAAAATGACATTAGCATCCTTATCATTGTTCGTTTATAACATAGGAAGGAAATGAGGATTCACCACCATTTTTTGGAGTTTGTGTGATAAAATGACACCTTCTACATGCTGATTCGAGAGCTAAAAATTGTTTTCTTAAAGTTTGATTGAAATTTTTGGTGCAAACGTCTTTGTTTGTAGAACTAAGACTTATAAATTGCGATGAGGTTGCTTGAGAGGAGAGAATTGTGAAGTTATTTGCTTGCAGGTATAGTCATTTGCAAATAATCTTAGTAGAAGATGATCTTTGGTGGCTTTGATGCAGACAACTCCTAATGTCAAGCGGCGGTCGGTGGAGTCATTGAAGATATCTGATCAAGCAACCTCTGATTATGAAGTCTATCAAGGAAGCGTAAAAGTTTGTCTGAGTGATCAGTGTGTTGTAAAATTATAAGAGTATCTCCCAAAATACTAAGGCAATTAGTTACGCAAGTAACTAGTTGGTTACTAGCTTGAAGAAACATTTAGGAGTATTGTTTACACTAGATAATGGATTGACATATTAATATTAATGTATTCTCTATTGTAACATCTTCTAATCGTTTAAAACGGTTTCTAATCGACTAGTGACGACGAATTTAAAAGCATACCATATTTGACATATTAGATTGAATTCTTTGTTTAATTTTTAGAGAGTGGATTTGCAACATCTAATTCTTTGTTTTTTACTATTTTGGGTCAAGGTGTGAGTAGTGAGAAATAATTCTTGTTTTTTACTATTTTGGATCAAGGTGTGAGTAGAGAGAAATCATGCCCCCACTAAATCAACGGACTAGCATTTTTTTTATTATTGTTGTATTTGAACTGCATATTGGTATGTGTTTATGAGTTAATTCTCCATCAATTTTAATTGAACACCAATTTCTTTAAGGGAATTTTTTAATGCATATTATATGTTTCTTAGCCACCATGCGAAAATACTTAAATGTCCTTAGAGTCTGGAGATGTATCTTCGGACGCACTCAAGTCTCAGTTAACGTTAAAATATTCCATCATCTTCCTTATTTATGATATTTCTCAAAAACATTTGAAACTCTCTCAAATTATTTCTCATCAATAAATCCAAAATTAAACATCAAAGTTCAAGGGAACTTCAATCAACATCTGAAACATCATCCAACACTTAAGCATAGTTGAAACTTGTAAATTTTTTGATGTTATGTTTTTTTTAGTTTTTGTGTAAATGAGTAAAAATTGATGATTAATATTAGAAATGAGTAGAAATTGCATGTATGATAGTTTAGATATAGTGAAAAACACGTTTGTTGTCTGGAAAGAATGATCATTTTTTTTTTTGTGATTTCACGTGTACATTGGTGCCACTAACGCAGTCTGTGTTGCAGAAAATTTTGGAGATGCATCTTCGGTACATTTCAACATTTAATTTTTCCAATAACCGGAGATGCATCTCTAAAATTTTCTCTGTGTTTTTTTAATTGTTTGTAGTGTTGTTTGTGTCGCATCTCAAAAAATACGATTTCTCGCGATGGTCATGGAAAAATAGTTTGAACAGAATCGTCACCGAACTTTATTTATTCCAATGAATGAACATGAAAATATCAATAGAATCTTTAAAAAATAGAATAACGATCGTCGCAATCATATTCATGTTTGGGAGTCGATTACGCAAGGGGAATGTATTAGAACCCCTCACATCCGTTGTACTCAACGGGAACCTTTTAGTTAAAACTTGCAATTTGAATGTTAGCTAATGTTATTTGTTTTCTTCGAGGGAATAAAAGATTGAAAGGAGAAAAAGTATGGAAACCTCAAAAGGGGAAAAGGGGAGGTTTTTTATTAGTGACCTCGCCAAGATTTCTCAATCTCGTGCCTACGTATCCTTATAGTGCAATAAGGAAATCAGATCATTCGTAGTTCGGGGAACCACGATTTTTTGGTGTCTTTTAATGAAAAATTGTTTATATCGTGTTCTAAAGGTTAAACATTGACTTGTCTACTCTCGACGGAGACTTAAGCACTAGTTTGTTATGCACATTAGAAGGGATTGAACGGTGTTCTTTCTGAAAATGGTTTCGATCGCACGGGGGCGAGAAAAGATTAGGTTTGATGTGTTGAATATTTTTTAGGAGGGGACACGAAAGTTCGAGCAATATGGCGCACGTCAATCACTCAATTTATTCGAGGGAGAGTGAGGCGAGCGCTCCCATTCTTTTTTGTCCAATTTGATATTTGAAAATTACTTAGGGAAGTCGAATATTCATGGTAGTGAGGCGAGCACCTCCCACTTACCTCTTCGAGGAATAAATGAGGTGTGCGCCACTTATTCCTTTATCCAAGTTTATTTAGAGTGTTTTAATCGGAAGACGGAAATTTGAGTAATATGGCGAGCGTCAATCGTTCAATCATTCGAGGGATAGCGAGACGAATGCCTACCATTCCCTTTTTCATCTGAAGTTTAATTAAGAAAAAATATTTAATCGCTTCGAGTAGGTGGACCAGAAAACTCGATGTTGATCGAGTGTTTATTTGCATTAGTTTTTAAATGATTTGTGAAATGGTTTGAATTGAAATGATTGTTTTCGTTTTGAAATGAATTTTGAAGTTGAGGAAAGTTGAAAATGATTTTGAAAAATATACTTGATGTTGATCAAACACCTTTTATTTTAGTATTTTTGAAAGCTTAACTTTTATGGTCATTTTTCTCTTTTTGGATTAATAATTATGTATCAACTAAAAATACAGTAAAATAAACTAAAAATAAAAAAAAAGCTAACAAAAATAATAAAAGGGAGGGCACACTACCAACACAAGAGGTAAAAGAATTAAAAAATCTAAAGAAAATAAAATAAAAAACAAAAATAAATAGATAAACAATAATAAAAAAAATATATAATAGATAAAAACAGATTAAATATTGGAGGTGTAGATAGAAAAATACTTTAGGCCCAAAGGATGGAGGGCCCACAGGGGTGTGCTGACCAATCAAGGGGTGTGGCGAGACTTCATCTTCCTCAATCCCATATTTGATTATTATTTCCGTAGTAACAAAAATGAAAGAAAAATGGTTTCAACAAAAACATAAATCACCATAACTTTCTCAATTTTTTACGGAATTAAGCAAATAAATAATGAAAAATTATCTGCTCGATCTCAAAAACACAATAATATATTTAGAATCAAAAAATAAACAACAAAAATTCGAAAATCAACAAAATGCAGCAACATATATATGTTTGATTTGACCATTTTATCCACACTCATGAGAAACTAACTATAGATTCATGTTTGGGATGATGTTGGGAAGTTATTTGATACATTATTATGTAAAACAAACATCAATTTTCATTTGACCTTTTTTGTTAATGGAGGTTCAAGAACACTTTTCAACTCTTGATTTTGAAATCAATTGAGTTTCCATACAAAATGATGATGATTAAAGTACTAAATAAATAAAGTAAGAGTACAAATACAATAGAATTAATTAAGGAACAAGCATAAGATTCATTTAAACATCAACAAATCACTTTTGCTTATGGAGGTTCAAGAACATTTTTCAACTCTGATTTAAAAACAATTTAGTTTCTATACAAAATGGTGATGATTAAAATACTAAATAAATAAATTAAGAGTAAAAATGCAATAGAGTTAAATAAAGAACAAGCATAAGATCCATTTAAACAACAACAAATTACTTTTGTTTATGGAGGTTCAAGAACACTTTTCAACTCTTGATTTAAAATCAATTGAGTTTTCATACAAAATGGTGATGATTAAGATACTAAATAAATAAAGCAAGAGTAAAAATGCAATAGAATTAAATAAAGAACTAGCATAAGAGCCTACCTATTCAATAAAAAGAAAGAAATAATTTGAAAGAAAATGAAGAGAGTTTTGACTTAGTTTCTATGAATGATTGGTGGTGTGATTTGTGAATGAGAATGATTTTATTTATAGGCTCTAAAAAAGATAGTTTAGAAATTATGCAAAGAGTGTGAGTGCCTTCTAGAAACTTATTTAATTAAATAGTAAATATGCATGGAATAATGATGTAATATATGAATGGAATAATGATGTAATAAATGAGAGATATTTTGGGTTTTCCATAAATATTGGTTTTTATGATGCATGAAAATAATTAATAAAATTCAAATTGATATTTTGATGATAAATCAAATGAATATGAATTTATTTTTCAAAATGCATAATGAAAAAAAATGCAATTTTAGTCAATTTCTTCAACATGTAAAATATTAACTTTATGTTGACTTTTTTACTATATACACATATATGTATAATTATCGTGACTTTATTTGATGATAAAAGTGAATATGACTAAAAATGTCAAATTGGACAAATGAACATGTATCAGATAGATTTAAAATGTCCGGACAAAATTGGGGTATGACAGTTGTCCCTATTTAATTACGTTAAACCAGAAGATATGAATGACAATGATTTCGTACATTTATGGTGGAAGATGATTAAATACGAAAAGACCCCGAATTTTGTCCTTCGAGATGCAGGGATGAAATGCAGATAGAAAATGCAGTGAGATAGTCATCAAAAGGTAAATGAAACAATTAAGACTTTTTGATAATTGAAAGAGCAATATCTTTTATGATATAATCGAGTCTTTCCAAATATGGAATGAAATCCCAATCGTATCTAAGATTTTTTGAGGATACTAGAGCAGTAACGAGACAAAAACGCATGAGAATCCCAGGGGATCAACAAAGCAGTACCTTATATGATATAATCGAAGTATTCCAATAATGGAATCATACCTTAATCGTATCTAAGATTATCCGTGGATACTAGAGCACTACTTCATGCAATAGTCAATGAGATGCTTTGAATCCACGAAGCAGTATCTTATATGATATAATCAAGATATTCTAATAATGGAATGATACCTCAATCATATCTAAGATTCTCCGAGGATACTAAAGCAGTATCTCAAACAATAAATGAGATTCTCCAAATTAACGATGCAATATCTCAAACAACAGATGAGATTCTCTGAATCAATGAAGTAGTATCTCAAACAATAGATGAGATTCTCTTAATCAACAAAGCAGTATCTCAAACAACATATGAGATTCTCCGAATCAATGAAGCAATATCTTAATCGTAAGAGACTTTTTAGAGTAACCTCTGCTTGGGGAGCAACAAAGCAAAGACGCTGGGGAATATCATTATCAATCATAAAGTTGAAGAATGACTTGCTAAGAAATAATTTCACGAGCACATGCATGGTAATAACTCTATTTAGAGAAATACATAATGTCTAGGATACATATGATTGACCTTGGATCCTGAATTATGTCATGTTTTATGTTTTGTATGACATTGGTGGAAGTACCATGCATGGAATGATGTATGAGATGTATGCAAGTATGCAATTGTTGGGGTTTTTTAGATGTGCATGTAGGAATGCGAATAATTTTTTTGTTCATTTTTTATGAAACTCCCCATTTTGGCGGGAGTGTTATGCATGGGTATGCTGATGATTGATAGGACTGTGTTTGATGAATTTTCCTATTTCGACAGGAAAATTATGCATGAATTGATGCATGTGGGAATGCAATTGGGTATTGTATTTTTTTGTAGGGCTTTATTTTGTTTACAATGAGAGATGGTAAGGGAATATCATCATCAAAGGGTTGATAGAAGATAGTGAATGTCGTCATCAAAGGATTGATGGAAAATGATCAGTTATAGAATATCATAATCAAAGGGTTGATGTAAAGGTAACTATTATCATTAAAGGGTTAATGGAAAGAATAATTTTGGAATATCTTCATCAAAGGGTTGATCGGAAAGAAACAAATTAGAATATCGTCATCAAAGGGTTGATGGCATCATCAAAGGGTTGATGGGAAAGAAACAAATTAGAATATCATCATCAAAGGGTTGATGGCATCATCAAAGGGTTGATGGGAAAGAAACAAATTAGAATATCGTCATCAAAGGGTTGATGGCATCATCAAAAGATTGATGGAAAGAATAATTATTTTATGTCGTCATCCAAGGGTGGATGGAAAGGGTTTGTCATCGTTAAAGGATTGAAAAAAAGAAACTTCACTATGGAGTGACATCATCAAAGGATTGATGGAAAAGAAATTATTATATTATATCATCATCAAAGGGTTTATGGAAAAAGATTGTAGGCGTCAAAGGGTTGATGAAAAAGGCTTCACTATGGAGTGGCATCATCAAAGGGTTGATGGAAAGGGATTTGTCATCGTCAAAGGGTTGACGGAAAGAAACTTCACTATGGAGTGACATCGTCAAAGGATTGAAATAAAAGGATTATAAAATGTTATCATCATCACAGGGTTGATGAAAAGAACTTCACTAAGGAGTGACATCGTCAAAGGATCATAAAGGTTTGTCATCATCAAAGGGTTGACGAACAAGGACTTTTTCATCTTCAAAGGGTTGACAGAAAGAATCATCACTATGGAGTGACATCGTCAAAGGATTGAAGAAAAATAATTAAATACTTTAATCACAAAAGGGTGGGTGGAAACGAATAATTATGGTATGTCATCATCAAAGGGTTGATGGAAAAAGATTGCCAATGTCAAAGAGTTGACGGAAAAGACTATGTTATGTAGGCATATGGTGCATGTCAATGAAAACTTATTGTTTTGTCGAGAGAGTTATGCATGTATGTTGTATGCAATGCATGTGAGAATGCATGAAGGTGGTTGGTTTTTGGATTGGTCTCCCTTTTTCGAAGGTGAGATTTTCTTGGGTACCAATGTTAATTGAATTTGGTTTTATGGAGATGCCAACATGGTGGATTTTTGTTTTTTGGTAGTTGCCAATATGGATTGGACTTTGGATTTTTTTTTTGTGGATGCCAAATGTGGATTGGACTTTTGATTCTCTCTTTTTTTGTATTTGCCAATACGGATTGGACTTTTGGTTTTTGAGTATGCCAATGGGATTGGACTTTTGGTTGGTGAAAGGATTTGACTTCCCAACACTCAGTTTTCGGTGATGTGATGATCTGAAGATAGATGTGGATGCTCTTGGTACCCTAATTTTGATGCATTATTAATAAGTTATGTGTTTGTTCATGAGAGAATCTTAACCTCTTTGACTGGTACGCCATGATGGCTTGCACATAATTTTGTGAGCGTAGCGACATAATCAATGCATGACGATTGTGCTTTGGCATGCCCCAAGGCTCTTTGCAACTTGTCTCCCCCGACCTGTAGGGTCTTTGAAGGAATTATCCTGAGAAGGAATTATCCTGAAAAGGAAAACCTTGGAAGTTATTATACCATGACATGGTATGGACCAAATTTTCTCCAGTGCATGAATCTTGCAGTGGTTTGCCCCTGATTGAGCCTTTGAAGGACTGAATATTTGGAAATAATTTTCCTCCTTTATCAAATGATGCTTGTAGATTTTTCTTTTAATCTAACTAATTCTTTGGTTAATATAGTTAATGGATGTCATGCCCCTGATCCATAGGGTTAGGAGGTGGTCTTGATTTGGGTAAGCACTAACAAATGTTCAAGTTCCTCTTTGGTTGCTCCTTGTTGAGATTTTCCTGATGTCAAGTACTAACTTGCAGTTTAAAATTGTTAATTTAGAAATGGTAATTTTAATGCGATACTCATGCAAGTTTTGAAAAATCATTTATTGAGGTGATGTGATAGTGTGTGATGAATGGACCATTAGTTCAAACGTAATGCTAACTTAGCTAGTGTGAAAGATACAACGAGAATATGTTACCAATACAGGTGATTAGCAAATATCCAAGAGTCAGTTTATGCAACCTTGATGTAGTATGCTTTCAGGATAAACCATGCTTCAATTAGGTCTTTTAAGGGTTGTAACGTGGCTTGATTCGTGGTTATTGAAACAAAAGATATAACTCAAATTTCATTTTAACCCACCACTTCTTCATGATGATCTCCAATCCTATGTTCAGTTAATTCAACACATGCATTCAACTTCTAAGAGAGTTTGAAGGTTTAAGGATAAAGCTGATGATTCAAGATCTCTTGAAATGGCAGTCACCTTATTTTGCTTTTCATGGATGTCGATGACCCTCTTATTCTTTATATGATGGTCACTAAATCTTATTTTGATTTTGCTGAGGATTTTAATGATCTCTTTTGATTTTTGTTTTGATCCCTAAATTTTGCCTGGACCGCTTTTTGAAGCTTTAGTCCATCGGGATTGCCCTAATTTTTGCCTAAGTCGCCTCTTTGGGTGTTCGACTTAGCGGGCTCGTTCTTTGATATTTTTTGAAAAATTGTGACTGCCATGTCATTGGTCATTGAAGAACAACCGACATAACTTTTGGATTTTACAAGGTTCCTTTTGACACTTCAGATGTGTATGAAGAATATCATGAGGTTGATCCTCATATGAGATATTTCATCTTGTAATTCGAATGTGTAGTCAGATTAGTTAAACACTACCCTGCCCCGGGTTAAATGAAAGGGTTTTTTAGATCCAAAAGAAACTCTTACTTCTAGGCTCAAAGTGGTTAACTAGTGATTAACTCTTTATCTCTCCAGTATTTGGGGATTTGAAACAATGCATGTACATCATCAGCAGGACTTATCTGAAAGTATACCACAACAATTTTGGGTATTTTATTTTCATCATCCTCCCTTCAATCTTTGCTAAAACAACAATTTGATAGGTGAATGGGAGGAATTTTTTGTTTTTTTATAAATGGAAAAGATGAGTGAATACGAAACGATTCGTTCAAAACATGCATGATCATTTCATTAATATTACCATTAAATAAAAACAACAATACTTAAAAGCAAATAAGTGTTCAACATGCAATGCAAATGAAAATGTTGAAATAGCCAAATGATTTCCAATGCATTGGAGGATCTCTCATGCTTGGTTCGCTGTTGGGCTAGCTTTCTTCAGAGTTGGAGGTCGTTCTGCTCATTGAGACCAGTATCATAATTTTCTTGAGATATAATCTCGACAATTTCTTCCATAGCATGGACTGATGGGCCCGTATAACTAGGTGACAGAGTATTGTTGATTTGAAGGCCTTGGGGCATAAATGAGAGAAACTTGGAGTCAAGCAGAGTTTGTACCTTGCTCTTGAGAACCTTACAGTCTTCAATTGAATGCCCATGTTCCCTAGCATGGAAGTCATATCGAGCATTGGTGTCAAAGCCTGGTGGGTATGGAGGAATTACTGGATTCAGTTCCTTTGGAACTATTTGTCCTCTTTTGATTAAATATGACAATACTTGACTATATGGAAATGGAAGTAGATCGATATGTCTCACTGGCTTTCTTGGCCTTTGTCGGGCGTGCTCACGCTACTGATGTGGAGCGTTTTACCGTTGGTATGGCTGCTGATTTAGAATATGTCATTGATATTGAGGAGTTCCTCAATTTGTAGGATGATAATGATCCTGTGGAGAGAATGTTTTTTGATAGGGAGACCGAAAAGGTTGTTGACTCTGAACAGTTGAGATGTATGGGTACTTAGGATAAGGCACCGAAGGTGAAGCTTGTGGAGCTTCCCAAATTTCATTATTTTTCTTCTTCCCCCTCTTGGGAACTGACCATAGATTCATTCTTAATGTTCTGGCTACTCGAGGCGTTTTAGATACTTCCACTTTTGAGGTCATACTCGATGCATTCTCTAATTGACACCAAGTGAGCGAAGTCTAATGTTGCACTGTTTATCGTCCTTTCAAAGTAAGGACTTTGCACGGTATCCCTGAATAAGTCCATCAATTATTTCTCTAAGAGTGGTGGTTCAATGCAAGTTGCTAACTCTCTCCATCTTTGGGCATACCCTTTGAAGGATTTGTTGCTTTCTTAAGATAAGGCCCTCAACTGCATGAGATCGGGAGCCATGTCCAAATTGTATTTGTACTGCTTCAAAAAGGCTTTAGCTAGGTCCAACCATGAGTGAAGGTGATTCCTTTCTAATTTCATGTACCAACTCAATGACGCCCCACTCAAACTATATTGGAAACAATGAATCATTAGCTTATCGTCGTGAGTATAACATGTCATCTTTTGCCAAAACATCACCAAATGGTGTTTTGGACAATTATCCCCTTTGTACTTCTTAAATTCTGGTACTTTGAACTTTGCGGGTATAACCAGACCAGGTACCAGACACATGTTTAAAACATCCAGATCAAAAGTATCTTGCCCTTCAATGGCTTTAAGTTTTTTCTCTAGCACGCGGTATCTTTCAACAAACTCATCATCTTGTGGATATTCAGTATTCACCACCAGGCTTGTTCCTTGGGAATTTGGCGCGAAAAATGCAAAGTTGTGATACTCAACAACATCATGATATGAGGAACACCCATCTCGGACAATGTGATGCTCTTGTACAACAGATTTTTCAACTGGGATGACATTTTCAATAATTGTAGTCTGCTGAATGTTATCCTCTCTTTTTACTAAATCTATCATAGCCTCCATAAGTTGGTTTATCTGGTTTTTCATCCAGTTAACATCTCCTTTCAAGGCAATATGACTTTGCTCCAATGGATCCATGATCTTTCAATAGATGCTTCAAGTTTGATGTGAGTGTCGGGAAATCAACTGCGAGTTATTGATAAAAGGTGGGATGAGTTTTTTTTTGTTTTGAGAATGATATGCATGCATGCTGATGAAATGAGAATGCATGAATGTTTTTTTTTTGTATTTTGATATGCAAAGAAAATACAATGTAAGTATAGTCAGGATCCGAGATAACATGAGTATTATCAGAACACCTTATCAGACAGGAACTCTATAGTGGACAGTTCTAAACTTTCTACCCATAAACCGCTCACAGAGTTGGATCTTAGGTTTTGGATAAGGTTCCTAGAGTCACGGATCATGTTCAAAATTTCCTCCCAATAATAGGCTAGCCTCATCGTGACGAAGACTCCAAACAGATCTACTCTAGATGGGATTTTCGTATTGTTCGAACGAGATATAGACCCCTCGATTAAATACTACACAATCACCCACCATATTAACAGGATTTGCATTAGGGAAAGGTTTCTAGAGTCACATACCATGTTCAGAATTTCCTCGCAATAGTGGGTTAGCCACACTGTGATGGAAATTCCAAACATATCTACTCTAGGTGGAGTATTCATATTGTTCCAACGAGGTGTAGACCCCTTGATTCAATACTACATGACTTCTGATTCTAAGTTTTTCTTAAAGCTCGGGTACAAAACTTATCTCACAACATGCATCAAACATCATAGATCACCCACAGTATCAGAGAAGCAAATCACATATAGCATAAATAATACAATAAGATAAGGCGAGAAATTAATGGAAGAAAGCAACCAACATTTGTAACAGTCATTGCAATTTGAACTAAATTAGGCTTGACTCTCTCTAGCTTGGAGCATAAATCCCCAGCAGAGTCGCCAGCTGTCACATCTCGAAAAATATGATTCCTCGCGATGGTCGCGGAAAAATAGTTCAAATAGAGTCGCCACCGAACTTTATTTATTCCAAAGATGGAATAGGAAAATATCGATAAAATATTTAACAAATAGAATAATGGTCGGCGCAATCATATTCGAGTTCGGGAGTCGATTACACAAAGGAAATGTATTAGCATCACTCTCGTCTGTTGTACTCAACAAGAACCTTTTAGTTAAAACTTGTGATTTGAATGTTAGCTAATGTTATTTATTTTCTTCGAGGGAATAAAGGATTTAAAGGAGAAAAAGTATGGAAACCTCAAAAGAGGAAAATGAGAGGTTTTTTATTAGTGTGCTCGCCAAGATTTCTCAATCTCGTGTCTACGTATCCTTATAGTGCAATAAGGAAATCAGAGCATTCGTAGTTCGGAGAACTACTATTTGTTGGTGTCTTTTAATGAACATATGTTTAGATCGTATTCTAAAGGCTAAACATTGGCTTGTCCACTCTCGGAGGTGGCTTAAGCACTAGTTTGTCATGCAAATTAGAAGGGATTGAACAATGTTCTTTCTGAAAATGGCTTCGATCGCATGGGGGCGAGAAAATATTAGGTTTGATATGTTGAATATTTTTAGGAGGGGAAAATGAAAGTTCGAGCAATATGGCGCACGCCAATCGTTCAATTTATTTGAGGGAGAGTGAGGCGAACGCTCCCGTTCCTTTTTTGTCCATTTTGATATTTGAAAATTGTTTGTGGAAGTCGAATATTCGTGGTAGCGAGGAATAATGAGGCGTGTGCCACCTATTTCTTTATCCAAGTTTATTTAGAGTGTTTTAATCAGAAAACAGAAATTTGAGCAATATGGCAAGCGCCAATCGTTCAATCATTCGAGGGATAGTAAGGCGAGCACCTCTCATTCCCTTTTTCATCTGAAGTTTAATTAAGAAAAAATATTTAATCGCTTCGAGTAGGTGAACAAGAAAACTCGATGTTGATCGAGTGTTTATTCGCATTAGTTTAAAAATGATTTGTGAAATGGTTTGAATTGAAATGATTGTTTTTGTTTTGAAATGGATTTTGAAGTTGAGGAAAGTGGGAAATGATTTTGAAAAATGTACTTGATGTTGATTAAACACCTTTTATTTTAGTATTTTTGAAAGGTTAAATTTAATGGTCATTTTGTCTTTTTAGATTAACAATTATACATCAACTAAAAATACAATAAAATAAACTAAAAAAAACAATAAAAAAGCTAACAAAAAAATAAAAGGGAGGGGACACACTATGATAACACTGAAATTTACCGTATTTTCGACTCCGATTTCACATGCATTCTCGTTGTTTTATTATCATTTTGTTGTGTTATTGCTATGTTTTCCTTTGTTTTCAGGTTTTTACTTTAATCAGAGCCCCGATCGAGAAAAGGAGCGAAAAAGAGCCAAAAACCCTAAAAATCAGCATTTTGTACTTATGGCCTACCCAATGGCGGGCGCCACAGACCCTGCCATGACGTGTCCAAGCTCAACTTCCCTCAACTCCCATGTTCTCCACTACATCCACTAAGGCGCCTCACTTTGGCCTTGTGGCGGGCGCCATGGCCTTGTGGTGGGCGCCACAAGAGGAAAGTTTTTCCCTCCCATTTTCAAGTTGAAGGGCATCCAAGTCATTTCCATCTTTTTACTTGCTTATAAATAGAAACTCGGATTCACTTTTACAATCATCCAAACTTAGAGCAGAGGCAAACTCAGAGCAACTTTGTTTCACTTAGGCATATATTCAGTTTTATAAAGTGGTAATCGCTTCGCATTGGTGTGTTATCACAATTGTGTAATCGAGTCTGTGATAGAGTCTGTAATCGAGTTTTGAGCACTTTGGAAGGAAGTTAATCCTGTCGCCATTTTCATTTCTGCATTGCAATTTATTCAACCCTCTGATTGGAGCAGGTTTTTATTACTTGTCTTTATCTTATTTATTTTCCCGCACTCGCTTTATTTTATTTATTTCCTCGCACTCGCTTTACTTTTATTTATTTCTCGCACTCGCTTTACTTTTATTTAATTCTCGCACTCTCTTTACTTTTATTTATTTCCTCGCACTCGCTTTACTTTCATTTATTTCCTCGCACTCGCTTTACTTTCATTTATTTCCTCGCACTCGCTTTAATTTTATTTACTTTCCGCACTCGCACTACTTTTATTTACTTCCCGCACTCGCACTACTTTTATTTAAATTAATGCACTTTTACTTTACCATGTCTAACTAAATTTATGAGGTTAGAATGTAAGGATCATAATTGAACCGATAATCCGTACAATTGTTCGTAGAAACACTTAAGGGCTATTTTAACTTTCAACTTAAGTTTTCCCGAACTTCAATTCCGTTGGGTAAGATCGAAAGTCGTCCAACGTCTTTTTAAACTTAATTGTTTTTAACTATTTCAAAAACAGCAAAAGCGCTTTGTTTAGTTCATTAGGAGATTTTAACATTAAGAAGAAAAGAGATTTTAAAACTATTTTCGGACGCGTTTGTAAGTTTAGAGTCTGGTTCGTGAGAACCTCTTTTGGTTAAGAAATCCAGGTTATAATACTTTTCAACTTAGTCAAGACACTATATTTCTTAAAAATAGGTTTACTACTCTAACGCAATGCGCGCCTTTTTATAAGTGACAATAAGAGGGTTTGATTAGGGAGTACAACTCGGTTCTGAATACGCGAAAGCGACAGTTCCTGTTAAATTAGTTCTTTTCAAAGTAGGAAACATTGCCCATGAGTAATTCTATTAGCAAGTACTTGGATTATTAATTGATTACGTGAATTACATTCGACCCTGTCTTTATTAATTTTATTTCAAAAATTTACTCTTCATTGCACACTACAAAAACACCTATTTCGATTGCCTTTAATAAACACCATAACAATAGATAACGATAGATTGACGCTTGGTCTCTGTGGATTCGACAATCTTTTATATTACTCTGACGCGTTCGTATACTTGCGAACACCGCATCAAGATATTGACCGCATCAAGTTTTTGGCGCCGTTGCTGGGGACCAATTTCGTCAAATTTCATTTTCCTGTTGTTATATCGTTTAGACTTAGGCTATTTCCCGCCGGTCAATGCGAAGAACTCGCAGTACCGGAAGTTTAAGCTTAGCATACCCTCTGGCGGAACCTGAACGTTACGCTCGTGCACATTTATTCTTTCATAGAATTAAGAGAGCTATGGCCGAAGATCAAAACCAAAGACCTCTTAAGGACTTCGCTCAACCATCTAATGAAGAACCTAGTTCTAGTATAGTAAACCCAACCATACCAGCTAATAATTTTGAACTTAAACCATCCTTGTTGCAACTAGTACAATAGAGACAATTCGCGGGTCTCGCTACCGAGAACCCAAACCAACATTTAAAAATATTTCTTCAATTAGCAGATACTTTTAAAACCAATGGAGCTTCTCCTGAGGCAATACGTTTAAGATTATTTCCTTTTTCCCTCAGAGATAAAGCCCTATCATGGTTAGATTCCCTTCCACCCAATTCCATTACGACTTGGGATAACCTTAGAAGAGCATTCCTTGCTAGATATTTTCCCCCGAGTAAAACCGCCGTTCTCCGAAACCATATAACTAGATTTACCCAAAACCAAGGAGAATCGATATTCGAAGCTTGGGAGAGATATAAAGAGTTGTTACGAGCATGCCGACATCATGGTTTAGAAAATTGGTTAATCATTCAAACCTTCTATAATGGACTTCATTACAACACAAAGATGATCATCGACGCTGCCGCAGGCGGTGCTCTGATGAACAAACCTTATCCTGAAGCTAGTGCCCTCATCGAAGATATGGCTCAAAACCATCAATCATGGGGAGTCGAACGAGCGACAATTGAGAAGAAGGAAGCCCAAGGAGGAGTACATGAACTAAGCTCTATAGACATGATGCAAGCTAAAATGGACACATTAGCCCTCAAAGTCGAGCATATGTGCATAAACCCGAATACTATAGCCGCAGTTTCGTCGGATTGTGAGATATGTGGAACCCAAGGACACCAATCTTCAGAATGCAGTTTATTAAACGAAACCCACTCTGAGCAAGTGAAATACACCAAAGGGAACCCATACTCGAATACCTATAACCCTGGATGGAGGAATCACCCGAACTTCTCCTATAAAAACAATAACCCTATTCAAAATAATGCACCTCCGAGACCTAGTTATCAAGCCCCTAGATCAAATCAACCTATGCAACCTGTATCATCAAAGCCGAGTCTTGAGAAAATTATGGAAAATTTTATCACCGCTCAAACCCAACAAAACAAGGAGTTCATGAACCAAAACATTCATGTTAACGAATTGATTACTCAGTTAGGAACCAAGGTTGACCAAATAGTTACTCATACCAAGATGCTTGAAACCCAGATCTCTCAGGTAGCTTTAAACCAAGCCCATCAGACCACACCTGGAGGACAGTTCCCTGGACAACCTCAACAAAATCCGAGAGGACAAGCCAATGCCATTACCCTACGAAGTGGGAACGCTTATGATGAGCCACCAAACCCTAGATTGAGTGAACCCGAAACTTCTAAGGAATGTACCAAATCCCCGGACGAAGTAAAGGAACCAGAGGAATCTAAAAACCAGGAAGGTCGAGAAAAAGGAGAAAAACCTAAAGATAAAACTTACGTACCACCCCCGCCATATAAACCACCTATACCATATCCGCAAAGACTCAAACAAACCCAGATCAATAAACAGTATCAAAAATTTATTAAAGTTATAGAAAAACTTCATGTAGAAATCCCTTTCACAGAAGCCATCACCCAAATACCTTCTTATGCAAAGTTTCTCAAAGACATCCTTACCAACAAACGTAGACTTGACGATCCGAAGCCTTTGGAATGTAATGCTATTTCCGAGGACAAATTAGCAAAGAAAGATAAAGATCCTGGAAATTTCTCCATTCCTTGCCTTTTGGGTAATCATGTCATCGAAAAAGCTTTTCTAGACTTAGGAGCTAGTGTGAGCCTAATGCCTTTAGCGGTTTGTGAGAGGTTAAACTTAGGAGAATTACAGCCCACTAAGATGTCACTTCAGTTAGCCGATAGATCTGTTAAATATCTGATAGGCATTTTAGAAGATGTTCCTGTTAGGATAGGTCAGCTGTTTATCCCTACTGATTTTGTTGTCATGGACATCAAAGAGGACAATGATATAACAATCCTTCTAGGTAGACCATTCTTATCGACTGCAGGAGCCATAATAGATGTCAAGAAAGGAAAGTTGACATTTGAGGTAGGTGACAAGAAAATAGAGTTTATACTTTCGAAATTTATTATGGCACCTGTGATGGGAGACTCGTGTTATGCCTTAGATATCATTGATGAATGTGTTAGAGAATTAGAACAAAAAGAAATTATAAAAACAATTAAGTTACCATCAACTCTCATAAAGGAAGATGATGACTTTAAGAAACCCTACATCGATGATAACCTTTACGAATGTTTATCCCTTACCCCAGATCCTATGCCATGCCCTAAGAAACCAACCTTAGAACTTAAGGATCTGCCTAAGAACCTGAGATATGAGTTCCTCGATGAAAAGATGAATCGTCCAATTATAGTCAGTGCTACCTTGAGCCAAAAGGAAACGAACCAACTTTTAGATGTTTTACGAAGATATCCCTCAGCCTTAGGATATAATATCTCTGACCTGAAAGGTATAAGCCCATCCGTATGCATGCATCAGATTTCGCTCGAAGAAGATTCAAAACCCTCTAGGGAACATCAGAGAAGAATAAACCCTATAATGAGTGATGTTGTTAAAAAGGAAGTTCTTAAGTTACTTGAGGCAGGTATAATCTACCAGATCTCGGATAGTAAGTGGGTGAGCCCTGTGCATGTAGTACCTAAAAAGGGAGGCATCATAGTCGTGCAAAACGATAAAGGCGAACATGTAGAAAAACGTTTAGAAGGAGGATGGCGGATGTGTATAGATTATAGAAAATTAAATAAAGCAACTAGGAATGATCATTTCCCTTTACCATTTATAGACCAGATGTTGAAGCATCTAGCCAGACACTCTTACTTCTGTTATCTAGATGGATACTCTGGATTCTTCCAAATACCTATCCACCCCAAAGATCAAGAAAAAACTACCTTTACATGCCCTTATGGAACTTTTTCCTACAGACGAATGTCGTTCGGCCTCTGTAATGCCCCAGCTACTTTCCAACGTTGCATGATGTCCATCTTTGCAGATTACCTAGATGGTATCATGGAAGTGTTTATGGATGATTTCTCAGTTTGCAGATTTGATTTCCACAATTGTCTTGCCAACCTTGAGAAAATCCCGGAGAGATGCGTGGAGGTGAACCTCGTGCTAAATTGGGAAAAATGTCATTTTATGGTAACCGAAGGAATAGTTTTAGGACATATAGTTTCCGAAAAAGGTATAGAGGTAGATAAAGCTAAAATAGAAGTTATAGAAAACCTAAAACCACCAAAAACAATCAGAGAAGTCCGAAGCTTTCTTGGACACGCTGGATTCTACCGGCGTTTTATTAAGGACTTCTCCAAAATAATTAAACCTTTAACCGGACTTTTAATGAAAGATGCTGAATTCATTTTTGATGAAAAATGTAATGACGTATTTAATCTTTTAAAGCAAGCATTAGTATCTGCACCCATTATGAAACCACCTGATTGGTCAGAACCTTTTGAGATAATGTGTGATGCTAGTGATTATGCAGTTGGAGCCGTTCTAGGACAAAGGAAAGATAAAAAATTACATGCCATTTATTATGCCAGTAGAACCCTAGATGCTGCCCAACTTAACTACGCAACAACTGAAAAAGAATTACTCGCTATAGTCTTCGCTATAGACAAATTTAAATCTTATCTAGTAGGAGCAAAAATTATAGTTTACACCGATCATGCTGCCATTCGTTACCTATTAAGTAAAAAAGATGCCAAGCCCATATTACTCCGATGGATTCTATTACTACAAGAGTTTGATTTAGACATAAGAGATAAAAAAGGCACTGAAAATGTAGTAGCCGATCACCTTTCTAGGCTGGAACATCTAAAACCTGAACTAGTACCCATAAATGATGACTTCGCCTATGATAGACTGATCGCTAGAGTAGAAACCATTGAAGATAATAACCTAGATCCTTATGAGCACCCCCAAAATTCCTTAGCAATAAGTAATGTATCCTGGTATGCAGATTTCGTTAATTACCTAGCTGCTGATATAGTACCCCTTGATCTTGACTACCACCGCAAGAAGAAATTCTTCCACGATGTGAGAAACTTCTATTGGGACGAACCGCTCCTTTTCAAAAGGGGTAAAGATGGCATTTTTCGCCGTTGCGTTCCAGAAGAAGAGGTAAATAGTATTATCGAGCACTGTCATTCTGCACCTTATGGTGGACATGCGAGCACCTCTAAGACATACGCCAAGATTCTTCAAGCTGGCTTATTCTTGCCTATCATGTGGCGTGATGTCTACGCTTGCATTGTCAAATGTGATAGATGCCAACGCACTGGAAACATTTCAAGACGTGATGAAATGCCCTTAAGAAACATTCAGGAAGTAGTACTCTTTGACGTATGGGGTATAGATTTCATGGGACCTTTTCCACCATCCTTAGGAAATAGGTACATCTTAGTAGCTGTAGACTATGTGTCTAAGTGGATCAAAGCTATAGCTGCACCCACAAACGACACTAGGGTAGTAATCAAACTATTTAAAAACTATATATTCCCTAGATTTGGAACACCACGTTTAGTCATAAGCGATGGAGGATCACACTTTATATCGAGAATATTTGACAAACTTTTAAGAAAATATGGAGTTAGGCATAGAGTAGCAACACCATACCACCCACAAACTAGTGGCCAAGTAGAAGTATCTAATAGGGAGATAAAACAAATCCTAGAGAAAACTGTTTCTATTTCTAGGAGAGACTGGTCTCGGAAGCTTCAAGAAGCATTATGGGCCTATAGAACCGCTTTCAAAACCCCTATAGGAACTACTCCTTATCAACTAGTTTATGAAAAATCATGTCACTTACCATTCGAATTGGAGCATAGGGCCTATTGGGCCATTAAAACTTTGAATTTAGACTACTTAGCCGCTGGAGAAAAGCGTACCCTAGACATTCATAAATTAGAAGAACTTAGGCAATTTGCCTACGAGAATGCAAAAATATATAAAGAGAGGACAAAAGCCTATCACGACAAAAGAATAGTAAAGAAAAAATTCAATGTAGGCGATTTTGTTCTCCTTTTCAACACTAGGTTACGAATCTTCCCTGGAAAGCTACGTTCAAGATGGACTGGTCCTTTCGAAGTATCCAAGATTTTGAGATCCGGAGCCGTAGAAATCAAGAACCAAACCTGTAGCCCATTCATTGTAAATGGACAAAGACTGAAGCTCTACGAAGGAGGAGACATTCCAGCATACTACTCGAGCCACACCCTGATTGATCCACCAATTCCTACTACTACAGGTGTATAAATTCTAATCGTCAAGCTAATGACGTTAAACAAGCGCTGCGTGGGAGGCAACCCATGGTTTTTCTTTCGTTTCACTTTTTCGCATTTATTTACTTTTATTTTTTATTTTTATTTTATTTCATCGTATTTTGCATTGAGACTAAGATTTGAATGGTTTGTATTTTCATGATCACTTTCTTAACTTTTACAGGATGCAGGATTTTGATGACATGCATGTGGCCTATAGAGATAATGCTCAGAGGGAGCGCTACATTGCTTTGTATCAGCGCCCTATGGCACCCACACGTTATCCTGATCCGCATTGTATGGAGGCACTGGGTATCGAACCGAGTATCCGATTCCTTAGCCACCAGCTTCACTGGGACGAGATTGCTGATGACTTGAGTAACACATATAGGAACCTGACTTTGGAGTTCCTGAGTTCATTCGACTATGACCCATATTCTGGATCAGATGGGTATGTTGCTTTCAGGCTTTTCGGAGTTGAGTATTCCTTCAGCCAGAAAGAGTTCGGCGACTTATTGGGTTTCCAAACCATTCCTGACGCTATCCCGGAGACACCTATGGGATATTTCTTGGGTAAGGAGGTGGAGAAGTTTTGGAGTGATATATCGGGTGGCGGAATCCAAGATCCATCTACGTAGATGTCTCATGTCATACATAACCCAGCCTTCAGATACTTTCAGATGATATTAGCA
The DNA here is from genome assembly GCF_024323335.1 of Lathyrus oleraceus. Classification (NCBI taxonomy): domain Eukaryota; kingdom Viridiplantae; phylum Streptophyta; class Magnoliopsida; order Fabales; family Fabaceae; genus Lathyrus; species Lathyrus oleraceus. Next base: position 169,822,494 of record NC_066583.1, on the reverse strand, counting down.
CATTCCTTCTTGGGAAGGCCGGATGCAGAGACACTACTGAGTGAAGAGGAGATATTCCTATTATTTTGTGCATCCCAGTCTCGCCCAGTAGCATGTGGGAACTTTTTATTATACAGTCTCAGCGGTATCTCCAGATCCACCGAAGGAGTCATCCATGTTGGCGGAATCATCACTCAGATTGTTGTCGCTTTAGGTGTGTCTCGCAAGCTGTTACATCTTCGGACCTACTGTGGGTACACGACCATGGACATCGACTTCTGTTTGACCAGAGGATTGATGAGGAGAGCCTATTTCCACCCATGTCAGTTCCAATTGCTAGTCGACGGCGAGGCTATCCATTATTTCACACTGCTAGACCCTATGATGACCAATGTGCATGATCCAGCGAATTGGAGTTATGCTCTTGAGGGCCAGGGAGAGACCGTTGAGGAACCGAGATCACCACCCATTGCTGAATACACGCCTACACCACCATCTCCCAGAATCACTGTTTTCTCTAATAATCTTTCATTGCAGACACCCGACATCCGCACTCAGATTGCTGAGTGTCGTAGAGAGATCGCAGAGCTTAGACAGGAGGTGGCTGACCTCACTTTACAGATGGGAGTGTCTGATCTCACCCATGCTACTGAAGCCGACTGCCTATATCAGAAGATCGCGGAGCTCAAGCAGGAAATCGCCACGCTCCGTGGATCCACTCAGGAAGATGACATCCCTACTATATGATCTCACCATTCCATCTTATTTTATTGCTCTTTTATTTTATTTTATTTTATTTTTCTCTTATTTACATAACTCATTTTATATTATCGCATTTGGAATATTATACATTAGTATTTCTATTTTTACCTATATATGTTTTATGTTTATTTTATTTGCATTTTAATTTTTCAGTTATTTATTTATTTATATTTAATTTCTGTTTTTGTTTTTGTTTCAGTTTCAAATTTTTGTTTGTTTTTACTTTTATAAAATTATGCAAGTCAAAGATACTAGGAGAATCACAAGACAAATGCTATCCAGACCCCTCAAAGCCAAAAGACAAGAGAAGCCCAAACCAAAGGACCAAAATCTGGCCCAGCCAGATTTTGCCTTGTGGCACCCGCCATAGGACCTGTGGCGCCCGCCACAGCGTCTGTAAATGGTCGGGGCAGAACCCTTTTCTTCACCATTTTTGCAACTTACAACCTCCCAAACCCATTTTTTCACCTTGGAAAAACATCCTTGAACCCACAAAAAGCTCATACTTTTCTAACCACCACACCACACAAATCATTATTCCACTTTCCATTTTCGATTTCATCCGTCGGATTTTGTAAAAATCCAACCTTTTCACAAACCACTTCATCTTCTTCATCACTTTTCAAGAGCATTCAAATGGAGTTTAACGGATTCATTCTTCGAGGAGGGAAACCGGGGGATCGACAAAGGAAAATTATTGAACGATTGCAAAATCGGGAAATCCTCCCGACAAGGTATGTTGACGAAGACTGTCTCTACACTTTAGGTATCTATCATAGCATATTTCATTTATTAGATAATTTAGGTTTGCATAATTTCTTTTCCAATAAAGAACCTACCTATGAGCGGTTGACAATTGCATTTTTGAGTTCCTTAATTTATATTGTCAACCCTAACACTGCTAGCACAATTGGTACTGTCAAATTTAGAATGTTTGTTGTTGAATACCAATTCAGTACCGACGAACTAGCCAGCTTGTTAGGAATCTCTCATGGGGACGGTGCTATTTGTGAGGCCCCTTTGGATTCTGAATGGTCTGTTGAGGTATTTTCCTTTTGGGAGCGTTTATCAAACACTTCCATAAACTCTTTTGAAGGAGTTCTTGCCTCAACTATCCATAACCCGACCATCAGAGTTTTTAGATATCTGTCAGCATGCACTATTTTTGGCCGGGAGAATCCAAATAAGGTTAATGCTAGAGAGCTTCTATTTTTACAAAGAAGCCTCACAAATAGACGTATTAATTCGGTCTCGTTCATGCTTGCTCATATGATTTTAACTTTGAATAAAGCGGGACCGATTTCTTTTGGTGGATTGATTACATCTATTGCTCGGGCGCTTAACCTGAACGATGAGATGGCTACCCTAGACCCCTTACCTCCTCGCACAATTAACCTAAAATTTCTGAGAGACATGAAATTGTGCCGCTCGAGGAGAGAAGGAGGCTATATGCTTATGGTTCATGGTGTAGCCATCCCGTTTGTTGTTTTACCGTGCACTAGACGTACAGATATACGAGATGAAAGGAATTGGACCTACGCTTTAGATGCCCCACCTGTTTTGGGTCCTCTTCCTCCTAACATTCCTGATGAGGCGGGACATGACACTGATGATGAATATGATCGGCGAGAGAGATCTCCCATACCCCATGTGTCCCCCCATCATCCTTCACCACCACACATCGCACCATCTTCTTCTTCTGCAGGTACCACTTTTGGCTTTTATATTACAGAGGAGATGTGGCGTAACCACATGGCTAGAGAGCAAAGGCGTGACGACCTACTCTCTACCATCCAGCAACAAATGGCGGATAACATGTGCTTCATGCAAGAGTCGCAGCGGAGGACAGACAGGTCCTACGACACTGTTCTACAGTCCCTGCAAACGACCACAGATACACAAGCCCGTCAGCAACACCACCACCAGAGACACATGGCACTCATTGAAGCCACTCAAGGTTCCATTATAGGTAACCTTCGAGAGGTGAGGACCGCTCAGGATGCCCTGCAGGCGAGGATGGATCAGAGAGACCGTCGTCGTACCCGATCCCGTCGTCCACCTCAGGATGGCGAGGGCACTAGTGGTCAGCAATAGGTTGCCAGGTAACTCTTCCCTTATCTTATTTCAAAACATTGGGGACAATGTTCGATTTAAGTGTGGGAGGAGACTCTATCGTCTTTTCTTTATTACCTTTCTCGTTTTTCCTTTATCGCTTTTTCTTTACTGTTTTTAGATAGTTTATTGTTATTTCCTTTTAGTTGTTTATTTTGCTTTTTAGTATAATGCATGAGTCTGACGAGTCACCAAATATAGTATATCCTACCTCCCCATACCTTTAGCCCCACCAAAAAAATTTTGCAAAAGAAAATAGTGTCATTTCGAAAGTTTTCAGGTTTTAAGGACATGTTTTGAGTAAGGATGTGGTGACTTGGGAGAACTTTGCGAAACATCAGTATTATTTTAGCACCATAGACTTCGTAAATATAGGAATCATTCCCGAAACCCCATATACCATGGCCTTAATCATCATTTCCGTCTAAGTCCTTAGTAGTTTATCTCAGCAGTCAGCTCCGGCCTACGCATCCTCTACGTAGAGGACCGATGCAAATAAGTGAATGATCCAGAAAAACAAAAAAATAATAATAAAAGAAAGCAAAAAGGCAACTCCGGTATAGGTGACCCTCACAAAGTCATTTAAACCAAAGAATTGTAAAAAATTGCTAGAAAAAGAAAAAGAAAAAGAAAAAGAAAAGCAGTACCCACTGCTAGTTGGTTCAGAGGTATCTGGCACTGAACTCGGTAGGACGGATTACGATCTGATCCCCCACAACTACAGTTGGGTCCAATAAAAGGGTTTACACATGTTTATGTGCCAGAAACCCCATGCTCTGATAATAATCACTAACAGGTCACTCTACTATGAAGCATGTACGGATAACGGGCTTAATGTGATTGCGCCTGAATGAAAAGGACACAAAAAGAGATGAAGAGGCAGGCCTAGGTATTGTGGGATAATATGGGTTGGTTAATATAGGAATGAAGTTTATGTCCGTATTTGCGGATTAGTGTCATCATGATACCCTTAGTTCACTCAGTTAGTACCTACCACTGCATCCCGACTTGAACCTAGAAATTTTACCTGAAGCACTCGTTTACACAGAATTTTCTTTTATGAGCTTTTCAATGTTTTGCTTGAGGACAAGCAAAGGTTTAAGTGTAGGAGAGTTTGATAACACTGAAATTTACCGTATTTTCGACTCCGATTTCACATGCATTCTAGTTGTTTTATTATCATTTTGTTGTGTTATTGCTATGTTTTCCTTTGTTTTCAGGTTTTTACTTTAATCGGAGCCCCGATCGAGAAAAGGAGCGAAAAGAGCCAAAAACCCTAAAAATCAGCATTTTGTACTTATGGCCTACCCAATGGCGGGCGCCACAGACCCTGCCATGACGTGTCCAAGCTCAACTTCCCTCAACTCCCACTTTCTCCACTACATCCACTAAGGCGCCTCACTTTGGCCTTGTGGCGGGCGCCATGGCCTTGTGGCGGGCGCCACAAGAGGAAAGTTTTTCCCTCCCATTTTCAAGTTGAAGGGCATCCAAGTCATTTCCATCTTTTTACTTGCTTATAAATAGAAACTCGAATTCACTTTTACAATCATCCAAACTTAGAGCAGAGGCAAACTCAGAGCAACTTTGTTTCATTTAGGCATATATTCAGTTTTATAAAGTGGTAATCGCTTCGCATTGGAGTGTTACCACAATTGTGTAATCGAGTCTGTGATAGAGTCTGTAATCGAGTTTGGAGCACTTTGGAAGGAAGTTAATCCTGCCGCCATTTTCATTTCCGCATTGCAATTTATTCAACCCTCCGATTGGAGCAGGTTTTTATTACTTGTCTTTATCTTATTTATTTTCCCGCACTCGCTTTATTTTATTTATTTCCTCGCACTCGCTTTACTTTTATTTATTTCCTCGCACTCGCTTTACTTTTATTTATTTCCTCGCACTCGCTTTACTTTCATTTATTTCTCGCACTCGCTTTACTTTTATTTATTTCCTCGCACTCGCACTACTTTTATTTATTTCCTCGCACTCGCTTTACTTTCATTTATTTCCTCGCACTCGCTTTACTTTTATTTACTTTCCGCACTCGCACTACTTTTATTTACTTCCCGCACTCGCACTACTTTTATTTAAATTAATGCACTTTTACTTTACCATGTCTAATTAAATTTATAAGGTTAGAATGTTAGGATCATAATTGAACCGATAATCCGTACAATTGTTCGTAGAAACACTTAAGGGCTATTTTAACTTTCAACTTAAGTTTTCCCGCACTTCAATTCCGTTGGGTAAGATCGAAAGCCGTCCAACGTCTCTTTAAATTTAATTATTTTTAACTATTTCAAAAACAGCGAAAGCACTTTGTTTAGTTCATTAGAAGATTTTAACATTAAGAAGAAAAGAGATTTTAAAACTATTTTCGGACGCGTTTATAAGTTTAGAGTCTGGTTCGTGAGAACCTCTTTTGGTTAAGAAATGCAGGTTATAATACTTTTCAACTTAGTCAAGACACTATATTTCTTAAAAATAGGTTTACTACTCTAACGCAATGCGCGCCTTTTTATAAGTGACAATAAGAGGGTTTGATTAGGGAGTACAACTCGGTTCTGAATACGCGAAAGCGACAGTTCCTGTTAAATTAGTTCTTTTCAAAGTAGGAAACATTGTCCATGAGTAATTCTATTAGCAAGTACTTGGATTATTAATTGATTACGTGAATTACATTCGACCCTGTCTTTATTAATTTTATTTCAAAACTTTACTCTTCATTGCACACTACAAAAACACCTATTTCGATTGCCTTTGATAAACACCATAACAATGGATAACGATAGATTGACGCTTGGTCTCTGTGGATTCGACAATCTTTTATATTACTCTGACGCGTTCGTATACTTGCGAACACCGCATCAAGATATTGACCGCGTCACACTACCAACACAAGAGGTAAAAGAATAAAAAAACTAAAGAAAATAAAAGAAAGAACAAAAATAAATAGATAAAACAATAATAAAAAAATATACAAAAGATAAAAACAGACTAAAAATTGGGGGTGTAGCTAGAAAAATGCTCTAGGCCCAAAGGATGAGAACTCATAGGGGTGTGCTGAGCAATCAAGGAGTGTGGGGAGACTTCATCTTCTCAAACCCCATATTTGATTACTATTCTCGTAGCAACAAAAATGGAAGAAAAAAGTTTCAACAAAAACGTAAAAATATCATAAATTTCTCAATTTTTCATGGAATTAAGCAAATAAATAATGAAAATTTATCTACCCAATCTCACGAACACAATGGTATATTCAAAATCAGAAAATAAACAAAAACAAAAATTAGAAAATCAACAAAATGCAACAATATATATTTGTTTGATTTGACCATTTTATCCACACTCATGACAAACTAACTATAGATTCATGTTCGGATGATGTTGGAAAATTATTTGATACATTATTTATGTAAAACAAACATCAATTTGAATTTGACCATTTTTGTAAATGGAGGTTCAAGAACACTTTTCAACTCTTGATTTTGAAATCAATTGAGTTTCCATACAAAATGATGATGATTAAGGTACTAAATAAATAAAGCAAGAGTAAAAATGCGATAGAATTAAATAAAGAACAGACATAAGATCCATTTAAACAACAACAAATCACTTTTGCTTATGGAGGTTCAAGAACACTTTTCAATTCTTGATTTAATATCAATTGAGTTTCCATACAAAATGGTGAAGATTAAAGTACTAAATATATAAAGTAAGAGTAAAAATGCAATAGAATTAAATAAAGAACATGCATAAGATCCATTTAAACAACAATAAATCACTTTTGCTTATGGAGGTTCAAGAATACTTTTCAACTCTTGATTTAAAATCAATTGAGTTTCCGTACAAAATGGTGATGATTAAGATACTAAATAAATAAAACAAGAATAAAAATGCAACAGAATTAAATAAAAAACAACCATAAGAGTCTACCTATTCAATAAAAAGAAAGAAATGACTTGAAAGAAAATGAAGAGAAAAATGAAGAGAATTTTGGCTTAGTTTTTGTGAATGATTGGTGGTGTGATTTGTGAATGAGAATTTTTTTATTTGTAGGCTCTAAAAATGATAGTTTAGGAATTATGCAAAGAGTGTGGGTGCCTTCTAGAAACTTATTTAAATAAATAGTGAATAATTGTGTAATATATATGCATGGAATAATAATGTAATAAATTAGAGATATTTTGGGTTTTCTAGAAACATTGATTTTTTATGATACCTGAAAATGATTAATAAAATTCAAATGGATATTTTTATGATAAATCAAATGATCATGAATTTATTTTTCAATATGCATAATGAAAAAAAAAATCAATTTTAGTCAATTTTTTCAACATGTAAAATATTGACTTTATGTTTACTTTTTTACTATATATGCATATATGAATAATTATCATGACTTTATTTGATGATAAAAGTGCATATGGCTAAAAATGTCAAATTGGACAAATGGACATGTATCAGATGGATTTAGAATGCCCAGACAAAATTGGGGTATGACAACTTGCTTGCACTAATTGTCTGGTTTACTTTATCTTTCAGGCATTGTGGTTGATAGATACGATAGACTGAGGCACGAGAGGGTTGCATAATATGCATCAGTGCGGCGGGAGAAGAGTCAGGTTTTTGAGGTTCTTGTTTCCTATGGCTATGCAGAGGCATCTACTTCTAAGGAGCGTGTTTCTCCTCATGCTTCTTCGTCTTCTTCTTCTCGTAGGAGAAGGGTTTCACCTACGGACACATCTCTCCGTCCATTCTCGCACATGATCCAAGTTTCACCTATTCAGGCGCCAAAGGTACCCGATTCATCGGAGGCACCTCCTACCACCGATATTATTGATGCTTTTGTGTTAGTGCCACCTTCTACTACTGATGTTGTTGAGCCCGTGCCATGTCCAGATGGTGAGGCTTCTTAGGATGTTGAGCCAGAGGAATTTGAAGGAGGCCATGTAGAGTTGTCATTGTTGTCTCTGGACCCAGATCATATCGCTAGACATATTTGGGACATAGAGGTAGCATTAGTTGAATTCATTATTTTTAATTTACATTTATTTTAATTGACAAGTTTTTGACATTAATTTTTATTTTTTGCAGAACCGTGATACGCTGAAGTTTATTAACCACATGCGGAAGATTACTGGCTTGCCTCAGCCGAATGAGGATCAGTTTCAGGCAACTTTGTCCCTATCTGGGATGAAGGACTTGTGCATGACTGATTATACTACTGTCAACCACGCGATGCTTGATGCATTTTTGGAGAGATGGAACTCAGAGACCTCGTCATTTCACCTCCTGCTTGGTGAGATGTATATCACACTCGACGATGTCTCGTGTTTGCTATATCTCTCTATTAGGGGGAGACTCCTAGACCATGGGTGGATTGGCAAAGATGAGGCATTCGAGATGATGGTATACTATTTGGGGCTAACCCAACGAAGGTGAATGAGGAGTTGGATAGGACCATGGGGGCTCATGCTCAGTTTGAATACCTGAAAAAGGTATATATAAAGGAGCTCCAGAGAGCACATCAAGCTACTGAGAATGCAATTTTATGTTAGATGTATTTTGTATGATGTCAAAACTAGGATACTTTAGTGTTTATATATATTGGACGGTATCCTCTGAGTCTTAATGTGCATCTTAGCATTATGAAGCATAAAAATATTTTGAAATGAGTTTGAAAATTTTTCATGCATTAAAAACAAGTTTTTATGGGGAAAATAGTCTATGTTTTGACACATACGTGGTATAGGTCGACACCTAGAAGAAAAACTTTTCTATGTGTCAACACATACGGGTTACAGGTCGACACATGTAAGTCATTTTTAAAACCTATAGATTTTGTTTGATGCGCCGACTGACAGGCCAACACATGACTTACATAGGTCAACATATGCATCAAAAATCTGGAAAATTTGCATTGTTTTATAAACCTCTTGCATTCCTTTTGATTCCAACTTGTATACATATAAATACTTCATGCATGCATTATTTCTAGCAAGGTTCTAGAGTAAACCTACACGAAACCGAGATTTCAAAAAATTCTCATCATCTTCAACCTCATTCTATACATACACATAAATAAACTACACATAATCATTCTTTGTTTGGGTGTCATCTAGAATTGGTTGATAACTTCCAATTTAGGTTGTTGAATTGTAAATTGTAAATTGTAAATTGGGTTGAGATCTTTGAGGATTTAAAATAATAAAACCAAGCTGGAGTTTTACTTCAAGATCAATTAAGGATTCGAGGTTTTGGACAGGATTACATAATTTGGATCTGACCGAGTGAAGGCTTTGAAGAACGGAAGTTTCTTGCAAATGAGTAGCGTGAGACGGTGGATCATATTGGTAAATCTTGGATTACAATAATTCGCAATTTGGATTCAATCGAGTGAAGGCTTTGAAGAACATAAGGTTCTTGCAAAGTAGTTTCGTTAGACGATAAATCAAATTGGCATTGTTGGGTGACTTGATCAAGCTCATATCAAGGGAAGAGAAAGTGGTAGAATCAACATTAAACATATGATTTGTAGGGATAGATTGCTACATTTCTCTTGTATACTACTTTTGCAAAGTAAGGTCAATTTCATTATCTGAATTCGAGTTCGTGTTCGAATTTATAGGGAACTTCCTAAACAAATCCTTGTGTACTCTCTCTATCTCTTTTATATTTCATTTGCAAATTGTTGAATTTATCGATTGTGCGATCAAAACGTTTGGCTAATTTTTTTTAACCTTTTGAAAGAGGTTTTGTTGAGGTGATCACAATCTATTAGATTGTGGTTGGATTTGTAGAACAACAAAATCATACAAATTTTCAAACGAAATCGATTGCACACAAGATGTTCGATAATTTGACCCAATAGCATTTTTGTGTATTTTATCATTGGAAATAGTCTCTACTTTTAGAATAGCATTCAATTGGTTGTGGTTGAAAGTTTGTTGATCAAATTTGTGTTCATTATCATATTTTGATTGTAATTACGCATATCTGAGCTTTTTGATAGCGGTTCGGTTGGACGATTCGATCCAGGTCACTTCCGCTCGCCATAAAAATTTCCAAAATAAGTTTTGTTTAAGTTTTTAACTTGGGGTCTATTCACCCCTCCTCTAGATCGTTGCCTATCGTCTAACAGCTACAGGTGATGACAAGCAAGTTGAGCTCCACATAGCACATGCTGTGAGAGCATACATGTTATATTTGGTTGACACTACGATTTTTATGGACAAGAGTTCCACTTATACAAATTTCATCTACCTATGGTACTTCTAGGATTTTGAATGGATTCATGAGTACAACTGGAGGGCCTCTTATTCGGTCTACTTGTATTCGAAGTTATCAGAGGGTTGTAGGTGGAAGACGAAGCAGGTCACAAGCAGCATCACACTACTAACGGTAATATTTATTGGTCTTTTAATCTTTTTGTGTCATTTTTATTTCATCTTTACAACACCATTATTTATGATTCGTGTGTTCCAAACTTTTCAGGCTTGGATCTTCTAGTACTTCCCGCGTACCTCTGGCTAGGCGAGTGTACCGACTTACATTGAGGATATGTCGTGTGCTACTGCATTTGTCCCGCTCAAAGGGAACCAAGGGAACCAAACGACAAAGTCGTTCAGAGTTATCTTGACCACTTGATTGCTAAGGACATGCACTTCAACAGTTATGTCGATCACCATGAGACGCTGTCATTTGACGAGATAATGTTATACTCTGGATGATTGGCCCGCGGATCACGTCTCACTACTCCTTATTTCCCCGAGCGCATCATGTGGCAGTTCAGCTACACTCTGACCATTTTCAGACATCATGTTGTCTCTATTTCTCCTGCTTTGACACGTAGACAAATGGATGACATAATTGATGATTATGAGAATCATCTGGTATCAGAGGATACGCTAAGTACCATATCCCTGAGCGAATGGAGCTACATGGGCAGGTACATCATATGGTTCTTCAGGGTGTCACATATGTATCTGGTGCATGTTGCTCCATAAGATCCACTGAGACTAGCTCATCAGGAGATACTAGAGGAGGAACAGGCATAGTTAGATCATGATGAGCATGTCTTATCTAGATGCAGTCGCATTGTGGAGATTGCGCAGGTAGGCATTAACAGAAATATATCTTCCTTGATGGATCTGATGTGAGACGGGTCCTAGATGCCATCATGACGGAGGCACGGGAGACATTGATGTACCGGAGACACCGTCGAATGACGGGAAAATTGATGGCTAGGGAGGCAGAGGAAATGTAATCTGACATACATAATAGTGCAGTAGTATATAGTAATTGTAATATGGATTGTATTTTATTTTCACCTCTGACTACTTTATTGTTATATTCGACTTTATTTATATATGACATTTAGACCATCCGAAATTATATACGTCATTTTTTGCATATGGATTGTATATTTAAATCTTCATCTGAATACACGAAAACAAAATACAATATACACTATTATGTTCTAATAAGTAACAGAGATACATCTCCAAAAAATAAACGAAGAGATATCTCCAAAATATTTTAATATTAACTGAAAACTTGGTGCGTCCAGAGATATATCTCCGAAATCTTAGGACATTTAAATATTTTCACATGATAGTTAAGAAACATAAATATATAGATAAGAAACATAAACATATAGGATCCATTAAAAAATACCTTTCTTGAATCTTGTTTGCACGAACTAAAGTTAACATCCAGATAGATGCGTCGTTACCCTAATATTAGTGTAAATAGGCAAAATTGATACTTCTCCCTAATCTTATTTTAAAATATGCCTCCTTCAACAATATTACAATAATATTACAATGACATTTTAGAGTAATAACTACATTTTTTATAAGTAATAACTAACTACATTAGTTATATGCCATGAACAATAATCTAATGGAGAACCATAACACCGCATGAACTTTGACAGCATTAGAAAAAGAATCCAGGGACAGGAAAATTTTCTAGGAATCGAGGCAGGATCATATGAATTATACTTTTAGAGCAAATAAATAAAATAGCTCGACACAATTTAATGAATTTACAACATTCCACCCAACCCCCCTAAATTTCATAACTATCACCAATCCTCTGAAATAATTTCTGATCTAGCAATCGATGATGCAAGAACTCCATACTAATCCTTGAAATGAACATGTTCTTTGGATGATGACATAGACAAAAGAAAATCCCCATAGCATTAATGAACCTTTGACTCAGGGCTTGGTTACCCTAAAAGCTGAAAGTGAAAAGAATGACCTTGATCCTGGAACATGAACATGGGAAGGAATTATTAGTGAGGGTCATCACTAATCAGAAAAGAAAAATGTATAATTTCACTGTATAAAGATCACTAAAATCATATTTGCAACTTAAGTCATAGAGTGAAGACTAACCTCTTGTGGCTGGACCAGCACCTGAATCACGGCCACCTTGCATCTTGTGAGAACCCTTGCCATCATCTCTTGCTGCATGACACATTTATAAACGATGAGAATATTGACATGAGGAAGGAAGGTATCAAGCTAAGTGTGATATGAAAGACAGCACAAAGAAACTAGCAGCATGAAATGAGGATACTATCTTTGCGACTTTCATTTCAGACTCTATCGAGTTCCCTATACAAAGGATGCTATAGTTAAGAATTTTTAGAAGATTAACTAAGATATGCCTGAATAACTAATTCAGAGGCTTTTAGTTAAAATTGAATACCAAACAAGTATTGCGTCGATTGATTAACTAAGTTGCAAATATACAAGGTTTGTGTTAGCAAGAGTTACAGCACAAGGAAAGCATCAAATGTTTGAGCTTTTCAAGTACGTCTTACAGGAAGGGTTGTTATATTACCAGAAATGTGACAACATTGAGAACATCGGAATTTATTGCATTGCAATTGGGTATGAATGAGGAGCAATGAAGTAAATTAAAACAGAAAGGCGAAAATAAGAGGATGAAACCTACTAGATAATCTTACTAGTACCTAAATAGTCATAGCTTTTCACATTGAGTGCAGCCTTTCTCAGTAGATTGTCAGCATTCCTTTTATTAGAATTTTTAAACTCCTCAGAATCATCTTCTCCTTCAGAAAAAACAGATGGAGTAGACCAGCCTGTAGAACCTGTTTCAGCTTTGCTCTTCCGAGCAAATTTCAAAAGTCTTTTCAGACCTTTGGGTGCATCTTTTTGGTAAAGCATGGTAGGAGGATTCTCGGCATTTCCCCACTCACCAATGTCAGGTTCGCTGATTTCTTCTTGAAGCATCTGTGATAGAGAATGGCGAACACGAGGACTAGTTGATCCTGATGCTGCAGCATTGGCCAGAGATGCAGGTTGAAATGTGCTATCCTCACATGGCTTGGGCAGCTCCAGATCCTCTTCTGTTTCTACCCAGGCTGAAGGTGATATGGTTGATTCTTCTTCATTTCTTACATTCAAGGAAGATTCTTCTATATATGTTGAGACATCCCCAGTACTAGGATCTTGGTCTAAGTTTTCTGTCTCACCACATAGCAAATGGTTATTTATCTGATTCTGAGGGTCTGATTCTGTAGCAGCAATATGATGACTAGGTGTCACAGTGTCCCTGTCTGAATGCCGACTGGCCGAGTCAGAAGCATTGACAACCAACTCACTTTCTTGATCTTCAATACGGTCTTCACCATCTCTATGAGATTTGTCCAGCTTAGGAGGAGGACTTTTATTCTTGTTAGGATCACCGGAACCATTCCCCATTCGAGAACCTTTGCGTAGAAATGGTTTTGATTCCAATGGAACTACACTGCTTTTCTTGGTCCCCTTGTTAACTAAGCTAGCCTTGGAAGGAACAGTTTCTCCGGAATCTGATGTCACTTTTGATTTGATTGCATTGCTCTTGTTTGATTTGATTGCATTGCTCTTGTTTGGGATACCTGTCTGCCGCTTCTCATTCGTGCTTTTGAGGTTCCTGGCATTACTTGGCTGAATTTCTTTCTCATTTCGGCTTTGCGGCTGAGATTTTTCCCTTTGTGGGCTTGGTAGGGGAACAGATGCTGTTAACACAGGCTTTCGACGTGTTGGGGTGCTGCTTGCAGATGAAGTCCCTCCACGGCCTATAGAAGGGGGTGTCCCGGTAGTCTTAGGGGAGGGTGTTGCTGACCAAGACTTACGGGTAGCAGGCACTGATGATGATTTGGCTGACACTTTTTTCGCAACTGTGGACTTAGGGGTTGTTTCCTTTGGGGAATTTGCGGGCTGAGGTGAATTTCTAAGAGGTTTTTGAGGTAACCTTGTAGAACTTGTTTTAGTTGCACTCACATTTTTGGACATTTCAGCCTTTTTCTTGTTAACTAATTGCTGCATTTCGTGAATCGGTGCTTCTTTTCCTACTCGCTTTCCAACCTTCTCTCCTCGGAGTTTTGCATCCCTTTTCTCCTTATAATGATCATAAGACCGCCCTCTCTGCTCAGATGAAGTGTTCTGGTTTTTCCTAGGCTGGGGCTTTCCAAATAAAACAGGCTTACTTTCAACCATTTTCTTAAGAATCTGGTCAAACTCTGCTTGTTTTCGTTGATTCCATTCTGCCGAGGCTGCTAACTTTTTTATTGTTTCCTCTCTTGCTATGGGACTAGTTTCTTCTAGATTATCTACAGTATAAGAATCTACTTTTTCCTGTATTTCTGGTTTTACATCACAGTCAGGGGTATTGTGACTTTCAGAAACAAAATCAGACACCACTTCTACTTCAGAATTCTTAGGAATCTCATCACATATCGCATCGTTTGAAGTCAATGGAACAGGATCTTGGGGAACGGGATCTTGCAGGCCTTGAACAGAGGTTTCCCCCATACCTGAGCTCCATCTTCTCAAGACAGATTTATTTGTACTAAGAGACACATCTGTTAATGACTTCTTCTTTTGAATATCTTCTGATTGATCCCTCTGTTTACTTTCAAAAAGACTGATGGCATCTTGCACAGTTATCCTCCTTACCTCAATTTCCGGCTTCTTAAAAGGCTGTTCTGATACTTCCCCTTCAAAACCATTTTCAGCAGCATCTCTATACGATCTAGCAGGAAAAAAATTGAGACTCTTAATAGTTAATGCGGCGGCTCTGCGGGGCCCAGCCTTTCCTATTTGTACCCTTCGCATTGGGGATGCTGACCTTCTGGGTGTTACAGATCTTTGTAGGGAACGACTTCTCTCAGCAGATATTTGGTCCTCATCGCTAGAGTCAGAAGATTCCTCACTTCCTGTTGAACTGTCTCTCTCAACTTGAGCAACTTTAGCTGGTGAAACACCGTACTTAATTGGTGCATCTGAAGTTGAAGGTTTAGATATATGCAGGTCTTTAAATTCCTTGCTTACATCCTTGTGCAGCACATGAGTTACATCACATGTGAGCGTTGTAGTTTCATCGACATCCTGCTGTCTTATTTGGTTCAGTTCTATAAATTTGCACAAAGAATGCCTGAAAACATAAACAAATTGAAGGGAAAACATGTTTAACAGCAGAGCAATGTTCTTTGTGCAAAATAAAAACATATAAGCACAATCATGTACTTGCAACCACACATTCTGAGAGCCAGTAAATAAAGTTGTCTGAAACTTACTCTAAATTAGTGGCACCAAAACGATGGGAGAAATTCGATAAATCTGTCATATCTTTAGGGGAGCATTTAGCATCTGCAGCCTTGTTAAATGTTTCAGCTAACTTGTTCCTCAAAGCTGTGAGTCTTAGATCCATTGCTCGTAACAATTCATTCCTAGCAACATATTTTCAGAAAGCTTAATAATGGGTGCAGTCAATATACATCTGATAAATGTAAATATCATAGTCATAAGAACATACTTCGAAGCATCGGATGACACAGTGCTAACTTCAGCCTGTCCGTATGCAATAAATTGTTAGATGAAATATGATGTAATGCAATAAAGAAAAACACCAGATAATTGAAATTGAAGAAGTTGAGTTATTGGTAGTGGCGTGGATGAATTTGCAAAATGAACCCACTCTACAGTATTGGAGAAAAGAAATTACTATGGAAGTTGGCGCTTCACCGTTCGAGCTGCGGTTACCATCTATCAAATGTAAGAAATGCAGTTAAAATGAATGGAAATACGGAGAACAATGGAACCACTCTACTGTCTACTCAACCACATCATGAGTCCAACCTCTGACACATTCAAATATAATAAGAATTTAGTGAAATTTACCTCTTTCACCGCTTCCAAGATGATCCTGACAGTCCTGATTTCAAAAGACATCTATCAATCAAAAGCTAAACACATCTCGTTTTGATTTATTGAAAGAGAGACTATTACCTTCCCATATAAAGAAACATGAAATTTTTTTGAATTCTCCAACTGAGACATCTCATCCATGATACTATTGATGACCTTTATTGAATCTGGTGAACCAACAACATGCAGGAACCTAAGAGGCAAAATAATATCAGAGCTGGTAAAGTTTCCGAGAAATCAAATGCAATAATAACAAAAAAAAGGATAAACCACTATTTGATATCAACCTTTTTACAGTTGCTTTTGAAAACCATTCAGCACCATGCAGATCTTTTGGTAATTTAAGATCAAATTTTGCATCAAATCCTTTTGCATGCATATCATTTATTTCAGGTAAATGTGGCAATAGATGTTCCAAATGCCCAGCTGCCACTTTTTCAAATTGATTCCCCTTGCAGACATATGCCTCATACCTATGTGACCACCATGGAAAAAAATTTGAAAATATAAAATTATATCAGATTCAAACATAATAAAAATAACATTCACAGCAGATTCAGTATGAGTTATTCAATGCAGAATTAAAAGGAACGAAAAAACTATAATAAAGTACTTGCGTACAATAGTTGAGAGTCAATGTTGTCGGCAGAAGGCCAAAAATCCGCCTTATATATGCACGCGCATTGCAAGTGGCCTATGGGAGTGACAGGCATTCCTTCACAAATTTCTTATGGCGGCTGTCTAAAAATCCATCATAGCACGGCCATGATTGTCATTTAACAAAACAAAAGTCTACGACATATTATAAGTAAAATCTTTGCTAATATGTAATATGTAATAAGGGCTTGTCTTGTCAAAAAAGTAAAAAACGACTTCGCATTGTATACTATTAAGACATCTCTAAAATAAATTTATTCATTGGTCTAACAAATTCTTTTTATAACTAATAATTTTATAATTAATGATATAATCTACTTCTAAAATATTAAAAGTGAATGATGTTTCCATCTTTAATTATGCAAAAAAAATTCAAACTACGCACACCGGTATACTTTCTGGAATAAACCAATTACTTCAAAAGACTTCCCTCACAAAATCAAAGAAATCTATTACAGAAAGAGAGGAAAGCAGCATCTAAAAGGAAGACATAGTATCATTGCTGATACTAACCTATTTTTATTCGGGAAAATCTTAATCGAAGCATAATCCAAAGATGCAGCACCATCAATAGCATCCTCCATTTCCAATATTTCAGATGAAAGACAAAGGAACTAGAACCTGAAACAAAAACAGCATCAACACAAACTACATGCAGAATGTCACTCCAAATTTACTCAATACTTTCCCCCATCAAACAAACGGCACCAAGTGAGAGAACCAATCAACATCTATCCTATCCATGCAACTAGATCATATTCCGTTACGGAAAATACAAATACAGAAACCTAAATCATACACCTAACCATCAAGTTTAATACATCCCAAATTCAAACATAATAGAAGTCCGTTAATAACACATATTCCTATTCTGGTGTGAAAAAAGCGCAAAAGAAATAGAAGGAAAAAATTAAACAGGATACGGTTAGAATTAGAAAGTAACTGTAATATGAAATGAAGAAATAAAAACGAATAGATAGAATTAGAAATGCATTGATTGAAGTCAGATCTAGCAAGTGTGTACGAAAAAATCAAAAGAAAGTTAGTAAGTAACGAAATCTTGGATTGTTCAAACACGGTCAAATCGAGAGAAAAAAAAAGGGGGGAAATCAAAATCGAAATGAAACGGTTACAGAAGAGAAATGCAGTAACGGAAAGTGAAGTTGGTGAATACCTTTCTTTCTGGTTGAAGTAAGAAACGGTTGAGATCTGAAAACGAGTTTAGTGGATTGTCAGAGAGAGATCTTGAAGAAGAAAGTGAGAGACTGAGAGAGTGAGAGAGATGAAGAAGGTGTTGCTTGATGATGCAGCATCCAATTTGAATCTGCGAAAGAGTCGGTTATGATTGTGGTCCGCGGGTAAGTTGATTCAACTGGTTAGTTCAGCACCACCACCACCCTCACCGCATAACATCACTCACCTTCCAGTTGAATAATTAATACTCTTCTTCTCATTGTACCCCACGCGTGCAATTCACGCACCCACTGGCCACTTTTTTTTTTCTCTTTATATTTTCTTTTTTTATTTCAAAAGAAATTGGACTAGTAGTAATCTTGTAACACACTTTTTAATACTTTCTTTCAAATACTTCCCCTTTATTAGATGAAATGTAGTTAGGTTTCGTAAATTTGGAAACGGAGGCACTTCACCTAAAATGAAATGATGTACATAGATATAGTGGTATAGGTTTAAATTACTATGTCCCATTTTTTACATTATCAATTATAATTATTTTGTTGTAACACTATCAAAATATTTAATAGAAATTGAGTTTTTGACCTTTCTATTATACATAGAGCATTTGGGCTAGATTATGATTGGTTAAAGAAGTGAATATTATATGATGCAGAGTAATTTAAGTATGTGGGTGTTAATTTGAAGAGGTAAGGAGGGAAAAGAAGGTTGACAGAGATTGGATTGAGAAAATCAAAATAAACGACAATTTCTCACCGCAACCAAATGCATAACACGCGTGCATTTGGGGTTTCTAGATCCATACATATAAACAAATAATAATTAAATAAACACATGTTACTCGTCAAATTTGTATTACTATATTCTTTGAATAAACTAAATTTTAAACAAAAATTTGTCCACCTTTGGTAATTTACCATGCATGCCCCTGTCTCTACAAAATACTCGTATACATATATATACACAGACAAGACTAACCACCTCCCTAATATCATATCACCTACATTATTAAAGAATATAAATCTCACTATCTATGTTTTTGTCTTGTTATGGTAGAGAGTACGCGCTTGAGGAACAGAACAAAGAGCACAAGGTTTTCCATGTTCATTTATTTTGATTTTCATTACTTTATCATATTAGAAAGTTTTTCTTAACCTTATTTATGATTAAGAATAAGTGATTGATTGGATTGCCTTTTGTAATAGTACTTGAGTGTTTATTTTGTCTTTAACCATTCAGTTTTCAAACTTAAAATGTCTAATATGTTCAATAATTATTTCAAATTAGCTTAAATACAATTTTGTTTTTCTATTTCAATTTTAAATAAAAATCTGTTTCTTAATTTTTATTTCAATGTTTTCTCAATTTATATATTTACTCAAATATTTTTATAAGCAAAAGAAATTAAGGAGTATAAGAGGCATTCAACTTGTGGTAACAAAAAGACTGAGGCCTCATTAACAAAGACTAGATTAACCAACAGACTTGTTACATCATCTTAGCGCAAGAAAGGGATTAACAACTCACTTTGACCACAAAATCTCGATATGGTTATTACTTCAGACAAAAAACCACTCTCTAGAAAGATACTGAATTTGATCCAAAATGTCTAACTTTGCCAAAATTACATCTTCGAATAGAATAATGTTCCTGACAACTCAAATTTCCCAACACACTAAAATCAAAAAGAAACTTTTCAAATCATCTTTGAATAAACTCCTACATCTAGAATTGAAAATAAACTGGTGTTGAAGCAGTGAGTTAGTCTCTTTCACTTCTTCAATTCCCAATCAGCTAGCAACTTGATTCCACACATCTTTTAAGACCTCACACAACATGAATAAATGGAATACGATTTCCTCTGCAGCAAAACACAAAGGGCACACTACATTGTAATCACCATGAATAATTCATCTTTTATGCAACAAATCTTTCGTTGGTAGCCTATTCAAAATGGACTTCCAACCGAATAATTGAACTTTGCTTGAAATATTTGATTTCTAAATATACGCCAAGTCAGTGGTGGTAGCAGCATCTAGCGCGAGATCCACATTCCATAACTTCATCAATTTATCATAATTATAACCACATTGAAATTGACATTGTTCTGTCAAACCAAAGTACCCTCCATTTCATGAGTAATATTGATGTTTCTGAGTATTTGGTAGAGCTGTAAAAGTTGATTCTGCGTGCAGTAGGAAGAGAATTTGGATTTGTCACAATACTCCAAATCCAGTATCCATCGACCTGAACTCCCATCTTCGCGACCTTCGCATTGTGACCTGCAACAAAGCAAAACATGTCCGGAAAAATAGCTGACAGAGAACTGCCACTGATCCAGTAACCGTTCCAAAAGTCGATATTCGCCTTGTTGTCGAGTTTTGCTAAAATAGCTTGGTTTATCTAATTCTGACTGGAAGCTACATCAGCGTCTATAGAGCATAAGTCTGACCACCGCAAGGATTGATCACGCTTACGAGTGGGAACACAAATGCTAAGGAGCTGCTTGATCGAATCTTCATACCTGGAAAACAACAAACAACCCACAAATTATCTTTCTCATTTAATATGCGCCAATGGCACTTGCTAAGCAGCGCATAGTTGAATGTCTCAACATTTTTCACACCCAATCCTCCCAATTCCTTATGATTTGCTATATTCTAGTATTCATGTCATTATATTTTATGTTTATTTTAATTAAATATTTTATTTGTTGGAAAAAAAACGGATTTGATATCTTTTTCATCTTGTATCTTGGATTTGAATTTTATTTAATCTTGTAACTTAAAAAAATGATTATTTCAATCTCTTTAGTGTACAAAATATATCATGTATCATTTTTAATTTATTAGTTAAAATCAATTATGTGAAATATCTTATGCATATGTATTATTATTTATGTCACCATGTATGTCATATGGTTAATTAACAATGAAAAAATCTATAAAAAAAAAATTATCACTAAATGTGAAGAAGATGAAAAAGCACATTAGAGATAACATAAAAAAAAACTTAAATCTAACCTAGATCCACGATTTCTGCCTATTTTCATCCAGATTTTGGCCATAACAAAATACCCAAATCCGCAATTGATGCACCCTTTCATCAAGCTTTTGGCCAAAATAGAAAAATTCATAATTCATGCATGAAGAAGTTGAACATTTATGCATAAATATGGTTAACCTAAAAAGATATTTTAGTGATTGATTTTTGTTACTAAATCAATCACTAAAGTTCAATATTACACATCTTCTGCCACCGAGCGAAAGTTGACGTTATTACTAATATTTGGATGGAAATGACTAATGTGATACTTTTTAAAAATTTGAAAGACCCATAAGATGTTTTTAAGTTATGGGGTAAAAATGAACTCTGAGTACAAGATACAGGATAAAAAATAGTAAGGAACATTAATTTTAAATGGATAAATAAAGTAATAAAGGGTAACTTGTCAAAATAATTATCGATAATAACCATAATATTCAATACTCAGTTCTGCAAAAATTTCAGTTTTAGAAAATTGATGTTTTCGATTAACAATGCATATCTTAATTAAATCAAATGTGCAATGTTTATATTTTGTGAATGGGTTAAGAAAAGTGTTTCGGAATATTGTTGTTTCTTATTAACACTTCATTAGGTATTTGAATCCTCATTTTTTACATGTACAATCGAAATGGATTCTAAAACATACATTTTAGTTTCTGTCGGTTTGATTAAGAAGATATTCAATACCCATAAAATAACTTTTAGTGGTCGATTTTTTTGTCGTTAAATCAATGACAGCAGTTAATGTTGCACGTCAATGAAACATAACATCAATACTGACATTTGGATGAAAAGTGTTAACATGTTATATTTTGAACAGTTGAGGGACCTAAATGCTTCTTTATAAAGTTATAGGAACAAAACGAACCTCTTCTACAAGATACATAATTAAAAAATGGTATTAAATAGTGTTAGAACAACAACCAATATACAAGATTAAAGATAAATGAAAGTAAAAGACAATGAACATGATCGATCTTTATTAATGTAGTTCGGCCAATGGTGCATACCACTGCTACTATAGAGAAACTATAATTTCCTTTATTTTTGTCTTTTGAATTAGGATTTAAGTTTTACATACCATATTTATAATACTAGGATTCAGTTTACCTCAATCATAATCCCTAGTTACCCACAATAAATTGTTGTCTCTACCCATAGTAATCTCCACAATATGAGATATACTCAACAATACCCATAATAATCTTCACAATATGATCCATACTAAACAATCTCCACATTGGTGAATATCAAACTACTATTAAGACTTTATGCACGCCAATTCATCCTGGAAACTGGGGAGGTGCAACTCCTGCTTAACATTGAGAAACATGTAACAAGTCCAAGTCCATCATCTTTTATTTTCATCCTTTTGGATGTTCTTGCTTTATCCTAAATACTAAAGATTATTTGAACAAGTTTGATTCTAAAGCACGGAAATGTATTATGTTGGGATACTCATAAAGCTCTAAAGGCTACAGAGTATACAATACAAAAACATTAATTGTGGAAGAATCAATACATGTCAGATTTGATGACAAGCTTGACTCTGAAAAGTCAAAGCTAAGTGAAAATTTTGCATAACTAGAGATAACACTCTGAGGGTCTGAGGAAAAGGCTAAAGAATCTGAATAAGCATAAAAGAGAACTTCAGAAGCTCATGAAGTCACTTTAAACCAGAAAAGATCAAGAACTAGACAAAATGCATATGAAGAATTGATTCTGGGAAACAAAGATGAACCTGTCAGAACAAGATCAACATTCAAGGGATCTGAAGAAACGCTTCTGGGACTAGTATCTCTGATAGAGCCAACATCTTGTGAAGAATCACTTCAAGACAAAGAATGGATTCTGGCAATGAAAGAAGAACTTGATTAATTTGCAAAGAACGATGTCTGGGATCTTGTACCAAAACCCAAGGGAACCCATGTAATTGGAACCAAATGGGTGTACAAAAACAAACTAAATGAAAAAATGGTGAAGTGGTCAGAAACAAAGCACGGCTGGTAGCACAAGGTTATAGTCAACAAGAAGGTATTTACTACAACGAAACCTTTGCTCCAGTCGCCAGGTTAGAATCTATTCGCTTACTTGTATCTTTTGCTGTAAATTATTCCATCAAACTATATCAGATGGATGTCAAGAGTGCATTTATGAATGGATATATTTCTAAAGAAGTGTATGCTCATCAGCCTCCTGGTTTTGAAAACTCATAATGTCCATAACATGTTTTTAGACTGAAAAAATCTTTGTATGGTCTAAAATAAGCTCCTAGAGCTTGGTATGAAAGACTAGGTGCTTTTATTCTAGAAAATAATTTTATCAGAGGCAAAGTTGATTCTACACTCTTCTATAAAAACATCAGAAATTACCTCATGATCTGTCAAATATATGTTGATGACATGATTTTTGGTTCTGCTAATTGTAGCGGGGTATTCGTTACCATTAGAGATATTAACTAAATCCAAGGTAAGCCATACAAGTCGAGTCGCCACCGCACTTCTATTTATCCAAAGGAATGGTTAGAAAGCGAACAAAAACCTAAAAGTTTTATCGAATCAAAAACTAGTAAAAATGTCAGAGATCTGGGTAAGGGGGTTGGTTATGCAATGGGAAGGTTTTAAGCACCCAAAACATCCTAGGTACTCCTAGGGAGCCCTTTTCATAAGTGTTGTTCTAGTCTAAAGGGTGTAGGTATATCTAAAGTACTATTTACTAAAAGGAAGGTTAAAAGAAAATGACTCGCAAGGATGTTACATCCACTGCCTACGTATCTCATCTGAGTATGAGAATCAGAGTCTTCGTAGCTCGGCTACTTATGGGTTAAAGAGAAGTGTGCTCAGTAAGACGTCGTGTCTTATGCCTACGTATCTCATCTGGAATGAGAATCAGAGCAAAACATAGTTCGACTAACTAGGGGTTAAGGATTGCCATCTGAACATGGACTTACAAAAGAGGACACCAGTTGTGTCAAAGGAGGGTGGGCAGTGTGTTCAACGTCCTAGCAGTAGGTGTCGCAGCTCGCTGAATCGAGTCTTAGGCAATTACCTCTTTGCAATAGAACGGACTGACATGCCACAAGATCGGAGACGCACGGAAGGTCTAAAAGTGGGGAAGCTCTGCTCTAGAGTTGTCATGCAATATGGACCTATGTGTTAGGATTTACAAAGGGGAACATCTACCTAATGTTAGCATGCAAATAATAAGGAAATTCTACCTATGTTATCATACAAAGGGTTCTACCTAATGGGTGCTACCTAAACGGAACAAGAGTCGACGGATGGAGCGCGGAGAGGAGTTACGGATAAGGGGTAGATGACGATGCCAGAGGAAATCGACTTACAGGTAGATGGCGATGCCTAAGGCAATCAACTTACAAGAGGATGGATGAATGCGTGTTGGTTCTGTTAAGTTTTGAAAATGATTACTCGACGTTGGATCGAGCTTTTGATCTTATTTTGAAATGGTTATCGGATGTTCGTTTTAATTCTTGTATTAACAGGTGACTAAATAAATAAAGAAATAAATATTATACACTTTATGGGAGAGGGGTACATTTGTTATGAATGGAGATTGTTCATGGCAAACAAACAATAAGAATATATGCCTCATACATCATACAAGTAGGCAACAGTTATCAATCAGATCGGATAAATAAACAATATATAATCAAACCCAAGAATCAAATAATGGATCATTTAAACAATGCATGGGAGTATGAACATGTTAAACAATCAAGCAATAGAAAGCATGAATGAGAGAAACAAGTATAAAAGATAACAGATGAATCAAACAGATGAAAATATACACACGAAGGGTCCACTGAATAATTTAATCAGGAAATGAGGTAAGGACCAAATAAAATCAAGGTAAAAGACCTCTAATATATGGCATATGAGATGAACAAGGGAGGATCAAAAGATCTCTTCAATTGTCATAAGCAATCCCTAAGTCAAACATCGATCATAAAGAAGTCAACTGAAAATTCAAGTCAACTTAAAAAATAACAAATAAATAGCAAATTAATCAAGAAAATTATTTTTAGTTTACGTTTATTTTAATTGACAAGTTTTTGACATTAATTTTTATTTTCTACAGGACCGTGATACGCTGAAGTTTATTAACCACATGCGGAAGATTACTGGCTTGCCTTAGCCGAATGAGGATCGGTTTCAGGCAGCTTTGTCCCTATCTGGGATGAAGGATTTGTGCATGACTGATTATACTACTGAACCACGGGATGCTTGATGCATTTTTGGAGAGATGGAACTCAGAGACCTCGTCATTTCACCTCCTGCTTGGTGAGATGTATATCACACTCGACGATGTCTCGTGTTTGCTACATCTCCCTATTAGGGGGAGACTCCTAGACCATTGGTGGATTCGCAAAGATGAGACATTCGAGATGATGGTATACTATTTGGGGCTAACCCAACGAAGGTGAATGAGGAGTTGGATAGGACCGGGGGGGCTCATGCTCAGTTTGAATACCTGAAAAAAGGTATATATATATATAAAGGAGCTCCAGATAGCACATTAAGCTACTGAGAATGCAAATTTATGTTAGATGTATTTCGTATGATGTCAAAACTAGGATACTTTAGCGTTTATATATATTGGACGGTATCCTCTGAGTCTTAATGGGCATCTTAGCACTATGAAGCATAAAAATATTTTGAAATAAGTTTGAAAAATTTTCATGCATTAAAAACAAGTTTTTATAGGGGAAATAGTCTATGTTTTGACACATACGTGGCATAGGTCGACACCTAGAAGAAAAACTTTTCTATGTGTCAACACATACGGGTTACAGGTCGACACATGTAAGTCATTTTTAAAACCTGTAGATTCTGTTTGATGTGCCGACTTATAGTCCGACACATGACTTACATAGGTCGACATATGCATCAAAAATCTGGAAAATTTGCATTGTTTTATAAACCTCTTGCATTCTTTTTGATTCCAACTTGTATACATATAGATACTTAATGCATGCATTATTTCTAGCAAGGTTCTAGAGTAAACCTACACGAAATCGAGATTTCAAAGAATTCTCATCATCTTCAACCTCATTCTATACATACACATAAATAAACTACACATAATCATTCTTTGTTTGGGTGTCATCTAGAATTGGTTGATAACTTCCAATTTAGGTTGTTGAATTGTAAATTGTAAATTGGGTTGAGATCTTTGAGGATTTAAAATAATAAAACCAAGCTGGAGTTTTACTTAAAGATCAATTAAGGATTCGAAGGTTTTGGACAGGATTACATAATTTGGATCTGACCGAGTGAAGACTTTGAAGAACGGAAGTTTCTTGCAAATGAGTAGCGTGAGACGGTGGATCATATTGGTAAATCTTGGATTACAATAATTCGCAATTTGGATTCAATCGAGTGAAGGCTTTGAAGAACATAAGGTTCTTGCAAAGTAGTTTCGTTAGACGATAAATCAAAATGGCATTGTTGGGTGACTTGATCAAGCTCATATCAAGGGAAGAGAAAGTGGTAGAATCAACATCAAACATAGGATTTGTAGGGATAGATTGTTACATTTCTCTTGTATACTACTTTTGCAAAGTAAGGTCAATTTCATTATCTGAATTCGAGTTCGTGTTCAAATTTATAAGGAACTGTCTACACAAATCCTTGTGTACTCTCTCTATCTCTTTTATATTTCATTTGCAAATTGTTGAATTTATCGATTGTGCGATCAAAATGTTTGGCTAATTTTTTTTTAACCTTTTGAAAGAGGTTTTTTTGAGGTGATCACAATCTATTAGATTGTGGTTGGATTTGAAGAACAACAAAATCATACAAATTTTCAAACGAAATCGATTGCACACAAGGTGTTCGATGATTTGACCCAATAGCATTTTTGTGTATTTTATCATTGGGAATAGTCTCTACTTTTAACATAACATTCAATTGGTTGTGGTTGAAAGTTTGTTGATCAAATTTGTGTTCATTATCATGTTTTGATTGTAATTACACATATCTGAGCTTTTTGATAGCGGTTCGGTTGGACGATTCGATCCAGGTCACTTTTGCTCGCCATAAAAAATTTCAAAATAATTTTCGTTTAAGTTTTTAACTTGGGGTCTATTCACCCATCCTTTAGATCATTGCCTATCGTCTAACAGCTACAGGTGATGACGAGCAAGTTGAGTTCCACATTGTATCATTTGGGCGGTATGGCCGAGTGGTAAGGCGGGGGACTGTAAATCCTTTTTCCCCAGTTCAAATCCGGGTGTCGCCTGATCGACAAGATAATAAAAAAAAAATTCTATTCGATTTCCAGTCTACGAAAAAGAAAACTCTTTCTTTTGGGTAATCCATAGTAAAAGAATTTACTAGCCTGTTTTCCAATTGTTTTAGAGAACGAATCGGGACGGGATAACACATGCTATGAGAGAATACATGTTATATTTGGTTGACACTACGATTTTTATGGACAAGAGTTCCACTTATACAAATTTCATCTACCTATGGTACTTCTAGGATTTTGAATGGATCCATGAGTACAACTTGAGGGCCTCTTATTCGGTCTACTTGTATTCGAAGTTATCAGAGGGTTGCGGATCACGTCTCACTACTCCTTATTTTCCCGAGCGCATCATGTGGCAGTTCAGCTACACTCTGACCATTTCCAGACATCCTGTTGTCTCTGTTTCTCCTGCTTTGACACGTAGACAGATGGATGACATAATTGATGATTATGAAAGTCATCTGGTATCAGAGGAGACGCTAAGTACCATATCCCTGAGCGACTGGAGCTACGTGGACAGGTACATCATATGGTTCTTCAAGGTGTCACATATGTATCTGGTGCATACTGCTCCATGAGATCCACTGAGACTAGCTCATCAGGAGATACTAGAGGAGGAGCAGGCACAGTTAGATCATGATGAGGATGTCTTATCTAGATGCAGTCGCATTGTGGAGATTGCACAGGTAGGCATTGACAGAGATATATCTTCCTTGATGGATCTGATGTTAGGCGGGTCCTAGATGCCATCATGACGGAGGCACGGGAGACATTGATGTATCGGAGACACCATTGAATGGCGGGGAAATTGATGGTTGAGGAGGCAGAGGAAATGTAATCTGACATACATAGTAGTGCAGTAGTATATAGTAGTTGTACTATGGATTGTATTTTATTTTCACCTCTGACTACTTTATCATTATATTCGATTTTATTTATATATGACATTTAGACCATCCGAAATTATATACGTCATTTTTTGCATATGGATTGTATATTTAAATCTTCATCTGAATACACGAAAACAAAATACAATATACACTATTATGTTCTAATAAGTAACAGAGATACATCTCCAAAAAATAAACAAAGAAATATCTCCAGAATATTTTAACATTAACCGAGAATTTGGTGCGTCCAGAGATATATCTCCGAAATCTTAGAACATTTAAATATTTTCACATGATAGTTAAGAAACATAAATATATAGTTAAGAAACATAAAGATATAGGATACATTAAAAAATGACCTTTCTTGAATCTTGTTTGCACGAACTCAAGTTTTACTCAAAAACATAACATCCAGATAGATGCGCCGTTACCCTAATATTAGTGTAAATAGGCAAAATTGATACTTCTCCCTAATCTTATTTTAAAATATGCCTCCTTCAACAATATTACAATGACATACAAGAGTAATAACTACATTTTTTATAAGTAATAACTAACTACATTAGTTATATGCCATGAACAATAATCTAATGGAGAACCATAACACCGCATGAACTTTGACAACATTAGAAAAAGAATCCAGGGACAGGAAAATTTTCTAGGAATCGAGGCAGGATCATATGAATTATACTTTTAGAGCAAATAAATAAAATAGCTCGACACAATTTAATGAATTTACAACATTCCACCCAACCTCCCTAAATTTCATAACTATCACCAATCCTCTGAAATAATTTCTGATCTAGCAATTGATGATACGCTGAAGTTTCTTAACCACATGCGGAAGATTACTGACTTGCCTCAGCCGAATGAGGATCGGTTTCAGGCAGCTTTGTCCCTATCTGGGATGAAGGACTTGTGCATGACCGATTATACTACTGACATATTTATATTTCAATATTTTCTCAATTTATATTTTTATTTTGATTTTCATTACTTTATCATATTAGAAAGTTTTTCTTAACCTTATTTATGATTAAGAATAACTGATTGATTGGATTGCCTTTTGTAATAGTACTTGAGTGTTTATTTTGTCTTTAACCATTCAATTTTCAAACTTCAAATAGCTAATATGTTCGATAATTATTTCAAATTAGCTTAAATACAATTTTGTTTTTCTATTTCAATTTTAAATAAATATCCGTTTCTTAATTTTTATTTCAATATTTTCTCAATTTATATTTTTACTCAAATATTTTATAAACAAAACAAATTATGGAGTATAAGAGGTGTTCAACTTGTGGTAACAAAAAGATCGAGGCCTCATTAACAAAGACCAACAAACTTGCTACATCATCTTAGCGTAAGAAAGGGATTAACAACTCACTTTGACCTTAAAATCTCGACATGATTATTAATTCGAATAAAAAATCACTTTCTAGAAAGACGCTGAATTTGACCCAAAATGTCTAACTTTGCCAAAATTACATCTTCGAACAGAATAGCATTCCTGACAACTCAAATTTCCCAACACACTAAAATCAAAAAGAAACTTTTCAAATCATCTTTGAATAAACTCCTACATCTAGAATTGAAAATAAACTGGTGTTGAAGCAGTGAGTTAGTCTCTTTCACTTCTTCAATTCCCAACCAGCTAGCAACTTGATTCCACACACCTTTTGAGACCTCACACAACATGAATAAATGGAATACGATTTCCTCTGCAGCAAAACATAAAGGGCACACTACATTGTAATCGCCATGAATAATTCATCTTTTACGCAACAAATCTTTCGTTGGTAGCCTATTCAAAATGGACTTCCAACCGAATAATTGAACTTTGCTTGGAATATTTGATTTCTAAATATACACTAAGTCAGTGGTGGTAGCAGCATCTAGCGCGAGATCCACATTCCATAACTTCATCAATTTATCATAATTATAGCCACATTGAAATTGACATTGTTCTGCCAAACAAAAGTACCCTCCATTTCATGAGTAATATTGATGTTTCTGAGTATTTGGTAGAGCTGTAAAAGTTGATTCTGCGTGTAGTAGGAAGAGAATTTGGATTTGTCACAATATTCCAAATCCAGTATCCATCGACCTGAACTCCCATCTTCGCGACCTTCGCATTGTGACCTACAACAAAGCAAAACATGTCCGGAAAAATAGCTGACAGAGAACTGTCGTCGATCCAGCAACCGTTCCAAAATTCGAGTTTTGCTAAAATAGCTTGGTTTATCTAATTTTGACATGAAGCTACATCAGCACCTATATAACATAAGTCTGACCACCGCAAGGATTGATAACGCTTACGAGTGGGAACATAAATGCTAAGGAGTTGTTTGATCAAATCTCCATACCTAAAAACTAACAAACAACCCACAAATTATCTTTCTCGTTCAATATGCACCAATGGCACTTGCTAAGCAGCGCATAGTTGAATGTCTCAACATTTTTCACACTCAATCCTCCCAATTCCTTATGATTTGCTATATTCTAGTATTCATATCATTATATTATGTTTATTTTAATTAAATATTTTATTTGCTGGGAAAAAACTGGTGTAATACCCTTTTCATCTTATATCTTGGATTTGAATTTTATTTAATCTTATAACTTTAAAAAAGGATTATTTGAATCTCTTGAGTGTACAAAATATATCATGCCAGTATCATTTTTAATTTATTAGTTAACATCAATTATGTGAAATATCTTATGCATATGTATTATTATTTATGTCACCATGTATGTCATATGGTTAATTAACAATGAAAAAATCTATAAAAAAAGATTATCACTAAATGTGAAGAAGATGAAAAAGCACATTAAAGATACCAAAAAAAAACTGAAATCCAACCTAGATCCACAATTTGTGCCCTATTTTCATCAAGATTTTGGCCATAACAAAATACCCAAATCCACAATTGATGCACCCTTTCATCAAGCTTTTGGCCACAACAGAAAAATCCATAATTCATGTATGAAGAAGTTGAACATTTATGCATAAATATGATTAACCTAAAAAAATATTTTAGTGATTGATTTTTGTTGCTAAATCGATCACTAAAGTTCAATATTACACATCTTCTGCCACCAAGCGAAAATTGACATTGTTACTAATATTTGGATGGAAATGACTAATGTGGTACTTTTTGAAATTTGAAAGACCCATAAGGTATTTTTAAGTTATGGGACAAAAATGAATTCTGAGTACAAGATACAGGATAAAAAATAGTAAGGAACATTAATTTTAAATGGATAAATAAAGTAATAAATGGTAACTTGTCAAAATAATTATTGATAATAACCATAATATTGTTGTTTCTTATTAACACTGCATTAGGTATTTGAATCCTTATTTTTTACATGTGCAATCGAAATGGATTCTAAAGCATACATTTTAGTTTCTGCCGGTTTGATTAAGAAGATATTCAATACCCATAAAATAACTTTTAATGGTCTATTTTTTTGTCGTTAAATCAGTGACAAAAGTTAATGTTGCACGTCAGTGAAACTTAAAATCAATACTGACATTTGGATGAAAAGTGTTAACATGATATATTTTGAACAATTAAGGGACCTAAATGCTTCTTTATAAAGTTACAGGAACAAAACGAACCTATTCTACAAGATACATAATAAATAAATGATATTAAATAATGTTAGAACAACAACCAATATATAAGATTAAAGATAAACGAAAGTAAAAGACAATGAACATGATCGATCAATCTTTATTAATGCAGTTCGCCCAATGGTGCATACCGCTGCTACTATATAGAAACTATAATTCCCTTTGTTTCTGTCTTTTGAATTAGGATTTAAGTTTTACATACCATATTTATAATACTAGGGTTCAGTTTACCTAAATCATAATCCCTAGTTACCCACAATAAATTGTTGTCTCTATCCATAGTAATCTCCACAATATGAGATATACTCAACAATATCCATAATAATCTCCACAATATGATCCATACTAAACAATCTCCATATTGGCGAATATCAAACTCCTATTAAGACTTTATGCACTCCAATCCATCCTGGAAAATGGGGAGGTGCAACTCCTGCTTAACATTGAGAAACATGTAACAAGTTCAAGCAACACTTGAACTTATCACTGATGACTAGCTTGGTTAATATATCAATTACATTATCTGAAGTATGAACTTTTTGAAGTATATTTGTCCAGATACAAGTAACTCTCTGATATTGTGAACCCTCACATTAATATGCTTGGTCCTGGCAAGATACACTTGATTTTTTGTCAAAAAAATAGCACCATGACTATCACAATGAAACTAAACTCCATCTTGCTCAACACCTAATTTTCTCACCGATCTTATAAGCATAAGGCTTTTTTGGCAACTTCACATGCCTCCATGTACTCTACTCTAGGTGTCGACTTGGCCACTATTAGTTAAATTGATGATTTCCAATAAATAGGTTCACTTGCAAAGTTAAAGACATACCTTGTTGTAGACCTCATATCATACATATCACCAGTGTAGTTTGAATCAACATATCCTACAACTGAAGGATCACCATGTTCACTGCTAAACATGATACCATAACTTATAGTAACCTTCAAGTACCTGAAAATCCACTTGACATCTTCTCAATAACGCTTTCCTGGTTTAGACATAAACTTAGAAACTTGACTTACAACTTGTGCCAAAATTGGTGTAGTGCAAACCATAACATACATTAAACAATCAACAACATTGTCATAACGTACCTTTGACATATACTCGGCTTCTACATATGCATTTGGACATTGATCCAGTAAGATCTTAAAGTGATTTTCCAATGGAGTACTCACTGTTGGGGTAAGCCCTAGAGGCCAATACTTTTGGTACTTGTATTGAATTATTTATTAATAATAAAAGGATTTTTCTTTATTATGTTTGTTTAATAAAGTCCCTAGAAAAGCTAGTCCGTTTAATGTATCAAGTGTGACTTAATCATGAGATCCCATTAAACATAAGGACATTATTCTTAAAGTATTCATAGCCGAGCTTTATTATGAAGTGGGATAATATTAAAGCATTAAGACTATTATGTATATAGACTAATAATCACATCTCATAGATCATGGATAATGAGTTATCAAGTCTTAAACATAGGTATGAATATTATGAGTAATATTTATACTAGATTGACCCGCTATGAGAATACTACATAGAATGTTATGCAAAGTGTCATAAGTTATTCTCATGGTGATAGTTGTAACACCCGACGCCGGAGAGGACAAAGAGTGGTTACATGTTACACCCGAGGGTGAGGGAGTGGTTGTCGGTGCACGAAGCATGACAATGAGACACTCCTAGCAGCTTCTATGGAAAAAATCGAATTCACATCGAAATGAGAGGGATCCTGAGGCTATGCAGGTATGGGACTGCATGGTTGAAGGATGGTTTATAAGGATTAATTGGTACTACCTATACCAATAAGATGCATCTTCTTTTCAATAGCCCGTTCCATAAGAACTCCACAGTTAAGCGTGCTTGACTTGGAGCAATCTTGGGATGGGTGACCTTTTGGGAAGTTTCTCGGAAAGCATGTGAGTGAGGACAAAACATGTTAAAAAGACTCGTGTTGGTTTGTGGGGTCAGTCGGTAATCCTGAAAGCAGTTTGAGGCGTTACAAATGGTATCAGAGCCAGACCTCTCCCAGTACGATGTGGTTCGGGGACGAACCAAGCGGAAGTTGGTGGGCATGTAACACCCGGGGCCAGAGAGGACAGAGAGTGGTTACATATTACACTCGAGGGCGAGGGAGTGGTTGTCGGTGCACAAAGCATGATAATGAGACACTCATAGCAGCTTCTAGGGAAAAAATCGAATTCACATCGGAATGAGAGGGATCCTGAGGCTATGCAGGTATGAGACTGCATGGTTGAAGGATGGTTTATAAGGATTAATTGGTACTACCTATACCAATAAGATGCATCTTCTTTTCGGTAGCCCGTTCCATAAGAACTCCATAGTTAAGCGTGCTTGACTTGGAGCAATCTTGGGATGGGTGACCTTTTGGGAAGTTTCTCGGAAAGCGTGTGAGTGAGGACAAAACATGCTAAAAGACTCGTGTTGGTTTGTGGGGTCAGTCGGTAATCCTGAAAGCAGTTTGAGGCGTTACAATAGTGGTGTATACCACCCTTCGACTTGAAACTACTATGGACCCTAGATGTAGAGTCAGGTGATTTATTGATGATCAAGCATTGTCCGTAACTGGACGACCATAAAGATAGTTGATGGGTCCTACACAAAGCATGTTGAGGGACATGAGTGACCTAGATGGAATTTTCCCATCCTGCATAACAAGATAAATGTCTAAGGGACCAATGTTGAACTGGACAAGGATGAAACGGTCTATGTCTTGTGTTAAATATAGACATAAAGGCAAAAAGGGTAATTATACACACAAGTATTATCACATAAAAAAGATTTGTCAGATCACATAACATTTTCGTGTCTTGGGTAGTAGTGATGTGTTGCTAGATACCGCTCATTGTTTATTATGTTAAATACATGATTTAATATAATTGTCAATGTCGCGAAAACCTACAGGGTCATACACAAAAGGACAAGTTTAGGAGAGAAAGAGTAAATAAGGAACACCATAAGGTATGGTGCACTTAAGTGAATTGTAGAACGTCGTAAGATACGGTGCACTTAAGTAGAATATGAAATGTGGTAAGGTACCACGCGCTTAAGTGATTTTCGATATATCGTAAGATATGGGCCACATACACTTAAGTGGGTTTTTTAGCTTACATCCCACACAAGTGGTTCTATAAATAGAACTCTTGTGCATAAGCATTTGACTTGATGAAATTTCGTTTCTCTCTCTCTCTCTCTCTCTCTCTCTCTCTCTCTCTCTCTATATATATATATATATATATATATATATATATATATATATATATATTATATATATATATATATATATATATATATATAATATATATATATTAATATATATATATCACACACACACACTCAAAACCTTCATTCGTAGTAGCTAGCAATGAGAGTGAAGAAATTCGTTTGTATGGACTGAGTAGAGGCATTGTCACCATTCAACGCTCATGATCACTCCTTAGATCTTCATCAAAGGTTTCAATCGCTACAAGAGTTAACAGTTTCTATCATTGATCATGCCTATTCGTAAGGATCACTAAAGGAAAAAAAATTATGCTGCATTTTGGATCACAATTTTCGTTCTGTGGTATCAGAGCCACTTACGAAACCATGCATTTGATAACTGTTTATTTTCTGTATTAATATGATTAAAAGACAGAATAAATTAAATAATAAACGAGTAATTAAAGTTGGCATCACGTGTGTATGATTTGGATGATTGATGTTGACTATGCTTCGGAATCTGACGTTAGTATTGTGAAGCAACGATACATCGATCGTCCATAGGTTACACAAATGAGATCGATCAATTTATATATGTGATATAAGTAATTCTTATGCAAAATATGGTATATATGATATACTGTTTCTATTTCATTCATTCAAACACTTAATGATTGTTATTCCTTTGAGCGATTAATGGTCATTTGCTTCGGAATTCGACATTAGTATGGTGAAGTAATGACATGTTGATCAAGCATACTGAATTATCCATCGAGGTGTGTTTTGACGGTATGAAATTGTTGCATTAGGGTTCATGACAGTACAAGGTTTGTGTTGTCAAAGAGTTATGCGATTAGGGTTGTGACTGCACAAGAGTTGTGCTTTAAAGTATCAAGTGTTGATGCGAAAAACGATGTCAATTTCAAATGAATTATTCATTAAAATTTTGCATCGGGGCGTTGTCCCTAACAACCCTACAGGGGGCGCTGCCCCATTGACCCCCGGCTAACTCTGTGTAGTGTGATCAATCGTCGAAATTTAATTTGGTTTATTTAATTAACATAATTTAAATTAATAATAATAATGTGTTTATTATTATTGTTTTGTGGTGATCAGTTA
Source organism: Lathyrus oleraceus (assembly GCF_024323335.1). NCBI lineage: Eukaryota > Viridiplantae > Streptophyta > Magnoliopsida > Fabales > Fabaceae > Lathyrus > Lathyrus oleraceus. The sequence goes on along the minus strand of NC_066583.1, from coordinate 169,786,365 downwards.
TGGCCTTATTTTTCCTTTATTTTGTTTTTGGGATTTTAAAATACAGCATACGTGTCGTGCCTCTCTCTTAATCTTTTAATGTAACTTCTTTTCTCATCTCACTTCCTCGTATGTAAAACGAGATTCTTTTATGTAATGTAATGTTAGGAAGTAAAACAAGAATACAATATCAAATGAGGGCAACCTTGAAGATCTTGCTTGGAGAAGCTTAGATCGTTATTAGGTTAGTTTGGGTTCTCTCATTGGCTTGGGGGAACAATTACGATAGGGCCCATAACTGTCTCATTTTGTATGTATGTTAATGCATGTGAGAGACGATTTATATGATAAATAAGCCGGTGAGATCAAAATAATTGTAAATTCTCTCAAATTAAATATTAAGTTTATGCTTTCCAAGTTTTAACACTCATCAAGACTAGTATCGATAATGTAGATTTCGCCTGCGCGAGGTGCATGTTCTATATTAGTAAGGTACAATGGGATAATTGTAATATCCAATTGCTAAAATAATGGGTCAAACTTAACTAAACAAATTATAATAAGATTATATACGTTTAGAAGCAGGAGTTGGAAATGATCCATATGATGGATTGGAATAAGGAGTTATTCACCCGTAAGACCCCAATTTTGGCCCTAAGATCCCTCATGGCATCATAACATTGCATTTGCAAAGCCTCAAGGATCATGAGTGTCTTGGTTCCCTTTGCCTTTGGGTGGGACCTCTTGTGAGTGGTTTGAGATTACTAAGCATACTTGAATTGTATATCACTGCTTTTCTCATTTTATTTACTGACCAAAAGCACAAAAAATATGTCACTAACATTTCTTGTTTGTAGCTTGAGCAATCACAAGGTCCAAAGCTTCTAGGAGATCATGGGTGCAAAGATATGGCCAAGAGAAGATGAAGGCAAGCATGGCAATGGTTCCCAAATATCTCATCCATCAAATATGCCTCCCTAGCATCTCAATTCATCATTTTGATCAAAACAAGTCAAAGGGTTTGAGGTTTGTTCCTCAAGGAAACCCTAATTCATCTGATCACCCACAATACCTTGCTAATGAAGCAACCTAACCCCATGGTCAAATACAATCAAGGGAAGTTCTTTAATTCATCATTTCGTGAATATTTGAACTTATTTGAGTATCCTCAATCATCAATTCATCAAGATATGAGTTGTGGACTTGAGAAGTTGATCAGTCAATTCATCTGACTATTTTGAAATACACTGAGATCTAACGTTTTATGTATTGGTCAAATGGGGATGATCCCAAAATAAAAAATGTTCTTAAGTACAATATGAACAACTTTCATGTTCATCAAAAATTGATTTGAAGCTTGTAAGGTCATCTCCCATTCCAAGACATTATAGGCCATTTTGACTGAAACCCTAATTTTGGGTCAACTTCCCAAGAACATAACTCATTCATTTTTTTATGATTTTGAGCTGGGATCAAATGAATTTGAAATTTTATTGTGTCTAATTCAAATGTTATGTTGAACAAAATTTCAAAATCTCAAAAGAAATACATGTGATAATGCAAAACATTATAGGTCACTTTGGACCAAATGCATTGAAAGGCAAAAAAGTCCAACTTCAAGTGCCCATAACTTCTATATCAAAAATCCAAATGATGCAAAATTTAAGTCCATATTGATTGTCTTGAAACGATCTACAACTTTGGTGTTGGAGGGTTTTCCATTTGAGGCTCGCATAATCAAAACAGAAGGGCTTGAAGTTGATTCATTTTGACAAATTTCTCAAAGGCATGTTTTGCACTATGAACTTCATGGCCTATTTTCATAAATTTCCACACTTCAAATGAGTTTTCGTCCAACATAACATTTGTTCCTTATGTCAAGACCTTTCCAACCATTACCCATATGCTTATGTTTGGATTTTCTAATTGTCATTTTCGAAGAGATGAAGTTTTAGGCACAATTATGCAATTCATGATGAAGCTTCATGCACAAGCCATTGCCTTGCAAACCACACGCCCAAACCTTCTCCAAACAAGCTCAGCATCCATTTGCACCAAGTTTTGGGCCTCACATGCGCCTGTACAGGCCCATGCATGGAGGATCCAATTCTCATGCACACGAATTCTTCATGACTTTGCATCAGCTCCATCTATAAATAGAAGGCATTGCTCACTTCAAAACTCAACCTGAAGGCGCCTGAAACCCTGTTGAATTGATTCCCCAACCTCTCACTAAAGGAACAATCTCAATTTTTCTCTCAAATTTCATATCTAAATTTTGATCTTCTCGATTGAAATTTCAGATCTAAAGTTCCTTAGCCTTCATCCACTTCATCCAGAGATCACACTGCAAGCTTGAACATCAAGAATTCGTGCTCCTAAGTTCTTCATTTCAGAGGTTTACTTCAAACTTGAAGCTCTTCGAATCTCATCATACAGTGCCTATTTCTTGCTATTATTGTGTTCTCTGAAGTCCTCTTCATAGAGGCAATTGTTTTGAGTGCTTAATTGTTGAAATCCATGAAGTTCAGCATGAACACCATATTTTTCTCCTTCTGATTTCTCTTACTATAGGGATCTAGAAGAGAAACTAATGGTACAGGGGTGATGTACATCACCCCAGCTTTCCAATGATATGAGGATCGTTCGTTTCCATTAAGTTTTTAGAACCTGCAACTCTGGCCGGAATCTCCATGTTTGCCGGAGAAGACGGTGGTGTACACCACCGTCCGTTTGCCAGTTTGAATCCCAGTCGTTGATGATGATTTCCAGATTGAATCATGGCTCTTGGATCTTATGACTTTTTTTTAATTCCACATGTTACTCAGTGGACTAAGACCTATGGTGAGCGCGCGCATGTGGAGCGTCGATCCTCCATGTCAATTAATGAAATCCCATCCAACGCCTCTCCTTTTTTCTGATTTTCTTAATTTCTATTTTATTTCTTTTATTTCATTTAACTTCAAAAATTCATAACTCTCTCATTTTTAATCCAAAAAATATGGGACCAATTGCATTATTTCTCTTTTTTATTCTAGTTTCTAAAAATGATTTTTAATATTTTTTATTTCATCATTTGATATTTTTTGTGAATTTTCTTTTTTCTGGCTATTTTTAATTCATTTTTAATAGTTTTTGATATCCAAAAATACAAAAATATTTTCTCAACCTATTTGAATGATGATGGATCTATGAAAAATATTCTCATCAATTTATTAATTGATTTGAGATTTATTTGAGATTTTAGTTCAATTAGGTTATTTTTATTCATTTTTAATTGATTAAAAATGGTTTCTGACTTTTAAAAATGCTGAAATTTTTTGTCAAACCTTGTTTGACCTTGTTGAACTTGGGATAAATCACTTGGACTTTCCAAAGTTGATTTGAAGTGATTTTGAAGTTTGACCTTTCTTTATTATTTTAATTTAAGTTTATTTTGAATATTAAAAAATGCCAAAAATATTTTGTTCATGTCTTGACCTCCAATCTTCATCTCTCTTCTGTTTTTGATTGTTTGACCATGATCCTTAATGTCATTGGTCAACATTTGTGGATTGGTACATTCTATTTCATTTAATGCACTTTATTCTTTCCATTTTCATTATCCATTCTTCTTCTTCTTCTTCTTCTTCTTCTTTTCTTTTTGATCAATGAGTTAAAGGTTGATAAGTTAGCATTGATTAGGGAGGCTTAATCTTCCTTGATTCAAATCTAATCCATGTTGATCAATTGATCAAGTGAATGGCTTTGCATTAAGGATAGGTTGCTTCCTAAATCATGCAAAGGACTTAAACCAATACAAGATCAATTCTCTTCTTCTTTTTGGCATGGCAAGTTGTTGGAACTTGGTTCACTAATCAAGACTTCTAACTTGTGTTGTTGCCTACATTATTATTGACCGGTCTCAGATAGTTGTGACTTCTACATAAGTCCAATTACGATTGCTTAACATATTGCTAAATTTGCCTTATGGCACACTAACTACTAACACTAATCATTAACCATTAACATTTACTTTTTGCACTTTACATTTATGAAATTTACTATTCTTGTACATATTATTCATTTGCTTTTTCCTTTGCTCATTTGAGCACATGTTTATGTTAATTCAATTTGCCTTTTGCTCACTTGAGCACATAATTGTGTATATACTTTTGTGCTTGTGTTTTGTTTGATTGTTGTTGACCACAATGCAAAGAAATGGACAAATAAACTTAGACTTTAGGACTTTCCCTATGCAAAATTTGGAGTCAAAGAGCAACTACGCATTGGGCCTTTAGAGTGCTATAAAAGTCAAAGAGCAACTAGGCGTTGGGCCTTTAGAATGCTTAATGTTGAAAGATGACCTTGAAAGGACCAACTTCTAAACTCTTCTTGTCCATTCCGTGTTTATTTTGCTAGAATCTTTTGATGTGTGTGTTCTTGTGCTAGGGATTCCAACTTGATCCAAATTGAGGAACCATTACCATGAGCTTCTAAGAGAGAGGGACCCAAGATACATTGAGGAGCTTTCCAAGAGTTCATTTGATTGCTTGAGTTTATGCTTGTGTGATTGCTTATTCCAAAGGATGAGAGCTACTTGGATCATCAATATGATCTCAAGAGAGGAACTCCATTTGTGGTTTTACTTCTTATTCCTTACCTCTTGTATGTTTAGGACTTTAGCCATTCTTCTTCTTCTCTCCACTCTAACCCAAGCCAAAACCTTTGTGCAAACATTTAACACTTGTTTTCAACATTAGAAACCTAAGCCTTATGCTTTTGATTTTCAAACTTTTCTTTTCATAACACTTATTTTGAATTGAATCTAAGTCAACTTTGACCATATTTTGTAAATACTTTTCATTGGTAAATATAACCCATTCAAATGTCCTTTTTGTGGTTTCAATGGCCACTTTCTTAATCAAAATTTTCACAATCTTTAGCTATTAGGTGTGAGTTATCCTTGAGGTAGATGTGATGCTCACCTATATCCTTAGTGATGGACAATGAGTCTTCCATGCTTATTATAGGGTTAACCCCTCACTAGCATGTTGAAGCTATCCTCACATGGTAGATTTGTGGTTTTAGGTTGAGTTTTCTCCCTTGGATAACAAAAGACCTTAAGGCTTTTGGACTAATCAATTCACCAACTCATTTTTTGAGATTTTTACCCCGATCTATGAGGTTTTGATCCTAACCTTTTTTTAAGGTGGTACGTAGGCAATGGGTTTATCCATCCAAACACAAATGTAAATAAACTTGTACATTCTCTCCTCATCTCTTCAATCATTGTTTGCACAAATAAATTTTCATAAAATACCAACCTTACAACCAATGTGAAAAGGGTTCCCTAGGAGTACCTAGGATGTTTTGGGTGCTTAAAACCTTCCCATTGCATAACCAACCCCCTTACCCAGATCTCTGACATTTTTACTAGTTTTTGATTCGATAAAACTTTTAGGTTTTTGTTCGCTTTCTAACCATTCCTTTGGATAAATAGAAGTGCGGTGGCGACTCGACTTGTATGATTTACCTTGGATTTAGTCAATATCTCTAATGGTAACGAATACTCCGCTACATCATCTAACTAAAATATTTGAGAGTTGTATTAGATACAATTTGAAGAAGTTCCTACCTAAATAACCTAGTTTTTTGTAATCCGCCTACGCGGACTTAAAACAAAGTGAAATGTGGATCTAAACCCACTAGAAAATTTTCCAACGGGATTTTTTGAATCAAATGGTGAGGGACATTTGTTTTGAGCAAAATAGTGGGAACATATTTAATTAAAGGCCTAATTGTATATGTTATTTTAATGATACTTATATTTTCATATTTTTCGTGTAGATTACCATGACAACAAACACCTCTAACAACATTTTGCGATCAATCATTGATAAGGAAAAATTGTATGGGACAAATTTTCTGGATTGGCATCGAAATCTGAGGATTGTCCTCAAGCATGATAAAAAGTTATATGACTTGGAGGAACCTGTTCCTGAAGAGGAACCTCCTAGTTCTACAACCAAGGCAGAAAGAGATGCTTATAAGAAGCATGCCGATGATGATAATGGAGGTGCTTGCCTCATGCTAACTACCATGAACTCAGAGTTGCAAAAGCAACATGAGAACATGGCAACATTCGATATGATCGGACTGTTGGTGTAAGCCCTAGAGGCCAATACTTTTGGTACTTGTATCGAATTATTTATTAATAATAAAAGGCTTTTTCTTTATTATGTTTGTTTAATAAAGTCCCTAGAATAGCTAGTTCATTTAATGTATCAAGTATGACTTAATCATGAGATCCCATTAAATATAAGGACATTATTCTTAAAGAATTCGTAGTCGAGCTTTGTTGTGAAGTGGGATAACATTAAAGCATTAAGACTATTATGTATATAGATTGATGATCACATCTCATGGATCATGGATAAGGAGTTATCAAGTCTTAAACATAGGTATGAATATTAAGAGTAATATTTATACTGGATTGACCCGCTATGAGAATACTATATAGAATGTTATGCAAAGTGTCATAAGTTATTTGCATGGTGATAGTGGTGTATACCACCCTTCGACCTGAAATCACTATGGACCCTAGATGTAGAGTCGAGTATCTTATTGTTGATCAAACATTGTCCGCAACTGGATGACCATAAAGACAGTTGATGGGTACTCCACGAAGAATGCTGAGGGTCATGAGTGACCTAGATGGAATTTGCCCATCCTGCATAACAGGATAAATGTATACGGGCCCAATATTGAACTGGACAAGGATGACACGGTATATGCCTTGTGTTCAATATAGACATAGGGGAAAAAGGTTAATTATACACATAAGTATTATCACAAAAGGATTTGTCAGATCACATGACATTTTCGTGTCTTGGGTAGCAGTGATGTGTTGCTAGATACCGCTTACTATTTATTATGTTAAATACGTGATTTAATATAATTGCTAATGTCGCGAAAACCTATAGGGTCACACATAAAAGAATGGATTGATGAGAGATAGAGTAACTAAGGAACACCATAAGGTACGGTGCACTTAAGTGAATTGTAGAACATCGTAAGGTACGGTGTACTTAAGTAGAATACGAAATATGGTAAGGTACCACATGCTTAAGTGATTTTGGCATATCATAAGATATGGGCCACATACACTTAAGTGTGTTTTTTAGCTTGCATCCCACACAAGTGGTTCTATAAATAGAACCCTTATGTAGAAGCATTTGAGCAGTTGTAATTTCGTTTCTCTCTCTCTCTCTCTCTCTCTCTCTCACTCTCACTCAAAGCCTTCATTTGTAGCAACTAGTACTGAGATTGAAGGAATCTGTTCGTGTGGACTTAGTAGAGGTGTTGTCACCATTCAATGTTCGTGATCGCTTCGTAGATTTGCATCAAAGGTTTCAATCGCCACAAGAGGCAACGATTCTATCACTGATCATGCCAATTCATAAGGATCACTAAAGGATAAATTTTAAAATTCCACTGCGTTTTTGGATCGCTACTCTCCTTCACGAACACCTGAAGATGCTCTATCAAGAGCAGACAAGGCATGAAAGGTTTAAAGTTTCAAAAGCCCTTTTTCAAGGCAAGTTAGCTGAGGGATCCCCTCTAGGTCCCCATGTGCTCAAGATGATTGGGTATGTGGAGAACCTTGAGAGGTTGGGTTTTCCCCTCGGAAAGGAACTTGCGACTGATTTAATCTTGCAATCATTACTAGAGAGCTTTAGTCAATTTATCCTTAATTTCAACATGAATGATATGGGCAAAACTATACCTTAACTGCTAGGCATGTTAAGAACTCCTTAGAAGAATCTGAAGTCAAAAGGGAAGTCCATTCTAATGATTGAAAATGGAAAGAAACAAAACAAAAGGCCCACCAAGCAGGGTGGTAAAGGAAAAGGCAAGGAAGTTGCCAAACCCAAACCCATTGCTCCTACTTTGAAGCCTAGTGGAGGCATATCAAGGGATGACACTTGCTTCCATTGCGGTAAGACCGGATATTGGAAGAGAAACTGCCCAAAGTACCTGGAAGATAAGAAGAATGGAGTAGAGACTTTAACTTCAAGTATTTTTGTTATTGAAATTAATCTATCTACTTCTGCATCATGGGTATTAAATATTGGATGCGGTTCTCGCATTTGTAGCAATGTGCATGGGCTAAAAAGGAGTATAGATTTGGCAAAAGGTAAAATTAACCTACGAGTTGGCAATGGAGCAAAGGTTGATGCTTTAGCCATAGGAACTTATGTATTGCCTTTACCTAGTTGTTTAATAATTGAGTTAGAGAACTGTTATTATGTACCTGCAATTAACAGGAATATTATTTTCGTTTCTTGTTTGGACAAGTTTTGTTTTTCATTCATAATAAAGAACAATTGTTGCTCCATTTATTTGAATGATATATTTTATGCTATTGCACAAATGAACAATGGGCTATATGTCCTTGATCTTGAAATGCCTATTTATAACATTAATACTAAAAGGACGAAACCTAATGAGTTAAATTAAACTTACCTTTGGCATTGTCGATTAGGCAACATAAATGAGTAACGCATTTCCAAACTCCATAAAGATGGACTCTTGGACTCTTTTGATTATGAATCATATGAGACATGCAAATCTTGTTTAATTGGAAAGATGACAAAGTATTCATTCACAAGAAAAGGTGAAAGAGCTAATGATCTTTTGGCCCTCATACATACTGATGTATGTGGACCACTGAACATACCAGCCAGAGGTAGTTTTCAGTATTTCATCACATTCACTAATGGTTTCAGTAAATATGGTTATGTGTATTTATTGAAACATAAATCTGAGTCCTTTGAAAAGTTCAAGGAATTCAAAAATGAAGTACAAAACCAACTAGGTAAAAATATTAAAACTCTTCGATCAAATTAAGGTGGTGAATATTTAAGCCTAGAGTTTGATGACCATCTGAAAGAGTGTGGGATTCTATCCCAACTTACTCCTCCTAGAACACCCCAATGAAATGGTGTATCTGAGAGAAGAAATTGAACCTTATTAGACATGGTCCGATCCATGATGAGTCACGCCGATCTTCCAAACTTCTTTTGGGGACATGCACTATTGACAGCAACTTACACACTTAACCATGTTTCATTCAAAAAGGTTGAGAAGACACCATATGAGATATGGAGTAGTAAGAAACCACATATGTATTACATGAAGATTTGGGGTTGCGAAGTTTATGTGCAACGACAAATTTCAACTAAACTTGAGCCCAAATCTAACGAATGCTTATTTGTGGGGTATCCTAAAGAAACAATAGGGTATTACTTCTACAATCCTTTTGAGGGCAAAGTGTTTGTCGCTCAAACTGGAGTTTTCCTAGAAACATATTTTATTTCCAAAGGAATCAGTGGGAGGAAAGTAGAGCTTGAAGAAATTCAAGAATTGCAAAATATTGATACACCTATGGAGGAATTAAAGTAGGAAACATAAGTAGTTGTGGAAGAGCAACCTACTTAAGTGGAACAAGACCAACGTAGGTCAAGCATGATACGTCACCTACCTGAGAGATATGGATATCTCATAACTGATAAAGGTGATGTATTACTCATGGATCAAGATGATCCTGTGACCTACCAAAAGGCCATAACCGGTCATGAGTCTGAAAAGTGTCTAGAAGCCATGAAATTTGAAATGGATTCCATGTACACAAACCGGGTTTGGACCTTGTTAGAGCCTCCTGTAGGAGTTAACCTTATAGGATGCAAGTGGGTCTTCAAAAAGAGGACTGACATGGATGGTAAGATACATACCTACAAGGCAAAACTAGTTGCAAAAGGATATAAACAAATTTATGGGGTTGACTATGATGAAACCTTTTCACCAGTTGCAATGCTTAAATCTGTTCGGATTTTACTTGTTATCGATGCATATCATAATTATGAAATATGGAAGATGGATGTCAAAACTACTTTCCTTAATGGGAATCTTCTTGAGGATGTGTACATGACACAGCCTGGAGGATTTGACATACCAGAAGAAGCCCAAAAGATATGCAAGTTACAAAGATCAATTTATGGATTGAAGTAAGCTTCCAGAAGCTTGAATCTTTGTTTTGATGAAATGGTAAAACAATACGGATTCATCAAGAATGAAGATGAGCCTTGTGTCTACAAGAAGGTTAGTGGGAGCATGATCGTCTTCCTGGTATTATATGTAAATGACATATTACTCATTAGAAACGATGTCTCTACCCTGCAACAAGTAAATACTTGGTTGGGGAAATGCTTTTCTATGAAGGACCTAGATGAATTAGCCTATATATTAGGAATCCGGATCTAATTGATTAGGCGATTGATTCACCAAATATACACTTTATTCATCCGTAAATGCAAATTCAAAACCTTGATTCAACATCGAGTATTTTATTAAATTGAAACGAATGCACTTTAATTATATCTTGAACCTAATTTAGAAATGAAAAGGAGGATGGTTTCGAATACTCTCCTCGATTGTTTGAGTACGAGTTCCCTTTCTCGATTAGCCAAACAATTGTCATTTCTCTTAAAAACTTCTAAACCAATTAAATAAAATCATTTTCATAATAAACTAAATGAAAAGGGAGATCGTCTAAAGCCTCCGATTCCTCTCCTCGAATACTTGGATACGAGTTACCTTACCCGATTATTTGAGTATTCATTGTTTATCTAAAAAATATCAACCATACGTAAATCCATTTTTATAACAAATTATATGAAAAAGGGGATGGTCTCTAGCCTTCATTTCCTCCTCTTGAATACTTGGATACGAGTTGCCTTACTCGGCCATTTGAGTATTCATCATCCATTTAAAACACCTTAATATCATCAAATCCTTTTACAATTAAAGATGAAAAGGGAGATGGTCTATATCATTTGATTCCTCTCCTTGGTTGTTTGGATACGAGTTCCCTTACTCGACCATTCAAGCAATCGTCATCCAATAAAACTTCTCAATACACCAAACCTATCTTTTTCTCTCCCCCGTGTGATCGAAAACCTTTTCAAAAAGAACATTGTCTAATCACTTCTAATACACATAATAAAATAGTGCTTAGGCCCCCGCCGAGAGTAGACAAGCCAATGTTTAGCCTTTAGAACATGATCTAAATAGTTATTCATTAAAAAATGTCAACAAACCATAGTTCCCCAAACTACAAATGCTCTGATTTCCTTATTGCACTATAAGGATACGTAGGCACGAGATTGCGAGATCTTGGCGAGCACACTAATAAAAAACCTCCATTTTCCCATTTTGAGGTTTCCTTTCATTTCTCTTTTCAATATTTTTATCTCTCAAGGAAAACAATTAACATTAGCTAACATTTAAATCGCAAATTAGATTAAAAGATTCTCGTTGAGTACAACGAACGTGAGGGTGCTAATACCTTTCCCTTGCGTAATCGACTCTCAAACCCTAATATGGTTGCGACAACCATCTTATTTCTTTTTAAAGTTTTTATCGATATTTTCCTATTCCCTCAATAAATAAAGTTCAATGGCGACTATGTTCGAACATATTTTTTCCGTGAACATCGTGAAGGATCGTATTTTTCGAGGTACAATAGGAAGAAGTTGGTTTCTTGTCTACTAAAGAGTTGAAAGAGATTTTGGAAGAGGACGCTCAAGTGTTTGTGTTGTTCGTGATGTTATCTGCTAAGAATCAGGTGGTGAGTGATGAATTGCAGGTAATGCAATATTTTCCAAAGGTGTTTCCAGATGACATTTCAGATGTACCGCCAGAGAGAGAGATGGAGTTTTCTATTGATCTTGTCCCTGGTACCAGGCCTGTTTCTATGGTATCATATAGGATGTCTGCATCGGAGTTAGAAAAGTTGAAGAAACAATTAGTATATCTTCTAGATAAGAGATTTTGAGACCAAGTCTATCGCCTTAGGGAGCTCTGATGTTGTTGGTAAAGAAGAAAGACGATAACATGAGGTTGTGTGTGGATTACCGACAGTTGAATAAAGTGACGATTAAGAACAAGTATCCACTTTTGAGAATAGATGACTTGATGGATCAGTTGGTGGGTGCACAAGTGTTTAGCAAAATTGATTTGAGGTCAGTTTACCACCAGATCAGAGTGAAGGATGAAGATGTACAGAAGACGATGTTTAGAACTCGATATGGACACTATGAGTATTTGGTGATGTTTTTCGGTGCTTCTAATACACCAGGAGTATTTATGGAGTACATGAATCGTATCTTTCATACTTATTTGGATCATTTTGTTGTGGTATTTATTGATGACATTATGATCTATTCTAAATCAGAAGAAGTACATGTTGAGCATTTGCGAGTTGTATTGCAAGTGTTGAAGGAGAAAAAGATTTATGCTAAGTTATCAAAGTGTGAATTCGGGTTGAAAGAGGTTAGCTTTCTTGGTCATGTTATTTCATGTGGTGGTATTATTGTGAATCCATCTAAGGTAGATGCAGTTCTACAATAGGAGGCTCCGAAGTTAGTGACAAAGATTAGAAGCTTTTTGGGCTTGGCTGGTTATTACCGCAGGTTTATTGAAGGCTTTTCTGAAATTCTAGTTATCAGACTTTCGATGTCACACGGGTTGTTATGACATCCAATTCTGCGCAGACAAGAATTATGCAGAACTTAAAAGTAAGTGCAGTAAATAACACAAGTAATTGTTTACCCAGTTCGGTCCAACATGACCTACGTCTGGGGGCTACCAAGCCAGGGAGGAAATCCACTATCAGTAGTATTAATTCAAACCTTAAACCAACTGTTTAACCCTATCACTTAATACCTACCCAATGCAATTTCAATCTTACACTAAGATCAGAGTTCCTACTCACTCCCCCTCAATCACCTCAGTGATTACAACCTTTAATTAAGATTAAAGACAATTGTGAAGTCACACTTCAAACAACTCTTGATTGTGCTTAACAACTTTAATCAAGATACACAGCACTCACGCTTAAAAGCTTAGAGTGACACAACACTTACAACTCAATGGACACCCTATACCAATGCAATCATCTCAGTGATAATAGCTTGGCTTACAAGTTACGTCTAATACAAGACACACAAAAATACAGCAGTGAAGTATACTGGACAAATAAAATCTTCACGCCTAAAACCCCTAGTTCTGAATGAAGGATTGCCATCCTTTTATATTGCAGCACTTGGGCCTTGTACTTGTATTTTCCTAAAATTAAGGTCACGCGTGTTCCCCTAAATTCCACATCTAGGTTACTAACAAATAGGCTATTTGTTAGGTTCATTAATTGTAGCTTGGTTGTTGGTTTCCTGGATTTTTGCTCAGCTGTTGAATCCCTGAAGAATAGCCTGAGAAAAATGCTGAAACAGAAAAATTAAACAACCTACAATATAGCATACGCTGTCAGGAATGAATGTCACAACATTCAGTTTGACGTCCAAATCATAGACCATATGCTAAGTCTGTTTTTTCTGAAAATAGACTGTACAAATTTGCTGTACTGTACAGAACCAATCTGTCCATACTTCAGTATCAGCGTACATTTATAAATGTCAAAACATCCAATTTGACATTTATACATAGAGCCTTACATCAGGTCTGTTATCATCTTGATAAGCAGACTGAGCTGCAAACTAAAATGTAGCAGAAAACCAATCTGCCTATTTTTCAGTATATGTTGTCAATGATGAATGTCATAACATCCAGTTTGACATTCAGACAGTAGACCTTATGCCAGGTCTGTTATTTCCTTGATAAACAGACTGAACATAAATGTTGAGTTATAGCAGAACACCAACTGTTCTATTCCTCAGTATCTGCTGACAAGGATGAATGTCATAACATCCAGTTTGACATTCAATAAATCCTGTATTAGCTAAACCTGCAGTATACTACTCAAGTATGTCATGACATCAGCCAAGACATCAGAGTACAACCAGATATTCTAACATATAGTGCAGTTAAACAAACATCTCCACAACATGTCATGTCATAAGTCAAGACTTTAGAATCCAGCTAGTGTTTTACCATACAATGCAGCCAATTAAACATCTACAAACTCCCCCTTTGGAATTTTTTTGGCTAAAACACTTTGGTCTCACAACAGAGTCCATAGCAGCGGAAATCACACATCTAGCAGGAAATTAACCTAGCTAATACACTCAGAGTAGCAGCACACTCACACAGATGGAAGTTAAATAAAAACCTCACATAGCAGCACACATACAGAAGTTAAATAAAAACTTCTAATTGCAGCACACATACAGAAGTTAAATAAAAACTTCTAATTGCAGCACACATAAACACACTCACACTCATAGAAGTGGAACATCAACTGCAGCACAACCTCTGGAGTAGAGGATCTTGAATTTCTGTCTTAATATCTGTTTAACAAAACACTTTGTTGTCCTGGGGCATCACAAGTGTTACTCCCCCTTTTTGTCAAAAATGTTGCCAAAGCAACACTTTAAATTACAGACCAACATAACAGAAACAAAATTACACACACAAATGACAGAATTACTGACTTGATTTTACTTCACAGTTTCAATCAAGACATCACCCGCTTGATCTTGCTTCACAGCTTTAATCAAGTAGTCACACATTCTTGCTTTACACCCATATCAGATGCCATGACGTTGAGTCTGACATCTTGAACCACTCCTGCATGAACACTTTCTTGAAGTCCAGCAGACACATAAGCCTACCTATGTTAGGATATCCCCTTAACATCTTGTTACTACACTTGCAGCAAGTAACATAGCTGTGAACTGTTGTCCAGTCATAGCACACTTTCAATTGTTTAATAGGTTGAGATATTAAACAATACATCCCAAACATCATTGGTTGCTATAAGTCCTCAGAGAGGCATATTCCCAGTTTGCCCCTTAAGTTTTCAAACTGAGTAGCATCCAGAGCCTTTGTAAATATGTCAGCCAGTTGAAGTTCAGTGGCTACATGTTCCAAGGTAATCACTTTGTCTTCCACCAGATCTCTGATGAAGTGATGTCTAATGTCAATATGTTTGGTCCTGCTGTGTTGGATGGGATTCTTGGAAATATTGATGGCACTGAGATTATCACAGAACAATGTCATGACATTTTGAAAGACATTGTACTTAGTAAGCATCTGTTTCATCCACACCAGTTGGGAACAACTGCTTCCAGCTGCTATGTATTCAGCCTCTGCAGTGGACAGAGATACACAATTCTGCTTCTTGCTGAACCATGATATGAGATTGTTTCCCAAGAAGAAACATCCTCCTGATGTGCTTTTTCTGTCATCAACACTCCCAGCCCAATCAGCATCACAATACCCAGATAGGACAGGCTCAGAGCCATGAGAGTATAGCAAACCATAGTCATAAGTCCCATTGATATACTTGAGAATCCTCTTGACTTGATTCAAGTGGCTCACCTTGGGCTCTGCTTGGTATCTAGCACACACTTCAACTGCATAGGAAATGTCAGGTCTGCTTGCAGTTAGGTATAGTAGACTACCTATCATGCTTCTATACAAGCATTGATCAACACTGGGCCCTCCATCATCTTTGGTTAACTTTAAATGAGTAGGTGCAGGAGTTCTCTTGTGCCTAGCATTATCCATACCAAACTTCTTAACTATGTTTTTGGCATACTTGCTTTGGGAGAGAAACATAGAATCCTCCATTTGGTTGACTTGCATTCCAAGAAAATAAGTCAGTTCCCCAACCAGACTCATTTCAAACTCAGATTGCATATGGTGAACAAAATGTTTCACCATTTGCTCTGACATTCCACCAAAAATAATATCATCCACATAGATTTGGGCAATCATGATTTTTCCATCTTCATCCTTCACAAACAAGGTCTTATCTATCCCACCTTTTCTGTATCCATTAGAGGTCAGAAATTCAGTCAACCTTTCATACCAAGCTCTAGGTGCTTGCTTCAACCCATACAAGGCTTTCCTCAACTTGTACACATGTTTAGGTTGGTTAGGATCACAAAACCCTTTAGGTTGTTCCACATAGACTTCTTCATTTAAGTAGCCATTTAAAAATGCACTCTTCACATCCATTTGGAACAATTTGAATTTCAGAATGCAGGCTACACCTAATAATAATCTGATTGACTCAAGCCTAGCAACGGGTGCAAACGTCTCATCAAAATCAACCCCTTCAACTTGAGTATATCCTTGAGCCACTAGTCTTGCTTTATTCCTAGTGATTACTCCTTTCTCATCAGACTTGTTTTTGTAAATCCACTTGGTACCAATGATATTAGTCCCTTCAGGTCGTGGAACTAGCTCCCATACTTCATTCCTTTTAAACTGCTCCAGTTCATCTTGCATGGCATTGATCCAATATTCATCAGTCAGGGCTTCTTTCACATTTTTTGGTTCAACCTTGGATACAAAACAGGAATTTGAGCTAATTTCCCTTGATCGGGTAGTCACACCACTATTGGGATCTCCTATGATAAGATCCTTAGGGTGGTCTTTCTGAATTCTGATAGATGGCATTTTGGTGGGTGCATCTACCTCACATTCAGGAGGAGTCTCCTGTACTTCTTCAGACTTGACAGGTATGTCTGTTGGAGAATCAAGGAATGTTCCAACATCCTCTATGACATCGATTCCTTCCTCTTTATCATCCACAATAACATTTATGGATTCCATCAGGACATTGGTCATGTAGTTGAACACTCTGTAAGCTCTGCTGTTAGTTGAGTATCCTAGGAATATCCCCTCATCACTTTTGGGATCCATTTTCCTTCTCTGTTCACGATCTGTGAGAATGTAGCATTTACTTCCAAAAATATGAAAGTACTTCACAGTGGGCTTTCTGCCTTTCCATATTTCATACAGAGTGGAAGAGGTTCCTTTTCTCAAGGTAACTCTATTGTGAACATAGCAAGCTGTATTCATAGGTTCAGCTCAAAAGTGCATAGGGAGCTTCTTTGCATGAATCATAGCTCTGGCAGATTCTTGAATAGTTCTATTTTTCCTTTCAACTATCCCATTCTGCTGAGGATTTATAGGAGAGGAGAACTCATGACTTATTCCTTCAGACGAGCAAAACTCATCAAACTTGGAATTTTTGAACTCCGTACCATGATCACTCCTAATTCGGACAATACCACTGTCCTTTTCCCTTTGAAGTCTGATGCACAGTTCTTTGAAGACATCAAATGCATCTTAATTTTCTCTGATGAAGCTTATCCAAGTGTATCTGGAGTGGTCATCAACCACCACATATGCATATCTCTTTCCACCCAGACTTTCAACCTGCATAGGTCCCATTAAGTCCATGTGCAACAGTTCCAGAATTCTGGAAGTTGTAGGATGTCCCAGCTTCGGGTGTGACATCTTGGTTTGCTTGCCAACCTGGCATTCTCCACAGACTCTTCCTTCATCAATAAGCAACTTTGGGATTCCTTTAACTGCTTCCTTGGATATGATCTTTTTCATTCCCCTTAAGTGGAGATGACCAAGGCATCTATGCCACAGCTTCACCTCCTGTTCTTCCTTGGCTGAGGAGCACATTGTGGAAAAGTTTGAGAGCTTAGGTTCCCACAGATAACAGTTATCTTTGGATCTGGATCCTCTCATAACTTCTTGATTATCTCCATTTGTCACAACACATAGCTCCTTAGTGAACTGAACATAGTATCCTTGATCATACAACTGGCTTATGCTAATGAGGTTGGCAGTCAGTCCTTTTACTAACAACACATTATTTAGTTCTGGGACTCCAGAGCAGTCCAGCTTACCCACACCTTTTATTTTTCCTTTAGCACCATCACCAAAGGTCACATAGCTGGTAGTGTGAGGTTGTATATCCACCAATATATTCTCCATACCAGTCATATGTCTTGAGCAGCCACTGTCAAAGTACCAGTCTTCTCTGGTGGATGCCCTTAGAGCTGTGTGAGCTAACCAAGCATATCATTGTTGTTTCTTGATGGGGGCATTATGCCTATATGCCTTATGCTTAGGTCTGACATGGGAGGCTTGGTTAGGATAACCATGCAGCCTGTAGCAGAAGACTTTTATATGGCCAAACCTACCACAGTGATGAGATCTCCATCGCTGAAATTTCTTCTTCTGATGGTTACTCATCCTGGTTCCCTGATGTTGAGACATCGGGTGTGACCTCCGCTTGAATTTTTGAACTTTAGCTTTTGAGCGTTTGAGTTCAGCTGAGGATTTTTTCACAAAGCCTAAACCAGACATGGTTCCAGACTTCTGTCCCACCTTTAGGATCTCTTCCAAGGAGTCTGTTCCTTTATTGAGCATTCTGATGGATTTTGTCATTTGCTCCAGCTTGGAGGTCAGCAAGATTATCTCACCATTTAGACCATCTATGACTGTCAGATGCTTCTGTTTCTCATCCTCCAGCTCCTTGATGAGATTCTTCTGCTTTTCTCCTTGTCCACGCACTTCTGCACTGGTGACACATAGCTCCTTATATGATGCAGCAAGTTCATCAAAGGCCAGTTCATCTGCACTTGAGTCATCATCAGTGGCACAAACACCAGTTAGTGCACTGACATGTTTAGCAGATTCTCCTTCAGATTCACTCTCAGAATCTCCCTCTGACCATGTTACATATAACCCCTTCTTTTGCATCTTAAGGTAAGTAGGACATTCAGCTCTAATGTGTCCATAACCTTCACAACCATGACACTAGATCCCCTTGCCTTGGTTGAACTTTTCTTCAGAAGTTGATCTTTTCCTGATGTCAGACGAGATGTTCTTGACATTTGATCTACCTCTTTGATCAATCTTCTTCACGAACTTGTTGAACTGTCTCCCAAGCATGGCCATGGCTTCTGATATGCTTTCATCACCTCCAGTATATCCTGCTTCTGACTCCTCTTTAGTATTTGATACAAAAGCTACGCTTTTGTTCTTCTTTTCAACATTCTCACACAAGCCCATTTCAAAGGTTTGGAGAGAACCAATGAGCTCATCCACCTTCATGTTGCAGATATCTTGAGCCTCTTCTATTGCAGTGACCTTCATGGCAAATCTCTTAGGTAATGACCCGAGAATCTTTCTTACAAGTTTCTCTTCAGCCATTTTCTCACCTAAGCCACCAGAGGTGTTTGCAATCTCAAGAATATTCATGTGAAAGTCATGAATAGTCTTATCCTCTTTCATCCTCAGATTTTCAAACTTGGTGGTCAGCATCTGAAGTTTGGACATCTTCACCTTGGAGGTACCTTCATGAGTTATCTTAAGGGTATCCCAAACTTCCTTAGCCAGCTCACAGTGGTGCACCAGCCTGAAGATGTTCTTACTGATTCCATTGAACAATGCATTCAAGGCCTTAGAATTTCCAAGGGTTAATGCCTCTTGCTCCTTGTCCCACTCTTCTTCAGGAATTTGCACACTGACTCCATCTTCACCTGTCTTCGTTGGATGTTCCCATCCTTTGTTGACAGCTCTCCAGACTTTGCTATCTAGAGACCTTAAGAAGGCTATCATACGAGGCTTCCAGTCATCATAGTTAGAACCATCCAACATGGGTGGTCTATTTGAGTGTCCTATATCCTTGTCCATGGTACTAGAAAGTAACTTCCCTAGATCTCACCCAGAAATTAACAGGTAGGGTACCTGCTCTGATACCAATTGAAATTCTAGTTATCAAACTTTCGATGTCACACGGGTTGTTATGACATCCAATTCTGCGCAGACAAGAATTATACAGAACTTAAAAGTAAGTGCAGTAAATAACACAAGTAATTGTTTACCCAGTTCGGTCCAACATGACCTACGTCTGGGGGCTACCAAGCCAGGGAGGAAATCCACTATCAGTAGTATTAATTCAGACCTTAAACCAACCGTTTAACCCTATCACTTAATACCTACCCAATGCAATTTCAATCTTACACTAAGATCAGAGTTCCTACTCACTCCCCCTCAATCACCTCAGTGATTAAAACCTTTAATTAAGATTAAAGACAATTGTGAAGTCACACTTCAAACAACTCTTGATTGTGCTTAACAGCTTTAATCAAGATACACAACACTCACGCTTAAAAGCTTAGAGTGACACAACACTTACAACTCAATGAACACCCTATACCAATGCAATCATCTCAGTGATAATAGCTTGGCTTGCAAGTTACGTCTAATACAAGACACACAAAAATACAGCAGTGAAGTATACTGGACAAATAAAATCTTCACGCCTAAAACCCCTAGTTCTGAATGAAGGATTGCCATCCTTTTATATTGCAGCACTTGGGCCTTGTACTTGTATTTTCCTGAAATTAAGGTCACGCGTGTTCCCCTAAATTCCACATCTAGGTTACTAACAAATAGACTATTTGTTAGGTTCATTAATTGTAGCTTGGTTGTTGGTTTCCTGGATTTTCGCTCAGCTGTTGAATCCCTGAAGAATAGCCTAAGAAAAATGCTGAAACAGAAAAATTAAACAACCTACAATATAGCATACACTGGCAGGAATGAATGTCACAACATTCATTTTGACGTCCAAATCATAGACCATATGCTAAGTCTGTTTTTCCTGAAAACAGACTGTACAAATTTGTTGTACTGTACAGAACCAATCTGTCCATACTTCAGTATCAGCGTACATTTATAAATGTCAAAACATCCAATTTGACATTTATACATTGAGCCTTACATCAGGTCTGTTATCCTCTTGATAAGCAGACTGAGCTGCAAACTGAAATGTAGCAGAAAACCAATTTGCCTATTTTTCAGTATATGTTGTCAATGATGAATGTCATAACATCCAGTTTGACATTCAGACAGTAGGCCTTATGCCAGGTCTGTTATTTCCTTGATAAACAGACTGAACATAAATGTTGAGTTATAGCAGAACACCAATTGTTCTATTCCTCAGTATCTGCTGACAGAGATGAATGTCATAACATCCAGTTTGACATTCAATAAATCCTGTATTAGCTAAACCTGCAGTATACTACTTAAGTATGTCATGACATCAGCCACGACATCAGAGTACAGCCAGATATTCTAACATACAGTGCAGTCAAACAAACATCTCCACAGCATGTCATGTCATCAGTCAAGACATTAGAATCCAACTAGTGTTTTACCATACAATGCAGCCAATTAAACATCTATATTTTCAAAGTTGACACTTCCATTAACGCAATTGACCTGCAAAGGTAAACTGTTTATGTGGGAAGTTTGTTGTGAGAACATTTTCGTAGAGCTGAAGAAAAGGTTGACTACAACTTTGATTTTGATTTTTCCTGAATCAAATGAATCGTTTGTAGTGTATTGTGATGCTTCATTAATGGGGTTAGGTGGTGTGCTAATGCAAGATGGCAAGGTTATGGCTTATTCTTCATGATAGTTAAGGATTCTTGAGAGGAACCATCCTACTCATGATTTGGAGTTGGTTGTGTTGGTGTTCATGTTGAAAATTTGAAAGCGTTATCTCTATGGTTCCAGATTTGAAGTGTTTAGTGATCATAAGAGTTTAAAATACTTGTTTGATCAGAAGGAATTAAATATGAGACAATACAGACGTTTAGAATTCTTAAAGGATTACGATTTTGGCTTGAATTATCATCTCGGTAAGGCGAATGTCGTGGCTGATGCTTTAAGTCGTAAGTCTTTGCATATGTTTGGTATGATGGTTAGAGAGTTGGAAATGATTGAACTGTTCAGAGACGTGAGTTTGGTCTGTGAGCTGACACCGCAAAGTGTGATGTTGGGTATGTTAAAGATCAACGATGATTTTCTTAATAAAATTAAAGAGAGTCAGAAGTTGGATGTGAAGTTGGTGGACTTAATGGTTGGAAGTAATCAGATTGAAAGTAATGATTTCAAAGTGGATGAACAAGGTGTGTTGAGGTTCAAAGACAGAGTTTGTATTCCTGACAAAGTTGAGTTGAAGAATATGATTTTGGAAGAAAGTCATCGAAGTAGCTTGAATATTCATATATGAGCTACTAAGATGTATCATGATCTGAAGAAGATCTTTTGGTGGTCTGGAATGAAGTGAGATGTGACTCAGTTTGTTTATGCTTGTTTGACTTGTCAGAAGTCAAAGGTTGAACATTAGAAACCTGGAGGGTTGATGCAACTGTTGGATATTCCAGAACAAAAATGGGATATCATTTCTATGAATTTTGTGACGGGGTTACTGAATACTCCAAGAGGGCATAATGCCATTGGGTAATTGTTGATAGACTGACGAAGTCAGACCATTTTATTCCGATTAATATCAGTTTTCCTAAGCAGAAGTTGGCGGAGATATATATCCGTGTGATTATGAGGTTGTGTGGAGTTCTGTTGAGTATTGTGTCGCTAGAGATCTGAGGTTCACATCCAAATTTTGGGAGACTTTGCAGGAAGCTTTGGGTTTGAAGCTGAGGTTGAGTTCAACTTATCCTCCGCAGATCGATGGTCAGACAAAGAGGATCATTCAATCATTAAAGGACTTGTTGAGAGCTTGTGTTCTCGAGCAAAGAGGTGCTTGGAATGGTCATTTATCGTTGATTGAGTTCAATATAATAATAGTTTCCATCCTAGTATCAGAATGCCACCTTTTAAAGCCTTGTATGGTCGAAGGTGTCAGACACCTTTATGTTGGCATGAATATGGTGAGAGTGTAGTGCTTGGACCTGAGATTGTCCAACAAACTACTAAGAAGGTGAAGTTGACTCATGAGAAGATGAAAGCTTCATAGAGTAAGCAGAAAAGCTACCATAATAAGAGGAGAAAGGATCTTGAGTTTCAAGAGGGAGACCATGTATTCTTGAGAGTCACTATGATGACCAGTGTATGACGTGCTTTGAAGTCGAGGAAGCTTACTCCTCAATTTATTGGTCCGTATCAGATATTCAGGCGAGTTGGACCTATTGCTTATAGAGTGGCGTTGCCATCGAATTTGTCAAATCTACATGATATATTTCATGTTTCACAACTTCAGAAGTATGTTCTAGATCTGTTACATGTGATTTCGATGGATGATATTCAGTTGAGGGATAACCTTATAATTGAGGCCTTTCCTATAAGGATTAATGATCGAGAAATGAAACAGTTGAGAGGCAAAGAGATTGCTCTCATGAAGGTAGTATGAGGAGGCATTGTCGGAGGAAGTATGACTTGGGAGTTGGAAAGCATGATGCGAGAGTCGTATCCAAAGTTGTTTGCATTAGGTAATTTTCGAGGACGAAAATGTTCTAAGTGGATTTTATTTAAATTATTTTTCGTAATTATTTATATGATAGTTGTGGCTGTGTTTTGCTGATTGGTGTTTTGATGAGTTATGTACCCTTGATGTGGGGTAGTTGCCTTATAAATTAAGGTGTTGGAGAGTGTGTGAGCAAAAGTGTAGAAAGAATGATGTGGTGAGTAAAACTAATTAACTATTTTAGTTATTATTTAATTAGTTAATATTATTTGAATATTAATTTAATTAGTTAATTGAGTGGGTTATTATTATTATTATTATTATTATTATTATTATTATTATTACTATTATTAATATTATTATTATTATTAGAAAATTAGTGATAATATAATAAGTTAATAAAATAATAAGAATTATAATAAAAATAGAAAAGGCGATTGAGGGATAAAAACTCAGAGAACGTAACATTTGGGAGAAAGGAGAATAAAATGAGAAAGGGAGAAGAAGAGGCTAGGGCTCAAGGGAAGAACTCACCATTATTTGAAGGTCAAAGAATCTATTACTAGGAACTCTAAGGTAAGGACGGGGTTCTGATTATCTAAGGGTTAACATGATGGTGGTGGGTAGGTTATGCCATGTAGGTTTTATGTTTTTCTTCTCTATGTTCATGATCATGGTGATATTTGTTAATTGTTGAATTGTTTGAATGATGAATTGTTGCTGTTAGAATCATAAAATTGATTGGATCAGTTGTTGTCAATGTTGTGTGATTGATGTTGTTTCGGGTCAGAGTCAGAACTGAGTTATGAATGTTTTTTTGTGTAAATAAGTTGGGGTTTTGAACTTTGGAAAAATGATTTTTCGTGTTAAAATATGGTGTAAGTGATTTGTAAGAAAAATGGGGTTTTGGGATGAATATTGTGTGATTTTCATTTTGAAAAAGTCGTAGAAAAGTGTTTCTCAACAGTGTAATCAGTTACCAGAATTGGAGTAACCGATTAAATTGCTTAAAAACACATTTCTGGGAAAAATTTGAGGTGTGTAACCGGTTACTGGTTATTGAGTAGCCAGTTACCCTACGTAACAGAGGCCACATAGGGGCTGGAAATGGAGGTGTAACCGGTTACCAGATTTTGGTAACCAGTTATAGTGTGTGTGACATGTGGGTTGCACTATTGGATGTAGTGTAACCGGTTACTTGTTTTAGAGTAACCGGTTACACTGGGAGCAATTTCTTAAAAACTTTAAAAATTCATAACTTTTGTTTTGAGTGTCTGATTCGAGTGTTGTTCAAAGCGTCGGGAATCTGAGAGTGTGTACTGTCATTTAAAATTGGTTTTAGTACCTGAAGTTGAATATTTTTCTGTGTGATGGTGTTGATATGTATTTAAGTGTTTATGTGGTGGTGTGACATAACCTTAAATGCATTGTTGTTGCTAGTTATGTTGCATGTTGATGTTGTTGGTTGTATAACATGTGTTTGGTGCATGATGGCTAGTAGTGGAGGTGTACATTGACTATGGAGGTGGGTCCTTGTGCATGATATTGTTGTTGCATGTACTGTATGTTGCATGCATTCATGTTATTGGACAAATGGTCATTAAGGTAAATCAGAAGTTATTCAGAGGTGTGATAGACTCTCTCCTTTATCTAACCGCTTATAGACCTGATATTTTATTCAGTGTCTATTTGAGTGATCTCTTCCAATTAGACCCTAGGGAGACTCACTTAATTACTGTTAAGAGAATCTTTAGGTATCTAAAAGGTACTACTAACCTTGGCTTGTTTTATAGAAAATTAAGTGACTATAAGTTAGTAGGTTATTGTGACTATGCTGGAGACATAATAGAAAGGAAAAGTACTTCTGGAAGTTGTCAATTTCTGAGAGACATTCTGATCTCGTGGTATAACAAAAGGCAGTCAAGAATTTCACTTTCAACAGCCGAAGCTGAATATATTGCAGCTTCTGGATGCAACACTCAGATACTTTGGATGAAGAATCAGCTAGAAGATTATTAGATATTTGAGAGTAACATTCATATTCTCTATCATAATACTTTTGCTATTTGTTTGTCCAAGAATCCTATCTTGCATTCTAGGGTTAAACATATTGAGATTAAACATCACTTTTTACGTAACTATGTACATAAGGGTATTTTTCACTTAAAATTTGTTGATACATACCATCAATGGGATGATATCTTTATAAAATCCCTTGCTGAAGATAGATTCGTTTTCATTCTGAAAAACTTATTTATGGACTATTGTCTAGAATGAAAAGTTATGATCAAAATGTTAAGTTTTCATAAATTTTGATTAAATTCTAAGAATTTATTGTTTGATTTTGAGATATGAGCTTTCTGAAGTGAGGAAGTTTCATGAGTCATAAAGGTTCTGATCAGATGCAGTCTTATCAATTTGTCTTCTTGATTTTGAACAATTATTGCATTAAATGGTTGTCATTTCGTTTGATATCATGTGGTTCTTAGTGGTAATAATTGTCCCACTTTCTGAGCATGTGTGATGTTGGCGTGACATATTGGGTTTCTCTTTCTTGGAACTAGGTTAAAACCTTTATGTTTCCCTATGACGACCTATTCCTTTTGTTTTCATCATTACTCCGACCTTTATATAAACCCACCTCACTCACATTACACACTACACTCACTTTACTCCCACACTTTTTCTCTTTCAAACCTTCAAACACTCTCTGCAATTGTTCATCATTCTTCATCTCTTCAACATTCATCAATGGTTGATCTTCAATAACAACAATCTTCTCTTCACTCCACTATCTAAGAAATCAATCAAGTTATGAAAGGTATTCCAGAAATAACTCTCAACAGTCATGTTGATGAATTGATGGTTCTCTGTGAAACCATAGTCGACTTCAAAAACCTAAAGGATAACAATTTTGATTTTTCTGAGACATCATTTTCACCTAGAAAGCAATGCTTCTGAAGGATACTTCTAGAGTTATCCAGCAGTCTTCCAAGGCCTCTGACACATCCATTCCTAGTAAGATTTCTACGGCCATAAATCTTTTCGTTTCTTATTCTAATATGTATGAAAGTGTCTTACCAACACCACCATCTTCATCTCTATCTCATAACATTATTACAATTCCAAATCCACAACCAACACCCACAAATATAATCTATGTAGAACCTATTATAGAAACTTCTATAGTTTCTGAAACTCAATTGCAACAACAACAACAACAATAGATACCACAGACACCACCCTTTCACAGTTACTATCATCACCCATTCTACCACCATATATTGTTATTTCTGCTTCATAACCAGAAAATCCAAATACAACACCTAGAACATCTCCTTCGAGAGATTCTAGTGACTTAGAGTCTGAGGGTACTCCCCAAGGCTTGTTTAACTTTGAACTAGTACATGTTGTGTCTGATTCTGATTCTGAACAGTTTTTAGACTTTCCATCTCTTGTTCCTAACATTTATGGCCCAAACCCTAACCCAAACATTGCTTATTTTTCTATCAGATATCCTAGCCAACCAAAACCAAAACCTAAAGAACCTAACGTTTGGAAGATTCCAAGGAAATTTGAATCATATTTACAAAGGTGCCTTCGTGCTGCTATGTGGACTAGTATTCTATCCATTAATATAGAAGAAGGTAATGTGGCTTGGGAAGCTTATAGGGGATAGGAAAATTCCAAAAATTCTAAGCTGAAGAATTTTGGTTACAAAGTTTCTGAAAGGAATTCCCGCTCAAGGTTTGTACCTGCAATAGAAGTCATTTGGTTACGACGTGCTCCATTATGTCTTCCATCTCCTGAAATTATAGAAAAGGCTAAGGAGTCTGAGGAAGATTCTAGACATATATGTGTTGTCATGGAAGAAACTTTTGCTCAGCAGGATCGAGGCAAACAAGTTGTTTCTGAAGAACAATAGCAAGATTGTGCATTAGAACAACGTATTATTGTTTTTGAGAATCAGAATATTGTTGGAACTTCTTCTGGAATTATTCTTGAGATGATTCTAAAGACCCTCGTAGAGATGGAAGAAAAAAGTGCTCTCGTTAGAAAATGCTTAGATAGGCAAGATCTTCTGTTCGAGATGATTCTCTTCAGACTTTCGCCTCCTCCTCTACAACAAAAACCTAACCCTTAGTTTTCAAAATAGTTTTGCACTTTTGTGTTTTTATTTTGTCTAAGTGTTTTTGTTTTTGTACTGATATGCCTTATGGCATTTTTTATTTGAATAATATTTTGTTGTTTCCTTACTTTATTTTGTTTATGCCTTT
Organism: Lathyrus oleraceus; assembly: GCF_024323335.1. Classification (NCBI taxonomy): domain Eukaryota; kingdom Viridiplantae; phylum Streptophyta; class Magnoliopsida; order Fabales; family Fabaceae; genus Lathyrus; species Lathyrus oleraceus. The sequence continues at coordinate 169,759,023 of NC_066583.1, read as the reverse complement.
TTGATTGATGACAAAAGGGGAGAAACATAATTGGGGAGAAACATAATTGATTTTGATTTACCTATGTTCGTGAATCAAAACCTAAACATTTTTTTAATGTTTCTATTAAAAATTAATTCAAAGAATATTGTGTTAGTTGTTTTTCAGGGAAATTCAAGAACATCAGAAGCTCTTGAAGCTTTTCAGATCATAACTAAAGTTACCAGTTTCTAAAGAAATGGTTTACTCTCTGAGTCTGAAGTTTTAACTTCATATTTTGAAAAAGACTTCCAACAAGTTAGAACCAGGCTCTAAAGCTCTTTCGAAGAAAACCAGGCTCTAAAGCTCCTTCAAAAAGAGTTCAACCAAGTTTTTGAAGTGAAATTCATTAGAGTGTTGACTTCGACAACCAGTGTTATGGATAAAATCAAGCAACTTCTGAAGACAAACCAGATTCTGATAGAAGATCATTTTGGTTCTTCAAAAAGGTTAATAAGGAAAGTCTTATTTCATTTTGATTTTATCTTTTTAGGATTGTACATCTCATGGGGAGATTTGTGCTTCTGTAAGATGTATCTTTCTGTGATTACCTTGTACAAAATTGTTCATCAAAATACATGATTTTGTCATCATCAAAAAGGGGGAGATTGTTAGAACAAGATTTAGTTTTTCATCTATACCTTGAGTTTTAATGATAACAATGTTGTAGTTGTATGAGAACAATTTGGGTACCCTAATGGTTTTTTATTGTGTAGCTTTAGTAACCAGTTCTAATTTTGAGTTTATGATGTGCAACTTCATCAGTTTCTGAACATTTTGTTATGAATTCCGCTTATGCGCTAATCATGAGAAGTTTTGAAATACGACAGGTTGCTGCTGCAATGCTCTATCCGCTTCTGTACTAATTCACTCCTAAGAAGTTCCAAAAAGATGTTATGTTGCTTCTGCAATGTTCTCTCCACTTCTGCTTCTGGATGTGACTCTGATTATCAAGGTTCTGAAGAATGGCAAGCTTCTGAAGTTTCATTACTTAGCTGAAGATTGTGAAGATCTCAAGCCAGACGCTGACATGGTCAAGGTTCTGACTGAAGACTCTGCAGATTCTGATATCAACTTTGTATTTCTTTTTTTTCATGTTTCATCAATTGTTTCTCAGAAGCCAATAATTTTGAAGATAAAATTAAAATGGATATGTAATCAAATAGTACATGGTACAAATCAAATATCCCATCCACTCTTGAATTCATGGGTGAAGGATAATACTATACATCAAATATTTCATTTGAATTATGGGCAAAGAACTGTACGAACTCCTGTGACCAATCCAATAGTGAATAACCGCTCTTTTGGTATCGTAATTTTGCCCTCCAACTGTGTATTTTTTAAGCTATATAAGTAGGACTTGGAGACTTGAAGAAAAGTGACTGAGCAACAACATTTTTGAAAAGTCTGTATATATGTGAAAAGCAATCAAATTTATGCATAATTTTTCTTTAAGTGTTTTGTATTTCATTTGTGTAAAATCTACTTGTGTAGAAGTATATTATAACACAAAAATCTTATTTAAATTGTTTGGTTGTATTTCCTTAAGGAGACTAGGTTTTAGTCGGATCCTTGAGAAGACAAATAAAGTTATTCTGTGTTTTTTCTGTAATATGTTTGGTTATAGTGGATTAAGTCCTTGGGTATAATGCAAAATCACCATGGCGGATGGACTGTGTAAGACCCCAATTTTTACCCTAAGATCCCTCATGCAATTTCATCATAAGCATTAGCATTGGGATCATACCTTGACATCCTCCTTACCACTCTTTCATTGGGTTTGTTTTTGGAGAGATCACCAAGCACTATGTGATTGTATCATACTTGTATTTTATCATTTTTACTAACCAAAATACCAAAAATATATCTTTGCATTTGCCTAACTCCTTTGTAGGTAGGGCATGATCTCCATTGATCTATCAAGTTCATATCTAGGGTTTGAGACCCTCATGACAAAGAGCACAACCATGAATTGATCCAATAATGGTTATAAGCATCATATATGAGCTCTAGCGATTCCTACATGATATATTGATCAAGTTTTCTTCAAGAGTTTGAGGGTGATTTGTCTTGGAAACCCTAGTTTGACTAGGTATCTTGAGTAACTTCTCCAACAAGCTATCTCACCAATTGACCAAATTTCTCAAGGGACACTTCAAAATTCACCATCTTATGCATATATGATCTACCATGAGCCTAGAAAATCAAAAGAATTGAAAGTTAGCAAGTTGGTTGATGGTGGTTGGCCAGATGAATTCATCTGATCAAAACTGGGTCTCCCTAGACCCTATCTTCTACAATTTTCACCATATGAAAATTATTCCAAGAGCAAAGTTACTCTGAATGATATTCCAAACAACTTTCATGTTGAGACCTAGAGCTAGTTTTGCTTGGAAAATTATTTTCTATGTTGAAACATTATAGGTCATAACTTGCTCAATTTTTATGACATGAAAGATTTACAAGTTTCAAAATCAAATTCAATACGTCTACTTCAACTTTTATGTTTGGAGTGAGAGCAAATTCAACTTTTATGAGCATGTGATATGAGGTTACATTATAGGTCATTTTTGACCTATACCATTGAACAAGTGATTTTTCCAAACTTCAAAAATGCATAACTCTATCATTATAAATCCAAATGACATGAAATTGGTGACAATTTTGAAGGTATTTGAAAGAGCTACAACTTTAATGAAGACACTTTTCTCATTTGAAGCTCACATAAAAAGTTAAGTAAGTTGGAATATTGAGGTATATAGCTTGACACTTAGAAATTTTTTCAACATGTTGAAATTTCCAAACTTCCACCTCAAAATTCTCCATGTTACCAACTTCAAATGAAAAAGTGTTAAACATCAAACTTGTTCCCCTTGATCCAAGCTTTCCAAAGAACCCAAGTTCATGCATTTTGGACAAATATTGCTAGGTCTGCGCATGGCTTTAACAGGGCTGCATCATTGGAAAGAATCAATTGCACAAACTTCAGTTTATAATGCCTTGCCATTCAAGCTTCATTCAGACCTCAATTGGAATCATTTTGGACCTTGATGCATTGCATCATAAACCTGTACATGCCCATGCACTCGTGCCATCCACATGCCAATTTTGGACAAATTTTGAAGTGTGCAAATATCATTCCCTTTGGCTATAAATAGAAGGCCCTTGAGCTCATTTGAACAACACTTTGTGCGCCAGCTTTGCCCCATATTGAAACCCTCTCATTCTAAAGGAAAATCTGAGAAATTTCAATTTGAAATTTAAGTTTGAATCTCAACTGTTGGAGATTCAAGTACTCCAGGATCCAAAGCCTTGCAACCTCTCTAATCACTTCCTGCTAGCTTCTCAAGTATGGTCATATCGTGTTTGGAGCAAGTCACATCAAGAACTGCATAGCATTGAAGGTAATTTTCAAAAAACTTCATCTCTTCGATTCTTACTCAATTCTACTCAATTCTCTTAGATCTTTGGTTGTCTGAAGTCCTACCAATGTAGGCAAGAAGATTGAGTTGCTTAGAGGTCAAATCAAAGCAACTCAATTGATGCACCTCAAAATTCAACTCCTCATATCTTTCTATATATGTAGAGTTAGTTAAAATTGAGGTGATATTCGTGATCTACACCATTTTATCTTTCAGATCATGTCCTCTTTTATAATTTTTGGTGTGGTGATGATCGAACCAGTCCGGCCAGGATCATCGGAGAAGATGACCGACCTTTGGACTCCGGCGATATGCTGGAAGTGTTCAGAGCCATTGATTTATTTTAAAACGTTTTAATCTGGAGCGCTCATTATGAATACCAGGCGTGTGGATGAGTTGACTAGCGTGTACCATGGAACGCGTGTTCTCCACCACTTGATCTGCCACCTCAATTAATGAGGCAGATCAAGTGATCCACGTTTTTTTGTTATTTTCTAATTTTCTTTTAATCCTTTTATTTTCATTAATTCATATTAATTTTAATATTGATCCCAAAAATATGAGAGTTTCACCAAAAAATTTCAAATAATTTCCTCTTTCATATTTTGAATTAAAATTATTTTTTGGATCATTATTAATATTTTTCATGGTTTAATTTTTTATGTGATTATTTTTAATTATTTAAAAATACTTTTAAGTCTTTAAAAATTCTGAATTTTTTTTCTCCAAGGTCCTTTAACCTTGTTTGACCTATGATAAATCTCATGGCCATTTCTTTGGTGTTTTGATGAGGTTTTAGGAATTTGACAAACCATATTTAATTTAAATGTATTATTTCAGTCTTTTTTAATTTGAATAAATGCCAATTATTTGTGTTGACCAATTGTGATGACTTGTTTGAGTTTGACTCTTGTTGTTGGGCCTTGGTCAAGGTTGATTTGATTTTGTCAAGTTAATATCATTGGATTTAAGGGATTGATGGAATGTATATTCCATCTTCCAAAATGAATGGATGATATTAATTTGGTAAAAGTCCTCCTTTGACCAATTTGAGTTTTGATCCATTCCCCTCCCTCTTCATCTCATTCCCATTCTTTATGCATTCATCTCATTTGGCCTGTGATATCTCAAAATCCTAAGGCTAGTTGATTGAAAAATTAACATAAGTATGGATGAGATTAGACCACCTCTTTTGCATATTATTTTTGTGTGTGGTATGTTTCATGAGCATAGTCCATTATACTATGTCTCTAACATGCATTAACACCAAAATTCTATTGCCCGAGCTCAAATAGTTCTGAGTTCTACATAAGTCCAATTACGATTGCTTAACATAGCGCTAAATTTGTGAAACAAAAGGCATATCATTCTAGTTAGTGAGATTGTAAGTTTCCCCTCTTTCATGGTATTATGTGGAAACTTGGCCTTTTTTCCTTTGGAAGATGTCTTGGCTCAAGGATACATGCTTGTGATAAGTGGGTTGAGTGTTCTCCAAAGAATGACTAAAAATGAAAAGCAAAAGCAAAGCAATACTAACTTCTAACTCATTAACAACTAACTTTTAACTTCAAGCCATTTACTTTAATGCCATTTAATTTTAGTCTTTATTCATTTGCCATTATTCATACCATTCTAATTGTTTATGTTAATGCAATTTTCACTTTGTCCATTTGGACCATATTGTGTGATATATCTTGTTTGTGTATACTTTGCTTATTTGTGTGGTCTTTGACCATTAATGTACATAATAACAACAAAAACCCTAAAAAACTTTTGTGTGGACTGTTGGCTTGATCTTGGACAAATGGACTTAGAACTTAGACAACATTCCTGTGCTAAAGGACTTGGCCAATGCCATCTTTTGTGAAACCAAGTGCTTGCAATTTGGAACTTCATCTGATACATCATTCAAGATCCCTTTGAGCTCATATGCAACATGATCATTATGAAGTTGTTATTTTGAACCTGTGACTTATGGAATTCATCTGTTATATGGGCTAATTTGAAGAAGATCATGGAGTGGCAAAAGCTTGGATGTGACTATCTTTATTTGATGTCTTTGCTCTTCAAGATTGATATAATTGTGCATTTGTGTGTTTCTTGATTCTAAATATCCAAGGGAATTTGAGGTTTCTATATGGCATTCTTGCCCATTGGATTGCTACCCATCAGTTAGATCTTTTCAACTCTTAACTTTTAATTTTGTGCATAGGATTAGTCTCTCCATCTCCTCCCCATTTCTTTAATTTAAAAATCTCTCCCTCCCTTTTAAAAAATCTTCTTTTTTTGAACTAGTTTTGTTCTAAACTTTGACCACTTTGCAAGAAGATAGAAACTTTGGCCTTATGCCATTGCATTTTCAAACTTCTTTTCTTAAATTAAATTTATAAATAAACTTAACTATACTTGACCAAAACTTTCAAAAAGCCAAAAAGAACTAACTCATTCAAACCATTTTTAGGCCTTTATGCCTTTTAAACTTAATTTTTGTTAAAAGAAATGTATCCACTTTGAAATTTATATCACAAACTACGAGGTTTTGATCCCTCGTATTTATGTTGGTACGTAGGCACAAGTCCGAAGGTCTTGTCAAACACAAAAATATAATTAATGAATTCTCTTCTCATCTCCCCATTCTATTTGTTTGTAAACATCATTTTGTACCAAATACATATACACACAAAAAGGGCTCCCTAGGAGTACCTAGGACACTTTGGGTGCTAACACCTTCCCTCTGTGTAACCAACCCCCTTACCTGTAATCTCTGACATTTTATTAATTTTGATTTGAAAACTTCTTACTTTTGGGTTTTGTTCGTACTTTTTCCGTTTTCCCTTGGAAACAATAAAAACGCGGTGGCGACTCTGGTTTTATTGATCTCTAGCTTATCCATAGCTTGATGATCATGAATTTACCGCTATAGAAATTAAGTGGCGACTCTACTGGGGAGTAGTCTCCAATGGGTTTAGCCTACTTTTTGTGTGTATATATTTGTATATATGTGATGTTTGTATATCTGTATGTGTGATATAATTTGTTTGTTGTGCTTGGTGATCTCTGAGAGGTGAGATAAGTTCTAACCCGAACTTGAGTGCAATTAAGATAGGAGGATGGTATAGTCATGTTCAATTTGTATGGAATAGTTCTTAACAAGTTGGCTTGAGATCCATCTGCTCAGTGGAGACTCTTTTGGATTTGGAAATGTCACACAAGTATTTATGGTTAGGCATTACTATCTCTAATTTGGGTCCGAGAAGCTGAGGACCGTAGAACATTTACCCCCTCTTGGCCTATTTAGGATGTAGTGCGGAAACTGTTCAAGTGTAGACTTGATAACAGTTGTTACACGATACTACACTCAGACGGGTTTCTCTTGAGAATATTATGGGTCGATGAGTCAGTCATCTTAACCTGTAATATCGATAGATGGAATTAAGACTCTGGGAACTTTTTAGAACATGATCTACAGGTTTTTGTCCTTAGTTCACTCCTTTGGGATGGTTCTTACCCAGACTTCATGCTCGTGACTTACAACAAACCCTTGATTCTTGGTTGATCCAATCAAGTCTTGTCAATATCTATGGAACTTGGTTGTTGATAAGGTGTAAACCATAATCCACCAAAATGGATGATTGATCTTGACAATGACTTGATTCATCCCTTGACCTTTGTTTTCCTTGTGTGTGATCCCTTATTTGTGATTGTTGCATTCATGCATTCATGCGCATCATAACATTCATCACACGAAAAATTTCAAGGAACTGAGGTATTATTTGCAAACATTTTCCGACCATGGATTATAGACGAAGGAACACTAAGAAGTACAGTTTCAAATGTCTCGACTTGAAAGAGTTAAGGAAGCTAGCATCTTTTGTATTAGATCCCTTGGACTTCAAACAACATCATGGGAAGCTTCTGTCCATCTTGTATGCCGATGTAGGTGAAGGACTTTTGAGTGTGCTAGTGCAGTTCTATGATCCTCTCTACCGTTGTTTCACTTTCCCAGATTTTCAGCTTGTGCCTACCTTGGAGGAGTATTCTCATCTTTTGGGGATACCCGTTTCTAGTGGGGTACCTTTTAGTGGATTGGAGGAAATTCTCCGATCTAATCTTATTGCTGAAGCTCTTCACTTGAAGAAGTCTGAGATAGAGGCTCACTGGGTGAAGAAAGGAGGATTGTTTGGGTTGCCATCTGATTTCCTCATCAAGGAAGCTACTACCTTTGCTCAAGCTGGTAGTGTGGATGCTTTTGAAGCTATTTTTGTGTTGCTCATTTATGGATTAGCTTTGTTCCCTAACATTGACGATTTTGTTGATGTTAACGCCATTAGACTTTTCTTGATTGGGAATCATGTGCCTACATTGTTGAGTGATATGTATTTCACTTTGCATCTAAGGAATTCTAAGGGTGGTGGAACAATTGTCTGTTGTATTCCTCTTATGTACAAGTGGTTTATTTCACACTTGCCTCAGACACCTGTTTTTGTGGAGAACAAACAATGTCTACGGTGGTCTCAGAGACTTATGTCTCTCACTAATGATGATATAGTTTGGTATGATCCTTCTTTGGACAATTTAGATATTATTGATAGTTGTGGTGAATTCTCTAATGTGCCTCTCATTGGTACACAGGGAGGAATTAACTACAACCCTGCTTTGGCTCGTCATCAACTTGGGTTCCCCTTGAGAGACAAACCTAATAACACTTTGTTAGAAGGTTTTTTCTATTAAGAGGGTAAAGATCCCCAACATTTGAAGCAGAAGATTGTGCATGCTTGGCATAATGTGCATAGGAAAGGAAGATCTGAGCTTGGTTCGTGCAATTGTGTAGCTTTGGAAGCTTACACTCTTTGGATGAAGAAGATAGCTTTGGATTTGAAGATTCCTTATCCTTGTGAAAAACCTATGTCTATGGTTGTGGTTGAGCCATTAACTCTCCCTAACGAAGATGTATAGGAGTTGGAAGACGCGCTCGTCAAGATGAAGCAAGAGAAAGATATGTGGGAAGAGCGTTTCCACACTTTGAGTAAGAAGCATGGAGAGTTGCAGTTGGAGTCTAAGGACAAAGATGCACTCATTGAGTTACTTCTGCATAATATTTGGTCACAAATTCACTTCTCTAAAATCAAAATATCAAATCATTATACAGGTTGGTTCCTAACCCCATTGAATACAATGATCCTTCTCCTTCTCCAAATTTTGAATTCCCTGTGTTCAAGGGCGAGGAGGAAAGTGATGAGGAAGTGAGTGATGAATTATCTCGTCTTCTTGAGCAAGATGAAAAGATCATTCAGTGTTCTAAGAGCAGATTGAGCTAGTCAACTTGGGTTCCGAGGAAGATGTGAAGGAAGTCAAGATTGGGTCTCGCCTGTGTCCAGATGTCAAGAAGGGGTTGATTGATCTTCTTTGAGAGTATTCATATGTGTTTGCTTGGTCCTATCAAGACATGCCTGGTTTGGATTATGAGATTGTGGAGCATAGATTGCTGTTGAAGCCAGAATGCCCGCCAGTCAAGCAGAAATTGAGAAGAACGCATCCTGATATGGCTGTGAAGATTAAAGAGGAAGTGCAGAAGCAGATTGATGCTAGTTTCCTTGTGACCGCTGAATATCCGCAATGGATGGCCAATATTGTGCATGTGCCAAAGAATGATGGAAAAGTCTATATGTGCGTTGATTATAGAGATTTGAATAAAGCCAGTCTGAAAGATGATTTCCCTCTGCCACACATTGATACGTTGGTAGACAATATTGTTAAATTCAAAGTCTTTTCGTTTATGGATTGATTTTCCGGATATAATCAGATCAAGATGGCACCCAAAGATATGGAGAAGACCACATTCATTACACCTTGGGGAACATTCTGCTATAGAGTGATGCCTTTCGGTCTAAAGAATGCTGATGCAACTTACCAAAGAGCAATGACTACTCTTTTTCATGATATGATGCATGAAGTGATTGAAGTTTATATCGATGACATGATTGTTAAATCAATTGATGAAGAGGAACATGTTGAGCATTTATTGAAGCTTTTGCAGCGTTTGAGGAAGTATAAACTCCGTTTGAATCCCAATAAGTGTACTTTTGGTGTTCGTTCTGGTAAGTTGTTGGGCTTTATTGTAAGTGAGAAGGGTATTGAAGTTGATCCTGCCAAGGTCAAAGCAATACAAGAGATGCCTGCGCCCAAAACTGAGAAGCAAGTCAGAGGTTTTCTCGGCCGCTTGAATTATATCTCCAGATTCATTTCCCACATGACTACCACATGTGCGCATATATTCAAGCTTTTTCAGAAGGACCAGTCTTGTGATTGGACCGAAGACTGCCAGAAAGCTTTTGATAGTATCAAAGAATATTTTCTTGAACCTCCGATTTTGTCTCCACCTGTTGAAGAAAGACCATTGATCATGTATTTGAATGTGCTTGAAGATAGTATGGGTTGTGTTCTTGGTAAGCAAGATGAGACCGGAAAGAAAGAATTTGTAATTTACTACCTCAGTAAGAAGTTCACCGACTGTGGGACTCGGTATTCTATGCTAGAGAAGACTTGTTGCGCATTGGCTTGGGCTGTTAAGCGTCTGCACCAGTATATGTTGAATCATACCACTTGGTTGATATCCAAAATGGATCCAATCAAGTATATATTTGAAAATCCTGCTTTAACTAGGAGGATTGCCCGTTGGCAGATGTTGTTATCAGAGTATGATATCGAATACCGATCTCAGAAAGCGATCAAAGGTAGTATCTTGGCTGACCATTTGGCTCACCAACCGATTGAAGATTACCAGTCAGTACAATATGATTTTCCTGATGAAGAGATCTTGTACTTGAAAATGAAAGATTGTGATGAATCATTACTTGAAGAAGGGCCAAAACCTGGTTCCCGTTGGGGCATGGTATTTGATGGAGCTGTTAATCAATATGGGAATGGCATTGGGGCAGTGATCATTACTCCTCAAGGCACGCATCTACCATTTACAGCCAGATTGACTTTCAAGTGTACGAACAACATGACAGAATATGAAGCTTGCATTATGGGGCTTGAAGAGGCCATGAATCTCATAATCAAGTATTTATATGTGTTTGGAGATTCAACTTTGGTTGTGAATCAGATCAAAGGTGAATGGGAGACAATCCAACCCGTGTTGATACCTGTAGCGGGGTATTCGTTACCTTTAGATTTATTGACTAAATCAAAAGTAAACCATACAAGTCGAGTCGCCACCGCACTTCTATTTATCCAAAGAAAAGGTTAGAAAGAGAATAAAAACTGAGAAGTTTTATCGAATAAAAAACTAATAAAAATGTCAGAGATCGGGGTAAGGGGGTTGGTTATGCAATGGGAAGGTTTTAAGCACCCAAAACATCCTAGGTACTCCTAGGGAGCCCTTTTCATAATTTGTTGTAAGGTAGGTTGGTATTTGTGAAAATTATTTGTGCAAACATGATTGGGGGGATGAGAGAAGAATGTACAAATTATTTACAATTTTGTGTTTGAATGGATAAACCCATTACCTACGTACCATCTTAAAAAAGATTAGGATCAAAACCTCGTAGTTTGGGGTAAAAATCTCAAAAGAAGTTGGTGAATTGATTGGTCCAAAAGCCTTAAGGTCTTTTGTTATCCAAGGGAGAAAACTCAACCTAAAACCACAAATCCACCATGTGAGGATAACTTCAACATGCTAGTGAAGGGTTAACCCTATAATAAGCATGGAAGTCTTATAGTCACTCACTAAGGATGTAGGTGAGTATTATATCAACCTCAAGGATAACTCAAACCTAATAGCTAATGGTTATGAAAAAGTTTGATAAGAAAGTGGCCATTGAAACCACAAAACATTTGAGTGAGTTATATTTACCAATGAAAAGTATTTACAAAATATGGTCAAAGTTGACTTAAAGATTCAATTCAAAATAAGTGTTATGAAAAGAAAGTTTAAAAATCAAAAGCATAATGCTTAGGTTTCTAATGTTTGAAAACAAATGTTAACATTTGCACAAAAGTTTTGGCTTGGGTTAGAGTGGAGGGAAGAAGAAGAATGGCTAAGTCCTAAACATACAAGAGCAATGCATGTGCATGAATGGAGAGGGCCTCCATGCATGGGCCTGTACAGGCGCATGGAGGGCCCAATTCCAATTGGAATAGCAAGATGATATCACATTTAGATGGAAAGGACGTGCAGAAATGATACCATTAGCTTGTGCAATGAGTTTTCAACTAGTTTCCAAAAATGTACCAAAACTTTCTCCTCTTCGAAAATGGAATTTCCAAAAATAAAACATAGCCTTATGGGTAATGGTTGGAAAGATCTTGACATGAGGATCAATTGTTATGTTTAACAAAACTTCATTTGGAATTGGGAAATTTATGAAAATTGATCATGAAGTGCAAGGTGCAAAACATGTGCATGTGAAAATTTCCAAAAATGATCAACTTCAAGCCCTTCTGTTTTAATGATGCAAGCTCCAAATGACAAAACCTTCAACATCAAAGTTGTATATGATTTCAAGACAATAAATTTGGACTCAAACTTTGCATCATTTGGATTTTTGATGAGGAAGTTATGGGCACTTGAAGTTGGACTTTTTCATATTTCAATGCCTTTGGTCCAAAGTGACCTATAATGTTTTGCATTATCACATGTATTTATTTTAGGATTATGAAAATTTGCTCAACATAAAAAATTAAATAGACATATTAAAATTTCCAATGCATTTGATACCACCTCAAAATCATGAAAAATGAATGAGTTATGTGCTTGGAAAGTTGACCCAAAATTAGGGTTTCAGTTAAAATGACCTATAATGTTTTGAAATGGATGATGACCTTCCAAGCTTCAAATCAATTTTTTATGAACATGAAAGTTGTTCATATGGTTCTTAAGAACATTTTTCATCTTGGGGTCATCTCCATTTGACAAACACATTAAAATTTAGGTCTCAGTGTATTTCAAAATAGTCAAATAAATTGACTGATGAACTTTTCAAGTCCATACCTAAAATCATGATGAATTGATGATTGAGGACACTCAAATAAGCTCAAATATGCATGAAATGATGAATGAAAGAACTTACCTTGATTTTATTTGATCATGGGTTGAGGTTGCTTCATGGACAAGGCATAGTTGATGCACAGATGAATTAGGGTTTCCTTGGGAATCAAGCCTTAAGCCCTTTGGTTTGCTTTGTTCAAAATGATGAATTGAGATACTTGGGAGGAATATTTGATGAATGAGAGCTTTGGGAACCATTATCATGCTTGCTTTCATCTTCACATGGCCACTTCAATGGGCATAGGGTATCCTAAGAGCCTCAGATCTTATCATGGTTTAAACTACAAAACAAAAGATGTTAGTGACATATTTTTGTGCTTTTGGTTAGTAAACAAAAATGAGGAAAGCAATAATATACAATTCAAGCATGCTTAGTGATCTCAAACCAACTCACAAGTGTTCCCACCCAAAGGTTAGGAGCCAAGATGCTATGATCCTTGAGGCAAGATGCAAATGCAATGTTATGATGCCATGAGGGATCTTGGGGTCAAAATTGGGGTCTTACAATACCATATAGAGGCTATGTGAGGAGGATTTCAACTTTCTTTACAAAGGTTGAATTTCATCATATCCCTCGAGATGAGAACCGGATTGCAGATGCTCTTGCAACATTGGCATCAATGATTGTAGTGAAGTATTGGAATGAAGTTCCCAACCTGACTGTGATGCGTCTTGATAGGCCAGCTCATGTGTTTGCGGTTGAAGAGATCAAAGATGAGAAGCCATGATATTATGACATCAAATGTTTCCTCCAACGTCAAATTTACCCGCTTGGGGCATCTTTGAAAGATAAGAAGACTTTGAGAAGATTAACCGATAATTTCTACTTGAATGGTGATATACTGTACAAGAGAAACTTCAACATGGTTTTGCTCATATGCGTGGATATACACAAAGCAGACTTGTTGATGACTGAAGTGCATGAAGGATCCTTTGGTACTCATTCCAATGGACATGCAATGGCGAAGAAGATGTTGCGAGCAGGTTACTATTGGCTGACAATGGAATATGACCGTTGCAAGTTTGTGAAGAAATGCCACAAGTGTCAAATATATGCGGATAAGATTCATGTTCCTCCGACATTGTTGAATGTTATCTCTTCCCCATGGCCCTTCTCCATGTGGGGAATTATATAATTGGGATGATTGAGCCCAAAGCTTCGAATGGACATCGTTTCATTTTGGTGGCAATTGACTACTTCACAAAATGGGTTGAAGCGACATCGTATGCAAATGTAACCAAGCAAGTTGTTATAAGGTTTATCAAGAATCAGATCATATGCCGTTATGGTGTGCCAAGTAATATCATTACTGATAATGGATCGAACTTGAATAATAATATGGTGGAAGCTCTTTGCAAATACTTCAAGATTGCAAATCATAATTCTTCTCCCTACAGACCCAAGATGAATGGGGCTGTTGAAGTTGCAAACAAGAACATTAAGAAGATTATTCAGAAGATGGTTGTCACGTATAAGGATTGGCATGAGATGCTCCCGTTTGCTTTGCATGGGTATCGTACATCCATCCACACTTCAACAGGGACAACCCCTTTTTCTCTTGTATATGGTATGGAAGCAGTGCTCCCCGTGGAGGTTGAGATTCCATTATTGTGTGTGCTCATGGAATACAAGTTGACTGAGGTTGAATGGTGTCAGACTAGGTTTGATCAACTGAATTTAATTGAAGAGAAGAGATTGACTGCCATGTGTCATGGTCAGTTATATCAGCAGAGGATGAAGAAAGCTTTTGATAAGAAGGTTAGACCTTGTGTGTTTAGAGAAGGTCACCTTGTGCTTAAGAAGATCTTGTCGTTCAAACCAGATTCTATGGGGAAATGGACTCCTAATTATGAAGGCTCATATGTTGTTAAGAGAGCCTTTTCAGGCGATGCTTTGATTCTTACAACTATGGATGGTGAAGAGTTCACTCGTCTTGTGAATGCAGATGCAGTCAAGAAATACTTCGCCTCAAAAAAGAAAAGAACGAATCGCTAAGATGAAAACCCGAAAGGGAGGCTTAGGTAAAAAATGAGCGTCTCGGTGGATTGAAAACCCGAAAGGGCGATCCAGGAAAAAATTAGAGACATAAAAACAGAAAGAATTTCCCAATAAGTTGAGTACCCCACCTTGGGGCAACTTATGCAAAAATTAGGGATTATGGCAAGTAAATGCATTCTGCTGATCTTCGAATTTTGAGAAACTTTGAGCATAAGGGTTGACGTCGATTCATAATCCCAGTAGCGGTCAAGAGCACAGTGGATATCAAGGGTTGGTAGAAGGATTAAGGATCATTTGTATTCAATGCAACCCCTTTTCCATGTAAATTACCATTTTCAACTTTGTAAAAATCTATGGAGTCTCGTCATTTACAGACTACCATCCCATTAAATAAAGTTGAGCTTTTATCTAATTGTTTCTACTCTTATTTACTTCAGCCAATAGTTTAAATTTTATTATGATCATTTTGGATTTTATTTTTTTTAATCAAAATCATTTTTCTTAAAAATGTATAAAAGCAAGTATTTTTTCAAAGCAATTAAAAAAAGGAAGTATCAACAGCACTTCAAAGAGCATCACGTCCTTAAGTGTGAAACATCAGAGGTTCCCCAAGCAGTTAACCCTTCGGGTATCTGTAGTTGTTTGTGTTAATCAGGTTCCCCTGCGGAGTGATTATTCCCTAGCAGAGTTCTGATTCTTTTCCCCAGCTGAGTTGGTTGATTTAGTACCTTGCAACATGTTATTTCTCCGGCAATGTTTCTGTGTTCCCCAACGGGGTTTGCATTTCTTCAGCAAGGTTGAACTTCA
The DNA here is from genome assembly GCF_024323335.1 of Lathyrus oleraceus. Lineage (NCBI taxonomy): Eukaryota > Viridiplantae > Streptophyta > Magnoliopsida > Fabales > Fabaceae > Lathyrus > Lathyrus oleraceus. Next base: position 169,743,722 of record NC_066583.1, on the reverse strand, counting down.
GCAGAGTAAGACGTTTTCCCCAGTAGATCGCGTTGGTTTCTCCACCAGTCACCAGCCGGTTTGCTCCCAGTCAGAATTCCTCATGGTTTCTGAGTAGCTGTTTTGTGTTTATCTTCTTTATGGTTGTCTCCCATTTAATATGTTGTTGACCTAAAATTCCTTGCAGACTCGATAACTTCTCCTCTCCTCAGCAGATCTCCTCCCTCGGCTAGATTTGAGCCTTTGGGTTGTTGATTTCTCTGTTCTCCAGCAGTTGTCTCCCTCTTTTACGAATTGACCGAGGATTGTACCGATGATTCAAATTCTTTGCGATACCTTTGTATCCTTCATGATCGTTTTGTCAGCATAATCATCATATACATATATATACATATACATTCATATAATTCCATAATTGCATATTTGCACCATCATATTTGATTGATTTATCGGTTTGAGATTCTCATTCTCTATTATGGCGGTACTTTATCCCCATACGAGCATCAGTGTCTGTCCTCCCTCAATTGTAGAGTGTCAGCCCCCTTAGGCAGAAAGACTTTAACATTTCTCCTCTTCCCCACTGAGTCGTTTCCTCGTGGATGGTTATTACTTCAGTTTCCTCTTCAGTTGTTTATCTGGATGGAATCACTCCCCTTGAGTTATATCCTCATTAGGCTGAGTCTTGATTGATTGTTTCTTCCTAGATCTTACCTAGATAGATGCTTTGAGTCTCCTAAGAGCTTATTACCCAGTAACTGGTAATATTCTTCTTAGTTTGCAGTTTGTTACTTCTTGCCCCATACTCGGCAAAAGTACCCTTGTTTTTCCAGCAGTGGAGTTCCCAGTAGATTCATTTGTCTCTGATTCCCCAGGAAGTATATCCTTGATATGTTCACCCTAACCGGTGAAGGATATTTTTCTCTCCCCTGCCTGAGTCTATCCTTGATATGTTCATCTTAACCGATGACGGATATTCTCATTTGTGGTGTTCTACCCAGTAAAAAGGTAGTTGTAATCCCTATCATGTTCACCAGAGTTAATCCTTGATATGTTCATCCTAACCGATGACGGGTTTCCTTCTCTTTGTGGTATTCTACCCAGTAACCGGTAGTTGTAAACCCTGCTTTTTCCCGCAGAGTCTATCCTTGATATGTTCATCTTAACCGGTGACGGATTTTCTCTTCGATGGTATTCTATCCAGTAATTTATAGATGTAATTCCTATTTTCTACCCTCACAAAGTCTATCCTTGATATGTTCATCTTAACTGGTGACAGATTTTCTCTTTGATGGTCTTCTATCCAGCATTCGATAGATATAATTCCTATTTGTTGTTCAGTTGGTATATCCTTGATATGTTCATCTTAACCGATGAACGGATATCCTCCTTGACAATTCCCAGGCAAATCTATCCTTGATATGTTCATCTTAACCGATGACGGATTTTCTTCCGTGTTGAGTTTATCCTTGATATGTTCATCCTAACCGATGACGGATATTCTCACATTTGGTCTTCTGCCCAGTAACTGGTAGTTATAAATCCTATTTTCTGCAGTTTTCCCTAGCAAGGCTATTCTTACCCAGTAATCGGTAATGAATACTCCCTCCTGGCAGTTCCCAGTGAGTCATCCTTGATATGTTCATCCTAATCGATGACGGATGTCCTCTCTATCAGATCTTTATTATCTCCTCACGCAGTAATAGGTAGTAGATAATAGATTTCTGTTCCTCCTGTGTTGAAGTTTATTTCTTCCCTAGTTGAATTGAGTGTGCATTTCCTTAGTGAAATCGCTTTTCCTGCATGATTCAAGTACTTCAGTTTTATCCTGACTTACTCACTTCCCCTGCAGATGTTGTTATTCTCCGGCTGAGTCTTTTCCATTTTTGTATGGAATTCCTCGAGTCCCCCATTAGTTTAAAGTCGTAGCCTGGCCTACGCATAATTCCTTTGTCCCCTAGAGTCTTTTTCTCCCCAGTGAGTTTTCCTTAAGAAATACATTATACTTTTACGGACTTTCGGTCTCTCTGATTTCTTTTCCTTTGTGGCAATATTTCCCCACAAAGAATTTACTGTTGTATTCATATCATATGCATCATGAGGTCTCTTAGGGACCAAAATTTGTTTCTATGTTGTTATTTAAGCCCATTCTACTGAGTCGACATGAAGATTTTAACCTTCGCCTCCTCAATTAGAATGTCCTTAAATAGGGGCAGCTGTAAGACCCCAATTTTGACCCTAAGATCCCTCATGCAATTTCATCATAAGCATTAGCATTGGGATCATACCTTGGCATACTCCTTACCCCTCTTTCATTGGGTTTGTTTTGGGAGAGATCACCAAGCACTATGTGATTGTATCATACTTGTATTTGTGTGAGAACAATTTGGGTACCCTAACGGTTTTTTATTGTGTAGCTTTAACAACCAGTTCTAATTTTGAGTTTATGATGTGCAACATCATCAGTTTCTGAATATTTTTTTATGAATTCCGCTTATGCGCTAATCATGAGAAGTTCTGAAATACGACAGGTTGCTGCTGCAATGCTCTTTCTGCTTATGTACTGATTCACTCCTAAGAAGTTCCAAAAAGATGTTATGTTGCTTCTGCAATGTTCTCTCCGCTTCTGCTTCTGGATGTGGCTCTGATTATCAAGGTTCTGAAGAATGGCAAGCTTCTGAAGTTTCATTACTTAGCTGAAGATTGTGAAGATCTCAAGCCAGACGCTGACGTGGTCAAGGTTCTGACTGAAGACTTTGAAGATTCTGATATCAACTTTGTATTTCTTTTTTTCATGCTTCATCAATTGTTTCTCAGAAGCCAATGATTTTGAAGATAAAATTAAAATGGATATATGATCAAATAGTACATGGTACAAATCAAATATCCCATCCACTCTTGAATTCATGGATGAAGGATAATACTATACATCAAATATGTCATTTGAATTATGGGCGAAGAACTGTACGAACTCCTGTGATCAATCCAATAGTGAATAACCGCTCTTTTGGTATTCTGATTTTGCCCTCCAACTGTGTATTTCTTAAGTTATATAAGTAGGACTTGGAGACTTGAAGAAAAGTGACTGAGCAACAACATATTTGAAAAGTCTGTATATATGTGAAAAGCAATCAAATTTGTGCATAGTTTTTCTTTAAGTGTTTTGTATTTCATTTGTGTAAAATCTACTTGTGTAGAAGCATATTATAACACAAAAATCTTATTTAAATTGTTTGGTTGTATTTCCTTAAGGAGACTAGGTTTTAGTCGGATCCTTGAGAAGACAAATAAAGTTATTCTTTGTGTTTTTTCTGTAATATGTTTGGTTATAGTGGATTAAATCCTTGGGTATAAGGCAAAATCACCTTGGCGGATGGACTGTGTAAGACCCCAATTTTGACCCTAAGATCCCTCATGCAATTTCATCATAAGCATTAGCATTGGGATCATACCTTGGCATCCTCCTTACCCCTTTTTCATTGGGTTTATTTTGGGAGAGATCAGATTGTATCATACTTGTATTTTATCATTTTTACTAACCAAAATACCAAAAATATATCTTTGCATTTGCCTAACTCCTTTGTAGGTAGGGCATGATCTCCATTGATCTATCAAGTTCATATCTAGGGTTTGAGACCCTCATGACAAAGAGCACAACCATGAATTGATCCAAGAATGGTTATAAGCATCATATATGAGTTCCATTGATTCCTACATGACATATTGATCAAGTTTTCTTTAAGAGTTTGAGGGTGATTTGTCTTGGAAACCCTAGTTTGTCTGGGTATCTTGAGTAACTTCTCCAATAAGCTATCTCACCAATTGATCAAATTTCTCAAGGTACACTTCAAAATTCACCATCTTATGCATATATGATCTACCATGAGCCTAGAAAGTCAAAATAATTAAAGATTAGCAAGTTGGTTGATGGTGGTTGGCCAGATGAATTCATCTGATCAGAACTGGGTCTCCCTAGACCCTATCTCCTACAATTTTCACCATATGAAAATGATTCCAAGACCAAAGTTACTATAAATGATATTCCAAACAACTTTCATGTTGAGACCTAGATCTAGGTTTGCTTGGAGAATCATTTTCTATGTTGAAACATTATAGGTCATTTTGTTTAAATCCTAATTTGAAAGTCAACTTCTCAAGGCCATAACTTACTCAATTTTTATGAGATGAAATATTTCCAAGTTTCACTATCAAATTCAAGATGTCTAATTCAACATTGATGTTGGTAGTGAGAGCAAATTCAACTTTTATGAGCATGTGATATGAGGTTACATTATAGGTCATTTTTGACCTATTCCATTGAACAAGTAATTTTTCCAAACTTCAAAAATGCATAAATCTATCATTCTAAATCCAAATGACATTAAATTTGTGACCATTTTTAATTTTTTTTGAAAGAGTTACAACTTTGATAAAGACACTTTTCTCATTTGAAGCTCACGTAAAAAGTTAAGTAAGGTGGAATATTGAGGTATATAGCTTGACACTTAGAATTTTTTTCAATATGTTGAAATTTCCAAAATTCCACCTCAAAATTCTCCATGTTCCAAGCTCCAAATGAAAAAGTGTTGAACATCAAACTTATTCCTCTTGATCCAAGCTTTCCAAAGAACCCAAGTTCATGCATTTTGGACAAAGATTGCTAGGTCTGCGCATGGCTTTAACAGGGCTGCATCATTGGAAAGAATCAATTGCACAAACTTTAGTTCATAATGCCTTGCCATTCAAGCTTCATCCAGACCTCAATTGGAATCATTTTGGACCTTAATGCATTGCATCATGGGCCTGTACATGCCCATGGACTCGTGCCATCCACATTGCCAATTTTGGACAGATTTTGAAGTGTGCAAATATCATTCCCTTTGGCTATAAATAGAAGGCCTCTGAGCTCATTTGAACAACACTTTGCGCGTCAGCTTTGCCCCACATTGAAACCCTCTCATTCTAAAGGAAAAATTGAGAAATTTCAATTTAAAATTTGAGTTTGAATCTCAACTGTTGGAGATTCAAGAACTCCAGGATCCAAAGCCTTGCAACCTCTCTAATCACTTCCTGCTAGCTTCTCAAGTGTGATCATATCGTGTTTGGAGCAAGCCACATCAAGAACTGCATAACATTGAATGTAATTTTTAGAAAACTTCATCTCTTCGGTTCTTACTCAATTTTACTCAATTCTCTTAGATCTTTGGTTGTCTGAAGTCCTACCAATGTAGGCAAGAAGATTGAGTTGCTTAAAGGTCAAATCGAAGCAACTCAGTTGATGCACCTCAAAATTCAACTCCTCATATCTTTCTATATATGTGGAGTTAGTTAAAATTGAGGTGATATTCGTGATCTACACCATTTTATCTTTCAGATCATGTCCTCTTTTGTAATTTTTGATATGGTGATGATCGAACCAGTCCGGCCAGGGTCATCGGTGAAGATGAACGACCTTTGGACTCCGGTGATGTGCTGGAAGTGTTCAGAGCCATTGATTTGTTTTAAAACATTTTAATCTGGAGCGCTCATTGTGAATACCAGGCGTGTGGATGATTTGACTAACGTGTACCATGGAACGCGTATTCTCCACCACTTGATCTGCCACCTCAATTAATGAGGCAGATCAAGTGGTCCACGTTTTTTTTGTTATTTTCTGATTTTCTTTTATTCCTTTTATTTTCATTGATTCATATTAATTTTAATATTGATCCAAAAAATATGAGAGTTTCACCAAAAAATTTCAAAAAATTTCCTCTTTCATATTTTAAATTAAAATTATTTTTTGGATCATTATTAATATTTTTCATGATTTAATTTATTTTGTGATTATTTTTAAATGTTTAAAAATACTTTTAAGTCTTTAAAAATTCTGAAATTTTTTCTCCAAGGTCCTTTGACCTTGTTTGGTGTTTTAATGAGGTTTTAGGAATTTGACAAACCATATTTAATTTAAATGTATTAGTCTTTTTTAATTTGAATAAATGTCAATTAATTGTGTTGAGCAATTGTGATGACTTGTTTGAGTTTGACTCTTGTTGTTGGGCCTTGGTCAATGTTGATTTGACTTTGTCAAGTTAATATCATTGGATTTAGGGGATTGATGGAATATACATTCCATCTCCCAAAATGAATGGATGATATTAATTTGGTAAAAGTCCTCATTTGACCAATCTGAGTTTTGATCCATCCCCCACCATCTTCATCTCATTCCCACTATTTATGCATTCATCTCATTTGACCTATGATATCTCAAAATCCTAAGGCTAGTTGATTGAAAAATCAACATAAGTATGGATGAGATTAAACCACCTCTTTTGCATATTCTTTTTGTGTGTGGTATGTTTCATGAGCATAGTCCATTATACTATGTCTCTAACATGCATTAACACCAAAATTATGTTGCCCAGCCTCAAATAGTTATGACTTCTACATAAGTCCAATTACGATTGCTTAACATAACGCTAAATTTGTGAAACAAAAAGGCATATCATTCTAGTTAGTGAGATTGTAAGTTTCCCATCTTTCATGGTATTGTGTGGAAGCTTGACCTTTTTTCCTTCCTTTGGAAGATGTCTTGGCTCAAGAATCCATGCTTGTGATAAGTGGATTGAGTGTTCTTCAAAGAATGACTAAAAAATGAAAAGCAAAAACAAAGCAATACTAACTTCTAACTCATTAACAACTAACTTTTAACTTCAAGCCATTTACTTTAATGTCATTTAATTTTAGTCTTTATTCATTTGCCATTATTCATACCATTCTAATTGTTTATGTTAATGCAATTTTCACTTTGTCCATTTGGATCATATTGTGTGATATATCTTGTTTGTGTATACTTTGCTTATTTGTGTTTCTTTGACCATTAATGTACATAATAACAACAAAAACCCTAAAAATCTTTTGTGTGGACTGTTGGCTTGATCTTGGACAAATGGACTTAGAACTTAGGCAACATTCCTGTGCTAAAGGACTTGGCCAATGCCAACTTTTGTGAAACCAAGTGCTTGTAATTTGGAACTTCATATGATACATCTTTCAAGATCCCTTTGAGTTCATCTGCAACATGATTATTATGAAGTTGTTATTTTGAACGTGTGACTTGTGGAATTCATCTGTTACATGAGCTAATTTGAAGAAGATCATGGAGTGGCTAAAGCTTGGATGTGGCTATCTTTATTTGATGTCTTTTCTCTTCAAGATTGATATAATTGTGCATTTGTGTGTTGCTTGATTCTAAATATCCAAGGGAATTTGGGGTTTCTATATGGCATTCTTTCCTATTGGATTGCTACCCATCAGTTAGATCTTTTCAACTCTTAACTTTTAATTTTATGCATAGGATTAGTCTCTCCATCTCCTCCCCATTTCTTTAATTTAAAAATCTCTCCCTCCCTTTTAAAAAATCTTCTTTTTTTGAACTAGTTTTTTTCTAAACTTTGACCACTTTGCAAAAAGATAGAAACTTTGGCCTTATGCCATTGCATTTTCAAACTTCTTTTCTTAAATCAAATTTGTAAATAAACTTAACTATACTTGACCTAAACTTTCAAAAAGCCAAAAAGAATTAACTCATTCAAACCATTTTTAGGCCTTTATGCCTTTCAAACTTAATTTTTGTTAAAAGCAATGCATCCACTTTGAAATTTGTATCATGAACTACGAGGTTTTGATCCCTCGTTTTTATATTGGTACGTAGGCACAAGTCCGAAGGTCTTGTCAAACACAAAAATATAATTAATGAATTCTCTTCTCATCTCCCCATTCTATTTGTTTGTAAACATCATTTTGTACCAAATACATATACAGACAAAAAGGGCTCCCTATGAGTACCTAGGACACTTTGGGTGCTAACACCTTCCCTCTGTGTAACCAACCCCTTTACCTGTAATCTCTGATATTTTATTAGTTTTGATTTGAAAACTTCTTACTTTTGGGTTTGTTCGTACTTTTTCCCTTTTCCCTTGGAAACAATAAAAGCGCGGTGGTGACTCTGGTTTTATTGATCTCTAGCTTATCTATAGCTTGATGATCATGAATTTACCGCTACAGACTGGAGTAGCTTTGATTTCAAGCGAACCAGGATAAGAATATTTGTGTCCTTATTTATTTGTTCTTAGTATTGTGTGGTGTTTTTGAGTTGGTAAAAAGATTTTGTTTTTAAAACCCAATTCAAACCCCCTTACTTGTGTTTTTCACACCTTCAAATAAAAGATCCGTCATCAAGGCTCATAAAATAAACATAATAGTCATACTCACATCTTTTGTAGCTAAAATTAAACATGTATGAATCAAATAGCTTGTACCTATTTTTCGCCAACAATTTATAGCCTTCCTATCAGAGGGTTACTTGCAGGACCAACTACAAAGTCCTAGACTTATTGTTGAGTGTATGGTGGTTTAGTTGGCAAAGTCTTTGGAATTTTCAAAAGGAGTGAATATAACTCTTGGTGAGTTGAAAATACAGTAAAATAAATGCAATAGAAGACAAAAGTATGGTAGAAGTAAACGCAAAAAGGTAAATACATTTTGATAAGTTGAATGACTTATAAATATAAGTGGAAGCAAAAGTACATTTTTTATAGGGAGATAAATCTTTTCTCGTAAACGCTTTGGTACTTCAAGTGTACTCCTACTACAAATGCTAAAAATGCCACCTTTGAAATGATCCCTAAAACTTGCTTAAATACTAGTAAAAATTAATCGTTTGGAGGTTACAAATTTGTCTCGAGATGACACGTGTCTCGAAATTTATCAGCTAACAAATTGCCCCCTAAAAAGGCTGGTTTCAACTTAAGCGCGCCGACCGAGGAACTTGCCTTTTGATTGTCCAAATTTCGGCTAGCCGTCTTGTCACTAATTATGGTTTAATGTGTGATGATGGCTTTCCTGCAGTGTTTTTTTTCTAGACACATTTCCATCATTATTAGCTACCCCCTATGTCGTGGGATTGCAACCAACACCACTAACTCTCTCACTACTCCTTCGCTGGACATTTGTCAGTCGATTAATGCTTGACTGTTCATCTTTCTAGCTTATAAATAGCTCTTTCTTCATCCTCCAAACTTTTCTGCTTCCGTAACCACACCTTTTCCTTTCACATTTCTTCAGAATATGATTGATGCTCTATCCACCATCATCGGCGACATACCGCCTCCGCCACTTCCTGTTACTGCTCTCGACCATATAATCCAAATTGGCAATGTCAATGAAGCTCCCAGAAAGGTATATGTTACTACTTTTATTTCCTCTCTTCCCATGGATGTAAAACTGAAAGTTTCTGTTATCAGGGTTGAAAGAGGGTTGTTCCCTCATCTGAACCAGCTTTGGCCAAGCCCTCGAAGAAGCAACGGGCACCATCGACTCCCAATCCGCAGGTATTTCAAATTAATGTACTCAAGTTTTTTCATCTTAACAACCTTCATTACCCTTTTCCTTATCTTGCATTTCAGGTCCCTGAAGAAGTACCTTCAGTCGACAACGTGGAGTCCGACGATAGTGTGCATTCGCACATTTTTTCAACATCGAAGGCACCACCCAAAACTCCTCATAATCCTATCCGAAGAAAAAAAGGCTCAGGATGAAAAGACTTCATCGAAGGTGGATCCTGCGACTTCGACACCTACAATCTAAGATGACCTCAATGAGGTTTTCGCCCCTTGTGATCCATAAAGGAATCCTACAGTTTCTCCACCTCACGTGGCCCTTCAGGTATTCATGCATCTTTATCTCGACAAAATGTGGGTTTCTTTTTGTCATGAGTTTTATTTTTTTTCATCCCCAAGAAACTGTGGCCACTCCAACTCCTGCCGAAACTATGGAAGAAGATAGGGCCGACAATCCATCTGCCGACATTGTCTTAAGTCGACAACGGCAGGTTGAGTTCCAGAGTGCCTCACCAGTGGTTTAACAAAATCATGTTTCCCCACCAACTCTAAATCCTGCAAATGTTGTTGACGAAAGGTGTGTCCACCAGCGTTTTGACTTCAAGTGAGATTAGGATTATCAAACAACGGAACCCCGCGGAGGCCCTTCGGAAACTACAACAACTTCGTCATCTTTCGACCGATGCGCCACCTCTGTCTTCGAATATGAATCCTTCCTCGGAGCTGAGCGCTGAAGCCACTTTCACCCTTCAACAACTAAAAGCGTCACTTTTCGAGCGCGACTTTTTACTTGCTCTTGAAACAGAAGAAGGGCTATCCCGTGACATCTTCAAATTCTTCGACGCAGTTGCACTTCATGACCTTTCTGCCTCGATGGTCAAGTTTTGTTGAGTTTGAGGCCTTCTTCACTCAATTTGTCAAGGACCTTAACCTTCATCAAAATGTTGACCTTCAAATCAAGATGAAACTCAACGAGGTGAGGCTTGAGTGGGACTTCAGTGGAGTATGTGAGCAAAAACTCAACGAATTTGAAGCCAAGAAGAAGGAACGCCTATGTCGACAACAAGCCTTTGACCAGTAAACTTTGGACTACCAAACCCAGATAGACGAACTGAATAGAAAAATTATTGATGTGGAAGCTCAAAAGGCTTCCTTGGAGACGGATGGAGAGCTTCCTGCGCAAGAGGCTATCAACCGCGAGGTTCTGAAGGGAATCTCCCATGGGGAAAAAGCCCTTAAAATTGAGGCTGACATCCAACAGTTGCGTGGAAAAAAGGTTTCTTTAGATAATAGGATTGTTCACGAGATAACCTCATTTGAGGATTTCAAATCTAGATTTCCCGCCTGATTTTCTTTTGTTTTCATCTTGTAAGATCAATCGACCATTTCTGTAGCGCCTTTCTAGGCCACTTAAAGAATTAATGAATTTCGTCATGTTTGGATTTGGATTTCTTGTAGCATAGATTTATATTTATTTAGATATTTCCCATTTACTCTCAAAACCGTTTGATCCATACTGAGTTCTTGGATCTTATAAGTGTTGTTGGTAAACGCTCAGACTATCCAAAATGGTCCCTCCCATTTTGGAGATCATTTTCCTAAAGTTCGATCTCTTTGATCCATAGGCAAGATCACTTTCTAAACGTAATCATCCACCGTGAAGGTTCTCGTTTTTACCTTTCTGTTGTATACTTTAGCCACGCGTTTTTCTGTTGTGCCAATGTTTCCATCGCAGCCAATCTTTCTTCGTCCAAATCAACCAGTTCATCAAACATCAGCTCCCGATAATGTTTCGACTGAAGACCGTTCTGGCGTTGCACTCTGACTGGCTATAAACAAATTTCTACTGGTAATATAACACCGTGTCCAAATGTTATTCGAAAAGGCGTCGAATTTGTTGTCTCTTTTGGGGACATTCGACAAGCCCATAGGATTTGGTCCAAAATCTTGTGCCAATTTTTTGGCTTTTTAGAAACATGTTTTCTAATTAGACTTATTATTACTTTGTTGACCGCTTCGACCTGGCCATTTGCTTGTGCATAATAAGGTGTGGAAGTGACTAACCTGAAACCCGTTTCGGAGGAAAACTCTTGCATCTTTTGTCCCACAAAAACTAAACCTTGACCTATGATAATGGTTTCTGGGATGTCGAATCGATATATAATACGTTTCTAGATGAATTCGATCACCGTCTCTTGATCTACTTTTATTAGATGAACAACTTCGATCTACTTAGTAAAGTAGTCTATCCCGACTAGGATGAACTTTTGTTGTTTCGATGAGGTCAGCCAAATCTCACCAATGACATCTAACTCCCACCCCATAAAATATCATGGCTTTATAACCGCATGCAACTCACTTGATGGCACGTGTTGAACGCCTGCATGCATCTGGCATTCCTGGCATCCTTTGGTGAATTTGATATAATCCTTCAACATACTGGGCCAATAAACGCCTTATCGGAACAACAGGCATTTCATCTTGTGTCCTTCCTGGTGCGCGCCACAGGCTCTACTATGCACCTTAGATATGGCCAAATATGCTTCTATGTTTCCCAGACACTTAAGTAATACTCGTTCTGGTGTTTTCTTCAGCAATTCATTCCCTATCAGCATATAACTCGGTGCTTTGTATTTGATTTTCTTGTCAGTACTTCCGACTGGATTCTCTAAATACTCCAAAATTGATTTTCTCCAATCTGACGGTGCCAAATTGTTGACAATGAAAACTTCATGTCCCCAGGAATTCTATAACTCAAAATCTTCTAGACGTTCTTTGCCGAACCCTTCATCACAACTGATACTTCCGTCGAGTATATCTTCCCTTAGTGGTGGTGCGTCCGACATCATCTTCTCTCGGACTTTAATAATATCCTGGAATTTCGACTTAGACATCTTATACCTGGATACGATATGGGCTAGATCATTGGATTCTTAGTTCTTATCTTTGGGCACATGCGTTATGCCGGCGACCTCAAAGTACTCCAACAATTATGTTGCCATCACGAAATACTTCACCAGATTTTCCTTGATACATTTGTATTCTCGTGTGACTTGCTTGATTACCAACTCTGAATCTCCTCTTACCTCAATTCTACCGACTCCCAATTCTCTCAAGATTTGAAGACCGGTTATTAGGGCCTCGTACTCAGCCTCATTATTGGAATATTTTTCGTCGATTCTGCACTTGAACCTTGTTGGAGCATCCTGTGGGGATAATATTAATACCCCAACTCCTATTCCATCTTTGTGGCTCGACCCATCTAAATATAGCTGCCACAGGTTTGTGTCAACCATGTTTAGTGAAGGTTCGATCATAGCATGATCTACTATGAAATCTGCCACAATTTGGCCCTTCATAGCCTTTAAAGGTTTATACGTCCGAGAAAACTCTGTTAAAGCTAGTGCCCATTTTCTAATTCGGCTATGCATAATAGGTTTATATAACATATGTTTGATAACATCATAATGAGAAGAGACATACACATCAATCGGTTTTATATATTACTTTAATTTCATACAAGCAAAGTAAAAGCATATGCACAGTTTCTCGATCAGACTATACCTAGTTTCAGCATCTATTAAAATTCAACTGAGGTAATATATGGGTCTTTCGACACCATTAATATCCTCTTGGGCTAACATACTCTTTATAGTTGTATCCGACGCAACAATATACAAACTCATATTTTTTCTTCTACTAGGAGGTAACAAAATAAGAGGCTTTATAAGGTAACCTTTGATGGCGTCGAAAGCCTCTTGTTGATCCGGTCCCCAGTGAAAATCACTTTTCTTCTTAATTTTGAGCAGTGGCGAAAACACCTTCGTCTTGCCACTTAGATTCGATATGAACCGTCTTAGGAAGTTTATTTTTCCCAACAAAGATTGGAGCTGCTTCTTTGTCGACGGGCTCTTGAGATCTAAAATCGCCTTTATTTTATTCTAATTGATCTTAATGCCTCGTTTGTGTACCACGAACCCCAAGAAATCTCCAGCGTGTACACCGAAAGCACATTTTAATGGATTCATCTTCAATCCATATTTTCTCATTCTGTCAAATGAGCGTCGAAGGTGATCCAAATGATCTTCTTTGTGATGACGATTTTATCACAATATCGTCAATATACACCTGCATAAAATTTTCAATGAAGTCATGAAATATGACATTCATATCTCTTTGATAGGTCGTTCTTGCGTTTTTTAAACCAAATGGCATTATAACCCATTTGCATGTCCCCAAATCTCTAGGGCATCGGAATGCTGTCTTGGGGACATCATCTTCGGCTATAAGAATTTGATTGTATCCAAAATAGCCATCAAGCATGCTCAAATATTCAAACCATGCGGCCGAATCGACTAGTATTTCCACCACGGGCATCGAGTATTCATCCTTTGGCGTGGCATTATTCATATCTCAAAAATCTATACAGATTCTAAGAGTTCCAGTTTTCTTAATGACATGCACTATATTAGCTAGCCACTCGACCTACCTCGCAGTCCTGATGAAACGACTTTTAAGGAGTCTTTCGATCTCCTGCTTAATTTTCAAGGTGATCTAGATGATCTTCTTGTGATGATGATTTTATCATAATGTCGTCGATATACACCTGCATAAATTTTTTAATGAAGTCATGAAATATGGCATTCATATCTCTTTGATAGGTCGCTCTTGTGTTTTTTAAACCAAATGGCATTATAACCCATTCGTATGTCCCCAAAGCTCTAGGGCATCGGAATGCTATCTTGGGGACATCATCTTCGGCTATAAGAATTTGATTGTAGCCAAAATAGCCATCAAGCATGCTCAAATATTCAAACCATGCGGCCGAATCGACTAGTATTTCCACCACGGGCATCAAGTATTCATCCTTTGGTGTGGCATTATTCAGATCTCTAAAATCTATACAGATTCTAAGAGTTCCATTTTTCTTAATGACATGCACTATATTATCTATCCACTCGACCTACCTTGTAGTCCTGATGAAACGACTTTTAAGGAGTCTTTCGATCTCCTGCTTAATTTTCAAGGTGATCTCCGGAGCAAATCGTTGGGGGTGTTGTTTCACTGGCCTTTTCCCCGGTTGGATAGGCAATCGATATTCAACAATGCCTTGATTTAAATCGAGCATTTCATTATAATCCTAGGAGAAACAGTTTTTGTACTCTATCAATACTGCAAACAACTTCGCCTTCATTGGTGACCCAACCTTAGTGCTTATGTATGTTGGTCTTTTTTCGACCTCATCTCCTAGATCAATTTCTTCTAGGGGGTCTTGTGTTTGCATCCTCTGCAACTCATTTGATAAGTTATTTTCAAACCCCAAAGGCTCATTGTCATATATGCAATCAAGCCTCCGGCTTTCTAAAGCTGCTATTTAGTCTTGTTGACCCTCTTTCAATTCCTTGGCCTCACATACCAAGTTTTGAAACCTCTCCTTTTCCAGGATCCACTTCCTCTTGTTTTTAGCCAAATAGGCCAAAATTCGAGCCAAACTTTCTGACTCAACAGTCATCTTCATCGACTGCAAGCCACCCCATAGGTGGAATTCCCATCTCTGACCCCGTCTCTTCTTCAGCATCCCATATGAAACCATGACCAAGGTCTAAGTTCAAAATGCGACCAGTTTTGACGGAAGTATAGGAACCTGATTCGTCATTACATGGTGCTATATTCACCAAGTGTTGGTCGAAAGATCTCTTCGAACCCCTATCGTCGACTCGACAATAACTTTGGTCGGCCTCAGTGTTCTCCATGATGTCGTCTTTGTGCCAGATTATAAGTCTCTAATGAACCGTTGAAGGTACCACTCCTATCCCATGGATCCATTCTCAACCCAGGAGTAAACTGAAATTAGCTTTGGAATCTATCACCATGAACAACGTTGAGCGTGTTGTTGTGCCCACATCAAGATCAACTTGGACAACACCCATTATATTGTTGGTTTTCCCTTCATAGTTTGATAGAACCATGTTGTGTTGTCGGAGATCTTCGTCACCCTTCCCCATTTTCTTAAATAGAGTATGGGGCATTAGATTGACCGCAACGCCTCCATCGATAAATACCTTGTTTACCGCTATTCCATCAACCTTCGCCCTTATGAATAAAGACTTTAGATGATACATCATCCCTGGGCTGGGTCTTTCGAACATGGCCTTCTTTTCCTCTACTACGTCACTATTCATGATGTAGTAGCATAGTGGTTTCCTCCAACCGTTTCATTTGGCACACAGTCTTCCTGCATATTAGAGACTTCAGATACCATGTCATATTCAATCGGCAATACCGACACAATGCCACAACTTACAACAAAGTCATCACCCTAGATGTCATCATTGGTTTCATTGTACATGTCCTCGTTGGACTATGGGGATATTCAGGCTCTTCTTCCTCTGGTTGAGGGGAATATTCAGGTTCCTCCTCCTTCAATTCACCCACGTCCCTTGGATGTTCTTCAACCATTGACAAACATTTCATACCTTGGGAAGCTACCACTACTTTCTTCCCCATCGAGTCGACAGTCATGGCCATTTTTTGGTTGGCCACCATTTTTCCTTATCCTAGCCCCAATACCTTTGGTATCTTCCTCTTTTGTCCAGAGGTTTCCACAGGTTTCAAATGTGGAGTGGCGACATCCTTCCCAGCTTTTTTGTTCCGCTGGTAACACCTCCTATGTGTCCTGGTAATTGGATTCTTCCCTTTGTAGTTAGGAGATACCACGTAACCCCTTTTCTTCTATAGAGATGTTGTTTCTTTCTCCAACACTCTCCACTTTAGTTTCTTGCCCCCTTTTTGGCTGACTGAGTCTATCCACTTCTCCTGTGGAATGTCGGTCGACGAGATGAAAGTCTTTGGTCGGGGACATTGAAAATGACTCATATATTCTTCATTCCTCCGAGGTTCTCCATGCTTGGAGAACACGAATCATGGGACGACAGGTTTCTCTTCCTTCAAGGCCTTGTTGTCAGCCTCCAATCTTTTGGTGGTTTTCCCGTCGAACACCGCATTGTACTTAGGGCATAGTAGAGATTTTGACCCATTCACTATACACTTATCTTAGAAGTCTGATAAAATTTCGCCTGGTTGGGGATAGTCCGACTCCGATTGATTTTCGGCCTTATTGCCAAAACCCTCAGTCGTTTCGACCATCATCACTTCAAAAGATCCAGCTAAGGATGCCACATCGGGAGCCTCCATGAGACCATCAGTAGTCTCGACCATCATGCATTCGAGAGGCTCCGAGTACAAAGCTTCTTCCACCTTCAGAGGGTTGGAGTCCACCTGTATTTTTGGCCTTTCTCCAAATTGAAGGCTTCCTTCTTTCAAAGCCTTTTGCACCAAAATCCTGAAAAGAACACATTGGTGAGTTTTGTGACCAAGGAAATTATGAAATTTACAGAATCCCCTCTTCTTCTTTTGTTCTAGGGGGGATCTTTTAAACCCCGGGGGACGATAATTTGACCGTCTTTTACTAACATATCAAAGATCTCGTCGCATTTAGACACATCGAACATATAAGTTTTAGCTATATATTTATCCGTTTTCTCAACTTCAATGTGTTTTTTTTCCATTCGAAGGCTTTAAAATCTTACACACGTATGGAGGTCTGGGCTTAAGTTCTACCACGTTAACCTCGCTTTTGTCGATTAAATCTTCGTCGTCGGAAGAACACCCTTCGACTGTGATATAAGATATTTTTTCTTTCTTACGATATCGTCCTATTTTGGTCTTCTCAGCTTTCAGGCGTTTGATGCGCCGAACTCTATCAGCCAACTGGGCCATATCTCTAAGATATTATGTATCCAGCTTTTTTCTTATAGAATAATCTAAACCCCAGTTTCTATCTCGACTAACTCATGCTCAAGGACTTGAGTAAAGCATCACATTTTCAATAGTCTAAATATGTTTAGGTACTGATTAACCGACTCAGCAACCTTTCGTTTGATGCTGGCCAGTTCTTTAAGGCTAATCTTTGATTTCCCCATGTAAAATTATTCATGGAACAATCTCTCCAACTGTGTCCATGTTTAGATCGATTGTGGAGGTAGCGTCATGAACCATGTAAACACGTTTTTTGTAAGAGAACTTGGGAAGTATTTTAACTTCAAATCATCATTATTCGCTATGTTTCTAGCCTCAGTCTGATACTTGGCAACGTGTTCAACGATGGACTCCTCAGTATCCCCAACAAACTTGGTAAATTTTGGGACTTTCCATCCCCTAGGCAGTTCTGTCTCTAAGACAAGGTCTGGCAAGGGTGAATAGTAAGTCGGCCGCTGTAGGCCTGAGCTTATTCCATTTCGTACTATGATTCGTTTGACAATAGCCTCTAGGTTTTGCTCCCCAGCGACTACCTCGTGTCGAATCTTCCTGACCACATGGTCGGGTCCTAGTTGCTGTTGACCATAACCATGGGGGGCCTTCATGCCACCCTCGAGATCTATTCAAACTTCTGATATTCCTGTTCGACTGTATCGTCCGTCATTTTCTATTCTCGGACTGGGGTTTCTAGTCGAGGAGGAGGCGTTGGATTCTGACGAGTCGGCGCCCTTGGAGCCCCCCAGAGTCTCATATCCTTGTCATTTAAGTTGCCAATTGTTGGTAACTCTGTGTCGAATCTTGGATCAAAGGCCTCAGGATGGTTTCCATTTGCTGAGTTAGCATATGTACCATTTCATGGTTACTCTCGTCCATCTGTTGTCTCATAACAGCGACAAAACTCGACGTAAAAGTTGGGACCTACTTAGACGCTAGTCCAAAACCTGGGGGTCGAACGAATGGGGTTGCTGAAGGTCATAACCCCTGGTAACATGGGAATAGCGATGACGATGTTTCGCTAAAAGTCGAATCGAGCTTGTGCATACTTGCCAAAAACTCAGCCGGCATTCCCAATGTCCTATGCATGGGGATTATAAAGCTGGGCATGTATCACCCATAAGTTCCCATTGCTGTTGGTCTCGGCGTTTGTGGCTGACACGGTGTCAGAATTAGCCCTACAAACACTGTTGAAATCGCTGACGTCATACTGAAACCGACATGGGTCGTCTGTGACATCGCTGTGTCTCCCACCGAAGACGTCTCTTCGTGTGGTCGAGGTTGCGTCATTTTGATACTGTTTAGTCGCATACATTAAACACTTCGAGGTTCCACCGGGTGGGCCAATTTGTTTTTCGCCAACAATCTCTAGCCTTCATATCAGAGGATTACTTGCAGGACCGGCTACAAAGTCCTAGACTTAGTGTTGAGTGTATGGTGGTTTAGTTGGCAAAGTCTTTGGAATGTTCAAAAGGAGTGAATATAACTCTTGGTGAGTTGAAAATACAGTAAAATAAATGTAATAGAAGACAAAAGTCTGGTAGAAGTAAACGTAAAAAGGTAAAGACAATTTGATAAGTTAAATGACTGATAAATATAAGTGGAAGCAAAAGTACATTTTTTCTCGTAAACTCTTTGGTACTCCAAGTGTACTCCTACTGCAAATGCTAAAAATGTCACCCTTGAAATGATTCCTAAAACTTGCTTAAATACTGGCAAAAATTAACCATTGGGAGGTTACAAATCTGTCTCGAGATGACACATGTTGCCCCACTTCTCCCACGTCAGTAGGTAACTACCCACGTATCTGACACCCATGATCGCTCCTCATCATGGTGATAACCTTCGACTTCGGCTGGCCCTTGATGTGTCGACCCTGGATTGTTAAATTTCCACATCTACCTAACCCTCTGATGGACTTTCTATTCGACCACGCTTTGCCTTCTTTGGTCGAAATTTGTCAGCTAACAGTGCCATTGCCTTCGAGACTGATTTAACCCATAAAAAGACCTCTTCAATTTACAAACTAGTCTTCCATGTCCAATGTCACTAAACCCATCTGGATGCTCCATGTGAATTCGCTCATCTAAATTACCGTGAAGAAATGTTGTTTTCACATCCATTTGCTCTAAATTCACGTCTCACTTGGCTACCAAGGCTAACACTTTTCTGATAGAAGTATGTATGACGATCGGAGAGAAAATCTCATCATAATTAATCCTCTTATATTATGAGTACCTTTTTCTACAAGACAAACCTTGAAATTTTCCCTTTCTTTTTATGTTACTGTTGATTTTCTCTTGAACACCCACTTCCAACCGATGACCATTTTTCCCTTAGGAAGTTGAACAAGCTCATGTGTCTAATTTTTCTTAAAGGACTTCATTTCATCCACCATTGCACCATATATCTTTCTCCTGGCTAGATATAGCCTATCAAAAAGTATATGGGTCTCCCTAACTAGTAAAAAGTGCATTGCCTGCCAAGTGGTCATACCCATGTCTTTCCGGTGGCTTGGTTGAATGGTTCTCTATGTCACATACAAGAATATAATCATTTACTCCATCAAAAACTTTAGGACCATGGTCAATTTCCGTATCATAGTCTGGTTTCTTTTGTTGTTCAAGTACTACTAACATATTATTTATCGGTGGTAGATCAACATCCATTTGTATCACTTATTTGCTGGAATGTTCTCTTTTAAATGTTGATATTGTTGGAAAAGTGACTCCAAGCTTAAAAAGGGGTGATTGTGGTATTCAAAGTTCGCTATTAATTTAGAGTTTTTGTTACTTTAGAAGCCAGTTGTATTAGTAATTTTAAGATCATGATAAAAATAAGCGAAAAGTAAAACCAGTAAAGTAAATAGCATAAAGTGAACAATAAAGGTTAAAGAAATGGAACTAGAGAATTATCCAGGTTTGGATGAACATTGACCTACCCCTGTCTCCAAGATATCTTCTTGAGATTTAATATTGAGCTTTTCCAGATTATTCCCTTGAACCTTTGATACAAGTGAATCAAGAGATTTTACATTGGGTTATTTCTAACCAAAAGTGAGCTTTTCCATGGGCTGAACACATAGACCGAGTAGATATTTTATAGGATGATCAAAATAACCAAAGAAAACCTTTTCATAATAAGTTCTCTAACCAAATAGAGATTTAAAAATGGTTTATCTCAATAAATTAACTCAATTTTTCAAGAGTATCACACTCTTAGAAATAACAACAATGGCACGACACGAGTACAACATTTTCGTTACAAGTAGTTTTCACTCACAAGGCACTAAGGCAACTTTAGTGAAAAGAAAATATTTGAATAGAGAGAGATAATTTCTAAAGAATTATGAAAACTTTGAATTCTGGTGTGAAATGAAGTGAAGAGAGATCTCATTTATATATGAGATAATTTGGCTAAAAAGTAAATAATATATGGGCTAATTAACTCACCTTATCGATCAGGTCCAAAGTCTAATTGATTGGGCACTTCAAATAATCAATCATTATGGCCCAAAATAGAAGGTTTTAATATAAAGTTGTTACTAATCATTAAGAGACTATCATAATCGATTATAAACTCGATTAGGCATCATCTAATCAATTAAGTTTATGATCTAGTCTATTAGATAATTGAAAAAATAGTCTTAATCAAGCAAACAACCCCTTAATCGAATAGTAAGACCTTGAAAACATTTTTAGGTGAATTTTTTAAGTAAAGAGATACCTTAAAAGTTTGTGTGTGTGTGTGCGTATGTGTGTGTGTGTGTGTGTGCATGTGTGTGTGTGTATGTGCACACACCGGGGAGGAGTGTGTGTGCGTGTGGGGGCGAGTGTGTGTGTGTGTGTGTGTGTGTGTTTGTGTGTGATGATCAACACTTATGATATGTGATGATCAGTTAACCTCTTAGTAGATTGAAAAGATAAGTTTGTAATTGGTTTATTTATCTCATTATTTTTAACCAACTATCGTATCCAATAATTTGTAGAAAAGGACTTACGATATTATTTTGTTGTTCCTTAGAAAGGGATTTTTTTTTATCAAGGTCACTAATATTTAAGTATTTTTAGATAAACATGTGTAAAAAGGATTACACAGGGTGTTAAAAGTAATGTGCCAAAGCTAAATATCAACCCAAGGCCCAAAAAGACAATGAGGCTTAAACCAAGGTAAATAATCGATTAGCCGTATTGATAAAACGCTATTTTCATTTCAAATTTCAAATAAAATTATATCGTTTAATCGCCTCCAAGCAAATAAAATCAAAGCATTAATGAAGAATGCGCGAAATCCTTAAAATCATCATTACATGATTGATTAAGCTCTGGAAATAATCGATTAGAAAGAGCTTTTTGAAATGTTTTGGTTTTGATATTTTCTAGGCAAAATATTCAAGGATTTTTTTTGAAGTTTTTCACGCCCAAGACATCAAAAGGAACAATATAAATAAGTAGTCATATTTCCTTCTTTTGAATTATTTTTCTCTCTCCTCTCTCTCTCTGTGTGTGTGTGTGTGTGTGTGTGTACGCATGCACGCGTATAAGAACGCTACATTAGTATTCCATCATCATCATCATCATGACACCTAAAAGTTTAAGATTCCCCTCTATTTTTATCTTCACTGATGATTTCGCATCCCAAGAACAAAAAGGAAGATTCTTTAAGTGTGAAGTCTTCAAGATCTTTGAAGAGAACTTAAGGAATTTGTGTGCAACCCTCCAATAAAAGGGTATTCATCCTTAATGAATATTTTTTTTTTCAAATCTCTATTTCACTTACGGGATTATCTACTTCGAAGTAAGAAAATACAATATATCTCATCCTCTAGATGATTTTGCTAATATTTTGGATCTACCCTATGATGAACCTCACTTCAAGCCATATGAACCGTAAGAAGTCGACCACTACATGTACAAGAGTTATACCTCCTCTTTTTTGTTGGATCCAAAATCAACGGTATCCTTTACATTCATTATAGGATATATGCACCCAAATATTTGTCTAATTTATTATGTGGAAAATCATATACTCTTTTTAAGAAAAAGCAACTCCAACTGCTTAACCAGATATGATGTTGCCACAATATGGATGATTGCCAACAAGATTGAGACAAACGGAGCAAGTTTCGTGATCCAACACATATTAGGGATAAAAAGGAAAGTAATATGCTTGCCATACGGTGACTTGGTCACAAAGATCCTGGAATACGTATGGTACAATTTTGAAGGAGAGGAATTTGTGCAAGATATAATAAAAATAGAAGAATCAACCTTGGGATGATGTGCTACAAAATTATAGATGGGAAAGTAATTCAAAATACTCCTAAAAGGAATATAATAAGTATAGAGAAATAAGAATAAAAAGCTCTCACGAGTCTAGAAGAGCTTGACTATGATGTCTTAGAAACATCCTCAATTGAAGATCAACACAAGGACATCATCAATAGACTAAAAATGACTAATGAGGATACTAAGGCATCTACCTCTAGCACTTTTCACTAATGATGATGAGGGTACTAAATAGTAGTCTCATTTATGTGTTTTTTTTAGCTTTTCCGTGTGTTTAATTTTTTTTGTTTTCTCACTTTTAAGAATCACTTTAATTTCCGCATTTTCTTGCTTTCTGTAATTTAAATTTTAACATTTAAAGTAATGAAGTAATGTTTTTCCCTTCCTTAGTAAAATATTTTAAATCTATTTAAACTACATGCTTGCATATTTACATTTACTTTCTAGCATATTTATTGTATGTTTTATTATGACAAAAGGAAATAAGTATACTCTCAAGGAGAGTAAAGTATATTATTTACTCATGTGAGGGGAAGTATAACCACTCCAAGTTTTATCAATATATATTCTCTTTTACCACCTCCCTGAGAGATATGTTGTCATCATAAAAGAAAGTGAGAATATGTATCTATGTTCTTGCAACTATAGTCAAGAAGCGATCAAACACGATGAAGCTGATGGGTAACAAAGATGCAAGTCAACTAATAGCCGCTTAGTTTTGATAATGACAATACCTGAATTCAAAAAAACTACTAAAGATAGATCAAGTGGTGAAATATGCACAAGATGGTTGATCAAGATATCCTTACAAATTAAGCTAAACACTTGTTTAAAGTCAACACTGTAGTCCAACAATTTTCAAGTGAAAACTTAGGGTTCAAGGATAGTCGGTGGTTTAACCTTTCAAACTCTTAGATGATGGCAATCAATATAGAGATCTCTCAAGCCTCGTCAAGATGACTCGAGGTTCTTGTGTGATGTTAAAATTAAATATAATTATGTCAAGATTTAAAGCTTTAGAGTATGAAAGAGAGGGAGTGTTAAAGCTCGTCTGATCGTGCTCGTCTGAGTGATCAGTGTCTTGCAAATATGCAAGGGCATTTCTAGAAATACGATGGCTAAATCATAGACATACACACTAAAAGCATTGAAAAGTATCTCATTTTTAAAAGTAAATCACCAAAAAATATTTTTAAGGCTTATCTGGTTGATTAGGGGAGTGTTCAATATATTATGAGACTTTTCTAACTGTCTAATCAATTAGATATTTTGCCTAATAGATTAGATGATGCTTAACCGAGTCTATTATCGATTATGATAGCCTCTTAATGATTAATAACAACTCTATATCAAAACTTTCCATTATTTGAGGTGCATAATCAATTAGCCTAATCAATTAGGTGAGTTAATAGGTCCATGGGTTGTTTCCAAATTTACACCATGCCTTGGCCTATAATTATAAAGCTTTTTTATAACTTTTTCATATCCAAAAAATGTGAAAAAAACCTCATTTTTCATTTCTGTCATCACCTCTCTAAATCTCTCATGTTTTCTCACATACTTTATCTGTAGTGCACTGAAAGTGTTCTTGAGTCTAGTGACGAATATTGTTCTGGGTGAGGGCAAAATTATAGATTTACCAAGAGAGATTTTTTCTCTTGTTTAAATAATTCTTCCAAAAGAAGCTAATATTTTGGTTCTGAGCTTCATTAGTTAAAAGCTTTTGTTGAAGACATTGACATGTTACAAATCAATCCTTCTGACATCTTCTGTATGTATAGTTGATGCTTCATGAACAATTTGTTCAACAAAGTCTTTCACATATACCAATTCTCCAATTTTTTCCAAACCTCCTATGAAGTCGCCATGTTCAGGATATAATACATCACCTTGACTGCTCCTTCATGTCGTTTGGTTTCATCTCACGCAACACCTTTTGTAATCTTTGATAAGCCAACAAATCCTTAACCCTAATTTGCCATAATCTGAATTTTTTTATCCTGTCAAACCATGTTACTTTGAATTTTGCATCAGAGCTAACCATCCTCTAATATCAATTGTTAGAATGACAACCAATATAGTAAACAAAAGTAAAAGACAATGAACACAATCGATCTTTGTTAACACGGTTCGGTTAATGGTGCCTACCTCTGCTACTATAGAGCAACTATAGTTCCTTTTATTTATGTCTTATGAATTATGATTTTGGTGTTACAAGCCATATATATAATACTAGGATCCAGTTTACCTAAACTCTAATCCCCAATTACCTATAACAAAAAGTTATCTATATCCATAATAATCTATGCAATATGAGCTATACTAAAAATTTCCCATAATAATATCCACAATATGAATCATACTTAACAAATAAAAAAAATATTTTAGTCTTAAAAATTTAATTCAATTAAGTTCTAAATCCATTTGAGCCAAAAATCTCTAAATTTGAATTTTACAATTGATCATTAGTGCAAATTTCTTCTATATATACCTCAAATCTTTCATCATTGTGAATCCCCAATTTTTCACCGCTCCTAATTGTTCATCACTTGAACATAAAGCATTCATCACTTAACCATAAATCCTTTATCTCAACACAATTGTGTTTCCATGTTTTTATTTTATCGTGTTCTTCAACATCAACATGTCTAATGAGAAGTATGTTTCCATGTATGATATAGTTTTTTATTTCGATTTTTGTGTCTCCCTTATCTCATTTGTGTTTTTATTTGTAGTACTTTTCATAATTGTTATTGTTTTTTAATGTTTGTTGTGACCCCTTGTAAAAATGTTTTTGTTATTATTTTATCCATATGGATAGGATAACTTCTAGCATAAATTAATATGCAAGACAAATTTTGATCCCATCATTTTAATATTGGCGTGTGCATAAAAACAAAGAAACAAGTGGTTATGCTTAGATTTAACCATATGATATACTTCTAAATAAACATGTGAGATGGTATTTAGACAACACCGTGTTTTAATAGATTGAAATTGAAATGTGAGAATAATATTTTATATGCAAATTGAAGGAATGAAAAAAAATATCAAATGTTTATAGTACTAAAGTCCTAAGTTTTAATTTGCTCGTGAACTAAGACAATTGAAAATGGATCAGGGTGTTCAAAATTTTGTTGATCAAATTAAAGGATATAATTGACTGATTTCTATGTGCAGCATAATGTTGACAACTCCGTAATATCCAATGAAATAGTAGTATAAGATATTGACCTAATAGATGGTGAAAAACACGGTGAAGAAGTTAATTTTGAAGAACAACATTTTGTTCAACTAGTTGGAGAAGGAATTGGTAAGGAGGTTGAAATTTGTGGTGAAAATGGTGGTGAAGAAATAAATGTTGAAGAAGATCATTTTGATCAACATAATGAAGAAGGGATTTATGAGGAAGTTGAACTTTGTGGGAAAAATGGTAGTGAATAAGTCAATATTTAAGAAAATTCTGCTGTTTAACAGGATGGAAAAGAAATTTGTGAGGAGAATGAACATGGTGGTGAACAATTCAATGTTAAAGAATATCATTGTGTTCAAAAGACGGAGATGAAAGTTAACTTAATCCTAATTATATTTTTAGCAATGCGAATTTCAGGATGATGAAATTTACTTTGAAGAATGGGATTTTTATGAATCTCTTGACGTTGAAAGTGGCAACACTAAGGCTAAACAACAATTCAATCACACACCAGTTTTTAAGACCAAAGATGTTAATAAATATAATTTTTGTTATTTATTCACTCTACCAACATGTGATGATGAAGATGTCATGGATAAGTTTCCAACTTTTAAGGTAAGGTATTCTAGCACCTTTCTTTTATCACATGACTTTATATCTCCGGTGAGGTATTCTATCACAGGACTTATATCACCAGTGAGGTGTTAGTCACAACCAATGGTACTTTCCCTAGTAAATCACGGTGGAAGTTTGTCGAAGATCCTCACTGTGATTTTCTCTTTATTTGAGAAATCCCGTTTTTTTATAAGAATAACTGACCCGCATCCTTCGAAGATCCCCGGTGAAGTTACTTATCTTTCCCCAACAAATGGTCACCTATTTAGAAGCTTGTTCATTGATCCTTTCCGAGAGAAAGACTTGGTTAAAGAAGAAACCAAGGCCCATTCGTTGGCTTCTGACTTGAATCGTGGATAGGTTTGTTTTGCCTTTTCTAAGTGTAATACTTAAGTAAAGAAGAAGTTGAATCATGTTTTGATCATGTAAGCTTATTTGGACTTGTTATTTGAACAGGCGGCTATCTGTACCTTTGAGAAACTTGTTATGAAGATATTTACTTAATTGAAGTCACGATCATTTGGAATGATCTATTGCCCAGGAAACCCGGATCCATTGGAATTTGCAAATCTTCTTCCTCAGCTAAAGTTGTAATCTTTTCCTTAGTGGAATTTCCTTTTGTCTGTCTCTACAATGGTGTTCCTTTATCCTTGTGTGTTTTCTCAACTAATATTACTCCCCTGTGACATTGTTCCTCACAAATTTCCTGAATCCTGCATGCATATCATATCATAAGCATTTGGCAGCCTCTTAGGGCCAAAAATTGTGCATGTTTGTATTTAAGTCTCTCTAATCACGCCGAGATGAAAATTCCAATATCCATATTTCTGGATTGAAGAAAATTAAATAGGGACATCTGTCATACCCTAATTTCAACCCTAAGATGCCACTCATTTGTATCATTTGCATGACATATAACATCTTTGCATTACTAACCTATTGAAAATACAAAAAGATTTTCTACTTTGTTTGTCTTAAGCCTGGGTTTTGCACCAAGAGATTTCCAAGATTGATCAATCAAGACTTGGCATGAGTTTCAAAATTTCAAAATCCTCATCTTTACCAAGTGATCAAGTGACTTTCATCAACAAGAATCAATTTCAAGATCATTCCATCTCAAATTCATCAAGGCCATAGTCCATCTGATACCCTCAACTAGGGTTTTGACCCAAAGTCGAATGTTTGACTTTTTAGCCAAGGTATGATCCAAAAGCTTGAAGTATGGTTCAAATACTTTAAATACATCATAATTAATACATTCACTTCATCGAATGTGCCCAAGAGATCCTATTCATTAACGATTGCAAGAATTGGATTCATTTGATACAAAATCAACTAAGGCAAAGTCAAAGTTTGACTTTTGACATTTTTGGTCAACCATGGACTTCTCAACTCAAGGGTCATAAAAATATGGTTTTTGGATGCATTTAATCAATAAAAAATAAGAAATTGGAGATTACTTGCAAAAAGGGCAAGATTTGGTTTTGTAAATTTGTCTAAGTTATGAAAAAAATACATGTGCAAGTACCCATCTTTCGAAGGTCATAACTTGTGATCCAGGCCACCATCTTCTTTGATCAAAATATACGATTAAATGCCCTACTTAATAATTCAACTTTGTACTTGATGATTGATTCCAAAAAATGCAAGGATTTCAAGTTATGAAGTCATGATCTTGGTACCATACAATTAAAACACTTAGAAATATTTTCAACCAAATCTGCCTTCAAAAAGTGGTTTACTTGGTTATCACTTTTCACCATGATCCACATTGATTAAAGGAAAACTCCAAACATGAAAGTTGTGGAGGATGGTCTTAGCTTTGCAAAAAGTCCAAGATCATGAAATTATCCTATTTTAGCTAGGTGTTTCGAAGAGATGAAGTTGGCTCTCCAAATCTAAAATTTTGGGTCATTTTCATGACAAGTTCATCATGCAACCTTGAGCCAAAGCTACATAATCTTACTTTGCAGGCTATCTTGCTTCTAAGTCTCACCTTAATAAGAAGATTACACAAACCCTTGGTGCATTACACAAGGGATTGAGCCATTGACCAAGTCTTAATGCCCTATTTGAAATGTTTTGCAAAAAGCTGCATATCCATTTTGATAATGGCCAACTTTTCCAACCACTCGTGCATTGAGCTTCCAACTTGTTTCTTCTGATTACACTTAACCTCTAAACCATAAGTAACATCCTAAACCTCAATAAAAGTACCTTTAAACTCCTCCTTTCACTCCACCTTTTCATCATGATCCATTATGAATTTTTGTGCAAAATAAAACCAAGTCACCAAACTAGTATTCCAATTGATCCAAGATTAATTTCTGCAAGTTACATGAACCATATGAAGCCTATATAAATAGAGAGACAAGCCTCATAACTCAACACACCATAATAGGCACAAAAACTCCATTGTAGCAAATTCTCCAAACCTCAAACTTCCAAATTCCATTGTGCTTGTGTTTTCTCCAAACCAACACTTCAAACAACTTCTAAACATCCATTAGAAGTTGTCTAAACACTTGAACAACTTCTGTAACAAACCTACCATCATCTTCCAAATCACATTTTTATAGCTTGCAACTTGATTTGGAAAGGAAGAACCAAGCACTCTCAGCTCAAGCCAGGCATTCAAACACCTTGCTTGAGGTGTAAGGAAGTTGTTCAGATCATAAAATCACATTTGAAACACCCCTATTCCAAAGGACGATTTTCATTTTTGAGGTATGTATTAATTTCTTCAATTTATGATTTAAGGCGCCATTTTGCATCATTCTTGTTACCATTTCACTTGCCAATATGTGAGGAACAAAACCCCTATGATCATTGGTCTTAATCGGTGATGTGTGGAATTTAATTTTAAATTCAATTTTTAGGGTTCATATGCATTTCGTTTTATTTCTGGATATTTATGAAAAATAAATTAAATTGGTGAGTACCATTAGATTCATTGCGAAATTCTAAGCGATTTTGGTCTTTACAACTTTTGATTTCGTTAAGAATTGAGAGAGTTAGAGTTTTGATGATAAATGAAAATGGTGGAAATTATGGACTACAGGATAAATGAGGAAGATGAAGTTTGGAGCCATTTTTAAATTTTAAAAGTGACTTTAATATATATTTTAATTTATGTAACTTATTACATGAATTGGCATTGCACCCCAGTGGTAAAACACTGGTTTATTAAGTTATTGGGTGTGGGATTGAATATGGGCAGTGTAATGTTTATTTTTTCTCACTTGTTAAATGTTCATTTTTCTTCATAACTTCATGATCCCTTAACATTTTTGACCCATTATCTTTGCCATGTGTTCATGAGAATGTCTATTTTATGATGACACCAAAAAATCTCAAAAATATTATTTATTTCACCACTTTTGATTGGATGGAAAACATGGGTTTTTAAGTGTTTTTTTAAGGCTCCTAATTGATTCTTTTGGCTTATGTCTTGTTTGTTCTTGATATTGAAAGTTTGTATGATTAAAGCACACTCTTTTAAATGTTGATTGTTATCCTTAACATGTTTGAACTTGATTATCTTCATACAATGTAATAATTGATTCACCTTGAAAACATGTTTGAATGAATGGTTAGGAGGTGATTAGGTTTCCACTTAAGTTTAGTCTTATCATGAACTTTGATTCAAGTTTAATGTTTATTTTGTGAAGACTTATAATATGATGCATGTTTGAACTAAATTGATTCATGTTGTGTTTACCATGTACCAATGAATGCTTTTACCATGCTGTAAGACCCCAATTTTGGCCCTAAGATCCCTCATGGCATCATAACATTGCATTTTCAAAGCCTCAAGGATCATGAGTGTCTTGGTTCCCTTTGCCTTTGGGTGAGACCTATTGTGAATGGTTTGAGATCACCAAGCATACTTGAATTGTATATAATTGTTTTTCTCATTTTATTTACTAACCCAAAGCACAAAAAATATGTCACTAACATTTCTTGTTTGTAGCTTGAGCAATCACAAGGTCCAAAGCTCCTAGGAGATCATGGGTGCAAAGATATGGCCAAGAGAAGATGAAGGCAATCATGGCAATGGTTCCCAAAGCTCTCATCCATAAAATATGCCTCCCTAGCATCTCAATTCATCATTTTTATCAAAACAAGTTAAAGGGTTTGAGGTTTGTTCCTCAAGGAAACCCTAATTCATCTGATCACCCACAATACCTTGCTAATGAAGCAACCTCAGCCCATGGTCAAATACAATCAAGGGAAGTTCTCTAATTCATCATTTCATGCATATTTGAGCTTATTTGAGTGTTCTCAATCATCAGTTCATCAAGATATGAGTTGTGGACTTGAGAAGTTGGTCAGTCAATTCATCTGACTATTTTGAAATGCACTGAGACCTAACTTTTTATGTGTTGGTCAAATGGAGATTATCCCAAAATAAAAAATGTTCTTAAGGAAAATATGAACAACTTTAATGTTCATCAAAAATTGATTTGAATCTTGGAAGGTCATCTCCCATTCTAAGACATTATAGGTCATTTTGACTGAAACCCTAATTTTGGGTCAACTTCCCAAGAACATAACTCATTCATTTTTTATGATTTTGAGGTGGGATCAAATGAATTGGAAATATTATTGTGTCTACTTCAAATGTTATGTTGAACTAAATTTCAAAATCTCAAAAGAAATACATGTGATAATGCAAAACATTATAGGTCACTTTGGACCAAATGCATTGAAAGGCAAAAAAGTCCAACTTCAAGTGCCCATAACGTCTTCATCAAAAATCCAAATGATTCAAAATTTAAGTCCATCTTGATTTTATTGAAAAGATCTACAACTTTTATGTTGTAGGTTTTTCCATTTGAGGCTTGCATCATCAAAATAGAAGGGCTTGAAGTTGGTTCAATTTGGCAAAATTCTCAAAAGCATGTTTTGCACTATGAACTTCATGGCCTGTTTTCATAAATTTCCACACTTCAAATGAGTTTTTGTCCAACATAAAATTTGTTCCTTATGTCAAGACCTTTCCAACCATTACCCGTATGCTTATGTTTGGATTTTCTAATTGGCATTTTCGAAGAGATGAAGTTTTAGGCACAATTATGCAATTCATGATGAAGCTTCATGCACAAGCCATTGCCTTGCAAATCACATGTTCAAACCTTCTCCAAACAAGCTCAGCATCCATTTGCACCAAGTTTTGTGCCTCACATGTGCCTGTACAGGCCCATGCATGGAGGACTCAATTCTCATGCATACGAATTCTTCATGACTTTGCATCAGCTCCATCTATAAATAGAAGGCATTGCTCACTTCAAAACTCAACCTAAAGGCGCCTGAAATGCTGCAAGAGTGAATTCCCAACCATACCAAAGGAACTAAGTTCACATTTCTTCAAAATTTCAGATCTGAAATTCAATTGAATTTGGTTGAATCTTCAAATCTAAAGTTCCTAAACCTTCATCATCTGATCCATTGAGGTTCTGTTTTGCAAAAGGAGCTAAGAAAAGGGACTCAAAACTTCACAATTCAAAGGTGTTCATCAACTGGTTTTTTCTTCGAAACTCCTTATTCTTTGATCTGTTGGCCTTGATATTGTGTTGTCTGAAGAGAAACTAATGGTACAGGGGTGATGTACATCACCCCAGCTTTAATTTGGTATATGGATCGTGAGTTTTGGTTAACTTTTGCAAACCTGCAACTCTGGCCGGAGCTGGTGTGCTCGCCGGAGAAGACGGTGGTGTACACCACCGTCTATCATGCCAGATTGAATATGGACCATTGGATGTGCTTCCCACGATCTAATCCTGGCCCTTGTTATGTTTGACTCCATTTAATGCATGGTACCACGCGCTTGACTCATGTACATGGTAAGCGCGCACTTGTGGAGCGTTTGATCAGCCACGTCAATTAATGAGGCTTGATCAGACGCCTCTCCTTTTTTCTGATTTTCTTAATTTCCATTTTATTTCTTTTATTTCATTTAACTTCAAAAATTCATAACTCTCTCATTTTTAATCCAAAAAATATGGGACCAATTGCATTATTTCTCTTTTTAATTCTAGTTTCTAAAAATGATTTTTAATATTTTTTATTTCATCATTTGATATTTTTTGTGAATTTTCTCTTTTCTGGCTATTTTTAATTCATTTTAAATAGTTTTTGATATTCAAAAAATACAAAAATATTTTCTCAACCTATTTGAATGATGATGGATCTATGAAAAATATTCTCATCAATTTATTAATTGATTTGAGATTTATTTGAGATTTTAGTTCAATTAGGTTATTTTTTATTCATTTTTAATTGATTAAAAATAGTTTCTGACTTTCAAAAATGCTGAAATTTTTTGTCAAACCTTGTTTGACCTTGTTGAACTTGGGATGAATCACTTGGACTTTACAAAGTTGATTTGAAGTGATTTTGAAGTTTGACCTTTCTTTATTATTTTAATTCAAGTTTATTTTGCATATTGAAAATGCCAAAAATATTTTGTTCATTTCTTGACTTCCAATCTTCATCTCACTTCTGTTTTTGATTGTTTGACCATGATCCTCAATGTCATTGGTCAACACTTGTTGATTGGTACATTCCATTTCATTTAACGCACTTTATTCTTTCCATTTTCATTATCCATTATTCTTCTTCTCCTTCTTCTTCTTTTCTTTTTGATCAATGAGTTAAAGGTTGATAAGTTAGCATTGATTAGGGAGGCTTAATCTTCCCTTGATTCAAATCTAGTTCATCTTGATCAATTGATCAAATGAATGGCTTTGCATTAAGGATAGATTGCTTCCTAAATCATGCAAAGGACTTAAGCCAATACAAGATCAATTCTCTTCTTCTTTTTGGCATGGCAAGTTGTTGGAACTTGGTTCACTAATCAAGACTTCTAACTTGTGTTGTTGCCTACATTATTATTGACCGGCCTCATATAGTTGTGACTTCTACATAAGTCCAATTACGATTGCTTAACATAGCGCTAAATTTGCCTTATGGCACACTAACTACTAACACTAATCATTAACCATTAACATTTACTTTTTGCACTTTACATTTATGCAATTTACTATTCTTGTACATATTATTCATTTGCTTTTTCCTTTGCTCATTTGAGCACATGTTTATGTTAATGCAATTTGCCTTTTGCTCACTTGAGCACATAATTGTGTATATACTTTTTTGCTTGTGTTTTGTTTGATTGTTGTTGACCACAATGTAAAGAAATGGACAAATGGACTTAGACTTTAGGACTTTCCCTATGCAAAATTTGGAGTCAAAGAGCAACTAGGCATTGGGCCTTTAGAATGCTTAATGTTGAAAGATGACCTTGAAAGGACCAACTTCTAAACTCTTCTTGTCCATTCCTTGTTTATTTTGGTAGAATCTTTTGATGTGTGTGTTCTTGTGCTAGGGATTCCAACTTAATCCAAATTGAGGAACCATTACCATGAGCTTCTAAGAGAGAGGGACCCAAGATACATTGAGGAGCTTTCCAAGAGTTCATTTGATTGCTTGAGTTTATGCTTATGTGATTGCTTATTCCAAAGGATGTGAGCTACTTGGATCATCAATATGATCTCAAGAGAGGAACTCCATTTGTGGTTTTACTTCTTATTCCTTACCTCTTGTATGTTTAGGACTTTAGCCATTCTTCTTCTTCTCTCCACTCTAACCCAAGCCAAAACCTTTGTGCAAACATTTAACACTTGTTTTAAACATTAAAAACCTAAGCCTTATGCTTTTGATTTTCAAACTTTTCTTTTCATAACACTTATTTTGAATTGAATCTAAGTCAACTTTGACCATATTTTGTAAATACTTTTCATTGGTAAATATAACCCATTCAAATGTCCTTTTTGTGGTTTCAATGACCACTTTCTTAATCAAATTTTTCACAACCTTTAGATATTAGGTGTGAGTTATCCTTGAGGTAGATGTGATGCTCACCTATATCCTTAGTGATGGACAATGAGTCTTCCATGCTTATTATAGGGTTAACCCCTCACTAGCATGTTGAAGCTATCCTCACATGGTGGATTTGTGGGTTTAGGTTGAGTTTTCTCCCTTGGATAACAAAAGACCTTAAGGCTTTTGAACTAATCAATTCACCAACTCATTTTTTGAGATTTTTACCCCGAACTACGAGGTTTTGATTCTAACCTTTTTTTAAGGTGGTACGTAGGCAATGGGTTTATCCATCCAAACACAAATGTAAATAAACTTGTATATTCTCTCCTCATCTCTTCAATCATTGTTTGCACAAATAAATTTTCACAAAATACCAACCTTACAACCAATGTGAAAAGGGTTCCCCAGGAGTACCTAGGATGTTTTGGGTGCTTAAAACCTTCCCATTGCATAACCAACCACCTTACCCAGATCTCTGACATTTTTACTAGTTTTTGATTCGATAAAACTTTTAGGTTTTTGTTCGCTTTCTAACCATTCCTTTGGATAAATAGAAGTGCGGTGGCGACTCGACTTGTATGATTTACCTTGGATTTAGTCAATATCTCTAATGGTAACGAATACTCCGCTACAGAAAAGTGGCGACTCTGCTGGGGATCTTTTGCCTAGTGGGTTTTGCCTACTTTTCATATTGTGTTGTATTGTATTGTATATTGTTTTGTGACATATTTTTGTGCAATTTGGGATTACTGTATTGTATGTAATGATTGATTTTCTTGAATATTAACTCCTTGTATGCTTGGTGATCTTTGTGAGATAAGTTCTATACCCGAACTCGAGTGCACTTAGGATAGGAGAATGGCATAGTCTTGTTGAATTGTGTGGAGTTATTCCTTAGCAAGTTGCAAGTCCATTCACTTGGTGGAGGTCATGTTGGGATCAATAATGTCACACAAGTAGTTGTGGTTAGACATTACTCTTTCCAATATAGACCTTAGAAGCCAAGGACCGTAGTTTACCAAGCCCATCTTGGCCTATTCTTAGGATGTAGTGCGGAAGTCGTTCAAGTGTAAGATTTGATACGATTGTTACGCGATACTACACTCATAAGAGTCTCTCTTGAGAATATTTTTGGAAAACGAGTAGTCGTTTATCCGATAATATGCGAAAGACGGGATGATGACTATGTGAACCTCTTATAGAACATGTTCAGCAGGTTAAACCCTAGTACACTCCCTTTGGGTGGTTCTAAACCGAGACTCCATGCTCGTGACTTGCAACAAACCCTTGATTCGTGGTTGATCCATTCATGTATCCTTAATATCAATGGAGCTTGGGTGTTGATAAGGTGTAAACCATAATCCACCTAAATGGATGATTGATATTAAGGATAATATGATCTATCCCATGACCTTTGTTTGGTGTGCTTTGCTTGATCCTTGAGTGTGATTGTTGCATTCATGCATTCATGCACCCATTTGCATCCATATCATCAACATAATAAGAAAATTTTCAAGGAACTTAAGAGGTCTATTTGCAAATTTTCAGACATGGAAAGACAAAGAAGGAATACAAAGAAGTACAGCTTCAGACAACCAGATTTGAAGGAATTAAGGAATTTGACATCTTACATATTAGATCCTTTGGGTTTCAAGGCTCATTTTGGGAAGCTTCTTCCTCTTCTGACTACTCAGGTGGATGAAGGATTGATAAGTGTATTGGTGCAGTTTTATGATCCTTTGTGCCACTGCTTCACTTTTCCGGATTTCCAGCTGTTGCCCACGCTTGAGGAGTATGCCTACCTTGTGGGTATACCTATTCTAGACCAGTTGCCGTTCAGTGGCTTGGAGAGTATTCCTACTTCCCGAGAGATAGCTGATATGTTGTATACAGATGAATCTCTGGTTGGTGCTCATATGACTACCAAAGGTTAAATTCAAGGTCTCCCTTCTGAGTTCCTCATTGCTCAAGCTGCTATGTATGGGAAGGCCATGAGTGAGGACGCCTTTGAGGTCGTATTTGTACTTATCATCTATGGGTTAGTGTTATTCCCCAACATCGACAAGTTTGTGGATATGAACGCTATTAGGATTTTCTCTACTCTTAATCCCGTTCCGACTCTGTTGGGTGACACTTATTTTTCTTTGCATATGAGGAATGCAAAGGGTGGTGGTGCCATTGTGTGCTGTTTGCCTCTGTTGTATAAGTGGTTTATTTCTCACTTACCGCAGACGGTTGCCTTCAAGGAGAACAAGGGATGTCTACAGTGGTCCACGAGACTTATGTCTCTCACTAATGATGATATCTCTTGGTACAACCGTGTGTATGATGGCGTGCAGATTATTGACTCTTGTGGTGAACTCTCCAATGTACCTCTTCTTGGTACATGTGGTGGGATTAATTACAACCCTGTTTTGGCACGTCGTCAGCTTTTGTTCCCCCTAAAGGATAAACCCAATAACATTCTGTTAGAGGGGGTGTTCTTTCAAGAGGGTAAAGATCCCCAAGGCTTGAAGAACAGGATGGTCCGCGCTTGGCGCAAGATTCATAGAAAAGGAAGGAAGGAGTTGGGTCCTAAGAATTGTGTCACTTTGGAGCCTTACACTACTTGGATTAGGAAGAGAGCTTCTGAGTACCTCATGCCTTACGAGTATCCGAGACCTACACCTTTGGATATGGTTGGGCCTTCAACCCTCCCTGACCAAGGAGTAGAGGAGTTGAGAGACGAAGACCGTTCACGTGCCTGGATCCATGAACGAGAAGAGTTGCTTCAGCAGATCAAGGAAAAACATGCTTTGATTGAGTTTCTCGAGCATCAGGTTATTGATGATGCTAATGATGCATGGACTTCTCTACTTCCTCAGTCTTCTAGGTTCTGGAAGAGGAAGTACGATCGACTCGCCAAGGAGAAGGAAGATATGGAGGCAGCCTATGAGGAGGAGGTGAAGAGGCTTCGTGCATCTTATCTTCCTGTGTCCCGAGCTTTAGATGACTGTTTCTAGGGATCCATAAGATGATCATTTTCCTTTTTCTCTTGTATTTGGTTACCAATGCTGTACTTCTTTGGTGTAAAAAATATTTTCCAGATACTATTGATAAGATGTTTCCATATGTGATAAAAATGTAATATTTCCCAAAATTTGCAAATAGAACTCTAAAGTTCCTCTGAAATAAAAAACAAATCATATGCACAAGCATTGCATGCATCATGTGCATAAGCAGGTTTTGCTTCAGGCTTCTTGTCCTATGGTCTAACTCTGTGTTCTTCATTTATTTTGAAGACAAGATGACTCACTGGTACTACACCAGAGCCAATTCTTCGAGACTGATGGATCATTTGGAACAAGAGAACCGCGAGCTGAAGGAGGAAGTAGCCAGATTGACTGCCCTGATGGAGTCATTCTTAGCCGCTCAGAGCCAGTCTTCTCCAACACCCTCAACTCCTCCCCAGAGGACGGTCATTTCTGAGATCGTAACTTCTACTGTGCCTGCTGCAACAGCTCACTTTGCGCCATCTATGCTAGTCGGGTTCCCTTGGGGAATTCCCGCCAACTTTGTGTCAGAGGGTTTTGCTCCAACTCTTGCTTCTCTGCCGGCATCTAGCCTGGTCCTTTCAGTGCCACCTCCCGTCGTGCACACATTACCAAGAGTTGAAGATACCATCTATCATTCTGAGCCATCTGAGGGCCCAAACGTTTATGAGAAGATGGAAGACATGAAAGACCAATTCCTTGAGCTTCGTAAGGAACTGAAGACTTTGAGGGGGAAAGACCTCTTTGGTAAGAGTGCTGTTGAGTTGTGCCTTGTGCCCAACGTGAAAATCCCTATTAAATTCAAAGTGCCTGACTTTGAGAAGTATAAGGGAAACACGTTCCCTCTCAGTCATCTTGTGATGTATGCTCGCAAGATGTCGATGCAAACTGATAATGATCAACTGCTCATCCACTATTTCCAGGACAGTCTGTCCGGTGCCGCTCTCTGGTGGTACATGGGTCTGGAAAGTTCGAACATCCGCTCTTTCAACGATCTCGGCGAGGCCTTCGTCAAGCAATATAAATACAATGTGGATATGGCTTCTGATAGAGATCAGTTGAGGGCAATGTCCCAGAAAGAGAAAGAGACCTTCAAAGAATACGCCCAGAGGTGACGCGAATTGGCAGCTCAGATAGTGCCGCCCCTAGAGGAGAAAGAGATGACCAAGATCTTCTTGAAGACCTTGAGCTCGTTCTATTACGAGAGAATGATAGTCAGTGCTCCCTCAGACTTCACCGAGATGGTGAATATGGGGATGAGATTGGAAGAAGGGGTCCGTGAAGGACGCTTAACTCGAGATGAAGGCTCTTCAGCAAAAAGATATGGAAGCTTTGCGAAGAAGAAAGAGGGAGAGGCACATGATGTGTCTTCCCATGTCAAGAGAAGACCCTCTGTGAAGAGGAAGATTGCTCACCCAATCAATAATCAGCATCAGGTGGCTCATATAGCACCTGTTTTTAGGGAAGCTCAGCACTATCAACAACCGCAAACTCAACAATATCAGCAACAACAGCAGGCCTACCAGCCTCGAAATAACAACAACAATGCCGACACCAGCTATGAGAGGAAGAGGGTCACCTTTGATCCAATTCCGATGACTTATGCTGAACTCTATCCATCTCTGATCGATAAAAAGTTAATCACTCCGCGAGACCCTCCCGCTGTACCTGCTAACCCCCAGTGGTGGTACAAGCCTGAGCTTCATTGTGTGTATCATTCCGGTGCTCCCGGACACGACGTAGAGAACTGTTATCCCCTGAAGACCAAGGTGCAAGACCTTGTGAGAAGCGGGATTTTGTTTTTCGAGGACGTAGGTCCGAATGTGAAGAAGAACCCATTGCCCGAGCATGGGAAATCTGTTAATATGGTCCAGGGCTGTCCTGGCAAGTACAAGGTTAAATATGTCAGCCATATCCGGCAATCACTGGTTGAGATGCATCGCTTGCTGTGTGATTATAGTCATTATGAACATGACCACGATAGATGCAGAGTCTGTTCTGTTAATCAAAGAGGATGTCGCCAGGTGCGCAAAGATGTTCAAGAGATGTTGGACGAAGGAGTCATTGAGATCCTTCAGAACAGAAATGTTGACGAAGATGCTCTCGAAGTCAACGTAATTTCTCCAGTATTCCGGATACCTGAGCCTGTCGCCATTAAGTATGATGGTAGCAAGCAAAAGGTTTCTCCAGCTCTGACTATCAAGCCAGTCGGACCTGTACCGTACTCCTCCGAGAGGGCGGTTCCTTATCGCTACAATGATGTAGCAGTGGAAAATGGGAAAGAGGTGTCTCTGCCCTCTTCATATGTCGTTAACATTGCTGACGTCAGCGTTTTGACCCGCAGCGGTCGTGTATTTTCAGCTCCGTTAAAGCCTCAAGTTGATGCTGATTTTGTCGAACGCCCGACTGGGAACACTGTGAGCACTCCGAATCCGGCACTTGTTGCTAGGCCCTCCTCTACGTTGAAAACTCCTACTTCTGCTGGCCCGAGTGGCAATACAAAAGAAGATTGTGATGAGATGCTGAGGCTCATCAAGAGAAGCGAGTACAACGTTGTAGACCAGCTTCTACAAATGCCATCCAAAATATCTGTGCTATCACTACTATTAAATTTAGAACCACACCGAGAGGCTTTGCAGAAGGTGTTGGACGTGGCATATATGGATCACGACGTCACGATAGAACAATTTGATAGCATTGTTGCAAACATCACCGCTTGTAACAACCTGAGTTTTTGTGACGCTGATCTCCCCGAGGAGGGAAGAGACCACCACTTGGCATTACATATATCTATGAGCTGCAAAGATGACGCCATGTCCAATGTGTTGGTGGACACTGGGTCATCGTTGAATGTATTACCGAAGACCACTCTCGCGAAGTTGTCATATCAAGGGCCTCCCATGAAGCAGAGTGGGGTAGTTGTGAAGGCTTTCGATGGGTCTCGCAAAACTGTGATTGGAGAGGTTGATCTCCCAGTCAAAATCGGACCAAGTGATTTCCAGATTACCTTCCAGGTTATGGATATTCACCCATCGTATAGTTGTCTCTTAGGCAGACCATGGATTCACGAGGCTGGTGCCGTGACATCCACCCTACACCAGAAACTGAAATTTGTAAAGAATAAGAAGCTGGTGGTGGTAGGGGGAGAAAAGGCTCTCCTGGTAAGCCATTTGTCTTCCTTCTCATATATAGATGCTGAGGATGAAGTTGGAACTCCGTTCCAAGCTTTATCCATTGCTGAGCCTGTTGAGAAGAGAACTCCTTCATTTGCTTCCTACAAAGATGCGAAGTTGGCCATTGAGCATGGTGCAACTGCCAGTTTGGGGCAAAATGATCAAGTTGGAAGACAACAAGTCCCGGGCTGGCATAGGCTATTCTTCTGGGGTCTTCAACAAACAAGGTTTGTTCAAGAGTGGAGGATTCATCCACACCGGTCAAGACGAAGA
Source organism: Lathyrus oleraceus (assembly GCF_024323335.1). Classification (NCBI taxonomy): domain Eukaryota; kingdom Viridiplantae; phylum Streptophyta; class Magnoliopsida; order Fabales; family Fabaceae; genus Lathyrus; species Lathyrus oleraceus. Next base: position 169,703,090 of record NC_066583.1, on the reverse strand, counting down.
GGCTGCTGCCATTTTGGAAGAGGACGAAGAGGATTCTGGCAATTTCATTATCCCTAGAGGGATCTGCAATAATTGGGTCGCTGTGGATATTCCAACAGTTATCCATAAGTCAAAGTAATGTTCATTGTGTTTGAAAACCCTCCTCCCATGCCAAAAGGAGAAGTGATGACATTGTTGGCGCATAAATACAATGATACTTTCATTCAATTCATGTTAAATGTTTGTTTTTCCAATTATTTTCCCTTTTCGCTTTTTGCATGAAATTGGTGATCACATAAAACCCTTTAAAGATAAAATAAAATCAATCTTTTCATCTGCATAATGATTTGCCTTGTTTGAATTCTAAAAACTCTTTATATCCAAAATCATTATGCAGGTTGATCAAACCCATTGAACATAATGATCCAACACCATCTCCCAACTTTGAATTCCTTGTATTTGAGGCGGAAGAAGATGATGTTGAAGAGATTCCTGACGAGATTACCCTCTACTTGAGCATGAAGAGAAGATCATTCAGCCGCATCTTGAGAATCTGGAAATAGTCAATTTGGGGTCTGAAGATTGTGCGCGAGAAGTGAAGATTGGGGCACTCCTGGAAGAATCTATTAAGAAGGGGTTGATTGAGTTGCTACGAGAATATGTTGGCGTCTTTGCCTGGTCATATGAAGACATGCCTGGTCTAGATACTGATATCGTACAACATGTCCTACCTTTGAAGCCTGAGTGTGTGCCTGTGAAGCAAAAGCTCAGAAGAACTCATCCCGATATGGCAGTGAAAATCAAGGAGGAAGTTCAGAAGCAAATTGATGCGGAGTTTCTGGTGACTTCTACATATCCTCAATGGGTGGCCAATATTGTGCCCGTGTCTAAGAAAGATGGAAAAGTCCGGATGTGTGTGGACTATAGAGACTTGAATAAAGATAATCCGAAAGATGATTTTCGACTACCACATATTGATATGTTGGTAGATAATACAGCTAAATTCAAAGTCTTCTCATTTATGGACGGGTTTTCCGGATATAATCAGATTAAAATGGCACCCGAGGATATGGAGAAGACAACATTCATCACACCTTGGGGAACATTCTATTATCGAGTGATGCCCTTCGGTTTGAAGAACGCCGGAGCCACATATCAACGAGTTATGACTACCTTGTTTCATGATATGATGCACAAGGAGATCGAGGTATATGTTGATGATATGATTGCTAAGTCGAGAACGGAAGTTGAACATGTAGAACACTTGTTGAAGCTTTTTCAGCGTCTGAGGAAGTATAAGCTTCGTCTGAATCCTAACAAATGTACATTTGGAGTCCGTTCTGGCAAGTTATTGGGTTTTGTTGTTAGAGAAAGAGGTATTGAGGTTGATCCTGCAAAGGTCAAAGCAATACAAGAGATGCCTGCGCCCAAAACTGAGAAGCAAGTTCGAGGTTTTCTTGGCCGCTTGAATTATATTTCCAGATTCATATCCCACATGACTGCCACATGTGCGCCGATATTCAAGCTCCTCCAAAAAGATCAGTCCCATGATTGGACCGAGGATTGCCAGAAAGCTTTTGACAGTATTAAAGAGTATTTGTCTGAGCCTCTGATTCTGTCTCCGCCTGTGGAAGGGAGACCATTAATTATGTATCTGACAGTTCTTGAAGACTCAATGGGTTGTGTCCTTGGTCAGCAGGACGAATCAGGAAAGAAAGAGTATGCCATCTACTATTTGAGTAAGAAGTTTACTGATTGCGAGTCTCGATACTCAATGCTTGAGAAAACATGTTGTGCTTTGGCTTGGGCTGCTAAGCGCTTACGCCAGTATATGTTGAATCATATGACTTGGTTGATATCCAAAATGGATCCAATCAAGTATATCTTCGAGATGCCTCCTTTAACAGGGAGGATTTCCCGTTGGCAGATGTTGTTATCTGAGTATGATATTGAGTATCGAGCTCAGAAGGCTATTAAAGGTAGTATCTTGGCTGACCACTTGGCACATCAACCGATTGAGGATTATCAGTCAGTTCAGTATGACTTCCCAGATGAGGAGATTCTGTATTTGAAAATGAAAGATTGTGATGAGCCTACGCTCGATGAAGGGCCAGAGCCTGGTTCCAGATGGAGTATGGTATTTGATGGCGTTGTAAATCAATATGGAAATGGTATTGGGGCAGTGATTATTACTCCTCAGGGCACACATTTTCCTTTTACAGCAAGGCTAACTTTCAAATGCACAAATAACATGGCTGAGTATGAAGCTTGTATTATGGGATTGGAAGAATGTATTGATCTTAGGATCAAACATCTTGATGTATATGGTGATTCGGCCCTCGTTGTTAATCAGATTAAAGGTGAGTGGGAAACGAATCAGCCTGGTGCTGCTCAGATGCGTGGATAGACACGAAGCAGACCTGTTGATGACTGAGGTCCATGAGGGTTCATTTGGTACTCATTCCAATGGACATGCCATGGCTAGAAAGATGTTGAGAGCAGGCTACTATTGGCTAACAATGGAGTCTGACTGCTGCAAATATGTGAAGAAATGCCATAAGTGTCAAGTTTATGCGGATAAGATTCATATTCCTCCGACACTTCTGAATGTGATTTCGTCACCATGGCCCTTCTCCATGTGGGGAATCGACATGATTGGCATGATAGAGCCGAAAGCGTCCAATGGACACAGATTTATTCTCGTAGCAATTGATTACTTCACTAAGTGGGTTGAAGCGGCATCATATGCAAATGTGACCAGGCAGGTGGTTGTGAAGTTTATCAAGAATCAACTCATATGCCGATATGGTGTGCCAGATAAGATCATTACTGATAATGGATCTAACTTGAACAACAAGATGATGAAAGAGCTGTGTAGTGAGTTCAAGATTGTACATCATAATTCCTCTCCTTACAGACCCAAGATGAATGGGGCTGTTGAAGCTGCTAATAAGAATATCAAGAAAATTATACAGAAGATGGTTGTCACGTATAAAGATTGGCATGAGATGCTGCCATTTGCTTTACATGGATATCGTACATCTGTCCGCACTTCAACAGGGGCAACCCCTTTCTCTCTCGTTTATGGCATGGAGGTTGTGCTCCCAATAGAGGTGGAGATCCTGTCAATGAGAGTCTTGATGGAAGCCAAGTTGACTGATGCTGAATGGGTTCAGAGTCGTTATGACCAGTTGAATTTGATAGAAGAAAAGAGATTGACTGCGATGTGCCATGATCAGTTATATCAGCAAAGGATGAAGAAAGCCTTTGATAAGAAGGTCAAACCTCGTGTGTTCCAAGAAGGTGACCTTGTGCTCAAGAAAGTCTTGTCTTTCGCGCCCGATTCCAGGAGCAAGTGGACTCCAAACTATGAAGGTCCATATATTGTTAAGAGAGCCTTTTCAGGCGGTGCATTGATACTTACAACTATGGATGGGGAGGATTTCACTCGTCCTGTGAATTCAAATGCAGTCAAGAAATACTTCGCCTAAAAAAATAAAAAAAAACAGAATAGCTCGCTAAGTTGAAAACCCGAGAGGGCGGCTTAGGCAAAAATGAGCGTCTCGGTGGAGTGAAAACCCGAAAGGGCGATCCAGGCAAAAGTTAGAGACATAAAAAAAATGGATATGAATCCCGCTAGATTAAGTACCTCACCCTGGGGCAATCTAGGCAAAAATAGGGATTTGGCAAGTAAATGTATCCTGACAGGACTTTGTTCTCCAACTGTCATCCGTCAGAGATTCTCGTTCATTCATCATCAACCAAAGCTTCAAATACATCGGATTCAGAATTGGTGGAGAAATGGTCATTATGTTCAATGTAGCCCTTTTCCAATATATATCACCAATTTCAAATTTATAAAGATCTATGGAGTCTTGCCATTTGCAAACTACCATTCCATCAAATAACTTTGAGCCTTTACCCAATTATTTGCACTCTTATTTGTTTCTATTCAACAAATGTTTTGCATGTTTTAATTGAAAAAAAATATCATTGTTTTAAATAATCAAAATTTTCATAATTTGTTTTTAAACAAAGTGAACATTCACAATGACATAGGGATACTGGGAATGTCTGCAGTGCTCTCCCAAGGACGGTAGGATTATCGACAGGGTAAGGCGTTTGTTCATATTCCTGGCATGCTTATGTCCTCTTCCTCCGGAGCCTGTTGTGGTTCTTTCTCTCGAGCAGAGTGTTTGGTAAGAATATTCATCCCTCCTTCCTTCAGCAGAGTAGTGATCCTTCCTCCTCAGCAGATAGGACTCTTGGTAGGACAATATTTGATGACCCTTGGAAGCTTCTGGTTTATGGTTGTTCCCCCCGGAGATCCATCTTCCTATTTGATAACTTCCCCGATAGAGTTGCTTCTACGTCGGAGTTCATCCGTGCAACGACTTTGCCCCCAGTTGGAATGAATGACGCTCATTCTCCTGCAGAAATCTTTGTTTCCCGGTATCTCTTGCCCCTCATCAGATTGGATATCTTTCCATTGGGCCTGGCTTTCTCTCTTGAGATGTAGTACCGGATGTTGGTGCACTTATTCTTTGGACCTGTTTGTGTTAGAAATGTCTGTTTGTCAGCATTCATCATACATAAATCACGCATGTGTGCATATAATATTCATGTTGCATTCTTTGCCATATACCTTTGATTGATATCCCCTGCTAGTTGGTAATATGCTTCCCTAAGCAGATGTCGGTGTCTGATCTCCCCATATAGAGTCAGCCCCATAAGCAGAAAGTGTTTATCCTTTCTTCCATATTCCCCACTGAGTATATCCTCGTGGATAATGGTTGTTTCTGATTCCTCCCAACACATGTATTGGGATGGAGTTCCCCATTGAGCTATATCCTCATAGGGACAAGCCTTGTTTCATAGCGCCTATCTAGTTTGATCCTAGACTGGCCTCTTATGATTGTTTCCTGCACTCCTCTATGGTATAGACGAATAGTTGTTCAGTAACCAGTAATTATCCATCTTTGCCCCGGCGGAGTCTGTGGTTTTCTACCTTTATACCGGTAGTTGTAAATCCTATGTTTATCCCCTTGCAGAGTTAACCGTTTTACTCATCCTAATCGATGACGGTTACTGTTCCGTGGTTTTCTACCCAGTATCCGGTAGATGTAATCCCCTCCTTGACGGTTATCTTTATCCAATATTCGGTATTGATATTCCGTCACCCCTTTCCTTTTTGAGCATATCTCCCAATAACCGGTGATATATCTCTTGGATAATTGCTCTGATAAAGCAATTTATCCCCAGCGAGTCATCTCTCATTTACCCTTTGTTGGTAATGATTGTTTCTCCCCTGGATTGATCGTCATTATATACTTAGTTCTCGGTATCCCGATGACCTCTCTGTTCGGTCGATCTATCCTTTATTAACCCAGTAACCGATTGTGGATAATCTTCCATGCGAGTATATTATCTACGTTCTGACGGTAATAGATAGTATATCTCATGCACTCTCTGGTCGAAGTCCTTTGCTCTTCCCCAGTCGAGTAAGATTCGTATCCCTTTTTATTGGAATCGAATGTCCATCCTATAATCGAGTTTTGCTTTTAGCCCTCTTTTGGATGATGAGTGTCTTGGGAATATTCCCCAATTCACACTTTGGTTGGTCACCTATTATATGCCCAATAACCGGTATCCCTGGTGTTCGCTCCTCCCTGCTCCCTATTATGACCTTTTGTCCCCTTGCGGAGTCAGATTCTCCTGAGTTGAAGTTTACCTTTTTAGGTCTTCCTCAGATGATTTTCAGATGTTTGATATCTCTCACCTTTATACCGGTCTTAGATATTCATTCTTCCCGAGCATGTTGTTCTCTCACCCTTATACCGGTGTTCAGATCACATGTCTCTTTGAGCTTATTACCCAGTGACCGGTAATACCTCATCCCGTTGCTTCCCCAGAGGAATTTTGTTTGGGTGTTTCCCCAGCGAGGTCCCTTAGTGGATTCTCTCAGCCTGAGACCGGATTTTTATCCGAAGTATCCATTACGGATAAGTTTTTGTTGTATTGGAATATTCCCCAACACATGCATCTTTGAGTCAGCTCGAGTCTTTCCATGGATTTATTTCATGGATTCCCTTCGTGTCTCTCAACAAGTTTCAAGTTGTGACCTGCTCACGCATTTTTATCCCTTTGCTCCCCAGTAACGTCCCTAGAGTCTCTGTCCCACTTGTGAGCATGTTACTCCATTGGATTTTTAGTTATTCATGTTTTCTTTCTTTGTGGACACATATCCCCACAGAGTAGTACCATTGGCATACATACATCTGCATCATGAGCTCTTAGGGACCAAAATTCGTCTCTTTATTATTATTTAAGCCCATTCTACCTCGTTGAGACGAAGATTTTAACCTTCACTTCTTCGGCTAGAATGACCTTAAATAGGGGCATCTGTAAGACCCTAATTTTGGCCCTAAGATCCCTCATGGCATCATAACATTGCATTTGCAAAGCCTCAAGGATCATGAGTGTCTTGGTTCCCTTTGCCTTTGGGTGGGACCTCTTGTGAATGGTTTGAGATCACCAAGCATACTTGAATTGTATATCATTGCTTTTCTCATTTTATTTACTAACCAAAAGCACAAAAAATATGTCACTAACATTTCTTGTTTGTAGCTTGAGCAATCACAAGGTCCAAAGCTCCTAGGAGATCATGGATGCAAAGATATGGCCAAGAGAAGATGAAGGCAAGCATGGCAATGGTTTCCAAAGCTCTCATCCATCAAATATGTCTCCCTAGCATCTCAATTCATCATTTTGATCAAAACAAGTCAAAGGGTTTGAAATAAGGGTTTGCCATAATCTGAAATTTTTTATCCTATCAAACCATGTTACTTTAAATTTTGCATCAGCGTTAACCATCATCTAATATCAATTGTTAGAACGACAACCAATATAGTAAACAAAAGTAAAAGACAATGAACACAATCGATCTTTGTTAACACGGTTCGGTTAATGGTGCCTACCTCTGCTACTATAGAGCAACTATACTGCCTTTTATTATTGTCTTATGAATTATGATTTTGGTGTTACAAGCCATATATATAATACTAGGATCCAGTTTACCTAACTCTAATCCCCAATTACCTATAACAAAAAGTTATCTATATCCATAATAATCTATGCAATATGAGCTATACTAAAAATTTCCCATAATAATATCCACAATATGAGTCATACTTAACAAATAAAAAAAATATTTTATTCTTAAAAATTTAATCCAATTAAGTTCTAAATCCATTTGAGCCAAAAATCTCTAAATTTGAATTTTACAATTGATCATCAGTGCAAATTTCTTCTATATATACCTTGAATCTTTCGTCATTGTGAATCCCCAATTTTTCACCGCTCATAATTGTTCATCACTTGAACATAAAGCATTCATCACTTAACCATAAATCCTTTATCTCAACACAATTGTGTTTCCATTTTTTTATTTTATCGTGTTCTTCAACATTAACATGTCTAATGAGAAGTATGTTTCCATGTATGATATAGTTTTTTATTTCGATTTTTGTATCTCCCTTATCTCATTTGTGTTTTCATTTGTAGTACTTTTCATAATTGTTATTGTTTTTTAATGTTTGTTGTGACCCCTTGTAAAAATGTTTTTGTTATTATTTTATCCATATGGATAGGACAACTTCTAGCATAAATTAATATGCAAGACAAATTTTGATCCCATCATTTTAATATTGGCGTGTGCATAAAAACAAAGAAACAAGTGCTTATGCTTAGATTTAACCATATGATATAATTCTAAATAAACATGTGAGATGGTATTTAGACAACACCGTGTTTTAAATAGATTGAAATTGAAATGTGAGAATAATATTTTATATGCAAATTGAAGGAATGAAAAAAAATATCAAATGTTTATAGTACTAAAGTCCTAAGTTTTAATTTGCTCGTGAACTAAGACAATTGAAAATGGATCAGGGTGTTCAAAATTTTGTTGATCAAATTAAAGGATATAATTGATTGATTTCTATGTGCAGCATAATGTTGACAACTCCGTAATATCCAATGAAATAGTAGTATAAGATATTGACCTAATAGGTGGTGAAAAACACGGTGAAGAAGTTAATTTTGAAGAACAACTTTTTGTTCAACTAGTTGGAGAAGGAATTGGTAAGGAGGTTGAAATTTGTGGTGAAAATGGTGGTGAAGAAATAAATGTTGAAGAAGATCCTTTTGCTCAACATAATGAAGAAGGGATTTATGAGGAAGTTGAACTTTGTGGGAAAAATGGTAGTGAATAAGTCAATATTTATGAAAATTCTTCTGTTTAACAGGATGGAAAAGAAATTTGTAAGGAGATTGAACATGGTGGTGAACAATTCAATGTTAAAGAATATCATTGTGTTCCAAAGACGGAGATGAAAGTTAACTTAATCCTAATTATATTTTTAGCAATGCGAATTTTAGGATGATGAAATTTACTTTGAAGAATGGGATTTTTATGAATCCCTTGACGTTGAAAGTGGCAACACTAAGGCTAAACAACAATTCAATCACACAGCAGTTTTTAAGACGAAAGATGTTAATAAATATAATTTTAGTTATTTATTCACTCTACCAACATGTGATGATGAAGATGTCATGGATAAATTTCCAACTTTTAAGGTAAGCACTAAGTTTGAGCTGAGAATGGTGCTCAAGGATAAGTTTCAAGTAATAGAAGCAATTAAATATTACACAATGAAGATTAACAAAAATAATTCATATCCATTTTGCATTCCTTGATGACATTTACCTCAATTTCTTTGACTATGTTCATCCTTAGGTGTTATGTTTCCTTCCCCATAGGATTCATCAACCTTAAGCAGAGAGTTTATATCCTTTCTAATTCCCCACTGAGTTCATTCCTCATGAAAGATGGTTGCTTTACTTGTCCTTTTCCATCTTGGGATAGGATAAAATCCCAATTGAGCTTCATTCCCCATTGGTATAGTCTTAATTGATTGTTTTCTCTCTAGTTATTCCTGGAGTGAGACAAATATTTGGAAATTAATGGTGAATCTCTCTAGGTTGTTAAACCTAGATCGAGAGTGCATTTATTTTGCATTGTCTCCCCCAGAAGAAACATCTTCATTATCACCAGTGAAGACATATAATTTTCCCCGGTATTGAACACAAGTGGTTATCTCTTTTAAGAAGCATGTCTATTTCGAAGGAATTATCAACATAGAAGTTTTCTTCCCTCTGATGGTTTTCTCTCCAGAGAAGTTTGATGAAGACTTTCAACAGGTAGTTGTCTCTTTATTTGAGAAGCCTGTTTCATGATCTCTAATCCCCAATAAGTAGCTGTCTTTTCCCAAGAAGCTTATTGACACCCATTTTTGATAACAGATGACAACCTCTTTTTGAGAAGTTTGTTTATCCCTAATGAAATTATCAACATATCAAACATTCTTTCCAAAAATGGCCATCTCCCAAGAAAATTTCGTCAGAGAAGTTTGTTGAAGACTACTACAAGCACCTTTCTTTTATCATATGACTATATATCTCCGGTGAGGTATTCTATCACAGGACTTATATCACCAGTGAGGTGTTAGTCACAACCAATGGTACTTTCCCCAGTAAATCACGGTGGAAGTTTGTCGAAGATCCTCACTGTGATTTTCTCTTTATTTGAGAAATCCCGTTATTTTATAAGAATAACTGACCCGCACATCCTTCGAAGATCCCCGGTGAAGTTACTTATCTTTCCCCAACAAATGGTCACCTATTTAGAAGCTTGTTCATTGATCCTTTCCGAGAGAAAGACTTGGTTAAAGAAGAAATCAAGGCCCATTCGTTGGCTTATGACTTGAATCGTGGATAGGTTTATTTTGCCTTTTCTAAGTGTAATACTTAAGTAAAGAAGAAGTTGAATCATGTTTTGATCATGTAAGCTTATTTGGACTTGTTATTTGAACAGGCGGCCATCTGTACCTTTTAGAAACTTGTTATGAAGATATTTACTTAATTGAAGTCACGATCATTTGGAATGATCTATTGCCCAGGAAGCCCGGATCCATTGGAATTTGCAAATCTTCTTCCTCAGCTAAAGTTGTAATCTTTTCCTCAGTGGAATTTCCTTTTGTCTGTCTCTATAATGGTGTTCCTTTATCCTTGTGTGTTTTCTCAATTAATACTACTCCCCTGTGACATTGTTCCTCACAAATTTCCTGAATCCTGCATGCATATCATATCATAAGCATTTGGCAGCCTCTTAGGGCCAAAAATTGTGCATGTTTGTATTTAAGTCTCTCTAATCACGCCGAGATGAAAATTCCAATATCCATATCTCCGGATTGAAGAAAATTAAATAGGGACATCTGTCATACCCTAATTTCAACCCTAAGATGCCACTCATTTGTATCATTTGCATGACATATAGCATCTTTGCATTACTAACCTATTGAAAATACAAAAAGATTTTCTACTTTGTTTGTCTTAAGCCTGGGTTTTGCACCAAGAGCTTTCAAAGATTGATCAATCAAGACTTGGCATGAATTTCAAAATTTCAAAATCCTCATCTTTACCAAGTGATCAAGTGACTTTCATCAACAAGAATCAATTTCAAGATCATTCCATCTTAAATTCATCAAGGCCATAGTCCATCTGATACCCTCAACTAGGGTTTTGACCCAAAGTCGAATGTTTGACTTTTTAGCCAAGGTATGATCCAAAAGCTTGAAGTATGGTTCAAATACTTTAAATACATCATAATTAATACATTCACTTCATCCAATGTGCCCAAGAGATCCTATTCATTAACGACTGCAAGAATTGGATTCGTTTGATACAAAATCAACTAAGGCAAAGTCAAAGTTTGACTTTTGACATTTTTGGTCAACCATGGACTTCTCAACTCAAGGGTCATAAAAATATGGTTGATGGATGCATTTGATCAATAAAAAATAAGAAATTGGAGATTACTTGCAAAAAGGGCAAGATTTGGTTTTGTAAATTTGTCTAAGTTATGAAAAAAATACATGTGCAAGTACCCATCTTTCGAAGGTCATAACTTGTGATCCAGGCCACCATCTTCTTTGATCAAAATATACGATTAAATGCCCTACTTAATACTTCAACTTTGTACTTGATGATTGATTCCAAAAAAATGCAAGGATTTCAAGTTATGAAGTCATGATCTTGGTACCATACAATTAAAACACTTAGAAATATTTTCAACCAAATTTGCCTTCAAAAAGTGGTTTACTTGATTATCACTTTTCACCATGATCCACATTGATTAAAGGAAAACTCCAAACATGAAAGTTATGGAGGATGGTATTAGCTTTGTAAAAAGTCCGAGATCATGAAATTATCCTATTTTATCTAGGTGTTTCGAAGAGATGAAGTTGGCTCTCCAAATCTGAAATTTTGGGTCATTTTCATGACAAGTTCATCATGCAACCTTGAGCCAAAGCTACATAATCTTACTTTGCAGGCTATCTTGCTTCTAAGTCTCACCTTAATAAGAAGATTACACAAATCCTTGGTGCATTACACAAGGTATTGAGCCATTGACCAAGTCTTAATGCCCTATTTGAAATGTTTTGCAAAAAGCTTCATATCCATTTTGATAAAGGCCAACTTTTCCAACCACTCTTGCATTGAGCTTCCAACTTGTTTCTTCTGATTACACTTAACCTCTAAACCATAAGTAACATCATAAACCTCAAGAAAAGTACGTTTAAACTCCTCCTTTCACTCCACCTTTTCATCATGATCCATTATGAATTTTTGTGCAAAATAAAACCAAGTCACCAAACTAGCATTCCAATTGATCCAAGATTAATTTCTGCAAGTTACATGAACCATATGAAGCCTCTATAAATAGAGAGACAAGCCTCATAACTCAACACACCATAATTGGCACAAAAATTCCATTGTAGCAAATTCTCCAAACCTCAAACTTCCAAATTCTATTGTGCTTGTGTTTTCTCCAAACCAACACTTCAATCAACTTCTAAACATCCATTAAAAGTTGTCTAAACACTTGAACAACTTCTGTAACAAACCTACCATCATCTTACAAATCACATTTTTATAGCTTGCAACTTGATTTGGAAAGGAAGAACCAAGCACTCTCAACTCAAGCCAGGCATTCAAACACCTTGCTTGAGGTGTAAGGAAGTTGTTCAGATCATAAAATCACATTTGAAACACCCCTATTCCAAAGGACGATTTTCATTTTTGAGGTATGTATTCATTTCTTCAATTTATGATTTAAGGCACCATTTGCATCATTCTTGTTACCATTTCACTTGCCAAGATGTGAGGAACAAAACCCCTATGATCATTGGTCTTAATCGGTGATGTGTGGAATTTAATATTAAATTCAATTTTTAGGGTTCATATGCATTTTGTTTTATTTCTGGATATTTATGAAAAATAAATTAAATTGGTGAGTACCATTAGATTCCTTGCGAAATTCTAAGTGATTTTGGTCTTTACAACTTTTGATTTCGTTAAGAATTGAGAGAGTTAGAGTTTTGATGATAAGTGAAAATGGTGGAAATTATGGACTACGGGATAAATGAGGAAGATGAAGTTTGGAGCCATTTTTAAATTTTAAAAGTGACTTTAATATATATTTTAATTTATGTAACTTATTACATGAATTGGCATTGCACCCTAGTGGTAAAACACTGGTTTGTTAAGTTACTGGGTGTGGGATTGAATATGGGCAGTGTAATGTTTATTTTTTCTCACTTGTTAAATGTTCATTTTTCTTCATAACTTCATGATCCCTTAACATTTTTGACCCATTCTCTTTGCCATGTGTTCATGAGAATGTCTATTTTATGATGACACTGTCATACCCCAAAATTTGCCCGTTAATCTTACAAAACATTTTTCGAAGCACTCCAACTCATTTTTCAAGGGATTGACCTTAAAAGAACAAAGGCCCAGCTCACGAGTGGCCCAATCTAGAAAATGGCCCAAACTGGCCTGCTCGCTAGGCGAGCAACTCCTTCGCCTAGCGAACCCTTCGCTACACGCTCGCCTAGCGAAGCTTGCGAATATCAGAATTTTTGGGCTTCATTCTGAGCCCATTAGGTCACCACAATCACTATAAATACCGACACTTCAGTCACGAAAATGGACAGAGGAAGAAGGACAGAAACCCTGGCATAGAAACCCTGGAGACTAACTCGGAGAATTCCGAGTAAAGAAACCCTGAAGGCCGCTCATCCGCACCGAAGTTACCTCCGCCCAACTCCATCCGATACCAAGAGTGGTCAGTCCCTTCAACATCGCAGCTCAGTTGCAAACAGGTTTGCGCATCACTACTGTTTTATGCTTTTAATCGGTAATCTCTACATACATAAGGCATCATGATTAAATTTTCGGATATGTAATTTGATTTCACATGTGAATTTAAGTATGCCTGAATATCCTGAATGTTTGTCCATATTATTCCTGTAATTAAATGCCATAAAGTTCAGGGTTCCGGAGATCATGCTGCTATCAAACTCAAAACCTGTAGCCGCTCGCTAGCACATCGCTAAGCGAGCCTGTAGCGAGCACTCGCTAAGCCTTCGCTAGGCAAAGCAGGAGCGAACGGGACAGTGGCTGTTTTGTTTTTTTCTGTTCTGCCTTATGTTTATCTAATCAAGATTTATTATAATTCTGCATTATTTGGCCTGACCTTATGACTGTTGTGTTTATTTTGTGGTGCAATTTTCAATTGTACTTTATCTCGATGTTCTAACCCGTGTGCTGAATTGTGTAAAGGCTTACATATTCCCGAAGAAACGGCCGGCTAGGTATTCCACTTTATTTGTGGGATACCCTTATGGAGATGGATTCTGAATTACTTAATTTTAATGTGGAGATTCATCCTAATTGCCTAATTAATTTTAATGTGGAGATTCATCCTAATTGCCTAATTAATTTTAATATGGAGATTCATCCTAATTACTTAATTAATGTGGACCTAATTACCTAATTGATTATAACTATCTAATCGATTGCAAAATATTGCCTTTGAATATGTGATCTTGGACCTCTCTTTGTTGCCTTACGGTATTACGGTCATGTCCCGCGAATGTGGGGATACCCTTAGCCAAGACCCTTCGATTAAATCATCATGTCCCTCTAAAATAAATCATAGTCCCTCGGATGTTGCCTTAGAATATATGATTTTGTCCCTCGATGACCCTTCGGTGTAGCCTACGGTTAAATGATGATAGTCCCTTCGAATGCTAAGGTATCCTTACAACCGTTGCTTTCAATGACCAATCGATGACCCTACGATGACCCTTTTACATCCAAAGGATAAAACTACTTATTTCTCAATAATAAGGACGGTTTTACCCTCACAAGGATAGGAAATGCCCATCAAGACCTTGGGTAGGTATAACTCTTAATTGCTTACTCACAATTTAAAAATACTTTTCACACTTCACAAATACTAGAAAATCACCACTTGGTATACATTCATACTAGAATCATTACTGAGTTATATTTTTCTAAACCATTTTTAAAACTAAACGAGATAACCACTTTGTATACATTCATACGAGAATCATTACAAAGTTAAATTCTCTTTTTCAAAACATTTTCTAAACAATTCACAAACACTTTTTCAGACAAGAAAAAATAATATAAGTGATCAAGCAATTAAGAGCCCATGGATAACCATGGATACAAAGGGTGCTAACACCTTCCCTTTGTATAATGTACCTCCCGAACCCAAAATCTAATTAAGGTCTTTCCTGTTCTTTTCCACCTTTCCTTATTGGATAAAAGAAAAGTCGGTGGCGACTCTTGCTATCTGCGACATTTGCTTTCCAAAGCAAAAACACACCAAAGTCAGTTCACCGTATGACAGAACTGGCGACTCCACTGGGGATAACTTAAAGAGAGGTTACCTTAATCACTTATTCAAATTGTCTGATTTACTTTTAACGGATTGCTTGGGTATTTTATGCTTGAGTGAAAGATCCTACACCCGGATCTAGTGTACCTTAGGTAAGTAGCAATAGATCATCGCGACTATCTGGCGTATACTGGAATGGTCAAAATGATGGCTACGGTTAATGTGACACTTTGGATGTCCTGATGTTCCTCATGTTTACTTGAGGAGAAATTTGGCGTCCGCGTGGTGTCATCAAAGCGTTAACCAGACCTTTAGAACCCTAATTGACTCATCCTGGCCATTAGAAAGTAGTGAGATAACCGACTTCGGTTCCGACTGGGGTTGGTTGAGACTCGATACTACACTCTTTGAGATTGGACTTTAGGGAAGCTTTGGTCAACCACTTGGTGTTGCACTGAAGTGGACTTAAAGAAAGGTCAATGATTTGAGATCCTTCTAGAACCCGGTTACTATTCTAGGACAGGTTGAACCAACCAAACTTCAGTGGGGAGGGTACTTACCTATGGAACTCATGCAAGCCTTAAAACCTAGGAATGATTGTTGTGTGACTTGTTTGTGCTTGTTGTTTACTTAACATCATAACATCATAACATCATAACATCATAACATCATAACATCATAACATCATAACATCATGGCATTGTACTAACCCTTTCAAGGACTTAGGGATTTAGCTTTGCTCCGTTAAACAGGTTATGGCTTCCAGGAAGACCATCCGGATCAATCTTGTAGCGATCTCTCCTCAACTCAAGGATTTAGTGTCAGAACTTCCCGATCAGGCTCAGTTCATCAAGAAACATGGTTCTCTCCTCAATTTGGTTACCACTGGTTTCAAAGAGGATATGATGAGGGTTCTATTCCAGTTCTTCGATCCTAAACATCATTGCTTCACATTCCCAGATTATCAGTTGGTACCCACATTAGAAGAATTCTCCAGGATGCTTGGGATACCTATCCTTGATCGAACACCTTTCAGTGGTTTAGAAAAGATTCCGAAGTCTGAAGAAGTTGCCGCGGCTTTGCACATGACAAAGTCCGATATTGAAACCAATTGGGTAACAAGAAGTGGAGTTAAGGGTTTACTTGCCAAGTTTCTGATAAATAAGGCCCGAGAATTCTTAAAGGTTATGAATGTCCATGCTTTCGAAGACGTTCTAGCATTACTAATCTATGGTTTGGTGTTATTTCCTAATCCAGACCAATTCGTAGATATGAATGCTATTAAGATATTTCTCACTCATAACCCTGTGCCTACCTTGCTTGGAGACATTCTGCATTCCCTTCACACTCGTACTATGAAAAGGCAAGGGACTCTCATGTGCTGCATACCTTTATTGTCTAGGTGGTTTATTTCACACCTTCCTCAATCAGTCTTGAAGAATGAGCAAAATCTGAAATGGTCTCAAAGGATAATGTCGCTCTCCCATTCAGACATCCGTTGGTGTCCTCATCTCAAAGAAAATGTTATCATCATTGACCGTTGTGGAGAATTCCCTAACGTACCACTCCTGGGGATAAGAGGAGGTATTACTTATAACCCAGCTTTAGCCCTACGCCAGTTGGGGTATGCTCGAAGAGAGGGTCCACATGAAAGAATTATTCAAGGCACTGTGTTTGACTATGACACCGATTCCCAAGGTCTCCGTCAGAGATTTGTACGAGCCTGGGGCATGGTGAAAAGAAGCACTTTAGGACAGAAAAACTCTATTCCTATGGAACCTTATCTCAGATGGGTGCGCGCCAGAGCTCGTGAACTTGTCATGCCATACCTTGCAATCGGACCGCTGATTGTTGAACCAGAGGTTGAAGGAGGTACTCCTCAGATCATTCCTTATCCAGATATGCCTACCGAGGTTGAAGAATTAAAGAGATCCTGGATCCAGTTGAGAGAGGAAAGGGATACTTTTGAGACTCAGTTCGTTGCAGAAAGGAAGAAAGTATTAGAGCTCACCAGCCAGCTTAATGAGGAACGAAGACTCAATACATATCTTCGTCCGAAAAGAAGCCGTCCCTGGGAGATTTGAGCTTTCATTGTATTTTTATTATTTCCTTTTGTAATAAACATTGATTAAAGAAATTATTAATAAAAGTTTCCCTCTTTTTGGTGGTTTACGCAAAGTTAAATTCCAGGAGTCCTTGAAAACATTTCATACATTGCATAGCATAACATAACATTGCATAACAGGTATCCCAAAAATCAATATTCTCACGATCTTCCTTCCAAACAGAAAAATGGCTCTCGAACAAACTGTCAAAGATCTCCAGGCTCAGAATGCTCAATTCCAGGAGATGATGCTGAGCTTATCCAAGGGGCAGGAGGAACTGAAGGCTCTCTTGCTCGAGAAGAAGAAAGACCAGAAACCTGTGAGTTACATTAACCCGGGAAGAAGGCGTAAAGGACAGGCTACGGGAATCAAGATTAGACTTCCGAAGGATCAAGAGGAGGAGACAGAAAATGATTCGGAAGATGAGAATGCTGATCCCCTCAACCAGGAGGACGACGATGAAGATTATGAAGATGAACAGTACTCTCCAAAAGAGGATAAGTACAAGTTGCTGGAAGAACGTATGCTAGCTATGGAGGGTCAGAAGGCGCCCGGTCTGGATTTCGAAAGCTTGGGACTGGTCTCTGATGTGGTCATTCCTCGCAAATTCAAGATCCCCACTTTCACTAAGTACGATGGTGCGTCTTGTCCTCAGATGCATCTGAGAGCTTATGTGAGAAAGATTCAGCCGTATACCACTGATAGGAAACTATGGATCCATTTCTTCCAGGAGAGCCTATCTGGCACACAGTTGGAGTGGTATTATCAGCTCGAGAGCTCTAACATCCGCACCTGGACTGACTTAGCGACGACTTTCTACAAGCACTACCAGTACAATTCTGAATTGGCGCTTACTCGGCTACAGTTGCAGAATATGACTATGGGATCTAAAGAAAGCTTCAAAGAATATGCTCAAAAATGGAGAGATTTGGCTGGCAGAGTCAAACCCCCTATGACTGATCGAGAATTAGTGGACATGTTCATGGGTACACTGACTGGTCCATTCTACAGCCATCTACTGGGAAGTTCTTCATCAGGTTTCACTGACCTTATATTGACGGGTGAACGTGTTGAAAGTGGCATTCGAAGTGGAAAGATACAGGCAGCTACCTCCGCAAGCACCAGAAAGACCCATCAGGGAAAGAATGAGTCAAATGTTGTGTATGGTGAAAGGGGTCATAACAAGAAAAGTCGTGACCATACCATCGGAGCAGTTACAATTGCAGCCCCGCCAGCTCAAAACTTCCAGCACAGACAAGACAGGCCAAGGAGGCAGTTTACCAAGATCAATATGACTTTAGCACAGGCACTGCAGGGTATGCTAAAAGTAAATTTGATTACCCTCAGAGGCCCTCCTGCGAATGTCAACACTACTTCTCCTCGTTATAATCCCAATGCCAGGTGTGCATATCACTCCGATAGCCCCGGGCATGATACAAACGATTGTTGGTTGTTGAAGAATAAAATTCAGGATATGATCGACGCGGGAGAAATTGAATTTGATCCTCCGGAGACTCCTAATGTCATCACTGCTCCTATGCCTAACCATGACAAAACTGTTAATTCTGTGGATGACAATTCTCGCATTGCTAATGTGGCGGACTTAACATCTCCTCTCCTGATCATCAAGAAGAATTTATTGCAAGCTGGTTTATTTCCAGGTTGTACTGAAAGTTGCGACCTTTGTGTACTTCGACCCGATGATTGCCTGAAGTTGAGAGATGGTATTCAACGGCTGATGGACGATCGTACAATTCTCTTCGAAAAGATTCCTAAGGTGAAAAACCCTGTGGAAGAAATATTTGTGATTGCCAGGTCCAAAGTTCCAGTGAAGATTACCGCTACTAGAGTACATGTGAAGATTACTGCTGAGCCCAAGGTAGCTCCCCTAATCATTACTGCACCTGGCCCAGTACCGTATTCCTCAAGCAAAGCCATTCCGTGGAATTATGGAGGTGATATTTACATCCATGGCGTGAAGCAAGTTGGTAATTCTGCTAATCCTAATGACATTGTTGGGACTAGTAAAGTTACTCGAAGTGGAAGGATCTTCTCTCCAGAAATCTCGCCTCCCGCCCCTGAAACCCGAGGAAAGGAACCAGTTAACCCTTCTCAGTCAGGGACACCCGTCGAAGTTACTACTGAAGAGGTTGCCAAACAAGAAATGGAAGAAATGCTGAAAATCATCCGCAAGAGTGATTTTGATGTGGTAGAACAACTGGGGCATACTCCGTCTAAGATCTCGATGTTATCCTTGTTATTATCTTCTGAATCTCATGCCAAAGCGTTGATAAAATTCTTGAAGACTGCTCATGTACCTCAGGAGACATCCGTCGATCAGTTCGAAAACTATGTTGCTCACCTGGCTGTTGACAATGGCCTAGGCTTTTCTGATGCTGACCTGACACCAGCAGGAAAGAATCACAATAAAGCTCTGCATATCTCCATTGAGTGTAAGGGGATCACTTTGTCTCATGTGTTGATCGATAATGGCTCTTCTTTGAATGTACTACCGAAAGCCGTGCTCGATAAGCTTGACTGTAAAAGCATTGAACTGAAGCCTAGTGACATTGTGGTGCGTGCTTACGATGGTGCGAAGAGTGTTGTCCATGGTGAAGTGGTTCTCCCTATCAAGATAGGACCTCAAGTCTTCAACACTATCTTTCACGTAATGAACATTCGTCCTACCTATTCCTGCTTGCTGGGACGCCCTTGGATTCATGGGGCAAGTGCTGTAGCTTCATCTCTCCATCAAAAGCTGAGGTATCCAATAGAGGGTAAGGTTGTCACTGTGTGTGGAGAAGAAGAATATATTGTCAGTAGTGTGCAGGCCTTCAGATACGTCGAGATGGATGGTGAAT
Source organism: Lathyrus oleraceus (assembly GCF_024323335.1). Lineage (NCBI taxonomy): Eukaryota > Viridiplantae > Streptophyta > Magnoliopsida > Fabales > Fabaceae > Lathyrus > Lathyrus oleraceus. Next base: position 169,683,312 of record NC_066583.1, on the reverse strand, counting down.
TCTTTGAGACTCCTTCTCAGTCATTTGAAGTAGTTCCTCCGACTAATCCTGTCCTTAAGCCAACTTCCTGTGTGCCCAAGGGTATTAGTGCTCCTCCTGCCATGATTTCTTTGAAAGATGCTCAAGCCATGGTTGAAAATGGTGGTCGTACTGGTTGGGGTCAACTGATCAACGTACCATACAAGTCTGACAAGTCTGGTCTGGGATTTAACTCTGAAAAGATGGTCAAAGATCAAATTAATGCTGTAGAAGATGCTGATAGCGATTGCGATCTGGACAGCTGGATTTTCCCAACAATTGGTGACGGACTCAATAATTGGAAGGCTGAAGACACTATCCCGATTTCCTTTAGTCAGGAGTAATTGTTATTGTCTGTCTTAGTGTTGCAATTTTTTTAAATTTTATAGTTGAACTTCTTAAAGCATTGTGTCTATGCCCGGGGCACAATAGCTAATTTGTTAAGGGTTTTGTCATTTTCATAAGCATATTCATATTCAATAAATCAATGGACTTTTTGCATTCAAATATTGCGCTCTTTATCTTTCCTGTCATCTTCCAAAAAAGCTATGTTTTCTTACACACACTCACGTAACGAATTGCAGATCCATACCCACTCTGGATCCTGTTGATAATAGTTCTACTACTGTTCATTATGACTTTGAAAATCCGATCTACCAAGCCGAGGATGGAAGTGAGGAAGATTGTGAAGTACCTGGAGAACTTACCAGACTGGTACTGCAAGAAGAGAAGACTATACAGCCGCATGAAGAGTCAATCGAAATTGTAAACCTGGGTACTGAAGTGGACAAGAAAGAAGTCAAAATAGGAACGGGCTTGGGAGACAGTGTCAAGGAAAGATTGATTCAGATGTTACATGACTATATGGAGATTTTTGCTTGGTCTTATGAAGACATGCCAGGATTGGATACTGATATAGTAGTACATCGTTTGCCAACGAAGGAAGATTGTCGTCCTGTTAAGCAAAAGGTTCGCCGCATGCATCCTGAAATGTCCGAGAAAATCAAAGCCGAAGTTATGAAACAATTTAACGCCGGTTTCCTAGCTGTTACTTCTTATCCTCAATGGGTTGCTAATGTGGTACCAGTGCCGAAGAAGGATGGTAAGGTGCGAATGTGCGTAGATTACAGAGATCTGAATAAAGCGAGTCCCAAAGATGACTTTCCACTCCCGCACATTGATGTTCTGGTGGACAATACCGCTCAACACAAAGTATTCTCCTTCATGGATGGATTCTCAGGTTATAACCAGATTAAGATGGCACCTGAAGACATGGAGAAAACTACGTTTGTGACGCAATGGGGCACTTTCTGTTACAAAGTAATGCCATTCGGTTTAAAGAACGCCGGGGCAACGTACCAGCGTGCTATGGTGGTTTTGTTCCATGATATGATTCATCATGAAATAGAAGTATATGTGGATGACATGATAGCCAGATCTCATACCGAAGAAGAGCATCTCGATCATTTGTACAAATTGTTTGAGAGGTTGAAGAAATACAAGCTGAGATTGAACCCGAACAAATGCACCTTTGGAGTAAGATCCGGTAAACTCTTGGGATTTATTGTCAGTGGTAAAGGAATTGAGGTTGACCCGGCTAAGGTGAGAGCTATCCAAGAAATGCCAGTGCCCCGTACAAATAAGGAAGTCAGAAGTTTCTTGGGACGTTTGAATTACATCGCCCGGTTTATCTCCCATTTAACTGCTACCTGCAAACCCATCTTCAAACTACTGAGGAAGAATCAAGAGATGATATGGAATGATGAATGTCAGGAAGCTTTTGACAAAATCAAGAAGTATCTCCAGGAACCTCCGAGCCTGATGCCACCAGTTGAAGGAAGACCTCTAATCATGTATTTGACCGTGTTAGAAAATTCAATGGGGTGTGTGTTGGGGAAACATGACGAGTTTGGTCGAAAAGAGCATGCCATATACTACCTTAGCAAAAAGTTTACCGACTGTGAAACAAGATACTCACTGCTCGAGAGAACTTGCTGTGCTTTGGCCTGGGCTGCTCGCCGACTAAGACAGTATATGTTGAATCATACCACTTTGTTGATTTCTAAGATGGATCCCATCAAATACATATTTGAGAAACCTGCCCTCTCCGGAAGAATAGCGAGATGGCAGATGATTTTAACAGAGTATGATATCCAGTATACTACCTAGAAAGCAATCAAAGGAAGCGTGCTGGCTGATCATTTGGCTCATCAAGCAGTGGATGATTACCAATCTATGAATTTTGAGTTCCCAGATGAGGATGTCATGCTTGTTACTAATTACGAAGAACCTGGACCGGATGAAGGACCCGAACCAGGATCCCGATGGACTATGGTTTTTGATGGATCTTCTAATGCATTGGGTAATGGTGTTGGTGTTGTAATTATTTCTCCCAAGGGTGGCCATACGCCTTTCACTGTTAGACTATGTTTTGATTGTACCAACAATATGGCCGAGTATGAAGCATGTATTTTGGGACTCAGAGCTGCTATAGACCTGAGAATCAAGTTTTTGAGCGTGTATGGAGACTCAGCATTAGTAATCAGTCAGATCAAAGGAGAATGGGACACTAAACATCCGAATCTCATCCCTTATCGAGAGCGGGTGTTGACATTAATCCCATACTTTGAAAAGATTACATTCGAACATATTCCACGAGAAGAGAATCAGTTGGCAGACGCCTTGGCCACCATGTCATCTATGTTCAGAGTCAGATGGGACAATGAAGCTCCCATGATCACCATTGAACGACTAGATGAACCAGCATATTGTTATGAACTTAACGCTGATGAAGTAGAAGAGAAACCTTGGTTCCACGAAGTAAAAAGATATTTAGAAGCTCAGGAATATCCTGAAGGGGCATCCATCAATGACAGAAAATTTCTGAGGAAGTTTTCCGCTAAATTCTTTTTGAGTAATGGAATATTATACAAACGTAATCATGATTCGACTTTGCTTCGTTGTGTGGATAAAAAGGAAGCAGAAAAGATTATGGAAGACATGCATGACGGTATTTTTGGGACTCACTCTAGTGGACATACAATGGCCAAGAAGATTCTGAGATCAGGGTATTATTGGTCTACCATGGAAGCTGATTGCCACCATCACTCCAGAACTTGTCACAAATGCCAGATCTATGCGGATAAAGTACATGTGCCTCCTGCTCCTTTAAACGTGTTGACAGCCCCTTGGCCCTTTGCAATGTGGGGCATTGATATGATTGGGGAGATTAAACCTACTGCTTCTAACGGACATCGCTTCATTCTTGTTGCGATTGATTACTTTACAAAGTGGGTAGAGGCAGCCTCATTTGCTTCTGTTACCAAGAATGTGGTGGCACGGTTCATCAAGAATAGTCTTATTTGCCGATATGGCGTCCCTGAAAGAATTATCACTGATAATGGCACTAATTTGAACAACAAGATGATTACTGAACTCTGCACGCAATTCAAGATAAAACACCATAACTCTTCTCCGTACCGGCCTAAGATGAACGGCACCGTGGAGGCTGCTAATAAGAATATCAAGAAGATCATACAAAAGATGACAGTAACGTACAAAGACTGGCATGAGATGTTACCATTTGCTCTTCATGGTTATCGCACTTCAGTACGCACTTCGACAGGGGCAACTCCTTCCTCTTTAGTCTATGGAATGGAAGCCGTCCTATCGGTAGAGGTTCAGATTCCCTCTCTAAGAATCATGAAAGAGACAGGTTTAGACGAGGATGAATGGATTCAGACTCGACTCGATCAGATAAATTTGATTGATGAAAAGAGACTGGCGGCTGTTTGTCATGGGCAGATATATCAGAAGCGCATGACCCAGGCATTCAACAAAAAGGTCAAGAGACGAGTGTATCAAATCGGCGACTTAGTTATCAAGCGTATCATTCTACCACAAGGTGATCCCAGGGGCAAATGGACTCCCACATACGAAGGGCCATTTGTAGTTAGGAAGGTATTCTCTGGTGGAGCCATGATACTTGCTACGATGGACGGCGAAGACTTCCCACATCCCGTGAACGCAGACATAGTCAAAAAATACTACGCATAAAAGAGACCCGCTAGGTCGACGTACCTAGGCAAAAGTAAGGGCATCCCGGCGAACCAAAAGGGTTCGGGCAAAAATTAGGGATAAACATATAAAAATGTACACCCGGCAAGTCGAAAACCTGAAAAGGCGGCTTGGGCAAAAAAGGGTATCCTGGTGGACTGAAAACCTGAAAAGGCGGTCCAGGCAAAAATTATGGATTAAAAGCGTATGACTATGTCCCGTTCTCAGACAGCTTCATCCAAGTTCAAGGGACTGAACAAGCCAATCAATTCTATCCGACAGCAGGAGATGAGACGCTTGAAGACATAATGACAGTAGTAGAATTAAAATCAACAGGGCTTTTCCTTCATAGCTTTTCTTTATATTCTCGACAATTTCCTCTTACTAGGATTTCTGTCTCCATGTACACAAATTGCCTGTTTATAGGCCCTCTTTCAAAATCAATATAATTTTATTTCCAAAAAGATGCTTTTGTTTTACTTTTTCTGTTTTGTTTGCATAAACATCCATTGATTTAATTGGAATTAATATGTGCATTTGAATATGATCGATGTGTACCAAAAATGCATGCATAAAATAGAAATAGCAATCACTACGAGACTTCAGGATCGAGGAGAAGGTCTAACCAGGCTTTCCAATGAATCCGTTGCTAATTCTATTCCCCAGCAAAGCCAGTTATTCCCCAAAAGTAATTGGCATTACTAGACAAATTGGTCATCTCTTCCACCCCCGGCCAGGCTTCTGTTAAATATTTCTACCATCAGACAGAAATCAAGTATCCCTAGATTAGAAGGGGTCATCAATACAAGTATCTCCAACCAGAAGATGGGGATTTATTTTCCCCAGGGGGTCGCCAGAAAAAAAAAACTTTTCAGACGCATAATTCATTCATTACATCATTTCACAGCATCCGCATGCATACATTGTTCGCATTTATTTTCATAAGCATAAAATATCTCATGCATCATGACATGGCATGAGACTAACTTTGTTTTTCAGGTTAATTATCTTCCTGATACAGTCAAAACAAAGGTCCATTCAGACGGACATCTTTATCAATTACATTCAAGATTCAACTACATCTCTCAGATACAATCCATATGAGCATTCATTCTACAAACACTCGGATATCCTCCTAATGGTGGCATCTTTAAACCCACCCCAGATATTCATTGCAAATACAGCAAATGTTATCAGATACAGCCTAACGTACGGTTCATTCTGATTCGGCTCAACATATGACTCCTTCAACTCAGATGCGATCTAACGTACGATCCATTCTGACTTTCAGCAACTCCAATACGGTCTAACGTCCGACTCATTTGGATCTTCAAATCCTCAGATACTGCCTAGCGTATGGTACATTCCAAGGTGTAGTCTAGCGTACGACTACTTTCTTCTTCAGATACAGCCTAACGTACGGCTCATTCTGCAACTCCAATACGGTCTAACGTACGACCCATTTGGATCTTCAACTCAGATGCGATCTAACGTACGATCCATTCTGACTTTCAGCAACTCCAATACGGTCTAACGTACGACCCATTTGGATCTTCAACTCAGATGCGATCTAACGTACGATCCATTCTGACTTTCAGCAACTCCAATACGGTCTAACGTACGACCCATTTGGATCTTCAACTCAGATACGATCTAGCGTATGATCCATTCTGATTCTACCTTCGTCAGATACAGCCTAACGTACGGCTCATTCTGCAACTCCAGTACGGTCTAACGTACGACCCATTTGGATCTTCAACTCAGATACGATCTAGCGTATGATCCATTCTGATTCTACCTTCGTCAGTCATCCGCCTAATGAACAATTCACTATGTTATTCAGATACGGTCTAGTGTATGATCCATTCTGATCTCTTATCCCCAGCAACGTATAACACACTCTGACTCCCCAGCGAAGTCGACAGCCTAATGGATGACTCACTATACGGTTTAGCGTATGACCCGGTATGACTTCGTCTAATGTACAACGCACTCTGAAGCTCTCGTCAGATACAGCCTAACGTACGGCTCATTCTGCAACTCCAATATGGTCTAACGTACGACCCATTTGGATCTTCAACTCAGATACGATCTAGCGTATGATCCATTCTGATTCTACCTTCGTCAGTCATCCGCCTAATGAACAATTCACTATGCTATTCAGATACGGTCTAGTGTATGATCCATTCTGATCTCTTATCCCCAGCAACGTATAACACACTCTGACTCCCCAGCGAAGTCGACAACCTAATGGATGACTCACTATACGGTTTAGCGTATGACCCGGTATGACTTCGTCTAATGTACAACGCACTCTGAAGCTCTCGTCATCAAACTTCCTGGATGGCATCTTTAAGCCCATCTCCATCAAGACTAATTGACAAGTGCAAATTTTAGGGGCATTCTAGTGTTCAATAATCTTCCACCTCCAGACCACGAATGGCATACATGCCATCCTAACTCTCTCGGTTCAAGAATATCGAACAGGGGCAGCTGTCATACCCCAAAATTTGCCCGTTAATCTTACAAAACATTTTTCGAAGCACTCCAACTAATTTTTCAAGGGATTGGCCTTAAAAGAACAAAGGCCCAGCTCACGAGTGGCCCAATCCAGAAAAGGGCCCAAACTGGCCTGCTCGCTAGGCGAGAAACTCCTTCGCCTAGCGAACCCTTCGCTACACGCTCGCCTAGCGAAGCTTACGAATATCAGAATTTTTGGGCTTCATTCTGAGCCCATTAGGTCACCACAATCACTATAAATACCGACACTTCAGTCACGAAAATGGACAGAGGAAGACGGACAGAAACCCTGGCATAGAAACCCTGGAGACTAACTCAGAGAATTCCGAGTAAAGAAACCCTGAAGGCCGCTCATCCGCACCGAAGTTACCTCCGCCCAACTCCATCCGATACCAAGAGTGGTTAGTCCCTTCAACATCGCAGCTCAGTTGCAAACAGGTTTGCGCATCACTACTGTTTTATGCTTTTAATTGGTAATCTCTACATACATAAGGCATCATGATTAAATTTTCGGATATGTAATTTGATTTCACATGTGAATTTAAGTATGCCTGAATATCCTGAATGTTTGTCCATACTATTCCTGTAATTAAATGCCATAAAGTTCAGGGTTCCGGAGATCATGCTGCTATCAAACTCAAAACCCGTAGCCGCTCGCTAGCACATCGCTAAGCGAGCCTGTAGCGAGCACTCGCTAAGCCTTCGCTAGGCGAAGCAGGAGCGAACGGGACAGTGGCTGTTTTGTTTCTTTTCTGTTCTGCCTTATGTTTATCTAATCAAGATTTATTATAATTCTGCATTATTTGGCCTGACCTTATGACTGTTGTGTTTATTTTGTGGTGCAATTTTCAATTGTACTTTATCTCGATGTTCTAACCCGTGTGCTGAATTGTGTAAAGGCTTACATATTCCCGAAGAAACGGACGACTAGGTATTCCACTTTATTTGTGGGATACCCTTATGGAGATGGATTCTGAATTACTTAATTTTAATGTGGAGATTCATCCTAATTGCCTAATTAATTTTAATGTGGAGATTCATCCTAATTGCCTAATTAATTTTAATGTGGAGATTCATCCTAATTACTTAATTAATGTGGACCTAATTACCTAATTGATTATAACTATCTAATCGATTGCAAAATATTGCCTTTGAATATGTGATCTTGGACCTCTCTTTGTTGCCTTACGGTATTACGGTCATGTCCCGCGAATGTGGGGATACCCTTAGCCAAGACCCTTCGATTAAATCATCATGTCCCTCTAAAATAAATCATAGTCCCTCGGATGTTGCCTTCGAATATATGATTTTGTCCCTCGATGACCCTTCGGTGTAGCCTACGGTTAAATGATGATAGTCCCTTCGAATGCTAAGGTATCCTTATAACCGTTGCTTTCAATGACCAATCGATGACCCTACGATGACCCTTTTACATCCAAAGGATAAAACTACTTATTTCTCAATAATAAGGACGGTTTTACCCTCACAAGGATAGGAAATGCCCATCAAGACCTTGGGTAGGTATAACTCTTAATTGCTTACTCACAATTTAAAAATACTTTTCACACTTCACAAATACTAGAAAATCACCACTTGGTATACATTCATACTAGAATCATTACTGAGTTATATTTTTCTAAACCATTTTTAAAACTAAACGAGATAACCACTTTGTATACATTCATACGAGAATCATTACAAAGTTAAATTCTCTTTTTCAAAACATTTTCTAAACAATTCACAAACACTTTTTCAGACAAGAAAAAATAATATAAGTGATCAAGCAATTAAGAGCCCATGGATAACCATGGATACAAAGGGTGCTAACACCTTCCCTTTGTATAATGTACCTCCCGAACCCAAAATCTAATTAAGGTCTTTCCTGTTCTTTTCCACCTTTCCTTATTGGATAAAAGAAAAGTCGGTGGCGACTCTTGCTATCCGCGACATTTGCTTTCCAAAGCAAAAACACACCAAAGTCAGTTCACCGTATGACAGACACCAAAAAAACTCAAAAATATTATTTATTTCACCACTTTTGATTGGATGGAAAACATGGGTTTTAAAGTGTTTTTTTTAAGGCTCCTAATTGATTCTTTTGGCTTATGTCTTGTTTGTTCTTGATATTGAAAGTTTGTATGATTAAAGCACACTCTCTTAAATTTTGATTGTTATCCTTAACATGTTTGAACTTGATTATCTTCATACAATGTAATAATTGATTCACCTTGAAAACATGTTTGAATGAATGGTTAGGAGGTGATTAGGTTTCCACTTAAGTTTAGTCTTATCATGAACTTTGATTCAAGTTTAATGTTTATTTTGTGAAGACTTATAATGTGATGCATGTTTGAACTAAATTGATTCATGTTGTGTTTACCATGTACCAATGAATGCTTTTACCATGCTGTAAAACCCCAATTTTGGCCCTAAGATCCCTCATGGTATCATAACATTGCATTTGCAAAGCCTCAAGGATCATGAGTGTCTTGGTTCCCTTTACCTTTGGGTGGGACCTCTTGTGAATGGTTTGAGATCACCAATTGTAGCACCTCAAATTTGCACCCCTCATTTGTACATTCATTTCATTTTTAGGTCATTAGCATTGCATTTAACATTGCATAGTACCATGCATCTCATCTGTCAAGACTAGTATCAGGAGAATTCATCAGTGCCAAGAAGCAAAGAATTTCCATGAGATAAAGTCCCTATGGTTGCTCTAGAGAGCTTATGTGAACCCAAGGTTCATTTTGAATCAACTTGACCAAGTGTTAGAGGCTCAAAGTCCACAGTGCAATTTCAGGTCATCTGGGGCCCATAAAAGTCAACTGAGGGCTAGGAGGTGGAGAAATGGTCTGAGACACTTCATTCATGTCCAAAAGAGGTTTATTCAACATGTCAAACATCTACCTTGAAGATTTTGAAGCCAGATCAAAAGTTTCCCAAAATGGAAAGTGACCTGTAATTTCAAGTTTCCAAAAATGGCAAGTTTTTGGACCAACTTCAACTTGACTTTCCAACATCAAAGAAGCTTCAAATGAAATTTTTTCCAACAAGAAAGTTGAAGATCTTTCTCTCCCATTTCCAAAAAGTCTAAGATGATTAGCATCTGATGGATGGTTGAGGAGATATGATCAAATCATTGCCAAGTGTGCATGGAACTTCCAAAGGCCATAACTTTTGACTCATAACTCCAAATTGAGTGCTCCTTTTTGCATAATTCTTCTCATGACATGAACTTTCCAAATCCATCAAGGCATTGCATGAATTTTCATCACATAATCATTTGTTCATACATGTGATTTTTGGAGGGAAAATCATGAATTCAAAATTGGTGCATCATATGGACTTTTTAACCATTCCAACATGTTCATAAGAGGATTTTAAGTGAAAATGCATGGCCATTATTACTGTTCACGTGGGATTGCATGCATGGGGTAAAAAAACCAAATTTTGCATAACACCTTTTTTCTCATTAAAATTTAATTAGCCAAGCCTAAGCATGATTAGGAAATGGATTAACATGTCATATAAATAGCTAATCATAACAGAATTTTCATTATTCACAATTCTAGATCTAGATCCAAAATTTCCCTCCAAAATTTCTCTTCTTCCAAATTCAAAAATTCTTCAAAGGACACTTGATTTTTATTGCATATTTGTGTTCTTGGATCATTATTCAGTATAGATCAAGCCATTGATTGCAGAATTTGGTGAAGAATTGAGCACATGAAGATCAAGAACATGATAATGGAGATTCAAATCTAAGCTAGATCCAAGCCATCTCAAGCTGCAATTTCAACTTCAGAGGTCATAACAAGGTCGATAGAAGGGATTTGGATGCTTGCCAAGCCTTGAATCTACCACTGCCATTGTTGAAGCTTCAAGAAGGTCAGAATTCCGCGCCTCATAATTCTTGTTTTTATTGCTATATACTTGTAGTGCATTGCTTGCTGATTCCACTGGTATAAAGAACATGAAATTTGGTGCAATATTGAGGAAGATACATGAGATTAAAGTTTGAATGTTCATGTTGTTTTCTCTTCGATTTGTTGTGTTCATGATGAATTAATGTGAATGGATGATAGATTTGAATTGTACACGAGCTAAGCTTTTGATTGATGTCATTTTTACAAAATTCTGGAAAAAAAAAAGTATGTTCATCACTGTTCCTTCACCGTCTCCACGAAGGAGACGGTTGTTTCCTCCGCGAGCTACAGTACCGCCGCCGTCTGCAAGTGACGAGGCTAGGGCTTACTTGTGCATGCCACGTAAGCGCTTGCATAGCAAAATGAGTGGCCAGCGTTCCTTTGACTCATCCACATGGCTCTGGACCTGCTGACACGGACGCCAGCGTGCTTTAGTTAAACTCTGCGTTTTTGACACAAACACGGTTCGATTCCTGCCAGAACCATGTTTTCAAATCAATTCCACATTTACCTTTCCCTCCATTTATTTCCATGTACATGATTCATATTAATTCAAAAAAGAATTTGTCCAACTTCCAAAAATCATAATAAATTGAAAATTGATCCAATTAATTCCAGATTTTTTTCTATATGATCCTTGAGATGTCCTCTATTTTGTGATGTGGATTTCTGAAATTGTGCATGGCTGGAATTTTAGTTGTGCTAGACTCTTTGAACAGGTATGCATATGTGACCTTGCTTCATTCTTTCTAATGTGAAATGCTCAAAAATGATCCAATTTCCATGAAATTTTGCATGATGATTCTTAACATGTTGATGGATTTGTGTGATTTTATTTGGCATTTTTTGCTATTGTCTTCACTGTTTGGGACACATGTACTTTAGGTGTGACAATTTGTGTCACACAATTGGATGTCTAGCTTGTGCATTTTTGTATCCATGTCAATTGAACTCTGATGATTCTGATTTTTGATATGATGATTGTGTTTGATGTGTTGAATGCTCATAAAAATTTCCAGAATTGTTTGAGTCTTTTCTGTTTTAATATGGAATTTTGATTCTTGATGATCAATTGCATGCTTTGAAATTGCCTTTGCCTTCTCATACTCATGAAATGATTTTGCTTAATGCTTTTGGTTTGGTCCTTTTTAGGACATGTTCATGATAGAGTAAATGTGCTTCATGTTGAGTTTTAGTTTCTGTTTTGACTTTTTGCCCCACCTTTGACCCTAGCCTTTGAGCTAGTGGTTTGTTCTCATCCTTTGGACTTTGTGTTTCAGGTTTCAAGCAATTAGCCACATTGGTTGATATGATCTCATCACTTGAGATACAAGTTATTTTGGTTGATTAACCTTGCTGTTTTGTAGGTCTTGTGGATGATGAATCAATTTAGTTTGCTTGCATCTTATGCCTTGCATTGATGTTGTCTGATGATTGGTTGTCTCACTGTTGGACTTTTTGTTTGATTTGTCTGAATACTATACTGATTGTTTGGTGATTTACACAGGTACTTTAGTAGCTTTAACTCATTGCTTGAGTTGCTTGGCTTTGCTTGTGGTTGGCATACCACCTAGGTAAATTCCTATTCTCCATGTAGTCTGGAAGAACTGTCATGTTATTTTGGCAGGCACCTGTCTGAAGCCCTCCTTAAGAGGCAATGTTTGTGCTTGTTTATCTTTGTGCCTTGTACATGTAAAGACCTCCTAAGTGAAGAGGCATTGGCAGATAAAAGGGATGTGCAATCCACCCCCTGCTATTCAGTTGAGTCTTTCATCCTGCTCGCACTACGTGCTGATGCATTTTGAATAAACACCCAAGATCATTGTCCAGAGTCAGTCATGTGGAGTAGAGTTCCTCATTCTGGACTCCCACACTTTCATTGTTTCAAGCTCTCCCAGGCCAGGGATAAGAGCTATGAGGTCTGACCCTCATCACCTTTTCATCCGCTTCACCCTAACTCTCAATGTTAGGGTTAAGAGCTCAAAACACCCCTTCCAGTTGGCTTGTTTGTCGAGGTTGATATGACCCCTTGACTAAAGCCCAACCTTGTATGAGCCACTTGTTTGCATATAGTGTGTGTGCTTGCTCTCTTGCGCTTGTGTTTGCTTATGTGTTGTTTAGGCTAGCTTGCTTCCTGTGCGAGTTAGGACTAGAGACCTCAACTTAGGGATCGTATGCATGACAACTTCTAGGCTCGAGTCATAGTCTCCCTAGTAGCTTGTTATCTCCCTTGTCTCTGGTTAGGATAGAAGTTCTTTCCCTGTTAAGGGGAACTACGTCGCCCTGATCCTCATACCAGATGAGGTACGTAGGCAGGAGATGAGCAGATCTCTCCGGGCGCCCTTTTTCTTTTTCAACCCTTTTGTTTGCTTGTTGGAGTCTGACGTAAGTCCAGCGATTGGCAGTCGGTTTCCTGTGTGTGTTTGTGTGTTGGAGTCTGACGTAAGTCCAATGATTGGCATTCGGTTTCCTGTGTGTGTTTGTGTGTTGGAGTCTGACGTAAGTCCAGCGATTGGCAGTCGGTTTCCTGTGTGTGTTTGTGTGTTGGAGTCTGACGTAAGTCCATCGATTGGCAGTCGGTTTCCCGTGTTTGTGTTTGTTTGTTCGGAGTCTGATGTAAGTCCAGCAATTGGCAGTCGGTTTCCTGTTTGCGTTTTGTTTGGTGTGCGTTAGCCGAGCTACGAGTGCTCTGATTCTTTCTCTAGTTAGAGAAGATACGTATGCATAGGATGCGATATCCTAGCGAGCACATTCCCCACATCCCTTCTCCCGTCTTTCATCTGTGTTTCAGTCCAGTTTTGTGCAGTTTTGAGCAGTCTTTTTAGCAACCTTTCTTCTATTCTTTCTGAGTGTGGATCCCGTCGAGCACGACGGATGCGTAGGGGTGCTAATACCTTCCCTTCGCATAACCGACTCCCGATCCCATCAATCTCTGGTTGTGAGACCATGTCCTTTCCAGGTTTACTTCGAGCGTTTCCTTTCCCTCCTTTGGGATAAATAACACACGGTGGAGGCTCTGTGTCTTTGCCCGCCGGTTTTTCGCGTAATACGACACCAAACATACTTGAATTGTATACATTGCTTTTCTCATTTTATTTACTAACCAAAAGCACAAAACATATGTCACTAACATTTCTTGTTTGTAGCTTGAGCAATCACAAGGTCCAAAGCTCCTAGGAGATCATGGGTGCAAAGATATGGCCAAGAGAAGATGAAGGCAAGCATGGCAATGGTTCCCAAAGCTCTCATCCATCAAATATGCCTCCCTAGCATCTCAATTCATCATTTTGATCAAAACAAGTCAAAGGGTTTGAAATAAGGGTTTGCCATAATCTGAAATTTTTTATCCTGTCAAACCATGTTACTTTGAATTTTGCATCAGAGTTAACCATCATCTAATATCAATTGTTAGAACGACAACCAATATAGTAAACAAAAGTAAAAGACAATGAACACAATCGATCTTTCTTAACACGGTTCGGTTAATGGTGCCTACCTCTTCTACTATAGAGCAACTATAGTTCCTTTTATTTATGTCTTATGAATTATGATTTTGGTGTTACAAGCCATATATATAATACTAGGATCCAGTTTACCTAAACTCTAATCCCCAATTACCTATAACAAAAAGTTATCTATATCCATAATAATCTATGCAATATGAGCTATACTAAAAATTTCCCATTATAATATCCACAATAAGAGTCATACTTAACAAATAAAAAAAATATTTTATTCTTAAAAATTTAATTCAATTAAGTTCTAAATCCATTTGAGCCAAAAATCTCTAAATTTGAATTTTACAATTGATCATTAGTGCAAATTTCTTCTATATATACCTCGAATCTTTCTTCATTATGAATCCCCAATTTTTCACCGCTCCTAATTGTTCATCACTTGAACATAAAGCATTCATCACTTAACCATAAATCCTTTATCTCAACACAATTGTGTTTCCATTTTTTTATTTTATCGTGTTCTTCAACATCAACATGTCTAATGAGAAGTATGTTTCCATGTATGATATAGTTTTTTATTTCGATTTTTGTGTCTCCCTTATCTCATTTGTGTTTTCATTTGTAGTACTTTTCATAATTGTTATTGTTTTTTAATGTTTGTTGTGACCCCTTGTAAAAATGTTTTTGTTATTATTTTATCCATATGGATAGGACAACTTCTAGCATAAATTAATATGCAAGACAAATTTTGATCCCATCATTTTAATATTGGCGTGTGCATAAAAACAAAGAAACAAGTGGTTATGCTTAGATTTAACCATATGATATACTTCTAAATAAACATGTGAGATGGTATTTAGACAACACCGTGTTTTAAATACATTGAAATTGAAATGTGAGAATAATATTTTATATGCAAATTGAAGGAATGAAAAAAAATATCAAATGTTTATAGTACTAAAGTCCTAAGTTTTAATTTGCTTGTGAACTAAGACAATTGAAAATGGATCAGGGTGTTCAAAATTTTGTTGATCAAATTAAAGGATATAATTGATTGATTTCTATGTGCAGCATAATGTTGACAACTCCGTAATATCCAATGAAATAGTAGTATAAGATATTGACCTAATAGGTGGTGAAAAACACGGTGAAGAAGTTAATTTTGAAGAACAACTTTTTGTTCAACTAGTTGAGAAGGAATTGGTAAGGAGGTTGAAATTTGTGGTGAAAATGGTGGTGAAGAAATAAATGTTGAAGAAGATCCATTTGCTCAACATAAAGAAGAAGGGATTTATGAGGAAGTTGAACTTTGTGGGAAAAATGGTAGTGAATAAGTCAATATTTAAGAAAATTCTTCTGTTTAACAGGATGGAAAAGAAATTTGTGAGGAGATTGAACATGGTGGTGAACAATTCAATGTTAAAGAATATCATTGTGTTCAAAAGACGGAGATGAAAGTTAACTTAATCCTAATTATATTTTTAGCAATGTGAATTTCAGGATGATGAAATTTACTTTGAAGAATGGGATTTTTATGAATCTTTTGACGTTGAAAGTGGCGACACTAAGGCTAAACAACAATTCAATCACACATCAGTTTTTAAGACCAAAGATGTTAATAAATATAATTTTTGTTATTTATTCACTCTACCAACATGTGATGATGAAGATGTCATGGATAAGTTTCCAACTTTTAAGGTAAGCACTAAGTTTGAGCTGAGAATGGTGCTCAAGGATAAGTTTCAAGTAATAGAAGCAATTAAATATTACACAATGAAGATTAACAAAAATAATTCATATCCATTTTGCATTCCTTGATGACATTTACCTCAATTTCTTTGACTATGTTCATCCTTAGGTGTTATGTTTCCTTCCCCATAGGATTCATCAACCTTAAGCAGAGAGTTTATATCCTTTATAATTCCCCACTGAGTTCATTCCTCATGAAAGATGGTTGCTTTAGTTGTCCTTTTCCATCTTGGGATAGGATAAAATCCCAATTGAGCTTCATTCCCCATTGGTATAGTCTTAATTGATTGTTTTCTCTCTAGTTATTCCTGGAGTGAGACAAATATTTGGAAATTAATGGTGAATCTCTCTAGGTTGTTAAACCTAGATCGAGAGTGCATTTATTTTGCATTGTCTCCCCCAGAAGAAACATCTTCATTATCACCAGTGAAGACATATAATTTTCCCCGGTATTGAACCCAAGTGGTTATCTCTTTTGAGAAGCATGTCTATTTCGAAGGAATTATCAACATAGAAGTTTTCTTCCCTCAGATGGTTTTCTCTCCAGAGAAGTTTGATGAAGACTTTCAACAGGTAGTTGTCTCTTTATTTGAGAAGCCTGTTTCATGATCTCTGATCCCCAATAAGTAGTTGTCTTTTCCCAAGAAGCTTATTGACACCCATTTTTGATAACAGATGACAACCTCTTTTTGAGAAGTTTGTTTATCCCTAATGAAATTATCAACATATCAAACATTCTTTCCAACAGATGGCCATCTCCCAAGAAAATTTCATCAGAGAAGTTTGTTGAAGACTACTACAAGCACCTTTCTTTTATCACATGACTTTATATCTCCGGTGAGGTATTCTATCACAGGACTTATATCACCAGTGAGGTGTTAGTCACAACCAATGGTACTTTCCCTAGTAAATCACGGTGGAAGTTTGTCGAAGATCCTCACTGTGATTTTCTCTTTATTTGAGAAATCCTATTTTTTTATAAGAATAACTGACCCGCATCCTTCGAAGATCCCCGGTGAAGTTACTTATCTTTCCCTAACAAATGGTCACCTATTTAGAAGCTTGTTCATTGATCCTTTCCGAGAGAAAGACTTGGTTAAAGAAGAAACCAAGGCCCATTCGTTGGCTTATGACTTGAATCGTGGATAGCTTTATTTTGCCTTTTCTAAGTGTAATACTTAAGTAAAGAAGAAGTTGAATCATGTTTTGATCATGTAAGCTTATTTGGACTTGTTATTTGAACAGGCGGCCATCTGTACCTTTGAGAAACTTGTTATGAAGATATTTACTTAATTGAAGTCACGATCATTTGGAATGATTTATTGCCCAGGAAGCCTGGATCCATTGGAATTTTCAAATCGTCTTCCTCAGCTAAAGTTGTAATCTTTTCCTCAGTGGAATTTCCTTTTGTCTGTCTCTACAATGGTGTTCCTTTATCCTTGTGTGTTTCTCAACTAATACTACTCCCCTGTGACATTGTTCCTCACAAATTTCCTGAATCCTGCCAACATATCATATCATAAGCATTTGGTGAAGGAGAATTGCCATCCAAGGCGCAACGGAATTTAAAAATTTCTCCATTTAGTGATCCTTACAAATGGGCATGATCAGTGATAGAATCGTTACCTCTTGTGGCGATTCAAACCTTCAGTGCAGATCTCTTGCAACGATCAAAACCTTGGATACAAATCCACGGGGCGATCACGAACGTTGAACGATGACAACGTCTCTACTCAGTCCACACGAACGGATTCATTCAATCTCAGTGCTAGCTGGTACGAATGAAGGTTTTGAGTGAGAGAGAGAGGGAAAAGAAACTCAAAGTCTCTACTTGAATTTCAGTCTGAGTGGAGTGGGTGACAATGCTTCTATCCAAGGGGTTATATTTATAGAACCACTTGTGTGGGCTTCAAGCTAAAAAGCCCACTTAAGTGTATTTTGGCCCATATCTCATAATATGCCAAAATCACTTAAGTATTTGGTACCTTACCATATTTCGTATTCCACTTAAGTGCACCATACCTTACGGTGTTCCTTAGTTACTCTATTTCTCATCAATCCGTCCTTTGTGTGTGACCCTGTAGGTTTTCGCGGCGTTGGCAATTATATTAAATCACGTATTTAACATAATAAACAGTGAGCGGTATCTAGCAACACATCACTGCTACCCAAGACATGAAAATGTCATGTGATCTGACAAAACCTCCTGTGATAATAATTATGTGTATAATTACCCCTTTGCCTTTATGTCTATATTGAGCATAAGGTATAAACCGTGTCATCCTTGTCCAGTTCAATATTGGGCCCATAGACATTTATCCTGTTACGCAGGATGGGAAAATTCCATCTAGGACACTCATGTCCCTCAGCATGCTTTGTGGAGTACCCATCAACTGTCTTTATGGTTATCCAGTTACGGACAACATTGGATCAGCAATAAAGCACTCAACTCTACATCTAGGATCCATAGTGGTTTCAGGTCGAAGAGTGGTATACACTATTATCACCATGAGAATAACTTATGACACTTTGCATAACTTTCTATATAGTATTCTCATAGCGGGTCAATCCGGTATAAATATTACTCTTAATATTCATACCTATGTTTAAGATTTGATAACTCTTTATCCATGATCCATGAGATGTGATCATCAGTCTACAAACATAATAGTCTTAATGCTTTAATGTTATCCCACTTCACACTAAAGCTCGACTACGGATACTTTAAGAATAGTGTCCTTATGTTTAATGTGCTCTCATGATTAAGTCACACTTAATACATTAAACGGACTATCTATTCCAGGGACTTTATTAACCATAATAAAGAAAAAGCCTTTTATTATTAATAAATAATTTGATACAAGTACCAAAAGTATTGGCCTCTAGGGATTACAAGACATACAGCTTTTTATCATGTTTGAGGACAATGCTCAGGTTTCGGTGCCAATCCAGAAAATTTGTCCCAGACAATTTTTCCTTATCAAGGATTGATCGCAGGATGTTGTTAGAGGTGTTTACTGTCATGGTAATCTACACAAGGATTAATGAAAATATAAGTATCATTGACATATTTAATTAGGCCTTTAATTAAATATGCTCCCACTATTTTACTCAAAACAAATGACCCTCATCATTTGATTCGGAAAATCCCGTTGGAAGATTTTCTATTGGGTCGAGATCCATATTTCACTTCGTTCTAAGTCCGCGTAGGCGGATTACACAAAACTAGGTTATTTAGGTAGGAACTCCTTCCAATTGTATCTCATATAACTCTCGAAAATTTCAGTTGGGTGAATAACTCCTTATTCCAATCCATCATATGGATCATTCCCAACTCTTGCTTCTAAACATATATAAGAAAATTATAATTAAGTTTGACTCATCGTTTTAGCAGTTGGATATTACAATTATCCCATCGCACCTTAACTAATACAAAACATGCACCTCGCGTAGGCGAAACCTACATTATTCGATACCAGTCTTGATGAGTGCTAAAACTTGGAAAGAAAACATATATAATATTCTCATAATTTGTTTAGTTAAGTTTGACCCATTGTTTTAACAGTTGGATATTACAATTATCCCATCGCACCTTACTAATATATAGATCATGCACCTCGCGTAGGCGAAACCTACATTATCCATTACTAGTCTTGATGAGTGTTAAAACTTGGAAAGCATAAACTTAATATTTAATTTGAGGGAATTGCAATTATTCTGATCTCACCGGCTTATTTATCATATAAATCGCCTCTCACATGCATCAACATACATTCACATGCATCAACATACATACATACATAATGAAACAGTTATGGCCCCTAGCGCAGTTGTTCTCCCAAGCCAATGAGAGAACCTAAGCTAACCTAACAACGATCTAAGCCTCTCCAAGCAAGATCTTCAAGGTTATCCTCCTTTGGCACTGACTTCTTTGCTTTCTTCATATCATTACATTACATAAAAGAAACTCGTTTTACATACGAGGGAGTGAGATGAGAAAAGAAGTTACATTTGGGAGATTAAGAGAGAGGCACGACACGCAGGTCGTATTTTAAAACCCAAAGCAGAATAAAGGAAAACTAAGGCCATACCGATCACCACAAGACAATAATAAACACTTTATTATTATTATTTCCTTTAATTAATTAAAATCAAATTAAATCTCGACGACCGATCACCACATTTTAATGAACAATTCATTTAAAATCATTGTCGCTTTCCGCATCAACACTTAATACTTTTAAAGCACTGAGTTAGCCGAACGGGTGAATTTTGCCTTGCGTTAACCGGTTAACCATATGCGTTAACCGGTTAACACTGTTTGAAATCTTAAAAAAATTGTTTTCTGCCTTGCGTTAACCGGTTAACCAAATGCGTTAACCAGTTAACATTGTTTGAAAATGTCTTGGAAAACTGTTTTCCGCCTTGCGTTAACCGGTTAACCAAATGCGTTAATCGGTTAACACTGTTTGAAAACTTTAAAAAATTTATTTCGTGTTGCGTTAACCGGCTAACACTGTTCCAAAAAGTGTTTAGAAAGCACAACTCTTGTGCAGTCAAACCCCAATCGCATAACTCTCTGACAACACAACCCTTGTGCCGTCACTAACCCTGATGCACCAATTTCAGACCGTCAAACACATCTCGATTGTTAATTCAGTATGATTGATCAACACGTAATTGCTTCACCATACTAATGTCGGATCAAGAAGCAAACGACCATTGATCGCTCAAAGGAAAACAATCATTGAGTGTTTGAATGAACGAAACGAGAACACTATATCATATATAATGTATTTTGCATCAGGATTACATATATCATATATATGTAACTTGATCGATCTCAATTTAATCTTTGATTTATTCTGTCTTTAATCATATTATTACAGAACAAAAATAGTTGACAGATTCATGGTTTCGTAAGTGGCTCTGATACCACTGAAGGAGAATTGCCATCCAAGGCGCAGCGGAATTTAAAAATTTCTCCATTTAGTGATCCTTACGAATGGGCATGATCAGTGATAGAATCGTTACCTCTTGTGGCGATTCAAACCTTTGGTGCAGATCTCTTGCAACGATCAAAACCTTGGATACAAATCCACGGGTCGATCACGAACGTTGAACGATGACAACGTCTCTACTCAGTCCACACGAACGGGTTCCTTCAATCTTAGTGCTAGCTGGTACGAATGAAGGCTTTGAGTGAGAGAGAGAGGGAAAAGAAATTCCAAGTCTCTACTTGAATTTCAGTATGAGTGGAGTGGGTGACAATGCTTCTACCCAAGGGGTTCTATTTATAGAACCACTTGTGTGGGCTTCAAGCTAAAAAGCCCACTTAAGTGTATTTTGGCTCATATCTCATAATATGCCAAAATCACTTAAGTATTTGGTACCTTACCATATTTCGTATTCCACTTAAGTGCACCGTACCTTACAGTGTTCCTTAGTTACTCTATTTCTCATCAATCCGTCCTTTGTGTGTGACCCTGTAGGTTTTCGCGACGTTGGCAGTTATATTAAATCACGTATTTAACATAATAAACAGTGAGCGGTATCTAGCAACACATCACTGCTACCCAAGACACGAAAATGTCATGTGATCTGACAAAACCTCCTGTGATAATAATTATGTGTATAATTACCCCTTTGCCTTTATGTCTATATTGAACACAAGGTATAGACCGTGTCATCCTTGTGCAGTTCAATATTGGGCCCATAGACATTTATCCTGTTACGCAGGATGGGCAAATTCCATCTAGGACACTCATGTTACTCAGCATGCTTTGTGGAGTACCCATCAACTGTCTTTATGGTTATCCAGTTACGGACAACGTTGGATCAGCAATAAAGCACTCAACTCTACATCTAGGATCCATAGTGGTTTCAGGTCGAAGAGTGGTATACACTATTATCACCATGAGAATAACTTATGACACTTTGCATAACTTTCTATATAGTATTCTCATAGCGGGTCAATCCGGTATAAATATTATTCTTAATATTCATACCTATGTTTAAGATTTGATAACTCTTTATCCATGATCCATGAGATGTGATCATCAGTCTACAAACATAATAGTCTTAATGCTTTAATGTTATCCCACTTCACACTAAAGCTCGACTACGGATACTTTAAGAATAGTGTCCTTATGTTTAATGTGCTCTCATGATTAAGTCACACTTAATACATTAAACGGACTATCTATTCCAGGGACTTTATTAACCATAATAAAGAAAAAGCCTTTTATTATTAATAAATAATTTGATACAAGTACCAAAAGTATTGGCCTCTAGGGATTACAAGACATACAGCTTTTTATCATGTTTGAGGACAATGCTCAGGTTTCAGTGCCAATCCAGAAAATTTGTCCCAGACAATTTTTCCTTATCAAGGATTGATCGCAGGATGTTGTTAGAGGTGTTTGCTGTCATGGTAATCTACATAAGGATTAATGAAAATATAAGTATCATTGACATATTTAATTAGGCCTTTAATTAAATATGCTCCCACTATTTTACTCAAAACAAATGACCCTCATCATTTGATTCGGAAAATCCCGTTGGAAGATTTTCTATTGGGTCGAGATCCATATTTCACTTCGTTCTAAGTCCGCGTAGGTGGATTACACAAAACTAGGTTATTTAGGTAGGAACTCCTTCCAATTGTATCTCATATAACTCTCGAAAATTTCAGTTGGGTGAATAACTCCTTATTCCAATCCATCATATGGATCATTCCCAACTCTTGCTTCTAAACATATATAAGAAAATTATAATTAAGTTTGACTCATCGTTTTAGCAGTTGGATATTACAATTATCCCATCGCACCTTAACTAATACAAAACATGCACCTCGCGTAGGCGAAACCTACATTATTCGATACCAGTCTTGATGAGTGCTAAAACTTGGAAAGAAAACATATATAATATTCTCATAATTTGTTTAGTTAAGTTTGACCCATTGTTTTAACAGTTGGATATTACAATTATCCCATCGCACCTTACTAATATATAGATCATGCACCTCGCGTAGGCGAAACCTACATTATCCATTACTAGTCTTGATGAGTGTTAAAACTTGGAAAGCATAAACTTAATATTTAATTTGAGGGAATTGCAATTATTCTGATCTCACCGGCTTATTTATCATATAAATCGCCTCTCACATGCATTAACATACATTCACATGCATCAATATACATACATAATGAAACAGTTATGGCCCCTAGCGCAGTTGTTCTCCCAAGCCAATGAGAGAACCTAAGCTAACCTAACAACGATCTAAGCTTCTCCAAGCAAGATCTTCAAGGTTATCCTCCTTTGGCACTGACTTCTTTGCTTTCTTCATATCATTACATTACATAAAAGAAACTCGTTTTACATACGAGGGAGTGAGATGAGAAAAGAAGTTACATTTGGGAGATTAAGAGAGAGGCACGACACGCAGGTCGTATTTTAAAACCCAAAGCAGAATAAAGGAAAACTAAGGCCATACCGATCACCACAAGACAATAATAAACACTTTATTATTATTATTTCCTTTAATTAATTAAAATCAAATTAAATCTCGACGACCGATCACCACATTTTAATGAACAATTCATTTAAAATCATTGTCGCTTTCCGCATCAACACTTAATACTTTTAAAGCACTGAGTTAGCCGAACGGGTGAATTTTGCCTTGCGTTAACCGGTTAACCATATGCGTTAACCGGTTAACACTGTTTGAAATCTAAAAAAAATTGTTTTCTGCCTTCCGTTAACCGGTTAAACAAATGCGTTAACCAGTTAACATTGTTTGAAAATGTCTTGGAAACTGTTTTCCGCCTTGCGTTAACCGGTTAACCAAATGCGTTAACCAGTTAACACTGTTTGAAAACTTTAAAAAAATTATTTCGTGTTGCATTAACCGGCTAACATTGTTCCAAAAAGTGTTTAGAAAGCACAACTCTTGTGCAGTCAAACCCCAATCGCATAACTCTCTGACAACACAACCCTTGTGCCGTCACTAACCCTGATGCACCAATTTCAGACCGTCAAACACATCTCGATTGTTAATTCAGTATGATTGATCAACACGTAATTGCTTCACCATACTAATGTCGGATCAAGAATCAAACGACCATTGATCGCTCAAAGGAAAACAATCATTGAGTGTTTGAATGAACGAAACGAGAACACTATATCATATATAATGTATTTTGCATCAGGATTACAGATATCATATATATATAACTTGATCGATCTCAATTTAATCTTTGATTTATTCTGTCTTTAATCATATTATTACAGAACAAAAATAGTTATCAGATTCATGGTTTCGTAAGTGGCTCTGATACCACTAAAGGAGAATTGCCATCCAAGGCGCAGCGGAATTTAAAAATTTCTCCATTTAGTGATCCTTACGAATGGGCATGATCAGTGATAGAATCGTTACCTCTTGTGGCGATTCAAACCTTTGGTGCAGATCTCTTGCAACGATCAAAACCTTGGATACAAATCCACGGGTCGATCACGAACGTTGAACGATGACAACATCTCTACTCAGTCCACACGAACGGGTTCCTTCAATCTTAGTGCTAGCTGGTACGAATGAAGGCTTTGAGTGAGAGAGAGAGGGAAAAGAAATTCCAAGTCTCTACTTGAATTTCAGTATGAGTGGAGTGGGTGACAATGCTTCTACCCAAGGGGTTCTATTTATAGAACCACTTGTGTGGGCTTCAAGCTAAAAAGCCCACTTAAGTGTATTTTGGCCCATATCTCATAATATGCCAAAATCACTTAAGTATTTGGTACCTTACCATATTTCGTATTCCACTTAAGTGCACCATACCTTCGCGGCGTTGGCAATTATATTAAATCACGTATTTAACATAATAAACAGTGAGCGGTATCTAGCAACACATCACTGCTACCCAAGACATGAAAATGTCATGTGATCTGACAAAACCTCCTGTGATAATAATTATGTGTATAATTACCCCTTTGCCTTTATGTCTATATTGAGCATAAGGTATAAACCGTGTCATCCTTGTCCAGTTCAATATTGGGCCCATAGACATTTATCCTGTTACGCAGGATGGGAAAATTCCATCTAGGACACTCATGTCCCTCAGCATGCTTTGTGGAGTACCCATCAACTGTCTTTATGGTTATCCAGTTACGGACAACGTTAGATCAGCAATAAAGCACTCAACTCTACGTCTAGGATCCATAGTGGTTTCAGGTCGAAGAGTGGTATACACTATTATCACCATGAGAATAACTTATGACACTTTGCATAACTTTCTATATAGTATTCTCATAGCGGGTCAATCCGGTATAAATATTACTCTTAATATTCATACCTATGTTTAAGATTTGATAACTCTTTATCCATGATTCATGAGATGTGATCATCAGTCTACAAACATAATAGTCTTAATGCTTTAATGTTATCCCACTTCACACTAAAGCTCGACTACGGATACTTTAAGAATAGTGTCCTTATGTTTAATGTGCTCTCATGATTAAGTCACACTTAATACATTAAACGGACTATCTATTCCAGGGACTTTATTAACCATAATAAAGAAAAAGCCTTTTATTATTAATAAATAATTCGATACAAGTACCAAAAGTATTGGCCTCTAGGGCTTACACCAACATTTGGCAGCCTCTTAGGGCCAAAAATTGTGCATGTTTGTATTTAAGTCTCTCTAATCACGCCGAGATGAAAATTCCAATATCCATATCTCCGGATTGAAGAAATTTAAATAGGGACATCTGTCATACCCTAATTTCAACCCTAAGATGCCACTCATTTGTATCATTTGCATGACATATAGTATCTTTGCATTACTAACCTATTGAAAATACAAAAAGATTTTCTACTTTGTTTGTCTTAAGCCTGGGTTTTGCACCAAGAGCTTTCAAAGATTGATCAATCAAGACTTGGCATGAGTTTCAAAATTTCAAAATCCTCATCTTTACCAAGTGATCAAGTTACTTTCATCAACAAGAATCAATTTCAAGATCATTCCATCTCAAATTCATCAAGGCCATAGTCCATCTGATACCCTCAACTAGGGTTTTGACCCAAAGTCGAATGTTTGACTTTTTAGCCAACGTATGATCCAAAAGCTTGAAGTATGGTTCAAATACTTTAAATACATCATAATTAATACATTCACTTCATCCAATGTGCCCAAGAGATCCTATTCATTAACGACTGCAAGAACTGGATTCATTTGATACAAAATCAACTAAGGCAAAGTCAAAGTTTGACTTTTGACATTTTTGGTCAACCATGGACTTCTTAACTCAAGGGTCATAAAAATATGGTTGATGGATTCATTTGATCAATAAAAAATAAGAAATTGGAGATTACTTGCAAAAAGGGCAAGATTTGGTTTTGTAAATTTGTCTAAGTTATGAAAAAAATACATGTGCAAGTACCCATCTTTCGAAGGTCATAACTTGTGATCCAGGCCACCATCTTCTTTGATCAAAATATACGATTAAATGCCCTACTTAATACTTCAACTTTGTACTTGATGATTGATTCTAAAAAAATGCAAGGATTTCAAGTTATGAAGTCATGATCTTGGTACCATACAATTAAAACACTTAGAAATATTTTCAACCAAATCTGCCTTCAAAAAGTGGTTTACTTGATTATCACTTTTCACCATGATCCACATTGATTAAAGGAAAACACCAAACATGAAAGTTGTGGAGGATGGTCTTAGCTTTGCAAAAAGTCCAAGATCATGAAATTATCCTATTTTAGCTAGGTGTTTCGAAGAGATGAAGTTGGCTCTCCAAATCTGAAATTTTGGGTCATTTTCATGACAAGTTCATCATGCAACCTTGAGCCAAAGCTACATAATCTTACTTTGCAGGCTATCTTGCTTCTAAGTCTCACCTTAATAAGAAGATTACACAAACCCTTGGTGCATTACACAAGGGATTGAGCCATTGACCAAGTCTTAATGCCCTATTTGAAATGTTTTGCAAAAAGCTTCATATCCATTTTGATAAAGGCCAACTTTTCCAACCACTCTTGCATTGAGCTTCCAACTTGTTTCTTCTGATTACACTTAACCTCTAAACCATAAGTAACATCCTAAACCTCAAGAAAAGTACGTTTAAACTCCTCCTTTCACTCCACCTTTTCATCATGATCCATTATGAATTTTTGTGCAAAATAAAACCAAGTCACCAAACTAGCATTCCAATTGATCCAAGATTAATTTCTGCAAGTTACATGAACCATATGAAGCCTCTATAAATAGAGAGACAAGCCTTGTAACTCAACACACCATAATTGGCACAAAAACTCCATTGTAGCAAATTCTCCAAACCTCAAACTTCCAAATTCTATTGTGCTTGTGTTTTCTCCAAACCAACACTTCAAACAACTTCTGAACATCCATTAGAAGTTGTCTAAACACTTGAACAACTTCTGTAACAAACCTACCATCATCTTACAAATCACATTTTTATAGCTTGCAACTTGATTTGGAAAGGAAGAACCAAGCACTCTAAGCTCAAGCCAGGCATTCAAACACCTTGCTTGAGGTGTAAGAAAGTTGTTCAGATCATAAAATCACATTTGAAACACCCGTATTCCAAAGGACGATTTTCATTTTTGAGGTATGTATTCATTTCTTCAATTTATGATTTAAGGCACCATTTTTGATCATTCTTGTTACCATTTCACTTGCCAAGATGTGAGGAACAAAACCCCTATGATCATTGGTCTTAATCGGTGATGTGTGGAATTTAATTTTAAATTCAATTTTTAGGGTTCATATGCATTTTGTTTTATTTCTGGATATTTATGAAAAATAAATTAAATTGGTGAGTACCATTAGATTCCTTGCTAAATTCTAAGC
Source organism: Lathyrus oleraceus (assembly GCF_024323335.1). Classification (NCBI taxonomy): domain Eukaryota; kingdom Viridiplantae; phylum Streptophyta; class Magnoliopsida; order Fabales; family Fabaceae; genus Lathyrus; species Lathyrus oleraceus. Next base: position 169,655,703 of record NC_066583.1, on the reverse strand, counting down.
GATTTTGGTCTTTACAACTTTTGATTTCGTTAAGAATTGAGAGAGTTAGAGTTTTGATGATAAGTGAAAATGGTGGAAATTATGGACTACGGGATAAATGAGGAAGATGAAGTTTGGAGCCATTTTTAAATTTTAAAAGTGACTTTAATATATATTTTAATTTATGTAACTTATTACATGAATTGGCATTGCACCCCAGTGGTAAAACACTTGTTTGTTAAGTTACTGGGTGTGGGATTGAATATGGGCAGTGTAATGTTTATTTTTTCTCACTTGTTAAATGTTCATTTTTCTTCATAACTTCATGATCCCTTAACATTTTTGACCCATTCTCTTTGCCATGTGTTCATGAGAATGTCTATTGTATGATGACACCAAAAAATCTCAAAATATTATTTATTTCACCACTTTTGATTGGATGGAAAACATGGGTTTTTAAGTGTTTTTTTAAGGCTCCTAATTGATTCTTTTGGCTTATGTCTTGTTTGTTCTTGATATTGAAAGTTTGTATGATTAAAGCACACTCTTTTAAATGTTAATTGTTATCCTTAACATGTTTGAACTTGATTATCTTCATACAATGTAATAATTGATTCACCTTGAAAACATGTTTGAATGAATGGTTAGGAGGTGATTAGGTTTCCACTTAAGTTTAGTCTTATCATGAACTTTGATTCAAGTTTAATGTTTATTTTGTGAAGACTTATAATGTGATGCATGTTTGAACTAAATTGATTCATGTTGTGTTTACCATGTACCAATGAATGCTTTTACCATGCTGTAAGACCCCAATTTTGGCCCTAAGATCCATCATGGCATCATAACATTGCATTTGCAAAGCCTCAAGGATCATGAGTGTCTTGGTTCCCTTTGTCTTTGGGTGGGACCTCTTGTGAATGGTTTGAGATCACCAAGCATACTTGAATTGTATATCATTGTTTTTCTCATTTTATTTACTAACCAAAAGCACAAAAAATATGTCACTAACATTTCTTGTTTGTAGCTTGAGCAATCACAAGGTCCAAAGCTCCTAGGAGATCATGAGTGCAAAGTTATGGCCAAGAGAAGATGAAGGCAAGCATGGCAATGGTTCCCAAAGCTCTCATCCATCAAATATGCCTCCCTAGCATCTCAATTCATCATTTTGATCAAAACAAGTCAAAGGGTTTGAAATAAGGGTTTGCCATAATCTGAAATTTTGTATCCTGTCAAACCATGTTACTTTGAATTTTGCATCTGAGTTAACGATCATCTAATATCAATTGTTAGAACGACAACCAATATAGTAAACAAAAGTAAAAGACAATGAACACAATCGATCTTTGTTAACACGGTTCGGTTAATGGTGCCTACCTCTTCTACTATAGAGGAACTATAGTTCCTTTTATTTATGTTTTATGAATTATGATTTTGGTGTTACAAGCCATATATATAATACTAGGATCCAGTTTACCTAAACTTTAATCCCCAATTACCTATAACAAAAAGTTATCTATATCCATAATAATCTATGCAATATGAGCTATACTAAAAATTTCCCATTATAATATCCACAATATGAGTCATACTTAACAAATAAAAAAATATTTTATTCTTAAAAATTTAATTCAATTAAGTTCTAAATCCATTTGAGCCAAAAATCTCTAAATTTGAATTTTACAATTGATCATTAGTGCAAATTTCTTCTATATATACCTCGAATCTTTCATCATTGTGAATCCCCAATTTTTCACCGCTCCTAATTGTTCATCACTTGAACATAAAGCATTCATCACTTAACCATAAATCCTTTATCTCAACACAATTGTGTTTCCATTTTTTTTATTTTATCGTGTTCTTCAACATCAACATGTCTAATGAGAAGTATGTTTCCATGTATGATATAGTTTTTCATTTCGATTTTTGTGTCTCCCTTATCTCATTTGTGTTTTCATTTGTAGTACTTTTCATAATTGTTATTGTTTTTTAATGTTTGTTGTGACCCCTTGTAAAAATGTTTTTGTTATTATTTTATCCATATGGATAGGACAACTTCTAGCATAAATTAATATGCAAGACAAATTTTGATCCCATCATTTTAATATTGGCGTGTGCATAAACACAAAGAAACAAGTGGTTATGCTTAGATTTAACATATGATATACTTCTAAATAAACATGTGAGATGGTATTTAGACAACACCGTGTTTTAAATAGATTGAAATTGAAATGTGAGAATAATATTTTATATGCAAATTGAAGGAATGAAAAAAAAATATCAAATGTTTATAGTACTAAAGTCCTAAGTTTTAATTTGCTCGTGAACTAAGACAATTGAAAATGGATCAGGGTGTTCAAAATTTTGTTGATCAAATTAAAGGATATAATTGATTGATTTCTATGTGCAGCATAATGTTGACAACCCCGTAATATCCAATGAAATAGTAGTATAAGATATTGACCTAATAGGTGGTGAAAAACACGGTGAAGAAGTTAATTTTGAAGAACAACTTTTTGTTCAACTAGTTGGAGAAGGAATTGGTAAGGAGGTTGAAATTTATGGTGAAAATGGTGGTGAAGAAATAAATGTTGAAGAAGATCCTTTTGCTCAACATAAAGAAGAAGGGATTTATGAGGAAGTTGAACTTTGTGGGAAAAATGGTAGTGAATAAGTCAATATTTAAGAAAATTCTTCTGTTTAACAGGATGGAAAAGAAATTTGTGAGGAGATTGAACATGGTGATGAACAATTCAATGTTAAAGAATATCATTGTGTTCAAAAGACGAAGATGAAAGTTAACTTAATCCTAATTATATTTTTAGCAATGCGAATTTCAGGATGATGAAATTTACTTTGAAGAATGGGATTTTTATGAATCTCTTGACGTTGAAAGTGGCAACACTAAGGCTAAACAACAATTCAATCACACATCAGTTTTTAAGACCAAAGATGTTAATACATATAATTTTTGTTATTTATTCACTCTACCAACATGTGATGATGAAGATGTCATGGATAAGTTTCCAACTTTTAAGGTAAGCACTAAGTTTGAGCTGAGAATGGTGCTCAAGGATAAGTTTCAAGTAATAGAAGCAATTAAATATTACACACTGAAGATTAACAAAAATAATTCATATCCATTTTGCATTCCTTGATGACATTTACCTCAATTTCTTTGACTATGTTCATCCTTAGGTGTTATGTTTCCTTCCCCATAGGATTCATCAACCTTAAGCAGAGAGTTTATATCCTTTCTAATTCCCCACTGAGTTCATTCTTCATGAAAGATGGTTGCTTTAGTTGTCCTTTTCCATCTTGGGATAGGATAAAATCCCAATTGATCTTCATTCCCCATTGGTATAGTCTTAATTGATTGTTTTCTCTCTAGTTATTCCTGGAGTGAGACAAATATTTGGAAATTAATGGTGAATCTCTCTAGGTTGTTAAACCTAAATCGAGAGTGCATTTATTTTGCATTTCTCCCCCAGAAGAAACATCTTCATTATCACCAGTGAAGACATATAATTTTCCCCGGTATTGAACACAAGTGGTTATCTCTTTTGAGAAGCATGTCTATTTCGAAGGAATTATCAACATAGAAGTTTTCTTCCCTCGGATGGTTTTCTCTCCAGAGAAGTTTGATGAAGACTTTCAACAGGTAGTTGTCTCTTTATTTGAGAAGCCTGTTTCATGATCTCTAATCCCCAATAAGTAGTTGTCTTTTCCCAAGAAGCTTATTGACACCCATTTTTGATAACAGATGACAACCTCTTTTTGAGAAGTTTGTTTACCCCTAATGAAATTATCAACATATCAAACATTCTTTCCAACAGATGGCCATCTCCCAAGAAAATTTCGTCAGAGAAGTTTGTTGAAGACTACTACAAGCACCTTTCTTTTATCACATGACTTTATATCTCCGGTTAGGTATTCTATCGCAGGACTTATATCACCAGTGAGGTGTTAGTCACAACCAATGGTACTTTCCCCAATAAATCACGGTGGAAGTTTGTCGAAGATCCTCACTGTGATTTTCTCTTTATTTGAGAAATCCCGTTTTTTATAAGAATAACTGACACGCATCCTTCGAAGATCCCCGATGAAGTTACTTATCTTTCCCCAACAAATGGTCACCTATTTAGAAGCTTGTTCATTGATCCTTTCCGAGAGAAAGACTTGGTTAAAGAAGAAACCAAGGCCCATTCGTTGGCTTATGACTTGAATCGTGGATAGGTTTATTTTGCCTTTTCTAAGTGTAATACTTAAGTAAAGAAGAAGTTGAATCATGTTTTGATCATGTAAGCTTATTTGGACTTGTTATTTGAACAGGCGGCCATCTGTACCTTTGACAAACTTGTTATGAAGATATTTCCTTAATTGAAGTCACGATCATTTGGAATGAACTATTGCCCAGGAAGCCCGGATCCATTGGAATTTGCAAATCTTCTTCCTCAGCTAAAGTTGTAATCTTTTCCTCAGTGGAATTTCCTTTTGTCTGTCTCTACAATGGTGTTCCTTTATCCTTGTGTGTTTTCTCAACTAATACTACTCCCCTGTGACATTGTTCCTCATAAATTTCCTGAATCCTGCATGCATATCATATCATAAGCATTTGGCAGCCTCTTAGGGCCAAAAATTATGCATGTTTGTATTTAAGTCTCTCTAATCATGCCGAGATGAAAATTTCAATATCCATATCTCCGGATTGAAGAAAATTAAATAGGGACATCTGTCATACCCTAATTTCAACCCTAAGATGCCACTCATTTGTATCATTTGCATGACATATAGCATCTTTGCATTACTAACCTATTGAAAATACAAAAAGATTTTCTACTTTGTTTGTCTTAAGCCTGGGTTTTGCACCAAGAGCTTTCAAAGATTGATCAATCAAGACTTGGCATGAGTTTCAAAATTTCAAAATCCTCATCTTTACCAAGTGATCAAGTGACTTTCATCAACAAGAATCAATTTCAAGATCATTCCATCTCAAATTCATCAAGGCCATAGTCCATCTGATACCCTCAACTAGGGTTTTGACCCAAAGTCGAATGTTTGACTTTTTAGCCAAGGTATGATCCAAAAGCTTGAAGTATGGTTCAAATACTTTAAATAAATCATAATTAATACATTCACTTCATCCAATATGCCCAAGAGGTCCTATTCATTAACGATTGCAAGAATTGAATTCATTTGATACAAAATCAACTGAGGCAAAGTCAAAGTTTGACTTTTGACATTTTTGGTCAACCATGGACTTCTCAACTCAAGGGTCATAAAAATATGGTTGATGGATGCATTTGATCAATAAAAAATAAGAAATTGGAGATTACTTGCAAAAAGGGCAAGATTTGGTTTTGTAAATTTGTCTAAGTTATGAAAAAAATACATGTGCAAGCACCCATCTTTCGAAGGTCATAACTTGTGATCCAGGCCACCATCTTCTTTGATCAAAATATACGATTAAATTCCCTACTTCATACTTCAACTTTATACTTGATGATTGATTCCAAAAAAATGCAAGGATTTCAAGTTATGAAGTCATGATCTTGGTACCATACAATTAAAACACTTAGAAATATTTTCAACCAAATCTGCCATCAAAAAGTGGTTTACTTGACTATCACTTTTCACCATGATCCACATTGATTAAAGGAAAACTCCAAACATGAAAGTTGTGGAGGATGGTCTTAGCTTTGCAAAAAGTCCAAGATCATGAAATTATCCTATTTTAGCTAGGTGTTTCGAAGAGATGAAGTTGGCTCTCCAAATCTGAAATTTTGGGTCATTTTCATGACAAGTTCATCATGCAACCTTGAGCCAAAGCTACATAATCTTACTTTGCAGGCTATCTTGCTTCTAAGTCTCACCTTAATAAGAAGATTACACAAACCCTTGGTGCATTACACAAGGGATTGAGCCATTGACCAAGTCTTAATGCCCTATTTGAAATGTTTTGCAAAAAGCTTCATATCCATTTTGATAAAGGCCAACTTTTCCAACCACTCTTGCATTGAGCTTCCAACTTGTTTCTTCTGATTACACTTAACCTCTAAACCATAAGTAACATCCTAAACCTCAAGAAAAGTACGTTTAAACTCCTCCTTTCACTCCACCTTTTCATCATGATCCATTATGAATTTTTGTGCAAAATAAAACCAAGTCACCAAACTAGCATTCCAATTGATCCAAGATTAATTTCTGCAAGTTACATGAACCATATGAAGCCTCTATAAATAGAGAGACAAGCCTTGTAACTCAACACACCATAATTGGCACAAAAACTCCATTGTAGCAAATTCTCCAAACCTCAAACTTCCAAATTCTATTGTGCTTGTGTTTTCTCCAAACCAACACTTCAAACAACTTCTGAACATCCATTAGAAGTTGTCTAAACACTTGAACAACTTCTGTAACAAACCTACCATCATCTTACAAATCACATTTTTATAGCTTGCAACTTGATTTGGAAAGGAAGAACCAAGCACTCTAAGCTCAAGCCAGGCATTCAAACACCTTGCTTGAGGTGTAAGAAAGTTGTTCAGATCATAAAATCACATTTGAAACACCCGTATTCCAAAGGACGATTTTCATTTTTGAGGTATGTATTCATTTCTTCAATTTATGATTTAAGGCACCATTTTTGATCATTCTTGTTACCATTTCACTTGCCAAGATGTGAGGAACAAACCCCTATGATCATTGGTCTTAATCGGTGATGTGTGGAATTTAATTTTAAATTCAATTTTTAGGGTTCATATGCATTTTGTTTTATTTCTGGATATTTATGAAAAATAAATTAAATTGGTGAGTACCATTAGATTCCTTGCTAAATTCTAAGCGATTTTGGTCTTTACAACTTTTGATTTCGTTAAGAATTGAGAGAGTTAGAGTTTTGATGATAAGTGAAAATGGTGGAAATTATGGACTACGGGATAAATGAGGAAGATGAAGTTTGGAGCCATTTTTAAATTTTAAAAGTGACTTTAATATATATTTTAATTTATGTAACTTATTACATGAATTGGCATTGCACTCCAGTGGTAAAACACTTGTTTGTTAAGTTACTGGGTGTGGGATTGAATATGGGCAGTGTAATGTTTATTTTTTCTCACTTGTTAAATGTTCATTTTTCTTCATAACTTCATGATCCCTTAACATTTTTGACCCATTCTCTTTGCCATGTGTTCATGAGAATGTCTATTGTATGATGACACCAAAAAATCTCAAAAATATTATTTATTTCACCACTTTTGATTGGATGGAAAACATGGGTTTTTAAGTGTTTTTTTAAGGCTCCTAATTGATTCTTTTGGCTTATGTCTTGTTTGTTCTTGATATTGAAAGTTTGTATGATTAAAGCACACTCTTTTAAATGTTAATTGTTATCCTTAACATGTTTGAACTTGATTATCTTCATACAATGTAATAATTGATTCACCTTGAAAACATGTTTGAATGAATGGTTAGGAGGTGATTAGGTTTCCACTTAAGTTTAGTCTTATCATGAACTTTGATTCAAGTTTAATGTTTATTTTGTGAAGACTTATAATGTGATGCATGTTTGAACTAAATTGATTCATGTTGTGTTTACCATGTACCAATGAATGCTTTTACCATGCTGTAAGACCCCAATTTTGGCCCTAAGATCCATCATGGCATCATAACATTGCATTTGCAAAGCCTCAAGGATCATGAGTGTCTTGGTTCCCTTTGTCTTTGGGTGGGACCTCTTGTGAATGGTTTGAGATCACCAAGCATACTTGAATTGTATATCATTGTTTTTCTCATTTTATTTACTAACCAAAAGCACAAAAAATATGTCACTAACATTTCTTGTTTGTAGCTTGAGCAATCACAAGGTCCAAAGCTCCTAGGAGATCATGAGTGCAAAGTTATGGCCAAGAGAAGATGAAGGCAAGCATGGCAATGGTTCCCAAAGCTCTCATCCATCAAATATGCCTCCCTAGCATCTCAATTCATCATTTTGATCAAAACAAGTCAAAGGGTTTGAAATAAGGGTTTGCCATAATCTGAAATTTTTTATCCTGTCAAACCATGTTACTTTGAATTTTGCATCTGAGTTAACGATCATCTAATATCAATTGTTAGAACGACAACCAATATAGTAAACAAAAGTAAAAGACAATGAACACAATCGATCTTTGTTAACACGGTTCGGTTAATGGTGCCTACCTCTTCTACTATAGAGGAACTATAGTTCCTTTTATTTATGTTTTATGAATTATGATTTTGGTGTTACAAGCCATATATATAATACTAGGATCCAGTTTACCTAAACTTTAATCCCCAATTACCTATAACAAAAAGTTATCTATATCCATAATAATCTATGCAATATGAGCTATACTAAAAATTTCCCATTATAATATCCACAATATGAGTCATACTTAACAAATAAAAAAAATATTTTATTCTTAAAAATTTAATTCAATTAAGTTCTAAATCCATTTGAGCCAAAAATCTCTAAATTTGAATTTTACAATTGATCATTAGTGCAAATTTCTTCTATATATACCTCGAATCTTTCATCATTGTGAATCCCCAATTTTTCACCGCTCCTAATTGTTCATCACTTGAACATAAAGCATTCATCACTTAACCATAAATCCTTTATCTCAACACAATTGTGTTTCCATTTTTTTTATTTTATCGTGTTCTTCAACATCAACATGTCTAATGAGAAGTATGTTTCCATGTATGATATAGTTTTTCATTTCGATTTTTGTGTCTCCCTTATCTCATTTGTGTTTTCATTTGTAGTACTTTTCATAATTGTTATTGTTTTTTAATGTTTGTTGTGACCCCTTGTAAAAATGTTTTTGTTATTATTTTATCCATATGGATAGGACAACTTCTAGCATAAATTAATATGCAAGACAAATTTTGATCCCATCATTTTAATATTGGCGTGTGCATAAACACAAAGAAACAAGTGGTTATGCTTAGATTTAACATATGATATACTTCTAAATAAACATGTGAGATGGTATTTAGACAACACCGTGTTTTAAATAGATTGAAATTGAAATGTGAGAATAATATTTTATATGCAAATTGAAGGAATGAAAAAAAATATCAAATGTTTATAGTACTAAAGTCCTAAGTTTTAATTTGCTCGTGAACTAAGACAATTGAAAATGGATCAGGGTGTTCAAAATTTTGTTGATCAAATTAAAGGATATAATTGATTGATTTCTATGTGCAGCATAATGTTGACAACCCCGTAATATCCAATGAAATAGTAGTATAAGATATTGACCTAATAGGTGGTGAAAAACACGGTGAAGAAGTTAATTTTGAAGAACAACTTTTTGTTCAACTAGTTGGAGAAGGAATTGGTAAGGAGGTTGAAATTTATGGTGAAAATGGTGGTGAAGAAATAAATGTTGAAGAAGATCCTTTTGCTCAACATAAAGAAGAAGGGATTTATGAGGAAGTTGAACTTTGTGGGAAAAATGGTAGTGAATAAGTCAATATTTAAGAAAATTCTTCTGTTTAACAGGATGGAAAAGAAATTTGTGAGGAGATTGAACATGGTGATGAACAATTCAATGTTAAAGAATATCATTGTGTTCAAAAGACGAAGATGAAAGTTAACTTAATCCTAATTATATTTTTAGCAATGCGAATTTCAGGATGATGAAATTTACTTTGAAGAATGGGATTTTTATGAATCTCTTGACGTTGAAAGTGGCAACACTAAGGCTAAACAACAATTCAATCACACATCAGTTTTTAAGACCAAAGATGTTAATACATATAATTTTTGTTATTTATTCACTCTACCAACATGTGATGATGAAGATGTCATGGATAAGTTTCCAACTTTTAAGGTAAGCACTAAGTTTGAGCTGAGAATGGTGCTCAAGGATAAGTTTCAAGTAATAGAAGCAATTAAATATTACACACTGAAGATTAACAAAAATAATTCATATCCATTTTGCATTCCTTGATGACATTTACCTCAATTTCTTTGACTATGTTCATCCTTAGGTGTTATGTTTCCTTCCCCATAGGATTCATCAACCTTAAGCAGAGAGTTTATATCCTTTCTAATTCCCCACTGAGTTCATTCTTCATGAAAGATGGTTGCTTTAGTTGTCCTTTTCCATCTTGGGATAGGATAAAATCCCAATTGATCTTCATTCCCCATTGGTATAGTCTTAATTGATTGTTTTCTCTCTAGTTATTCCTGGAGTGAGACAAATATTTGGAAATTAATGGTGAATCTCTCTAGGTTGTTAAACCTAAATCGAGAGTGCATTTATTTTGCATTTCTCCCCAGAAGAAACATCTTCATTATCACCAGTGAAGACATATAATTTTCCCCGGTATTGAACACAAGTGGTTATCTCTTTTGAGAAGCATGTCTATTTCGAAGGAATTATCAACATAGAAGTTTTCTTCCCTCGGATGGTTTTCTCTCCAGAGAAGTTTGATGAAGACTTTCAACAGGTAGTTGTCTCTTTATTTGAGAAGCCTGTTTCATGATCTCTAATCCCCAATAAGTAGTTGTCTTTTCCCAAGAAGCTTATTGACACCCATTTTTGATAACAGATGACAACCTCTTTTTGAGAAGTTTGTTTACCCCTAATGAAATTATCAACATATCAAACATTCTTTCCAACAGATGGCCATCTCCCAAGAAAATTTCGTCAGAGAAGTTTGTTGAAGACTACTACAAGCACCTTTCTTTTATCACATGACTTTATATCTCCGGTTAGGTATTCTATCGCAGGACTTATATCACCAGTGAGGTGTTAGTCACAACCAATGGTACTTTCCCCAATAAATCACGGTGGAAGTTTGTCGAAGATCCTCACTGTGATTTTCTCTTTATTTGAGAAATCCCGTTTTTTATAAGAATAACTGACACGCATCCTTCGAAGATCCCCGATGAAGTTACTTATCTTTCCCCAACAAATGGTCACCTATTTAGAAGCTTGTTCATTGATCCTTTCCGAGAGAAAGACTTGGTTAAAGAAGAAACCAAGGCCCATTCGTTGGCTTATGACTTGAATCGTGGATAGGTTTATTTTGCCTTTTCTAAGTGTAATACTTAAGTAAAGAAGAAGTTGAATCATGTTTTGATCATGTAAGCTTATTTGGACTTGTTATTTGAACAGGCGGCCATCTGTACCTTTGACAAACTTGTTATGAAGATATTTCCTTAACTGAAGTCACGATCATTTGGAATGAACTATTGCCCAGGAAGCCCGGATCCATTGGAATTTGCAAATCTTCTTCCTCAGCTAAAGTTGTAATCTTTTCCTCAGTGGAATTTCCTTTTGTCTGTCTCTACAATGGTGTTCCTTTATCCTTGTGTGTTTTCTCAACTAATACTACTCCCCTGTGACATTGTTCCTCATAAATTTCCTGAATCCTGCATGCATATCATATCATAAGCATTTGGCAGCCTCTTAGGGCCAAAAATTATGCATGTTTGTATTTAAGTCTCTCTAATCATGCCGAGATGAAAATTCCAATATCCATATCTCCGGATTGAAGAAAATTAAATAGGGACATCTGTCATACCCTAATTTCAACCCTAAGATGCCACTCATTTGTATCATTTGCATGACATATAGCATCTTTGCATTACTAACCTATTGAAAATACAAAAAGATTTTCTACTTTGTTTGTCTTAAGCCTGGGTTTTGCACCAAGAGCTTTCAAAGATTGATCAATCAAGACTTGGCATGAGTTTCAAAATTTCAAAATCCTCATCTTTACCAAGTGATCAAGTGACTTTCATCAACAAGAATCAATTTCAAGATCATTCCATCTCAAATTCATCAAGGCCATAGTCCATCTGATACCCTCAACTAGGGTTTTGACCCAAAGTCGAATGTTTGACTTTTTAGCCAAGGTATGATCCAAAAGCTTGAAGTATGGTTCAAATACTTTAAATAAATCATAATTAATACATTCACTTCATCCAATATGCCCAAGAGGTCATATTCATTAACGATTGCAAGAATTGAATTCATTTGATACAAAATCAACTGAGGCAAAGTCAAAGTTTGACTTTTGACATTTTTGGTCAACCATGGACTTCTCAACTCAAGGGTCATAAAATATGGTTGATGGATGCATTTGATCAATAAAAAATAAGAAATTGGAGATTACTTGCAAAAAGGGCAAGATTTGGTTTTGTAAATTTGTCTAAGTTATGAAAAAAATACATGTGCAAGCACCCATCTTTCGAAGGTCATAACTTGTGATCCAGGCCACCATCTTCTTTGATCAAAATATACGATTAAATTCCCTACTTCATACTTCAACTTTATACTTGATGATTGATTCCAAAAAAATGCAAGGATTTCAAGTTATGAAGTCATGATCTTGGTACCATACAATTAAAACACTTAGAAATATTTTCAACCAAATCTGCCATCAAAAAGTGGTTTACTTGACTATCACTTTTCACCATGATCCACATTGATTAAAGGAAAACTCCAAACATGAAAGTTGTGGAGGATGGTCTTAGCTTTGCAAAAAGTCCAAGATCATGAAATTATCCTATTTTAGCTAGGTGTTTCGAAGAGATGAAGTTGGCTCTCCAAATCTGAAATTTTGGGTCATTTTCATGACAAGTTCATCATGCAACCTTGAGCCAAAGCTACATAATCTTACTTTGCAGGCTATCTTGCTTCTTAGTCTCATCTTAATAAGAATATTACACAAACCCTTGGTACATTATACAAGGGATTGAGCCATTGACCAAGTCTTAATGCCATATTTGAAATGTTTTGCAAAAAGATTCATATCCATTTTGATAAAGGCCAACTTTTCCAACCACTCTTGCATTGAGCTTCCAACTTGTTTCTTCTGATTACACTTAACCTCTAAACCATAAGTAACATCCTAAACCTCAAGAAAAGTACCTTTAAACTCCTCCTTTCACTCCAGATTTTCCTCATGATCCATTATGAATTTTTGTGCAAAATAAAACCAAGTCACCAAACTAGCATTCCAATTGATCCAAGATTAATTTCTGCAAGTTACATGAACCATATGAAGCCTCTATAAATAGAGAGACAAGCCCCATAACTCAACACACCATAATTGGCACAAAAACTCCATTGTAGCAAATTCTCCAAACCTCAAACTTCCAAATTCCATTGTGCTTGTGTTTTCTCCAAACCAACACTTCAAACAACTTCTAAACATCCATTAGAAGTTGTCTAAACACTTGAACAACTTCTGTAACAACCCTACCATCATCTTCCAAATCACATTTTCATAGCTTGCAACTTGATTTGGAAAGGAAGAACCAAGCACTCTCAGCTCAAGCCAGGCATTCAAACACCTTGCTTGAGGTGTAAGGAAGTTGTTCAGATCATAAAATCACATTTGAAACACCCTTATTCCAAAGGACGATTTTCATTTTTGAGGTATGTATTCATTTCTTCAATTTATGATTTAAGGCACCATTTTTCATCATTCTTGTTACCATTTCACTTGCCAAGATGTGAGGAACAAAATCCCTATGATCATTGGTCTTAATCGGTGATGTGTGGAATTTAATTTTAAATTCAATTTTTAGGGTTCATATGCATTTTGTTTTATTTCTGGATATTTATGAAAAATAAATTAAATTAGTGAGTACCATAAGATTCCTTGCTAAATTCTAAGCGATTTTGGACTTTACAATTTTTGATTTCGTTAAGAATTGAGAGAGTTAGAGTTTTGATGATAAGTGAAAATGGTGGAAATTATGGACTACGGGATAAATGAGGAAGATGAAGTTTGGAGCCATTTTTAAATTTTAAAAGTGACTTTAATATATATTTTAATTTATGTAACTTATTACATGAATTGGCATTGCACCCCAGTGGTAAAACACTGGTTTGTTAAGTTACTGGGCGTGGGATTGAATATGGGTAGTGTAATGTTTATTTTTTCTCACTTGTTAAATGTTCATTTTTCTTCATAACTTCATGATCCCTTAACATTTTTGACCCATTCTCTTTGCCATGTGTTCATGAAAATGTCTATTTTATGATGACACCAAAAAATCTCAAAAATATTATTTATTTCACCATTTTTGATTGGATGGAAAACATGGGTTTTTAAGTGTTTTTTTTAAGGCTCCTAATTGATTCTTTTGGCTTATGTCTTGTTTGTTCTTGATATTGGAAGTTTGTATGATTAAAGCACACTCTTTTAAATGTTGATTGTTATCCTTAACATGTTTGAACTTGATTATCTTCATACAATGTAATAATTGATTCACCTTGAAAACATGTTTGAATGAATGGTTAGGAGGTGATTAGGTTTCCACTTAAGTTTAGTCTTATCATGAACTTTGATTCAAGTTTAATGTTTATTTTGTGAAGACTTATAATGTGATGCATGTTTGAACTAAATTGATTCATGTTGTGTTTACCATGTACCAATGAATGCTTTTACCATGATGTAAGACCCCAATTATGGCCCTAAGATCCCTCGTGGCATCATAACATTGCATTTGCAAAGCCTCAAGGATCATGAGTGTCTTGGTTCCCTTTGCCTTTGGGTGGGACCTCTTGTGAATGGTTTGAGATCACCAAGCATACTTGAATTGTATATCATTGTTTTTCTCATTTTATTTACTAACCAAAAGCACAAAAAATATGTCACTAACATTTCTTGTTTGTAGCTTGAGCAATCACAAGGTCCAAAGCTCCTAGGAGATCATGGGTGCAAAGATATGGCCAAGAGAAGATGAAGGCAAGCATGGAAATGGTTCCCAAAGCTCTCATCCATCAAATATGCCTCCCTAGCATCTCAATTCATCATTTTGATCAAAACAAGTCAAAGGGTTTGAGGTTTGTTCCTCAAGGAAACCCTAATTCATCTGATCACCCACAATACCTTGCTAATGAAGCAACCTCAGCCCATGGTCAAATACAATCAAGGTAAGTTCTATAATTCATCATTCATGCATATTTGAGCTTATTTGAGTGTCCCCAATCATCAGTTTATCAAGATATGAGTTGTGGACTTGAGAAATTGATCAGTCAATTCATCTGACTATTTTGAAATGCACTGAGACCTAACTTTTTATGTGTTGGTAAAATAGAGATTATCCCAAAATAAAAAATGTTCTTAAGGACAATATGAACAACGTTAATGTTCATCAAAAATTGATTTGAATCTTGGAAAGTCATCTCCCATTCCAAGACATTATAGGTCATTTTGACTGAAACCCTAATTTTGGGTCAACTTCCCAAGAACATAACTCATTCATTTTTTTATGATTTTGAGGTGGGATAAAATGAATTGGAAATCTTATTGTGTCTACTTCAACTATTATGTTGAACAAAATTTCAAAATCTCAAAATAAATACATGTGATAATGCAAAACATTATAGGTCACTTTGGACCAAATGCATTGAAAGGCAAAAAAGTCCAACGTCAAGTGCCCATAACTTCTTCATCAAAAATCCAAATGATGCAAAATTTAAATCCATCTTGATTGTCTTGAAAATATCTACAACTTTGAAGTTGGAGGTTTTTCCATTTGAGGCTTTCATCATCAAAACAGAAGGGCTTGAAGTTGGTTCAATTTGGCAAAATTCTCAAAAGCATGTTTTGCACTATGAACTTCATGGCCTGTTTTCATAAATTTCCACACTTCAAATGAGTTTGTGTCCAACATAACATTTGTTCCTTATGTCAAGACCATTCCAACCATTACCCATATGCTTATGTTTGGATTTTCTAATTGACATTTTCGAAGAGATGAAGTTTTAGGCACAATTATGCAATTCATGATGAAGCTTCATGCACAAGCCATTGCCTTGCAAATCACACGTCCAAACCTTCTCCAAACAAGCTCAGCATCCATTTGCACCAAGTTTTGGGCGTCACATGCGCCTGTACAGGCCCATGCATGGAGGATCCAATTCTCATGCACACGAATTCTTTATGACTTTGCATCAGCTCCATCTATAAATAGAAGGCATTGCTCACTTCAAAACTCAACCTAAAGGCGCCTGAAATGCTGCAAGAGTGAATTCCCAACCATACCAAAGGAACTAAGTTCACATTTCTTCAAAATTTCAGATCTGAAATTCAATTGAATTTGGTTGAATCTTCAGATCTAAAGTTCCTAAACCTTCATCATCTGATCCATTGAGGTTCTGTTTTGCAAAAGGAGCTAAGAAAAGGGACTCAAAACTTCACAATTCAAAGGTGTTCATCAACTGGTTTTTTCTTCGAAACTCCTTATTCTTTGATCTGTTGGCCTTGATATTGTGTTTTCTGAAGTCCTCTCTATAGAGGCATCATTATTATATGCTCAATTTTTGAAATCCATGAAGTTCAGCATGAACACCATATTTTTCTCCTTCTGATTTCTCTTACTATGGGGATCTAGAAGAGAAACTAATGGTACAGGGGTGATGTACATCACCCCAGCTTTAATTTGGCATATGGATCGTGAGTTTTGGTTAACTTTTGCAAACCTGCAACTCTGGTCGGAGCTGGTGTGCTCGCCGGAGAAGACGGTGGTGTACACCACCGTCTACCATGCCAGATTGAATATGGACCATTGGATGCGCTTCCCACGATCTAATCCTGGCCCTTGTTATGTTTGACTCCATTTAATGCATGGTACCACGCGCTTGACTCATGTACATGGTAAGCGCGCACTTGTGGAGCGTTTGATCAGCCACGTCAATTAATGAGGCTTGATCAGACGCCTCTCCTTTTTTCTGATTTTCTTAATTTCCATTTTATTTCTTTTATTTCATTTAACTTCAAAAATTCATAACTCTCTCATTTTTAATCCAAAAAATATGGGACCAATTGCATTATTTCTCTTTTTAATTCTAGTTTCTAAAAATGATTTTTATAATTTTTTTATTTCATCATTTGATATTTTTTGTGAATTTTCTCTTTTCTGGCTATTTTTAATTCATTTTAAATAGTTTTTGATATTCAAAAAATACAAAAATATTTTCTCAACCTATTTGAATGATGATGGATCTATGAAAAATATTCTCATCAATTTATTAATTGATTTGAGATTTATTTGAGATTTTAGTTCAATTAGGTTATTTTTTATTCATTTTTAATTGATTAAAAATAGTTTCTGACTTTCAAAAATGCTGAAATTTTTTGTCAAACCTTGTTTGACCTTGTCGAACTTGGGATGAATCACTTGGACTTTCCAAAGTTGATTTGAAGTGATTTTGAAGTTTGACCTTTATTATTTTAATTCAAGTTTATTTTGCATATTGAAAATGCCAAAAATATTTTGTTCATTTCTTGACTTCCAATCTTCATCTCACTTCTGTTTTTTATTGTTTGACCATGATCCTCAATTACATTGGTCAACACTTGTTGATTGGTACATTCCATTTCATTTAATGCACTTTATTCTTTCCATTTTCATTATCCATTATTCTTCTTCTCCTTCTTCTTCTTTTCTTTTTGATCAATGAGTTAAAGGTTGATAAGTTAGCATTGATTAGGGAGGCTTAATCTTCCTTGATTCAAATCTAATTCATCTTGATCAATTGATCAAATGAATGGCTTTGCATTAAGGATAGGTTGCTTCCTAAATCATGCAAAGGACTTAAACCAATACAAGATCAATTCTCTTCTTCTTTTTGGCATGGCAAGTTGTTGAAACTTGGTTCACTAATCAAGACTTCTAACTTGTGTTGTTGCCTACATTATTATTGACCGGCCTCAGATAGTTGTGACTTCTACATAAGTTCAATTACGATTGCTTAACATAGCGCTAGATTTGCCTTATGGCACACTAACTACTAACACTAATCATTAACCATTAACATTTACTTTTTCCATTTTACATTTATGCAATTTACTATTCTTGTACATATTATTCATTTGCTTTTTCCTTTGCTCATTTGAGCTCATGTTTATGTTAATGCAATTTGCCTTTTGCTCACTTGAGCACATAATTGTGTATATACTTTTGTGTTTGTGTTTTGTTTGATTGTTGTTGACCACAATGCAAAGAAATGGACAAATGGACTTAGACTTTAGGACTTTCCCTATGCAAAATTTGGAGTCAAAGAGAAACTAAGCATTGGGCCTTTAGAATGCTTAATGTTGAAAGATGACCTTGAAAGGACCAACTTCTAAACTCTTCTTGTCCATTCCTTGTTTATTTTGCTAGAATATTTTGATGTGTGTGTTCTTGTGCTAGGGATTCCAACTTGATCCAAATTGAGGAACCATTACCATGAGCTTCTAAGAGAGAGGGACCCAAGATACATTGAGGAGCTTTCCAAGAGTTCATTTGATTGCTTGAGTTTATGCTTATGTGATTGCTTATTCCAAAGGATGGGAGCTACTTGGATCATCAATATGATCTCAAGAGAGGAACTCCATTTGTGGTTTTACTTCTTATTCCTTACCTCTTGTATGTTTAGGACTTTAGCCATTCTTCTTCTTCTCTCCACTCTAACCCAAGCCAAAACCTTTGTGCAAACATTTAACACTTGTTTTCAACATTAGAAACCTAAGCCTTATGCTTTTGATTTTCAAACTTTTCTTTTCATAACACTTATTTTGAATTGAATCTAAGTCAACTTTGACCATATTTTGTAAATACTTTTCATTGGTAAATATAACCCATTCAAATGTCCTTTTTGTGGTTTCAATGGCCACTTTCTTAATCAAAATTTTCACAACCTTTAGCTATTAGGTGTGAGTTATCCTTGAGGTAGATGTGATGCTCACCTATATCCTTAGTGATGGACAATGAGTCTTCCATGCTTATTATAGGGTTAACCCCTAACTAGCATGTTGAAGTTATCCTCACATGGTGGATTTGTGGTTTTAGGTTGAGTTTTCTCCCTTGGATAACAAAAGACCTTAAGGCTTTTGGACTAATCAATTCACCAACTCATTTTTTGAGATTTTTACCCCGAACTACGAGGTTTTGATCCTAACCTTTTTTTAAGGTGGTACGTAGGCAATGGGTTTATCCATCCAAACACAAATGTAAATAAACTTGTACATTCTCTCCTCATCTCTTCAATCATTGTTTGCACAAATAAATTTTCACAAAATACCAACCTTACAACCAATGTGAAAAGGGTTCCCCATGAGTACCTAGGATGTTTTGGGTGCTTAAAACCTTCCCATTGCATAACCAACCCCCTTACCCAGATCTCTGACATTTTTACTAGTTTTTGATTCGATAAAACTTTTAGGTTTTTGTTCGCTTTCTAACCATTCCTTTGGATAAATAGAAGTGCGGTGGCGACTCGACTTGTATGATTTACCTTGGATTTAGTCAATATCTCTAATGGTAACGAATACTCCGCTACACATGCCAAATATGATTTTGTCTTCACCATCAATATGTTGTGTCTTGTGATGTTATGTGAAACTTCGTCATGTTTTGTGATTGCCATTGTATTTAGCCATATTTTGTGCCTTAATGTTAATGAATGTTCAACCTTATTATTTTTTATATCCAAGGGAAAGGAATCATGACATTATTGTCATTTTGTATATGTGTGTTCATCTGCATTCTATACAACTTTGCTTCCCCTTAATCCAAAAACTTCTAGATATAATCTTAGGTTCCCATAAATTTAAACCTTAGGATTCTATATCTATCTCCTTCTTATAACCACTTTCATAATAAACTTTGACTTAGGTCATTGTTTCCCCTTTTATTTCTTAATCAAATGCTTCAAAACACTTAAGCATATTCAAGGATCTTTTCATACGGCCTAAAAAACACAAACTTAATTCAAACCCTTTTGCCACTTTGACTTTTCCATGTTTAAAACATTTTCATAAAAGGATTAGACATGAGTCATCCCTAGTTGATATTTAAATCTCCTACGCCATAACATTGTTGAGATTTTGATATTGATTCTTTTCCATTTGGAAGAGGTATGTGGCATACTTGTTAATTTTATATCCAAGTGAGAGCCCTTCTTTCAATTTGATACAAAGATATATCTTCTACATGTTTGTGGTGGTTTAAAAGTGAGTTTTCTCCTTAAGATGACAATTTGTATCTTTCTCATAAAATCAACCCCAACAAATCCCTTCTTACTTTTGAACCCGAACTACGAGGTTTTGATCACTCACGGGTACGTAGGCATAAAACTCAATGTCTTTCCAAATCATCAAACAACAAAAAGATGTTCTTTTTTTCATCTCCCTAATCAAATAGCAAACAATTTTAAACCAAACACATATATTTAAAAGGTTCCTGTAGAGTACTACAGATGATTAGGGTGTTAATACCTTCCCTTTTCATAACACACCCTTGTACCTTTAGAATCTCCCCCCTTTTTGCTTAGCTTTAGTTTAATCTTCTAGCTTTGCATATACATATTGGGTTTATTTTTTAATCTATTCCCCTTCCCTTGGATAAATTAATGTTCAGTGGTGATATTTTTATCCATGAGTCAAGTTTAATCAATAGCTTGGTCTCCGATTCTTCACTGCGACAGAAATGGCGACTTCACTAGGGAAGAAATATTAAGTGGGTGATACCTAACTTGTTTATATGTGTTTATTATTATTTTTTGCTATGTTTTCTTGGGTTTCATTATGGAGATCTATAAGTGGTGAGGAAATCCTAACCCGGATTAAAGAATACAAATAAGATAGGATGGTGGTGTAATCAAAGTTACATGTCTGGAGTAATCCTAAGCATGATTAACATATGATATAACCCCACTCATTGGAGACCCCTTTGATGGTAATATTTGTTGTTACGAGTAAATCGTAGTGGCATTATCATCTTCGATCTGGGAGTCTAAGAAACTGAGGACCTTTAGAACCTTTTCAACCCCTCTAAGCCTTTTTAGGATGTAGTGCGAAGATTATCTAGGTGTAAGATCTGAGGTAATTATTACGCGATACTACACTCAGACGAGTTTCTCTTGAGAATATTATTGGTCTGCGAGCAAGTCGTTAAACCGATAATATCTGAAAGATGGATCTATGACTATGGGGACCACTTTAGAACCTTATTCTACAGGTACAAAATAAACCTATTAGTTAATACATTGTGGTATGGTTAGACCCTTGTCTCCATGCTTAATGTCAAAATCCTAAACCCATATTTGTGAAACATTCATTCATGCATTCATGCATCCATAAAAACCTTTTTGCATAAAAACCAAGAAACTCAATAGTTTTCTTTTACAAATATCGATAGATAAAATGGAACTTGGAAGGAGGAATACCAAGAAATACACTTTCAAATGTCCTAACTTAACAGAGTTGAAGAAGCTTGGTTCTATGATAGTTAGTCCAGGAGATTTCAGAGCTCAGTATGGAAGACTTATGGGTATCTTGAAGACCAAGGTTGAAGATGGAGTTCTCAACACCCTGGTACAGTTTTATGATCCACTCTACCATTGCTTCATATTTCCAGACTACCAGCTTATACCTACTCTAGAAGAATACTCTTATTGGTTTGGTTTACCAGTCTCTGACAAATTACCATTCAGTGGTTCAGAGAATACCCTTATACCGGCAGCTATTGCAGAAGCATTTCACCTAGAAACGTCTGTTGTGAAGGACAACTTCACTAAAAAAGAAGGAATTTTAGGTCTAACCTCTAGATTCCTGTTGGAGAAAGCCTTTATCTTTGTAGAAGCAGATAGTAGAGATGCCTTTGAAGCCATTTTTGCTCTACTCATTTATGTAATTGTGCTCTTCCCAAACATTGATGACTTTGTGGATGTTAATATTGTGCGAATCTTCTTAATTAGTAAACCAGTGCCCATATTACTTGGAGATACCTACCATTCTATCCATCATAGGACTAAGAAAGGTGGTGGAACCATTCTTTGTTGTGCACCTCTCCTATATAAGCGGTTTATTTCTCACTTACCCAAATCTAGGCTCTTCAGGGAGAATCCACAAAAGCTCAAATGGTCTCAGAGGTTCATGTCCATTGATCAAGGGAGTATACATTGGTATGACCCCTCCTATGATGTTGAAGTAATTATTGACAGTTGTGGTGAATTTCCTAACGTACCTCTCCTTGGTGTACATGGGGGAATTAACTATAACCCCATCCTTTCCAGACGCCAATTAGGATATCCTATGGCAGATAAACCTGATAACCTTCTGTTGTCGGGTTTCTTTTACCTCAATGGAGAATAAAGGTCTGATTTGAAGGATAGAGTCATACATGCTTGGTGCAACATTCACAGAAAAGGAAAAGACTGATTAGGAAGAAAGAATTATGTTGCTTTTGAGCCCTACACCCAATGGGTTTGTGCTAGAGCCAGTGAACTTAAGATGCCCTATGCTCTTGAGAAGCCCTCATTCCCTTATGCTATAACATCATCATCCACCATTCCTATTGAGAATAGGTAAGAGTTTCAAGAAATTTTGGATAGGTTGAAATTGGAAAGAGACACTTGGGAAGGCAAGTACCATGTCTTGAATGATAAGAAGATGAAAATGGAGCAGCAACTAAAGGAGAAGGATGATATGATTGAGATTCTGGAACAACAAGATGTGAAGAAACAGGAGAAACAAGAAGGTTTACTTCTCTCTAAAGTCCAGCCATTTCATGAGTACTCCAGCATACCTCTCACCTTAGGTGCTTGGAAGGGAATCGTCGATAAGCTTATGATCGAGAACGCTCAGCTAAAGAGGAAGAAGAGGAAGCATCAGCCAATAGCAGGACCTTCTACAGATGAGATTCCTTAGGACTCATAGACTTAGCTTTTTTCCTCTTGTATAATTTTGGATCGTTGAAATTGTATCTCATCCTTTGTAATCCCTCAATTGTTTAATAAAAAGAGGTTTTTGTTCAGCTTATACCAAATTTTGTCTCTATAGTATTTGCAATAAATGATTGAGTTTCTTTAAAAAATTAAAACTCATTTTTTGCATCTGTATACAATGCATCATTCAAGCCCAAGTTCATGTATTTCAAGAAACTTACATGTGTCTTCTCCCTCCAATAGTCAAACTGAATCACCAGTACAATACTCAAGCCAGTCGCCGGAGAAGGATGAGTCAGTTTGAACAAGAAAACCAAGAGCTCGGGGAGGAAGTAATCACCTTGAAAGACAGTTTGGAAAGGCTTACTGCTATGATGGACACTTTGGTGGTTGCTCAGAATCAGTCATCGAAGAATTCTCAAGATCCATTGCAACGAACAACAATCTCTGAGAACGTCTCGACGCCCATTCCAGTGGCGGCCGTCAATGATCAACAATATCACATGCCACCTGGTTTCCCTTGGGGCATGCCTCACGGTTATATGCCAACTAGATACCGCCCTTAAAATGTTGAAGCTCTAGTAGTGATTGTTGTGATGTTTGTACCTCCTCCTATGGTGCATACAACTCCTTATAATGAAGAAAACATTGTTCACGCTGCTCTAAGCGAAGTTGTGGGAGTAGATGAAAGGTTAGAGGGATTTCAAGATCAGTTCTTAGAAATGCAAATGGAAATCAATGTTCTTCGAGGTAAGGATCTTTTGGCAAGACCGCTTCCAAACTCTGCTTGGTTCCTAATGTTCAAATTCCGCCTAAATTCAAAGTACCAGACTTCGAGAAATACAAAGGAAATTCATGTCCTCAAAGTCATTCGGTGATGTATGCTACGAAGATGTCCACTCAGACTGACAACCATCAGCTTCTGATCCACTACTTTCAAGACAGTTTAACTGGTGCCGCTCTTAAGTGGTACATGGGCTTGGACGACGCGAAGATTCGTACTTTCAACGACCTTGGTGAAGATTTTTTTCGTCAATAAAAATATAATGTAGATATGGCTCCAGACAAAGATCAACTCCTGGCCATGTCTCAGAAAGACAGAGAGAGTTTCAAGGAATATGCTCAAAGGTGGTGTGAAATTGCTGCACAAATTTTCCCTCCACTTGAAGAGAAAGAGATGACTAAAATCTTTTTGAAAACTCTAAGTTCATTCTACTATGACCGCATGATCGCAAATGCACCCGGTGATTTCACCAAGATGGTAAACATGGGCATGCGATTTGAGGAAGCAGTCCGAGAGGGACGTTTGACTAAGGAAGTTGGCGCTTCTAGTCATGTTAAGAAATTCGCCAATAATTTCTCCAAGAAGAAAGAATCAGATGTTAATGTCGTTTCATATGGCAGACAAAGAAGAAAGTATCAACATGTTGCAGCCGTTTCACCAATCATTAGTACACCAATGGTAGCGTCAATTTATCAGCCACGGTTCTCACATCAACATCAACAACATTATCCTCAATAGCATCAGCAATAACAACATGTTCAACAACAACACCAAATCAACGACATCAATATCCTCCACAACAGGCTCGCTCTCAATTCAACAATCAAAATCATATTAAAAAAGGCCACAGTTTGATCCTATTCCAATGTCCTATGCAGAATTGTTTCCTGCGCTGCTAGCTAAAAATCATGTACAAACAAGGTCTCCACCACCTGTGCCAAAGGACCTTCCCTATTGGTACAAGGCAGATCAATTTTGTGCTTACCATCAAAGGGCACCAGGACATAGCATTGAAAAGTGTTTTGGTCTAAAGTCAGATGTTCAGAGGCTCATCAAGAGTGGTATCCTTTCATTTAAGGATGTAAACCCCAATGTTCAAGTTAATCCTCTACCGCAACATGATTCATCCTCAGTTAACATGGTATATGGTTGCCCGGGAAGTTTCTGGATCTACGATGTACGGTTGGTGGGCGAGAACTTAGTAAAGAAACACACTAGATATAGCAAGAATGGTTTTGTGCCTCCACATAACTACGCCTCTTGTAGGGTTTGTTCTGGGAACTCTCAAGGATGCCTAACTGTTGTAACAGATCTCCAGGATCAAATGGACCAAGGTTACATTGTAGACTACCGAGCCAGAGATTATAATCAGGTCAATATGGTCAATAGTGACAACAAAGTGAATGTCATAGTTCCTCAGTTCAACAATTTCGAGCCTATACATATTACTTATGACAGTCGGAAGACTTTTGTGACTCCTCTGGTCATTAACTTATCGGGCCTAGTTCGCTACCAATTTTATAAAGTTGTGCCTTACAAGTACGATGCTACAATGACTGAGAATGGAAATGATGTTCCTCTACCCTCCATTGTTAACATCGTTGATGTAAGCAGGGTCACAAGGAGTGAGCGTATATTTGCAAAAAGGATTGAGGATGTCGCAGAAGGAAAGCAGGCTCATGTTGAGATCCTTTTTGAACCGGTTGACCAATCTGATAAAATGAATCCGAAAAGTGATGACGATGAGGTGTTGAAGCTCATCAAGAAAAGTGAATACAATATGGTGGAACAATTACTGCATACACCTTCCAAGATATCTGTGTTATCTTTGTTGATGAACTATGAGGCTCACCGTGAAGCTTTGCAGAAAGTCTTAAAACAAGCCTATGTAGACCATGATGTGACGGTCAGACGGTTTGATGGTATCGTCGCTAACATCACGGCATGCAACAACTTGAGTTTCAGTAATGAAAAGCTCCCCGAAGAAGGAAGAAATCATAATGTGGCACTAAATATCTCAATCAACTGTATGAATGACTCTTTGTCAAGTGTGTTAGCGGATATAGGCTCGTCTCTCAATGTCATGCTGAAGTCGAAACTTTCCAGACTTTCTTTTCAAGGTGCTCCTATGAGGAGTAGCGGGATTATTCTCAAATCTTTTGATGGTTCTAGAAAAACAGTCATTGGAGAAGTTAACCTTCCTATGACCATCAGACCTCATACTTTCCAGATAACATTCTAAGTGATTGACATAGAAGCTACGTATAGTTGTTTATTGGGTCGGCCTTGGATCCATGAAGCTGGGGCAGTCACTTCCATTCTGCATCATAAGCTTAAATTTGTGAAGAAAGGGAAGCTAGTGACAGTCTATGGGGAGAAAACACTGGTTGTGAGTCACTTATCATCTTTATCTTATCTTGAACCTAAAGAAGCTGTTGGAACTCAATTCCAAGCCCTTACTTTGATTGACAAAGATGTCAAGAGAGGAGTATCCATCTCTTCATTCAAGGATGCACAACGACTAATAAATGATGGTATAACCGATGGTTGGGGAACATTTTTGGATCTCCCAGAAAACAAACACCGAGAGGGTTTAGGCTTTTCTCCTACTTCCAAGAAGATTGCAGAAGGAAGTAGATTTGTTTGTTCAATCAAAGAAACTTTCCATAATGAAGGGTTCATCAATCCCACTTTGCTAGAAGTTAGTGTCGTCACTAAGGATGATGATTCAGCATGGGAACCCTACTGCGACGATCCTGAATATGATATTGAGGCAGATGATGCATATGTGCCTTTCTATTTTCCTCATCATAGAAAACTTGAATACATCCCGGGGTAAGAAGACGAAGCAGCTGAAGCTAATACCATTGTGGAAGATAATCCTAAAGATGTTTCGGCCGACTTCATAGCTCGCGGAGTGATTCGCCAAAACTGGACCTCTGTTGATGTTCCTGTTGTTGTTCACATTTCAAAGTAATATTTTTGTTGTCTGTTTTCTTTTTAAAAAAAACCTTTCGTTATGCCTAAGGCGAAAGTGACAATATTTGGGCTTGTGTTTCAAGAATTAAATCAATGAAAATGTTATTTTGTTTCCATATTGTTGTTTTTATTGTCTTGCTGTTTTTTCTGGAAAATGGTAATCTAAAAAAATATAAACACTTTTAGATAGTTGCACATAACTTCACACTTTTATATGTTTCTAAAACAAGCATAAAATCACATGTGCAGATTAATTCATGACACATCTATTAAAACCAATGACCCTGTGCCCTCTTGCAACTTTGAATTCCCTGTGTACGAAGCGGAAGAAGAAGAGGAAGACATTCCAGATGAAATCTCTAGACTGCTCGAAAATGAAGAAAAGACCATTTAGCCATTCAAAGAGCCTATGGAAGTAATTAACTTGGGGTCTGAAAAGGATAGAAAAGAATTCAAAGTTGGAGCATTGCTCATGCCAGAGGTCAAAGAGAGGATGATAGGGCTTCTCCAAGAATATATCGATGTGTTTGCTTGGTCATACCAATACATGCCAGGGTTGGACACCGATATTGTGGAGCATCATTTACCGTTGAGGCCAGAGTGCCCACCGATCCAGAAAAAGTTAAGAAGAACTCGTCTAGACCTGGCGATCAAATCAAAGAGGAAGTGAAAAAGCATATTGATGCAGGTTTCCTTGTCACATCAGAGTATCCGCAGTGGTTGGCCAACATTGTGCCAGTTCCCAAGAAGGATGGGAAGGTTCGCGTGTGCGTTGACTACAAAGATCTAAACAAAGCCAGTCCTAAGGATGACTTTCCTCTGCCACACATTGACATGTTGGTCGATAGCACTGCCAAGTTCAAGGTCTTCTCTTTCATGGATGGATTTTCCGGTTACAATCAAATCAAAATGGCGTCCGAAGATATGGAAAAAACAACTTTTACTACATCTTTGGCATATTTTGCTACAAAGTAATGCCTTTCGGCTTGAAGAATGTTGGTGCCACCTATCAACGAGCTATGACTACTTTTTTTCATGACATGATGCATAAAGAGATTAAAGTCTATGTAGATGATATGATAGAAAAATCAAAGACTGAGGAAGATCATGTTAAGTATCTTTTGAAACTGTTTCAGCGTTTGAGAAACTACAAACTCCGCTTGAACCCAAACAAATGCACCTTTGGGGTTCGATCAGGAAAGCTCTTAGGCTTCATTGTCAGTCAAAAGGGTATTGAAGTTGATCCCGACAAGGTTAAAGCCATTCAGGAAATGCCATCACCTCAAATAGAAGATCAGGTGAGGGGATTCCTTGGACGTTTGAACTACATTTCAAGGTTCATATCTCATATGACTGCTACTTGTGCTCCTATTTTTAAGCTCCTCCGAAAGGACCAGGGTTATGTTTGGACAAATGATTGTCAAAAAGCCTTCGATAGTATCAAAGAGTATTTGCTAGAACCTCTTATCTTGTCCCCGCCAGTTGAGGGAAGACCATTGATTGTGTATTTGACCGTACTAGAATAATCTATGAGTTGTGTCTTGGGTCAACAGGATGAAATAGGAAGAAAAGAGTATGCCATCTATTATTTGAGCAAGAAATTCACTTACTGCGAGTCCCGATATTCCATGCTAGAGAAAACTTGTTGTGCTCTAACTTGGGCTGTCAAGCGTCTCCGTCAATACATGATGAATCACACAACTTGGTTGATATCCAATATGGATCTGATTAAGTATATCTTTGAAAAGCCTGCATTGACCGGAAGAATTTCTCGTTGGCAGATGCTCTTGTCCGAATATGACATTGAGTATCACACCCTGAAAGCTATCAAAGGAAGTGTCTTGGCCGATCATTTAGCTCATCAGCCAATCGACGACTATGAGTCTATAAATTTTGAATTCCAAGATGAAGATGTGATGTACTTAAAAGCCAAAGATTGCAATGAACCACTGCCAAATGAAGGGCCATAGCTAAGTTCTCAATGGGGTTTAATATTTGATGGAGCAGTTAATGCTTATGGTAATGGTATTGGGGCAATAATCATCACTCCTCATGGCTCGCATATCCATTTTACTACAAGATTAACATTCAAGTGCACGAACAACATGGAGGAATACGAAGCCTGCATCATGGGTCTAGAAGAAGCCATTGATCTTAGATTAAAAAATCTAGATGTTTATGGAGACTCGACTCTAGTTGTCAATCAAATTAAAGGAGAATGGGAAACTTGTCAACCCGACCTAATCCCATACAAATACTATGCAAGGAGGTTATCTACTTTCTTCAACAATATTGAATTTCATTACATCCCTCGTGAGGAAAATCAAATGGCAGATGCCTTGGTAACTTTGGCTTCCATGATCATTGTGAATCATTGGAATGATGTGCCTAAGATCGATGTTATGCGTCTTGATAGACCTGCTCATGTATTTGCAATGGAAGAAGTCTCTGATGACAAGCCATGGTACCACGACATCAAGTGTTATCTCCAAAGTCAAGAATACCCACCTGGGGCATCAAACAAAGATAAGAAGACCTTGAGAAGACTGGCTAATAACTTCTTTCTGAATGAAGACGTGCTATACAAGAGAAACTTTGACATGGTTCTGCTCAGATGCGTGGATAGCCACGAAGCAGACCTGTTGATGCAAGAAGTTCATGAAGGTTCCTTTGGTACTCATTCCAACGAACATACAATGGCTAAAAAATGTTAAGAGTGGGTTACTATTGGCTGACAATGGAAGATGACTATTTCAAGTATGTGAAGAAGTGTCACAAATGCTAGATTTATGCTGACAAGATACATGTAGCTCCGACTCTCCTCAATGTTCTCTCTTCTCCATGGCCTTTGCCTATGTGGGGCATCAACATGATTGGTATGATTGAGCCCAAAGCTTCCAACGGGCATCGTTTCATTCTGGTGGCTATTGATTATTTCACAAAGTGGGTTGAAGCAGCCTCATACGCCAATGTGACCAAGCAGGTGGTAATTATATTTATCAAGAATCAACTTATTTGTCGTTATGGTGTGCCAAGCAGAATCATCACTGATAATGGTTAGAACCTGAACAATAAAATAATGAAGGAAATGTGTGAAGAGTTCAAGATTGAACATCATAATTCCTCTTCCTACAGACATAAGATGAACGGTGCTATTGAAGTTGCCAACAAGAACATCAAGAAGATCATTCAAAAGATGGTAGTGACTTATAAGGACTGGCATATGATGCTCCCTTTTGCTCTGCATGGATACCGTACGTCCGTCTATGGCATGGAAGCAGTGCTCCCAATAGAAGTAGAGATCACGTCAATGTGTGTCTTGATGGAAGCTAAGTTATCCGAAGTCGAATAATGTCAAAGCAGGTATGACCAACTGAATTTTATAGAAGAAAAGAGGATGACGGCTTTATGCCATGGTTAGTTATATCATCATAGAATGAAGAAAGCATTCGAAAAGAAGATTCGACCTCGCGTATTCAAAGAAGGTGACCTTGTGCTTAAAAATATTCAATCTTTCATATCTGATTCTAGGGGCAAGTGGACTCCTAATTATGATGACCCATATGTTGTCAAGAAAGCCTTCTCCGGGGGGCCTTGATTCTTACAAATATGGATGGTGAAGAGCTCCCACGTCCTGTGAATACTGAAGCAATCAAGAAATACTTTGCCTAGAAAAATAAAAGAATAGATCGCTAAGTCGAAAACCCAAAAAGGCGGCTTAGGCAAAAATGAGCGTCTCGGTGGATTGAAAACCCGAAAGGACGGTCCAAGCAAAAATTAGAGACATAAACAAAAAATGATTATCCTGGTAGATTGAAAACTTGAAAAGTCAATCTAGGCAAAACAAAGGATTATGGCAAGTAATTGCATCGGATCAGATTGGATCACTTGAAGCAACGCCTGCCTGTCAAAGCTCTCAATTGGCTCTTATCATAAGCCCAAATACATCTGGAATTCAAATTTGTTAGGGAGAAAAGTTTCATTGTATTTTAATGTAGTATTTTCCCATATTACCAATTTTCTAACTTTGTAAATATCCATGGGATCACGCCATTTACGGATCACCATTCTATCAATAAAATTCAAGACTTATCCATTTATTATCAATCCTTATTTTATTTCTGCTCCGCAAAAATATCATTTTTAATTTGATAAAGATTCTTGAAATGAATATTTGAAAAAAAATTGTTTTGATCTATGAATGCAAAAAAGAACGCTCATAGTTAAATCCCCAAGCGGCGAGTAAGTTGTGAAGTGTTGGATGTTGGAACTCAATGTTCCCCACCAAAGTGTTAAGCCTGGATTTTCTATCAAGCTTTAAAATAAACAGTCAAGATTTTTCAACGATCTTCATTATCCCTGGTGGAAGCTGCAAATTTTGATGATGTCCCTAAAAGAATCATTTTGAAGGTTTTCCTGACTGATCTACACCTGTCCTTGGTAGAGTCTACATGTTTTTTTATTTCCTAAGTGAAGTCTTCTTCTCCAGAGAAATTGGAACCCTACAGCAAGATTTTTGCTCTGTCAAAGGTTCACATTTCATCCCCAGACGAAACATCTTCCTCTCGCTAAATAGAATTGGACCTCGTGACGAGACTTTTTCCTTTAATGACCTTTAACTCATCTCCAGTGATGTTTTCCACCTTAATGATACTAGCCAAGCTCATGTTGAGCTATGAAACATATTATGTCCTCAGCATGTCTATTTTGTCTGTTTTTGTTAGCATAAACATAACGTGCATACATGCATATACACATACATGCACATATATCATGAATAACCAAATTCACATCCATTTTGCATTCCTTAATGACATTTACCTCAATTTCTTTGACTATGTTCATCCTTGGGTGTTATGTTTCCTTCCCCAGAGGAGTCGTCAACCTTAAGCAGAGAGTTTATATCCTTTCTAATTCCCCACTGAGTTCATTCCTCATGGAAGATGGTTGCTTTAGTTATCCTTTTCCATCTTGGGATAGGATAAAATCCCAATTGAGCTTCATTCCCCATTGGTAGAGTCTTTATTGATTGTTTTCTCTCTAGTTATACTTGGAGTGAGCCAACTATTTGGAAATTAATGGTGAATCTCTCTAGGTTGTTAAACCTAGATCGAGAGTGCATTTATTTTGCACTGTCTCCCCCAGGAGAAGCATCTTTCATTATCGCCAGTGAAGACATATCATTTCCCCCGGTAATGAACACAAGTGGTTATCTCTTTTGAGAAGCTTGTTTATTTCGAAGGAATTATCAACATATAAGTTTTCTTCCATCAGATGGTTTTCTTTCCAAAGAAGTTTGATGAAGACTTTCAACAGGTAGCTGTCTCTTTATTTAAGAAGCTTGTTTCATGATCTCTGATCCCCAATAAGTAGTTGTTTTTTCCCGAGAAGCTTATTGACGCCAATTTTGGATAACAGATGGCAGCCTCTTTTTGAGAAGTTTGTTTATCCCCAATGAAGTTATCAACATATCAAACGTTCTTTCCAACAGATGGTCATCTCCCAAGAAAATTTCGTCAGAGAAGTTTGTTAAAGAATACTACAAGCACCTTTCTTTTATCACGGGACTTTATATCTCCGGTGAGGTATTCTGTCATAGGACTTATATCACCAGTGAGGTGTTGGTCACAACCAATGGTACTTTACCCAGTAAATCACGGTGGAAGTTTGTCGAAAATCCTCACTGTGATTTTCTCTTTATTTGAGAAGTCCAGTTTTTGTATAAGATTAACTGACCCGCATCCTCTGAAGATCCCCGAAGAAGTTACTTATCTTTCCCTAACAATCGGTCACCTTTTTAGGAGCTTGTTCATTGATCTTTTCCGAGAGAAAGACTTGGTTAAAGAAGAAACCAAGGCTCATTCGTTGGCTTATGACCTGAATCGTGGATAGGTTTATTTTGCCTTTTCTAAGTGGAATACTTAAGTAAAGAAGAAGTTAAATCATGTTTTGATCATGTAAGCTTATTTGGACTCGTTATTTGAACAGGCAATCATCTCTACCTTTGAGAAACCTGTTGCGAAAGCTAGACCACGTTATTTGAACAGACGATCATCTCTACCTTTAAGAAACCTGTTGCGAAAGCTAGAACATATTATTTGAACAGATAGTCATCTCTACCTTTGAGAAATCTGTTGCGAAGATATTTCCTCAATTGAAGTCACGATCATTTGGAATGACCTATTCCCCAGGAAGCCCGGATCCATTGGAATTTGCAAATCTTCTTCGTCATATAAAGTTGTAATCTTTTCCTCAGTGGAATTTCCTTTTGTTTGTCCCTGTCATGGTGTTCCTTTATCCCTGCGTGTTTTCTCAACTAATACTACTCCCCTGTGACATTGTTCCTCGCAGAATTCCTGAGTCCTGCATGCATATCATATCTTAAGCATTTGGCAGCCTCATAGGGCCAAAAATTGTGCATGTCTGTATTTAAGTCTCTCTAATCACGCCGAGATAAAAATTCCAATATCCATATCTCTGGATTGAAGAAACTTAAATAGGGGCATATGTCATACCCTAATTTTCAACCCTAAGATGCCACCATCATTTGTATCATTTGCATGATATCTAGCATCTTTACATTACTAACCTATTGAAAATAGAAAAAGATTTTCTACTTTGTTTGTGTTAAGCTAGGATTTTGCATCAAGAGCTTTCAAAGATTGATCAATCAAGACTTGGCATGAGTTTCAAAATTTCAAAGTCCTCATCTTTCCCAAGTGATCAAGTGACTTCCATCAACAAGAATCATTTTCAAGATCATTCCATCTCAAATTCATAAAGACCATAGTCCATCTGATACCCTCAACTAGGGTTTTGACCCAAAGTCAAATGTTTGACTTTTTAGCCAAGGCATGATCCCAAAGCTTGAAGTATGGTTCAAATACTTCAAATACATCATAAGTGATCCACTCACATCATCCAATGTGCCCAAGAGATCACATTCATTAAAGATTGCAAGAATTGGATTCAACCGATACAAAGTCAACTGAGGCAAAGTCAAAGTTTGACTTTTGACATTTTTGGTCAACCATGGACTTCTCAACTCAAGGGTTATGAAAATATGGTTTATGGATTCATTTTATCAAGAAAAAATAAGAAATTGGAGGTTCCTTGCAAAAAGGGCAAGATTTGGTTTTGTAAATTTGTGTTATGAAAAAAATACATGTTCAAGTACCCATCTCTCCAAGGCCATAACTTGTGATCCCTACCACCATTTTCTTTGCTCCAATTATCAGATTAAATTTATTACTTCATACTTAAACTTTGACCTTGATGATTGATTCCCAAAAAATGAAAGGATTTCAAGTTATGAAGCCATGAAGTTGGTACCATAAAATTAAAACACTTAGAAATATTTTCAACCAATCCGCCTTCAAAAAGTGGCTTACTTGATCATCACTCTTCACCATGATACAAATTGGTTAAAGTAAAACTCTCAACAATAAAGTTGTAGAGGAGGGTCTTAGATTTCCAAAAATTCAAAGATCATGAAATTATCATATTTGAGCTAGGAGTTTCGAAGAGATGAAGTTGGCTCTCCAAATCTGAATTTTTGGGTCATTTTCATGACAAGTTCGTCATGCAACCTTGAGCCAAAGCTACATAATCTTACTTTGAAGACTATCTTGCTTCTAAATCTCACCTTAATAAGAATATTACACAAACCCTTGGTGCATTATACAAGAGATTGAGCCATTGACCAAGTCTTGATGCCATATTTGGAAGGTTTTGCAAAAAGCTTCATATCCATTTTGATAAAGGCCAACTTTTCCAACCACTCTTGCATTGAGCTTCCAACTTGTTTCTTATGATTACACTTAACCTCTAAACCATAAGCAACATACTAAACCTCAATAAAATTACCTCTAAACTCCTTATTTCACTCCACCTTTTCATCATGATCCATTATGAATTTTTGTGCAAAATGAAACCAAGTCACCAAACTAGCATTCCAATTGATCCAAGATTGATTTCTGCAAGTTACATGAACCACACGAAGCTTCTATAAATAGAGATACAAGCCTCATAACTCAACACACCATAATTGGAACGAAAACTCCATTGTAGCAAATTCTTCAAACCTCAAACTTCCAAATTCCATTGTCCTTGTGGTTTCTCCAAACCAACACTTCAAACAACTTCTAAACATCTATTAGAAGTTGTCTAAACACTTGAAAAACTTATGTAACAAACCTACTATCATATTCCAAATCACATTTTCATAGCTTGCAACTTGATTTGGAAAGAAAGAACCAAGCACTCTCTGCTCAAGCCAGACATTCAAACACCTTCCTTGAGGTGTAAGGAAGTTGTTCAGATCATAAAATCACATTTGGAAGACCCCTATTCCAAAGGACGATTTTCATTTTTGAGGTATGTATTCATTTATTCAATTTATGATTTAAGGCACCATTTTTCATCATTCTTGTTACCATTTCACTTGCCAAGATGTGAGGAACAAAATCCCTATGATCATTGGTCTTAATCGATGATGTTTGGAATTTAATTTTAAATTCAATTTTTAGGGTTCATATGCATTTTGCTTGATTTCTGGATATTTATGAAAAATAAATGAAATTTGTGAGTATCATTAGATTCCTTGCGAAATTTTAAGCGATTTTGGTCTTTACAACTTTTGATTTTGTTAAGAATTGAGAGAGTTAGAGTTTTGACAATAAGTGAAAATGGTGGAAATTATGGACTACGGGATAAATGAGGAAGATGAAGTTTGGAGTCATTTTTAAATTTTAAAAGTGATTTTAATATATATTTTGATTTATGTAACTTATTACATGAATTTGCATTGTGCCCCAGTAGTAAAACACTGGTTTGTTAAGTTACTGGGTATGGGTTTGAACCTTGTTAAATGTTTATTTTTCTTCATAACTTCAAATATTCATAACTTCATGATCCCTTAACATTTCAGACCCATTCTCTTTGCCATGTGTTCATGAGAATGTCTATTTTATGATGACACCAAAAAATCCCAAAAATATTATTTATTTCACCACTTTTGATTAGATGAAAAACATGGGTTTTTAAGTGTGTTTTTAAGGCTCCTAATTGATTCTTTTGGCTTATGTCTTGTTTGTTATTGATGTTGAAAGTTTGCATGATTAAAGTACACTCTTTTAAATGTTGATTGTTATCCTTAACATGTTTGAACTTGATTATCTTCATACAATGTATCAATTGATTCACCTTGAAAACATGTTTGAATGAACGGTTATAAGGTGATTAGGTTTCCACTTAAGTTTGGTCTTATCATGAACTTTGATTCAAGTTTAATGTTTATTTTGTGAAAACTTATAATGTGATGCATGTATGACCTAAATTGATCCATGTTGTGTTTAACATGTATCAATGAATGCTTTTACCATGTCAAATATGATTTTGTCTTCACCATCAATATATTGTGTCTTGTGATGTTATGTGAAACTTCGCCATGTCTTGTGATTTCCATTGTATTTATCCATATTTTGTGCCTTAATATTGATGCATGTTCAACCTTATTATTGTTTATATCCAAGGGAAAGGAACCATGACATTATTGTAATTTTGCATGTGTGTGTTCATCTGCATTCTATATAACTTTGCTTCCCCTTAATCCAAAAACTTCTAGATACAATCTTAAGTTCCCCTCAATGTAAACCTTAGGATTCTATATCTATATCCTTCTTATAACCACTTGTAGCACCTCAAATTTGCACCTATCTTTGTACATACCATTTCATATTAAGTCATAGCATATCATGATCCATTGCATAGCATTTGCATTGTCCCCAGTTGCCTCAAGAGCAAGCAAGTTAAGAATTAGGTCAAACTGATCAGGAGATCAGTCAACCAAGCAAGCAAGGGTGTTTCTCAAGGAGCCAAGGCCCTAGGGTTTGCCCAACAAGTTCACATGACTTGGGGGTCCATTTGAAGTGTTCAAGTCAAGGGTTGGATGTTCAGAAGCCATCAATTCATGCACAGACAGTCAGAAACCCTAGAAAGTCAAAGTTGGTCAACTGTGGTTGATTTTATGGTTTTGATGGATGGATTTGGTTTGAGAGAGCTTATTCATGTCCTAATAGGCCTCATATGTCATGGCAATCAACATCATTGAAGAATTTGAAGCCAATCAGAAAATTTCCCAAAATAGAAAGTGGACCTGTAATTTCAACTGCCAAAAATGGAAACTTCTTGATCTTAAACTTACATCATGATACAAGCTTCAAATGAATTTTTGCCCAACATGAAAGTTGAAGATCTTGTTCTCCCATTTTCAAAAAGTCCAAGAACTCTCAAATCCCATGTGTGGTTGTCAAGATATGATCAATTCATTTTCACCAATTTTTGAACTTCAAAAGGCCATATCTCTTGAACCATAAGGCCAAATTTGGTGGGGTTTTTTCCTACAAACCACATTTTTCCTCCTCTTTCCAAAAATATAAATTTCACCCTCCAAAACCTTGCCAATCAAAATGGCATTTTTTGACCTTTTCATTTAAAAATCAAAGTTTGACCAAACTTTGACTTTTTGATTCATTGACTTTTTACACAATTGGCCAATTGGGACTCACTTTATATGGTATTTGAAACTTGCCCCAAGCATAATTTCATGTTCATTTCATCATCATGCCATCATTTTAGACCAAAGGCACAAACTTGGAAATTTGGCAAATGGCTTCATATAAGCAAATCAAGTACAGCAATTCAAGAGCATATGTCAAACAGCAATTGGCAAGGTCTGTGTACAGCCTGTTCGAGGCCCAATTTGTCCAACACATACACCTCCATTTCCATTTGCTCACAATTAGCAAAAATGCAAATACTACATTTCAAGCTAAGCAAGATTAGCATTCCCTAAACCAACTCTAAACAGACCAATAAAAGCAACTTTTCTGACATTTGCCAACCCTAGACAAGCAGCCATACACGACCAAATCTTTTTTTTCTCTCAAATTGCATTTTTGCACCAGAGCATTTTCTGCACAAAAACTTCAAAAGACCTCGAGTTTTCTTCATAGCTCCACCATCTGGACGATATTTGTGAGCTCATTCAAGCAACAAAATCCAACTGGAACACCCTTCTAAGCACTGCATCTTCAAGCTACCAACCATGGTGAAAGGAGATTTGAAGAGTTCCATGCACCTTTGAGCCAAACCACTTCAAGATTCCATCATTGTAGAGCATAAAGAGGATCTGTTTCAAGGAAGATCATCCAAACAAGCACTGTTCCATCGAATTCCTTCAAACAAGTACCCTTTAGTTGCTTTAGTTGCTTGCTTTGCTTTTTAGCAATTGCTTTGAGGTATAAACCTTTCTTCTTCATGTAGTCTGGAGACCCGGTCTGTTATTTGACCGGGCAAACTGTCTGAAGTCCTCCTTAAGAGGCAATGCTTGTGTATGTTTAATTTGTCCTTGTACAGAGTCAAAGACCTCCTAAGTGAAGAGGCAATTGGCAGAACCAAGGGATAAGCAATCTATCCCCTGCTATTCAGTGTGTCTTCTGTCTTGCTCACACCACTGTGTTGATGCATTTCAGATAAAAACCCAAGATCTTGTGCAATTGCACAGTTGAGTCAGTATCAAATGTGTAGAAGGGTTCCCACTTTCTGAACCCACACATTCTTGTCAAATGCTCTCCCTGATCAGGGATAGAAGCAATGAGGCACACCCCTCATCTCCTTTCATCTGCTTCACCTTAGCCCCTCAATGGCAAGGTTAAGAGCAACACTCACCCCATTCCAGAGGTTTGTTTGTTGAGGTTGATGTGACCCCTCGACTAAAACCTAACCCTTGTGTGAGCCTCTTGTGTGCATATAGTGTGTGCTTCCTGTGATTGTGTTTTGCTTGCTTTGCCTCTTAGGTTTAGCTTAGACTTGCTTCCTGTGCAAGTTAGGTTTAGTTTAGACTAATCCGTGCTTGTTTTCGCCCTCGTTGCGATCCTTTCTCTCGCCCTCGTTGCGATCGAGACTTTCCCTTTCTCTTGCCCTAGTTGCAATCGAGATCCTTTGTCCCTGCCGGCCGAACTACGGCAACTCTGATTCTCATGTTCAGGTGAGATACGTAGGCACGAGACGCGATGTCTTGTCGAGTTTGACTAACAACTAATCCTTGTTTGTTTTCGCCCTCGTTGCGATCCTTTCTCTCGCCCTCGTTGCGATCGAGCCTTTCCCTTTCTCTTGCCCTAGTTGCAATCGAGACCTTTGTCCCTCCGTAGCCGAACTACGGCAACTCTGATTCTCATGTTCAGATGAGATACGTAGGCACGAGACGCGATGTCTTGCCGAGTTTGAGTAACCACTAACACTAATTCTCTTCTCTCGCCCTCGTTGCGATTGAGACCTTTCTTTTCTCTCGCCCTCGTTGCGATTGAGACCTTCCCTTTCTCTTGCCCTCGTTGCAATCGAGACTTTGCTTCTTCCTGTGTCTGCTTAGGATAGGTTGGCCCTTGTGCCATTTAGCTAGAAACCATAACTTAGGGTTGACTTTGCATGACAACATCTAGGCTCGAGTCGTAGTCTCCCTAGTGTTGTGTCTCCCTCTGTTATCTGGTTAGGCTAGTCCTTCTTTTTTCCCTGCGTAGGGGAACTACATCGCCCTGATCTTCATACCAGATGAAGTATGTAGGCAGGAGATTGAGCTGATCTCTCCGGGCGCCCTTTTTGTGTGTGTTTGACAACTATTAGGCTCGAGCTCTAGTCTCCCTTTTAGTTTGTTTGTTCGCCCTTTTTCTTTCTCAATCCTTTGCGTCTTAACCACCCTTGTGTGTGTTCTGGTTGGAGTCCGACATAAGTCCAGCAATTGGCAGTTGGTTTCCTGTGTGCGTTTTCTGGTTCGGATGCTGATGTAAGTCCAACGATTGGCATTCAGGCTCCACGTTTGCCTGTGTCTTGTTTGTTTGTGTGCGTGTCAGCCGAGCTACGAATGCTCTGATTCTTCTCTCGTCCGAGAAGATACGTATGCATAGGATACGATATCCTAGCGAGCATGTGTCGTTTCCCCCAGTCCGAACTACTTCGACTCTGATGTCTATGCCTGATAGACTAAGTAGGCCCAGGATGCGATATCCTGCCGAGTCAGTTTCAGTCAGTTTCTTTTGTCTCTTTTCAGCCAGTGTGTGTGTGTTTGAGCAGTGTTATAGCAACCAACTTTCCTTCCTTCTGTGCGTGGATCCCGTAGAGTACTACGGATGCGTAGGGTGCCTAACACCTTCCCTTCGCATAACCGACTCCCGAACCCATTCTCTTTGGTCGCGAGACCATGTTTTTTCCTAGGTTTACTTCGAGCGTTTCCTTTCCCTCTTTTGGGATAAATAACGCACGGTGGCGGCTCTGTTGTTTCTTTCTTTTCCCGCCGGTTTTTCGCGTGATGCGACACCACTTTCATAATAAAATTTGACTTAGGTCATTGTTTCCCCTTTTATTTCTTAATCAAATGCTTCAAAACACTTAAGCATATTCAAAGATCTTTTCATAAGACCTAAAAAACACAAACTTAATTCAAGCCCTTTTGCCACTTGGCTTTTCCATGTTTAAAACCTTTTCATAAATGGATTAGACATGATTCTTCCCTAGTTGAGATTTAAATCTCCTAACCCATAACATTATTGAGATTGATATTGATTCTTTTCCATTTTGAAGAGGTATGTGGCATACTTGTTGATTCTATATCCAAGTGAGACCCTTTCTTCAATTTGATGCAAAGATCTATCTTCTGCATGTTTGTGGTGGTTTAAAAGTGAGTTTTCTTCTTAAGATGACAATTTGTCTCTTTATCATAAAAGCAACCCCAACAAATCTCTTCTTACTTTTGAACCTGAACTACGAGGTTTTGATCCTTCACGGGTACGTAGGCATAAGACTCAATGTCTTTCCAAATCATCAAACAATAAAAAGATGTTCTTTTTCTCATTTCCCTAATAAAATAGCAAACAATTTTAAATCAAACACATATATTTAAAGGCTCCTGTAGAGTACTACAGATGATTATGATGTTAATACCTTCCCTTTTCATAACACACCCCTGTACCTTTAAAATCCCCCCCCCCCCCTTTTTTGCTTAGCTTAAGTTTAATCTTCTAGCTTTGCATATATATATTGGGTTTATTTTTGAATCTTTTCCCCTTCACATTGGATAAATTAAAGTTCGGTGGTAATATTTTGATTCATGAGTCAAGTCTAATCAATAGTTTGGTCTCTGATATATACGCGTATAGCTTATTTCACAGCAGATGCAAACGAAAACCTCTGTGAGCAATGGATGCACATGAAACAATTTCATATCCATATGAAAGCATCACAATAAAACAATACAATCAGAATATACAACCATAAACAACCCGCAAAGTTCTATGAAATGAAACAAAAAGCGTCAAACTCAAGGCAAACGGCAAGATAAATTATAACATTATGCAAAAAGCTGAACTAAAATGTTACTGACCGACTTTTACTATTGTTACGTTTGACTTTGTTGTTGTTTAACGGAGAGCTCGCCTAAGATTGTGGTTGCAGCGCGGTGTCGCTTATGGTGTTCAAGGTTGCCCGTGTAAGGTGTGTCGTATCCCAAATTTTGACTACATCCTCTTAACCTAGAATTTAGATCACTAACATGTCCAGAGACCATATAAATCATCTGGCCATATTCTAATTACCTAGAAAGTCAAAGGGGAACCATTTTGACTTCTTAGTCCCACTTAGAAGTTGATTATTTTGACTTTTCGAAATAACATAATTTGTAGGATTTGCTAAAAGAGTTTATTGTTATTGAAATTAATTTTTAGGACAAATAAATAGGATTAGTAATTAGAATATTATATCTTATTAGATTATATTATTTTTAAAAAAAGGTAATTAAATATAATTATTATATTAAGGTATTAATTATTTAATGAAATTATAGATTAATAGTTTACGGGGATTTTTTAAAAATTA
Source organism: Lathyrus oleraceus (assembly GCF_024323335.1). Lineage (NCBI taxonomy): Eukaryota > Viridiplantae > Streptophyta > Magnoliopsida > Fabales > Fabaceae > Lathyrus > Lathyrus oleraceus. Next base: position 169,614,327 of record NC_066583.1, on the reverse strand, counting down.
AGCAAAAAATTTAATTATTATTTGCTATGAAAATATTTTAGTTATCTAAGTATTTAAATTATTATCAAACTATTTATTTTTATTTAAGTATTTAGAAGTATAATTTTATTTTGAATGAGCGCAATGATCTAATGGAGGGTAGAACATAGTAGGGGTGGCAAAACTATTTGATAGGTTGTTTTGAATTAAGAAAAAAATGGTTGAATCTTATTGTTTAACAAGGACAATCTACTCCTCGTAGGTCGGTTTTCTTTACTCCATCACTTATATAACTATTTGATATGTTGTTTTATTTCTTGTTTGATGTGTGATACTTGATTAGTGTATTGGTTTATTTTTATTGTTGTGGATCATGTTGATATTGATTATGTTTTAATAATTATAATTATTTTACTCATTAAAAATTTTCACCAAGAATACACTATTTATACCTGTTTTTTCTTTAAAAAAAATTCCGCACCAAAAAAGTAATAATAATTAATAAATAAATATTTATTAAAATTTTAATTAATTAAATCAAAATTAAAATAAACAAAACGTGGTGATGAAATTTCAAATCCTAAAACTTCTCTAACAAAATATTTCCCTAATAAATAGCTAATAAAAAATATCAATTTAAATAATTAATTAATAAATCAAAACTAATTAAATATTCATTCATTTATACAAAATTGTATCAAATCAAAACTAATTAAATAGTCATTCTTTTATCTTATTCTTTTTTATGTATTTTAATAATTAGTTTTAGGATAACTATAATAACCTATGAAATTCCGACACGTCATTCACACAGTATATCGCCGTGTCAGATACGTATCGGACACTGACACGTGTACGACACGCGTACGACACGAATTAGACACGTTGAGACGTTTTTGAAATGTTCAACAAAAAAAAATTAATTGTTGCGGACACGGATACAACACCTTATTTCAAATAAAGGACACGGTCAAATTCATAAAATTTCAGAATTTTTTGTTAAAAAAAATCCTAACTAAAAACTTTTCAAATTTTAAAAAATACATAGGTTTTTTAAACTTTCATATTCCACTTCTTTACTATAAAAATAACACAGTTAGGATTCCTTATTTTTTTTATATTTCGTTAATTTTGTCTCCACAAAATTCTTTTAACTAATTTCACTAATTGCTTATATTTTACTATAAAAACAATACAATTAGGATTCCTTATATTTCACTAATTGATTCGGTTTTCACAAGGTATCTATGAATATCAATTATCATTATTGAAATTTGTTTGAAAATGTTAAAAGAATTTTTAATTATTTTATCTTAAATAAAGATAAATTTTACTTCTTATTTTAAACTCTTTACAAATTTTGCCCATAAATTACATTATTATATTAATATATATAATCATGTTTGTGTCCTATGATTTTTATATTATCAGGGTCCTCGTGTCCATGTCCGAGTCCGGACTTCATAGATAATAACTAAAGATCAGTAAATTTTGATTAGTTTAATTAGATTAATTTAATTAAATATTATAAAACAAAACAAATATTTATTTTATATTAAATATTATAAAATTCCAAAAAAATACAAATATCATAAAAATACAAAAATCTCATATTTTTTATATTCAAGTTTAGTTCAACTTCATTTGATTTTCATTAGATTTTTAAATTTATTAAATTTATTAAATGTTTATTACAAACACAAAAAATTAGTTTACCTAATTTTATTAAAATAATTCTATAAACTTTTTCATAAATCAGTAACTAAAAAATAAAAATTATGGATTAACTTCATATATTAAAATCAACTTCATACACCTAAATATGAGATAACAAATTAAATATTTAATTGATTATGAATTAATATAATAAAAAATTATGATTAATTGATTAAGAATTTTTAGGATAATTATGGAATAAAAAATTGGGGATAAATATGGGATAAAATCTTGGGATTTTAAGGATAAAAACAAGGAATAAATCAAATGAGATAAAATTCTATAACAATTTTTATGGATAAAATCAGAGACTAAGGGATATGGTATTTGGGTTTTTAAGTTAAATTTTTAATATTGGAATAATTATATAATATTAATAGGGTTATTTTCTTGAAATCAAAGTAATTGGATTCTTTTGTCATCAATGAAATGGGATAAAATTAATCTAATACATCTCAAATTATAAGTCTTCTATCCGAGTGCATCGAGACATTTTTCTAAAATCAATTACTTGTACGTCTCCGGTATGTGAGAATTTTTTAAATCATCCAACCACATTTTTGAGACGAACTTCAATTAACTTGAAGAGACCTAGGCAAGGTAGCGATGAGAAATGTTTCTTTGAGTATTAGCTAATTAATCATGTTTTTTTTTAGATTATCTTGTGAGCTAAAATTTTCGGATTTCCAATAATTTTATTTTCGGTCGATAATTGCAATAGAAGATTGAGATGAGAAATATATCTTCGAAAAACACATATTTTTCTTCGTTTTAAGGTTAATTATACATATTATGGTACGAGAGAATTGTATTATTCTTAAAGATGTTGCTTGTTGTATCATTTGTTTGTTTGATATGTTGTTACTTTAGGATTGTCCATAGAGATTGTGGTACAAAAGGGTTGTATTTGTTTAGGAATAAGTTGTCTGCATAAAATTGGTATAAAATCATATTATTTACTATTATTGTTATTGCAGTGAGGGAACTGTGATGGAGACGATGGTAATTGAGGTTTTAAGAAAACCGACAATAACGCTGAAGACTCTATATATGGTTTACCATTAAGAGAGGTTTGAGGGAAGACCGTTCATTCTCATATTTTTTATTGTGTGCTGAGGTTATTTCTAATAATGTATATTAATTAACCTTAAGGACAAATACACATAAAAAATAGTGTTAGGCACCGTATTTGTATCTATGAAATGTAATCTAATAAAAGAGGCGGGGGGCACTATCGAGCAATATTTCCTTACTCTGTAATCGCCATCTAAGATGTCTCAAACTCTCGTCCTCATTCCCTTAATCAAATTCATTATAAATTGCATTTAACAAATCTGAGCACGCATGCATATTATTTAATCCTTAATCAGGAAGCCTGGTGAAATAGAGTGAGAAACTTATTTCATTTTTTGCTTAGATTACGACAGCTGGGAGAAAAGAAGCCACGATGGGAAAAGCAAGATGGAAAAGAATACAACACTTGAGTAGAGAATTGATTGGAGTACAGAAACTTGAGTAGGAAAGATTGGCAAATCGTAAAGCTACCACTCTGATTATTGTTTGCTTTTGTACCTTTACTGCGTATTTGGCATCACTGCCCATACAAGTTACAAACCATACCATGTGCAAAGTGCAAACGAATTTTAACCATATGCCACAAAGCAAAAAAGAGACAAATAAAAAGATGATTTGACAATTGGCATTGTTCACAACATTCTATGGTCCAATTAATGTAACGATAGATTACATCAGAAGCAACATCTGGTGATTTAACCAGTATAACACTTCATACAGATTTGTTACCAACTACAGAAAAAAAAACCTTGCATGACGTGACGTACATGACAAGGAAAAAAAACTGAATGATACAAAACACTAAATGGTGTTACAGTTTCAAATGTTCTTTCAACAGATCGAGATGATCAACCCAGGGCAGCAATACAGTTAACACAATGCATCAGTTAGACCAAACATGAACTAGACCGTGCCTATTTCCCGTATAGATCTCATTGCGATCTTCATCATAGAAGAGAGCAGTAATATCTTCCAAGGCTTCGGCAACTGTGCTTCTCATTTTGGAGACACTGGAGACATGCTTTCGCTTTTTTGAATTACAACTTTCACTTGAAGAACTGTCACAGCAGCTGCACTTGTCGTCCTTTGAAGAACTATTGCTTGCTCTTATTTTGGCAAGACACTTGCCAGATAAAATGTTGCTGACATTGATGGAACCCGCTGCATAAAAGAAGCAGAGCCTGTTAGTAATGCAGTTTGGAAGATAGGAGCTCCTTACAGCAATAGATAAACACACATTGCAAACTATTTAATTATTGTGATTTGCTATTCTGTTTTATTTTTAAACAAATCAAGTCAAAACCTGGAAAGAAATAGCTAAGAGTCGGTTTGGATAAACTTTTCAATAAATACTGGCAGGAAAATAACATTGAAATAATCCTACAAGCACTATGAATCTTCTAATAACAAAATAAATAAGTTGAAATGAGTCTCTGCAATTCAACATTTTTAAAAGCTCTCATATTCTTTCTTCATAACCAACCTCAAAACCTTTAAGTGTTTTTCATTAGTTAAGAATCAAATGCATATCTTAATTGAAAAGCCCACATGGCAAAAGTTAATCCAAAAAGGACCTACATCAAATTTCAGATCTGGTGATATAAGCTGAAGTTTAAAAACAAAATTCTTCAATTGTCTCACACAAGGTGCATTATTACAAAGGGACAGAAGGAATAAAATAGGGAAAGTACCACTTCCTTCAGATAACGAATCATCTGAATCAGCTTTGCAGTAGGATATGATAAGATCCTGGTCACTGGTTATGTATATGTTGTTTGTATTGCAGTCAGGGTGCCACAAGAGATGGTCCTCAAAAGAAGTTACAAGCTCTCCACGGAAGTTCCACACAGCCACAGTCCGATTTCGAAATGTTAAGAATAGTTGGTTCTCATATAGAAAGATAAATGCAGAAGGTGTCATAAATTCACTTCTGCTAACTTCTCTCAGCTCAAAATTCCGCACCTAAAATGTATATGAAGTGAGATATTCGGATGTAGAACCAAGTATATAATGCAAGGAAGAGGAAAATTACTTACATCAAGAATTTGAAGGTTTTCATTTTCTTGCTTGACAAGTAGCTTTTCGTTGAACTGTTCGATAAAATCCACCTTCTTATTCCGATAAAGGAGATGGTTGAACGATTTTAAAACAGTACCATCTTCTATTGAAAGGATTTTAAGTGGGACATGGCTACTTGCTTTAGCAAAAATCAACAACATGATCCCCGGACTAGTCACAAGAAATCATCAAACAGGATCAAAGTGGTGTAAGTAAAACATGACCACTCAAGGAGAGTAACAGAGAAAGACGATTAAAAATATTAAAAACATGAAAATTATTATATGATATGATTTCAGAATTCTTGCAAGACCAATTATAAAGCATGTCTATGGAAGAGTTTTTTACAAGTGAAAGAAAATCCACATCGAGAAAAGTTACCTGATCTTAATCTCCTGGACATTTTTATCAGAAATGGAGTACAACATTGAATAGTTTTTCAGGTCAAATACCTTGTATACACTATAGGACAAAAACGAGCAGATATCACTATCAATAAACCTTGATATCTTATGTAATTATACTCAAGCAAAAAAAGTTTCAGGACAGAAATATTTACCTATCCAGAGCAGAGTACGTAAGTACCTTCCCATTTACATCATCAAACTCTACAAACCCTGGCCACTTCAGAGACTCGGATTCAAAAAGAGGAAAGCCAGAATCATGTTTGCCCCTCCTAATGTATCTGAACAGCATAATAGTTTTAGCATAGAACACAACAACTAAAATGTGGAAATAGTTTTCTATTTGTTATTCCGCATTTTGAATGATTTGATTTTCTCAGTGTTTATTCCTCGAGCGAAAGAGGGTAAGAGAATGAATTATAAAACAACAGAGAACTATACTTACTCAATCCTTGTGCTTCTGCATTTCAAGGAACTATAACTGTCTGATGCATAGACAGAAACTGTGATAAGTGAGTCGTTATTTTTGTTATAAAATAGACTCCTTATAACTTCATCTGGACTGACATTTAAAAAGCATATCCTTTGATTGGTTTCTGCATAAGACAGTTTAAACATGCAACACAAATAACATATCAATTATAAGTTACAAACAGAACTAGAAGGCTTATTAGTACTAGTAGTAAATAATTCTACCTCGGCTAAATGCTGCACAAAGACCAGATTGTGCAAGAGCAAAAACAATATCTTGTGCTGCCACAATCTCAATAATCTTCGACCTTTTTCTCAGAAATGACAATATCAAAGCCGAAGGACCTTTGGGATCATGTGTATCATATTCTTCCTATAAATAAACACATCAGATATGGCACAACAAGTGAGGGGGAATGAGCATACTTATAGCAAAATACACGTCCCTCTCACTAATCAAAACGGGAGGAACAAAGAAGTATTCAACATCAATGATTTGCAATGATTTCAATACACAACTAGAAGCAATAATTTCAAACGCTGACTAAACTCGAAGTGGGGAATTGCAATTGCTACAGCCACAAACAAAAAACACACTTTATGAATCAACGGTATTGCAGTAATACATGAAATCATTCCACTGCAAAAACAATAAAAAAAAACAGTAATACAGGAAACCAAAATCCCCAATCCATATTCTCTCAACTCCTCTGCAATGACCATACCGTAACCTAAAAAGAACTTCACTTCACACACGACGAAAATCACATTTTCACACCACGCTGCTTCTCAATTCCCAATTCCCATTCTCGCATTCATGACACACCCTTTGTTTAATACAAAAAGTATACAATACAAGCATGCGGGAGCAGGCTTATACTAGTGGTCTACAAAACTCTAAACCCAATAACCACTACAGAAGAAAGAATACTCCATTCCATCCATCAACAACCAAAGCTACTTAGCTCAAATAATAATAACAAGCAAAACCATATTCAAAATCATGATAACGATATTATACAGCATTAAAACACAGCTTCGAGTTGGATCCAAACGAATAAACCAAAACCCTCCACACTTCAACTCAACCCTAACCTAAGAAACAAAACATCATAACATAGAAATCCAAACCAAACCTGCAAGCTTATATTCCTGAATCGCTCTTGAGCATCGGTCATACTAAAAGCCCGATCACGTTTGGAGCTGATTTCCCGTCTCTGAAGCTTCTTAACACTGTTGACAAATCCGTCACCCGTTCCACCACGACCAGTCTTCTTCGCAATCACTCTCCTGCCGCAGCAAGGACGAGGACTCACCGTGATCCTTCTCCCGGTACTCTCCATAGTTTCTTCACAGTAAAAGCTTCAGCATCTGCAAAATACGAGAATTAGGGTTTTATCTAGAAAATGTTACTGTTACTGTGAGAAATTGAAAATGTGAAGAACGAAAAGAGAAGAAAAAGAAAAAAAATGGAAAATAGAGTTCACCAATTCAATAAGCGTCGAAGTCGATCCCGTTTCAAATTTCTGAACTTCGAACACTGATTGAAGCTGTTGATACTTTGATTATTATTATTATTATTACCGTAAATAAATAATAAAGAAAAAATAAAGATAAATATAAAACGAACACTGCGGAACCTTGTCCTTGACACCGTGTTATTTGTAGTAGGATGATAGGCCCAAATATTTAAATTTAAGCCCAGTTTCTTGAATTTTTATATGGATTTTTTGGCGGTAAAAAACATTTTGAATCAAATTAAAAAAATATCTTGGGTTGGAATTGAAACCAGAATAAGAATGTTATTCAAAAATAAAAATTTGACATCAAATTCTAACCTTATATGTATTGTTTACTCTATCTATACGATATGGTTTGGTCAACAAAATATTCTCTTCCATTTTTATGAAAAAAAGTTAAATGATATAATAGAGATATTTTCTAACAAATAAAATTTATGTAATTGACCATTTCAAGCAATGTCATTTAGGGGAAGTAAAAAATTATTCATAATATTTAGAGGGAATAGGATTGTATCGTGAATCATTAGGTAGTATTTACCTATGTATAACTAAAACATGTTAGACAAGAATAACAAGAATATAAAAATAGTTATTATCAAGATATATATAATTGAAGTTATGTAAAACTAATCTTCAAAAAAAGATAAGGAAACATGCATTTGATTTATAAAGAGGATTAATAAGAACTTTAGCATCATGAATAAAGATTTTTCATCCACATAGTAATAAAAGTAAATACATATATTGAAATCACAAACTTCTATCATATTTGAATGAGTTGAAATCACACTTCCATCACATTTGTAGGTGTAGGTGTGTTCCTATTAAAAAAATGTTTTTGTTTATCTGTCGGGACATATAGATTAATAATATGTGTCAACTATTTTTCATATACAGTTTTTAAAGTGAGACCAATATGAATGGTCATATCTAAAATATGGAGAAAAAGAGTCAACATGATCAAGAGGTCTAATGATGTTTTCTCTAATTTGGATAGAACTTTTAAAATTTTATTGAAATGTTTATGGATAGTCTAACCTGAATGTTGAAGCAACTCTTGGACATTTCTATATTAGGAATGCTAATTTATCATATATAAGAATGTCACGACTCTTTCCTCTACTCCAATGTGTTTGGTAGGTGTCAATCCACAATTATTGGTCAACTCGCATGCCAAATGCCAAAAAGACTTGCTTCTTCATCTGAAGTTGCTCAAAAAAAAACTATTGTCTTTTATAGTTATCAATCCAGTATATTATTTGTATCCTGAGAGAATTGAAGTAATTTTCTTTCCTTTGACAATGGTTGGTTGTTAACACTTGGTTTGTGACCCCAAAAACAATCACAAATGTTGCAATATCGATGTCTAATATTGTACTGGACTTTAATTTCCATTTCAAAAGTAGTATTACTTTCATCTAAATTCTCATATGATTTGTCATTCATCCTGTGACACAAAATATAAAATATTTGGATAGTTAAGCAACATGATAACTTAAAGTAAAAGTATATGAATCCAATAATGATAAATAACATAATACATCAACAAAACCAAAAGAAAATAAAATATGGGATAAAAACATAATAAAAACTCAAAATTTAATAATTTCAGTACGTCAAGAATGACATTTTCATTATGTATCAATGTAATAAATTCAGTATGATGAATATCATATTAATATCAACCTAATAAAAATAAAATAGTTCCAACGACTAATATTATCATCAAAGAAGCATATCAACATATCAACGATCATGCGCCTCACCTTTTTCTAGACTAGTTTATAGTTAATCAATGGTCATATCAGCAATGGTGATATTCACGAAGTGAGCAAATGTTATCGCATTTTCTTTATTGGCAAGGATTCTCACAACCATAAAGTATAAATGTATTCATTTTATCAAGGATATAAATCCATCCAACATTTTCAAACATTTTGTATAAATAGGGGTGTGATTTATCAATTTTTGTTGGCTTTGACTCAATCCATTGATGATAAGATCAAGAGATAATTGAAGTTCCTATGTTGCCCCAATTTTCTCTAATTTTCTTGAAATGTTTTTTTTTCTCAACTTCAAAACTATCTTCATCTCCTTCAACCTCAATAGATGTAGATATTCTCATGGTTGTCTTTAAAGAGAGATTTTGATCATTTACAAGGTAATTAATATGTATATGGCTTACAAATAGAAACTCCGACAATTATTGCACCTTTAAAATATTTATCTAACAATTCAATAAACTTAGGTCCTTCACTTTTTTTTATTACAAAATATTCGAATTTCTTGATAAAGAAATAAACATACACAAAAATTATATAATTAATAAAAAATATTAGTATAGTATACTATGACACACCCATATATTACTCTTTTCAGCCCATCAATCATCGCCAACTAATACAAACTCAACAAGTAAGCAAGAGAAGCTCAAGACATTCTTACAAATTATTAGATAAGCTCGAGAGATAAGCAAGAGAAGCTCAAAATGTTCTTACAAAATATTGCACTACCTTGAGACCTAACTTTATAAAATTATGTAACATACTAGCCTTATCTCTAACATTCTTATAAAAAGATGTAAGTGAGACAAGATCAAGGCATGTTCATAGGTTCCTAAAATTATCGATGAAGATAAAATGAAGTGATGTGTGATTCTCGCTTAAATAGCTACTATTTTCTCGCATAAAGAAAAATAAGACAACAAATTGCATAATCTACAAACCCTTTAGTCGTGATGCCTTAACAAGTTGACAAAGAAAATAAATGCACCAAAGATAGAGATATCCTAGACCAACATAATTGAAAATAAAATACATGTATATATCAAATAAGATAAGATATATATTTTATAACACTAGTAGTTTAATCTTTCGGCATAATTTCTAATTGCAATGAAAAAAGGAAATGATATATGTGGTTTAGATACAAGTACCTTCTATCTTGGTCACCACTCGAAGGATTTTATGAGAAATGAAATTGACTTCTTGTCTTCCTATGATAAAAATAAAAACAATAACAATATACTTAAAAAAGATAATTTACAAGTCAACTAAATAAATTAAGACCATAGTTAGAAGATAAAAATAATTAAAACAAACACACAATACAATATAGAAAATTAAGAAAACATATAATCTTGTAACTTAAAATATACTTTTATAAAATGAACTTTTAGTTATATAACCTTCATAAAAGAAAGTAAAATTACAACAAATATTTTGGTGACATGGAAACTCAATGGGTTCCTAGTTACTCGATGGAGTCACAGGTTCAAAGGACTTGATGTATTGCCTACAACAATCTCACAGTTGAACAATGTTGGCGATAACACTACAACATATGTATTAGAAAGTGTAGTTTATCCAAACAAAAATACATATTGTGTTGCTTTAGTGAAATAGTTTTTTAATGTATAAGCATGCAATCAAATTTCATCATATCTGTGTTATATTATTTCTTATTAAAATAATGTTTCAAATTACAATAATCTTTGTGGTTGTGTTATAGTCCTTCCCGGTTTTTTATGTAATGTTATGGAAAGACATGTAAAACCATGACATAGTCATTATTATGGTGACTTGTCAAAAGTTTCAAAGTACAAGCCCAAATTCAAATTCTTCAAAATGAATGAGAAAAGATAATAGAAAATTAAGGTATATTATAATCAATTGAAATCAAAACATAAACAATATGCATCACTTAGTATTGCACTAAATTGTGATATTTATTCCTTATAATTTTAAATGTTTTCCCAAAACACTAGTACAAATTTCTTGACAAATGAGTTATTTTGACCATGTAGTTATATTAATTAGAGTGTAATATAATCAATGAAAAACAAATGATGATAAGAGGACTTTTAAGCCCACATTTTGATGCATAAGCATCATTTTTATTGATTTAAAACAAGAAAGAAAAAAAGGACAAATAAAAGTTTAAAAAATATTTACAAAACCTAGAATAAAATCATCATTAGTTAAGGCATCAAGTGGTTTCAGTCTCCTCTCAACCACAATTGTGGGAGATCGAGTTGCGGGAGATCAAACAATAATCCTTCCTACCAAATTCAATGTCAATCACCACTAAAACAATGGACACGTGCATCAGAAACTGGAGGGAAAAAATTAAAACAAAACAGAAGAAGAAAAGAAACAACATTAGAAATGAGAGGCTAAAGCTGTAGAAATCCAATCCCTAAATTATATAAAATTTATATCATAGATTCAATTTTCCTTTTAGAAATCGAAACCCTAAAATGAGAAAAAATAAGATACGTAAACGAATAAATAGCAAAAAAAAGTGATAAGAAAAACATGTTCAAGTTATTCTTACCCTACTTCAATGAAGAGATGAACGCCAACGGAGAGATGAATACGACAACACCATCGAGGAGAAGAAGAAACTATTGCTCATGAGTTCCAATTTGAAATATGATACACAATGAAGAGAAACCCTATAGAAAAGATTGTTTTAGTTTTGTAAATTATGTGAGGATAATTTTGTAATTAGGCACTTGATTCACTTAAGTTTTCTTGTTTCTCCGTGTTTTCACAATTTCTCTCTCATGTATCGTATAATGAATTTTGAGAAAGTCACAATATTAGTTTTTCGTGTTTGGCAAAAAAGTGATTTTTTAATAGTGTTTTCCGTGATTTTTTTAATTGTATTTGTCGTTCCATGTATGTTTGCAATTGCTCTCTACTTGTGTTTCATATTTCTTCAATATATCATACATCAACTTCTGTTGGATCTTATCATTCAAAAGTAGTATATTATTGTGTTAGTCTTTAATTTCCATTTTAAAAGTAGTATCACTCTCATATGAACATTTGTATAAAAGGGCATTCATCTTGTTACACAAAATATAAAATATTTTGATATTTAAGCAAAATGCCAACTTTTAAGAGTATAAAAACTCAGCAATGATAAATAAAACAACACATAAAAAAACCAAGAGGAAACATAAAGGCAAATAAAGATATCACAAAACAAAAGAAAAATCAATAACTTCAACAAGACAAACAAAGACATCATAAAAACTACAAAATTTATTACTCAAATGATGTTATCACCCGATTATTAAAGCTTCAAACACAAATGGAGTGTGTTATGGAAAAGATAAGAAAGACTATTTAAACATTAGGATAAGCAGAAAAAGAATAAATTAAAAAGGAAATATGAAAAGAATGATCTCAATGGCTAAAGCATATGTTTGGTTATCTTCTAACAAAGTTTAAATAAGTTAATATGTTGGCAATTTAAAGAGCATGGGTTGATTTTTTTACAATGGCTAAATCATAAGCATGCTCACCTTTATTTTTACTAGAAATGATGTAGTTCAAGACAATATTCTCAAAGAAGAAGTCATTCATTCCTTGGTGATTGATAACATCTACAACCTGATTGCTCTAATACCCTATAGAGATTAAATTCAAAATGTAGTTTTTTTAATGAACAAACATGGTGTATCTAAACTATATGGGTTTGGTCCATTATTCTTTCAAATTCGTTAGGATATAATCAAAGATGGCGTGTTTAATGTTGTGTTTGTTTTTTTACCACTAATTGGATCATGCATAATATGGATGCCAATACTATAGTGCTCATTCTGAAAATCCCTAATGAAGACTCATTAAGTAAGTATAAACCAATTGTCATGGCTAACTTCAAGTTCAAGATTATTTAAAAAGTGCTTGTAGGTAGGCTTGATCAAATATTGTAAAACAACATCTCAAAAGAACAAAGAGGTTTCATGAATATAGAAAAATCAATGATTCCACATGTCTCGCCTTAGAGGCCATAAACATGTTACATCAATAGTCTTTTGTAGGAAATATAGCTATCAAGTCTAAAATTGCCAATGCATTTGATACTATTGATTGGAGTTTCTTGTTAAAAGTGCTAAAGGTTATTGGTTTAACCGTTTATTGCTCAACTGGATTTTAACTATCTTACACTTAACAAAGCACTATATTTATAGTATTGTAAAAAAGAGGCTATTTCTATACTCTAGAGGTATTCAACAAGGAGGTCCTTATCTCCACTGCTCTTTTATTTAACTAAAGAGGTGTTCAATCTAGGGCTCGGTAAACTGGTGGAGTTTAATCAATTGAAGTATATCAAAGGCATTATATCTATTCATGTTCCTTCACGCTTTCTCTATGAAGATTATGTTATGCTATTTGGTAAATGAACCACAACCAACATTTATGTCTTAATTGATTTCTTTTCCATATATGTTCAAACCTCTGGTCAAAAGTCTATAATTTTTGTTGGCTATATGACTCAACTCAGATTGTTTCATATTGAAATTTCTTTATGTTTTGATATAGGAACCTTACCTTTCATTTACGTAGGTGTCCTTAATTTCAAGGGAAAGTCAAAGGCATGTTGCTTTTATCCAATAATATACAAGATCATATCCAAGTTGCCATCTTGGAAAGGTTCTTTATTATCCTTTGTAGACATAATTTGCCTATTTATAAGTGTTTTGTATAGAATGTTGATTTATTATTTTACCATTTGTTCATGGTCAATTAGCTTAATCAAAGACTTGAAAAGATATACAAGAAACTTCATATGGACTGGGGATCTTAATAGTAGGAAAATTTCCATAAATGTCTGAAACACATTTTTCTCTCATATTAGAGATGGTGGCCTTGACATTATATCTCTCTCAAAGATCAATGATGCTTCTAACCTGAAACTTTGTTGGTAAATGATGCATTCTAATAACCATTGGGTTGTATTCATGATGCGTATTATCCACAGGTATACTGAGTACATGAGAGAAATATAAAAGATTATCGATCCCACGAAGATCAATGTTAATTTATCGTTAACTATTGTTATGGTGTTTATCTAAGGTGATATCAAGAATGTTTGGAACGGAAACAGGATGAAAAAAATAACATTTAAATGAATTCAAAGATGTAATACTGGAACGTGGATCACATCCATCAACAATACTTGTATTATATCTAATTAGAACTACCTATGGGGCATGTTTTCTTCTGTGAAAAAGAGTTAATAAAAAAGGAACCATCACTTTCGATTTTTTGGAACTAGACTTTATCTTTAATTTATACCAGCCGCTCACGGTGCACTGGCCGCGTCTTGCGTTAAAGTAGAAAATCCTTTTTTATGTAATCACCTATTTAACTCAATTGAAAAGTAATTTTGATTGAAAACTTTAACTTAAAAGAGTTTCTGGCATATGCTCGGACAACCGGATTCTAAACCTACAAACGCGTCCGAAAATAGTTTCAAAACCTCCTTCTAGTAATAATAAATTTTCCTAATTAATTAACAAAGTGCTTCCGCTGTTTTTATTAATCAAAAATTACTTGGTCACGATACTACTTTCTTAGTAACCGATCAGATGAATCACAAAAAATTGTATTAAAGTCAAAACAGCCCCAAAAGCACTCTTACAAAGACAACATATGGAGTATCATCGAATCGATGATCCTCACATTCCAGCACTAATTGTTAATTCTTGGTTGTTTTGATTGGCAATAATGTTGGTAAAACTAACCTAGATGCAACATGTTGAACAAGATGTCCTAACATATGGTTGTGACATCTTGTCTAAAACAATTTTTTACCTTGGTAACGTTTGTAGGGTTAACTGTCTACGGAATATTCTAGGAATATTATGCTTTCCCTTGTGACGTTCGTGATTGAGGAATCAGAGATGTGAATTATGGTTAATAGATTTTGTTTCCTAAATGTTAAGATATTTTAGGAAACTTTTGATTGATTACCTAATATTGTGCAGCTGGTGCTTGTGGGATACAAGGCCCAAATCCAATGCATTCTATGGTAATAAATAGAATGTCTCAAAACCTAATTATTTACGCATAAGAGAAGACAGTTGACCCTATTAGGGTTTGAGTGTTTGTGTTATTTTGTGAGCATCTCAAATATCATCTTGATATATGAGTAGGGCTGTTGATTGGTTATAAGTATTGTTAAACACTCATAAGCTTTTAAGCATTGAGTGATTATGTATCCTTGAAGTGTATCTTCTGATTTTCTTGTAAGTATTTAAATATCATTGTTGTGATTGATAGGGAGGTGAAAAGGGTCTCACACCTAGGGGTGTCTTAGGTAGAAGTTAGGCATGGGTAGTGATTAGGGTGTATTATGTAAATTGGAGATAGTTTGCATAAGGCATACAAACTAATACTATTTAGTGGATTTCCTCCCTGACTTAGTAGCCCCCAGATGTAGGTGTTGTTGCACATCGAACTGGGTTAACAACTTTGTGCGTTCTGTTATTTTATGTTCCTCTATATGTAAGATGTTATGTTATTGTTTAGATATCAGTGTCTCAACATCTCTTAGGACATCTGATATCTGCATACCATAATTTTAATTGGTATCAAAGCAGGCATCCTGCTCTGTTTCTGGGTGAGATTCAGGGAAGATACTTTCTGGTACAATGGACAAGGAATGGGGCTTTGTGAACAAACCACTCATTCTTTGTGTAACTAACTATGACTACTGGAAAACACGTATGCTGGCTTTCATCAAATCCATGGACAACAAGGCATGGAAATTTATGGTCAAAGGATGGGATAAACCAATGCTTAGGGATAAAGATGGCAAGATCGCTTAAGAGTTAAAGCCTGAGGAAGACTGGGATGATGAAGATGACAAATTAGCTCAGGGAAACTCCAAAGCTTTGAATGCTCTATTCAATGGAGTGAACAAGAACATCTTTAAACTAATAAACAATTGCACCATTGCTAAAGATGCTTGGGAGATCTTGAAGACTGTTCATGAAGGAACCTCAAAGGTTAAAATGTCAAGACTTCAAATTCTGACCACCAAGTTTGAGAACTTAAGAATGAAGGAGGATGAGAGCATCCATGACTTTCACATGAATATCATTGAGATAAGAAGAAAAGAAGAAAAGTCAAAAAAGAAGAAAAGTATAGCCTTTGTTTCTAATATTGAAGATCTCGAAGATGATTGTGACCTAAATATAAATGAAGGGATATCTAATGTCATTGTCTTACTTGGGAGACAATTCAACAAAATGGTGAAGAAGATGGACTAGAAGACAAGATCTAATGTCAAGAACAAGCCATTCGACATCTCCAAAAATTAGGAGTTTGGTAGAAGGCCCAAAACTGAAGAAAAAACTAACTAAGGAAAATGAATACAATGTCATGGATGTGAAGGGTTTGGTCACATAAGGTTTACATTTCTCAAAAAACAGAAGAAGCATTTGTGTGTCTCTTGGTCAGAAGATGATTCTGAAAGTGATCCATAAGTGGAACCTACCAAACAGGTTACCGTCCTTACTGGAATTTGTGACTCGAATGAAGACTCTGACTGTGAAGAACTAGCCTTTGAAGAACTTGTTGAATCCTACAAAGAATTATGCCTGAGAAGTGAAAATGTCTGTAAACTGGGAGAAGATCAAAAGAAAACTATTGCTTAACTACAGGCTGAGAAAGTGGAACATCTTTCTATCATCTCTGATCTGAAGGAGGAAGTTGTAATGCTCAATTCAAGAATTGATAATATGACTAAGTCTGTGAAAATGCTTAACAATAGTTCAGATGTACTAGATGAAATTCTTCAAGCTGGTAAGAATGGTGGAAATGTTCAAGGTTTAGGCTATGACTATCGAGGAGGAATGAATAAAGGAAAATGTCCTACAATGAACTTTGTTCCACCCAAAGGAAAATTGAAACAACATATGTCAAATCAAATGTCCCGACATCAATAAGAGTGTCAAAAGTTTTATTCAGAAAGCAAGACCCAAAGATGGAAGTGTCATCATTGTGGGAAGTTTAGGCATATAAAACCTTACTATATAAATTGCATGGCTATCCTAAACCTGCTTCACAACTCAGAAGAAATCAAACCACGGTGAAGCCAAAGAAAAGATGGATTCCCAAAAATGGTATGTCAGGTCTCATAGCTCACACCTCCCTCAGAGCATCAGCCAGAGAGGACTGGTATTTTGATAGTGGCTGCTCTAGACACATGACTGGTGTCAAGAAATTTTTGGTGAATATTAAGTCTTATTCCACTAGTTATGTCACCTTTGGAGATGGATCAAAAGGAGAAATAAAGGGGATTGGTAAGCTGGATTATCCAGGATTGCCTAGTCTAGATGATGTTCTATTTGTTAAAGGACTAACTGATAATCTTATAAGTATTATCCAACTCAGTAACCAAGGTCTCAAGGTAAACTTTAATAAATCCGAATGTATGGCAACAAATGAGAAGGATAAAGTTATCATGAAGGGAGCCAGATCAAAAGATAACTATTATTTGTGGACTCCTTAAGAAACTGATTATCTCTCCATTTGCCTAATGTCAAAAGAAGAAGAAACTAAGCTATGGAATCAAAAGCTTGGTCACTTACATCTGAAAGGTATGAAGAAGGTGATGTCAAAGGGAGCAATCAGAGGAATTCCCAAACTGAAAATTGATGAAGGAAGAATCTGTGGTGAATGTCAAATTGGGAAACAAACAAAGATGTCCCACAAGAAGCTTCAACATCTGACCACCTCAAAAATTCCGGAGCTACTTCATATGGACTTGATGAGACCTATGCAAGTTGAAAGTCTAGGAGGAAAGAGGTATGCTCGTGTTATTGTTAATGACTTCTCTAGGTTCACATGGGTGAACTTCATTAAAAAAAAGGTCTGAAGTGTTTGAAGTGTTTAAAGAACTCTGTTAAAAGATTCAAAGAGATAAGGATTGTGACATTATCAGGATTAGAAGTGATCATGAGAAGGAATTTGAGAACAACAAGTTTGAGGAATTATGCACCTCTGAAGGAATTAGTCATGAGTTCTTTTCACCCATTACCCCACAAAAAATGGTGTGGTTGAGCGTAAAAATAGAACCATTCAGGAATGTGCCAGGGGCATGCTGCATGCTAAGAAACTCCCATATCATTTTTGGGTTGAAGCCATGAACACTGCTTGCTATATTCTTAATAGATTAACTATCAGATTTGGGACTTTTTCCATATTGTATGAACTATGGAAAGGAAGAAAGCCAATTGTAAAATATTTCCATGTATTTGGAAATAAATGTTATATTTTGGCAGATCGTGGGCAGAGGAGAAAGATGGATCCTAAAAGTGATGAGGGAATCTTTCTAGGGTACTCTACAAACAACAGAGCTTACAAAGTCTTCAACTTCGGAACTAAGGTAATGATGGAATCCATAAACATTGTAGTGGAGGACTTAACTAACGAAGTTGATGTCACAGATAATGTTGAAACATCAATGAATAATGTCCTAGAAGATGTTGCAGATACAAATAATATTGAACCTACAGAGAATGATTCAACTAACAAAGGGCCCTCCATCAGAATTCAGAAAGATCACCCCAATGAGCTTATTATAGGAAATCTAAATGAAGTAATTATCACCAGATCAATGGAAGTTACGTCAAATGACTGTGTTGTCTCTAAATTTGAACCCAAGAATATCAAGGAAGCTTTGACTAATGAGTTCTGGGTTAATGTTATGCAAGATGAACTTGGTCAATTCAAAAGAAATGAAGTGTAGGATTTGGTTCCTAGATCTGTAGGAACAAATGTCATTGGCACTAGATGGATATACAAGAACAAGTTTGATGAATAAGGGGTTGTCACTAGAAACAAAGCCAGACTTGTTGCTCAAGGATAAACCCAAATGGAAGGAGCACACTTTAATGAAACCTTTGCTCTAGTTGCTCGCTTGGAGTCTATCAGATTGTTACTTGGAATGGCATGTCTTTTAAATTTCAAATTGCTCCAAATGGATGTTAAAAGTGCTTTCCTAAGTGGATATTTAAATGAAGATGTGTATGTTGAATAGCCAAAAGGATTAGTTGATCCTACAAGAGCTTGGTATGAAAGGATGACTGGGTTTCTCATCAATCATGGATATAGAAAGGGTGGAATTGATAAAACCCTATTTCTCAAAGAAAATGATGGAAAACTTATGATAGCTCAGATCTATGTGGATGACATTGTGTTTGGAGGGATATCAGATGAGATGGTCCAACATTTTGTCAAACAAATGCAATCTGAGTTTGAAATGAGTTTGGTAGGAGAACTAACATACTTCTTTGGCCTCCAAGTCAAACAGATGGAAGACTCCATCTTTCTATGTCAAATCAAATATTCTAGGAGTATTATGAAGAAATTTGGATTGGAGAATGTTAGTCACAAAATAACTCTTGTACCTACCCACTTGAAGTTATCTAAAGATGAAAAAGACTTAAGTGTTGACCAAAGCTTATATAGAAGTATGATTGGCAACCTTTTATACATGACAACAAGCATACCAGATATAAATTTTGTTGTTGGTGTGTGTGCTAGATATCAAGTTGAACCCAAAGTAAGTCACATCAATCAAGTAAATAGGATTCTAAAGTATGTGAATGGCACAAGTGAGTATGGAATGTTGTGTTCTCATGATTCAAACTCTATGTTAGTTGGATATTGTGATGCTGGTTGGGATGGTAGTGTTGATGATAGGAAAAGTACCTTTAGTGGATGTTTCTTCTTGGGAAACAATTTGATCTCATGGTTCAAAAAGAAATAAAATTGTGTATCATTATCCACTGCTGAAGCTGAGTACATAGCAGCAGGCAATAACTTCTCTCAACTAATATGGATGAAACAAATTTTGACAAAATATAATGTCACACAAGATGTCATGACATTATTCTGTGATAACTTGAGTGTTATTACTATCTCTAAAAATCCTATTCAACATAATAGAACTAAACACATTGACATCAGGCATCATTTTATCAGATAACTTGTTGAAGACAAAGTCATAACACTTGAGCATGTTAGCATGAAGAATCAGCTTGCAGATATTTTTACCAAAGCCTTGGATACAAGCCAATTTGAAAAATCAAGAGGGAAACTTGTGATTTGTGTTAATGATCATTTATAGCAACTACAACTAATTAAGTGTGTCAAGCAAGAGCACATTTCTCATCATTACACTAGACACGCTTACCTAAACCCCTTACCTCATTATGTACCCATTTGGATAAAACCTTACTACCTTTTCCAGTCAAACGCCTCATTCCCCTACAATCATTTGGGATCTCTCTCTCTCAAAAACCTTTCCCCATTCCATCTGCCTCAAGCGTCTACCAACGTGTCTCAACATTCTTCACCCATTCACATGCATGTCCTAGTTGAAACTAGTGGATCCTCCTCACCATCATCTAGGGAAAACACAACTTTTCAAATGATCAACCTGGAAGATCTGATTCTGGACGTTGCCCCTCTGTCCATGGTTCATCCCCCTCCTTAGAAGAAAGTTACACCGTTTGTGTCAAAAGTTGTCAAGACTTCTGGTAAGTCTTCTGAACCCATAATCCCCAGTAAAGATAAGAATATTGCTGAAGAATAATCTAGGCTTAAAAGGTCTAAACTTAGAAACCCTAGCATGCATGCTGACTACCCTGTAAATACCACGGCAGCAGAAAGAAGTGCAACTAATAAGGAACTTAGGAAGTTTGTTGCATCTGTTTTGAAGGAAGTAAACTCTAATGTTTTGCCAGATGTTCAAACATCTTTGGCAAAATATCCAAGCCCTGACAATAACTCAAGGGAAAAAGCTGAATAAAATGCTCCTGGTCATGTTGCTCGTGAGAGAAGAAGTAAGAAGAAAGTTGAGCCTATTGTCAATGTTGAAGAACTCACCTCTGATGAAAAACCCCTTACAAACATTGTTACTCCAAGCATTGCCAAGAGATTGCAAAGATGTAAAGGAAATACTATTTCTTTTGAAGATTCTCCCTCCAGGGAAGTGAAGAGAAAAACTGATGGTTGAAAGGAACTCCTTCTAGAAGCTCCACAGGAAAATCTCATGTTGGACCCATTAGGTCTTAGAGTAAAGTTTTTACCCCTACTAGAAAGAGGAAAGTTATCTCCTCTAGTGAATCCGAGTTTGATGTTGCACAGGATGTCTAGGACAATGCTTCTTTACATTATATGAAGAATGCAGAAAGGTGGAAGTATGTCATTCAGATAATGGTAGCCCTAGAAAGGGAATTGGGAAAAGATACCCTTAAGTGTAAGGAGGTCATGGAACTGATAGAAGTTGTAGGGATGATGAAGATTGTCACACACTTTGGACCTTGCTATGAAAACTTAGTAAAGGAGTTTGTGGTGACTATCCCTGGTGGATGTGATGATAAGAAGAATGTTGGCTATGGTAAAGTATATGTGAGAGGAAATGTTCTAACATTCTCCCCAGTTATGATCAACAAGTTCCTAGGAATACCAAATGAACCTCGGGCTAAACTGGAAGTCACTGATGATCAGGTGTGCAAAGAGATCACGACCAAGCAGGTTAGACATTGGCCAAACAAAAGGAAGTTGTCTGTTGGTAATTTGAGTGTAAAATATGCCATCCTGCATAGGATTGGTACTTCCAATTGGGTGCCCACTAATCATACCTCAACAATCTCTATTGGTCTAGGAAAATTCATTTATGTTGTTGGTAAAAAAAGAGCATTCGACTTTGGAAAATACATCTTTGAACAAGTGTTGAAACAAGCCTTCTCTACTGCTGTAAAAATGCCCATTTGCTTTCCATCCCTCGTCTATGGAATCATCCTAAATCAACACCCTAGTATTTTGTTGCCCATGGACAGTGTAAAGAAAATGGAGTCTCCCTTATCACTCCACTACAAACTCTTTGCAGGAACTCATGTCCCAGACATTTCTATGACATCCTCTCAGGCTTCTGGCCCTGCCATATCCAAGAAGAGTGACATTGCTCAACTAAGGGAAACATGTAAAGAGATGAAGGACTCCATCAGATTTAGCACAACAACAAAGATTAAACTGGAGACGTCGATGAAGGTTATGATAGAATAGGAGAAGAAGGAAACTGTATAGGGTGGTGATGCTAATGAAGCAACTGATGATGAAAAGTATGCTGGTGAAGAGGGTGCTAATACAGAGAAAGAAGATGAAGCAGAAGAGCATGCAACAACTGACTTAAATAGTCAGGAAGATATCTTATTGCAGTCTTATTGTGTTTTGTTTGTTTGTTGGGGGTTTTTGGTCTGTGACCAGGATATTTTGCCCCTTGTGAGGGTTCTTGCACTGTATGAATATGGTTTTGTTTTAGTTTATGGTTAGATGCTGATCGGGAAAATAAAAAGTGTATTATTTTGCCGATGTAGTAATAATAGGGAAATTCCCAAATATTGATCTCGAGGACTGTGTAGTCATATTAGTTTAAATCGTGTTTCGGTTGAACAAAAACAAGAGTTTTTGGTTTGGAATAAATCTGCACCATAATGAATTTAAGCAGAATGTAAAATATGGCTTTTACACAAATATGAGAATTATGCCAGGGTACAATGTGTGATTTTTCCCTGCAATGACCTTGAATTTAAATCTCCTCAACTTGCTCAAAGATTCAATTACCAAATCTTAATATTGTTTCCTCCTAAAACCTTATAGGGAAACCTTTGGTTATTCATCCTAATATCTAAGTCCTTAGGGAAATATGATGAAACCAAGCTTTTGAATTCACAAGATATATCTAGTAACTATAGGGTATCCCTAGCCCTAGGTGATATCTACTAAAGTTTAATCGTGCAAAAACCTTAACAATTGTGATCCCACAAATTGTTAACCGTATAACGATCCTTATTTGTCTGATAACGAAAGCATTAAAAACATTGCATAGTTAAATTGAATAACAAACATAAAATTGAGGGAATTAGGAATTCAAAGTCATTATATGATCAAATTAGGGACACCCCCTGGCATTGGGGGGTTTAGTCGCTCATAGTATTAAAAGAAAATACAATATTCAAATTAGACATTACAAGATATATGGATTCCGTTGATCTTCAATCGCGGTCGTCCAATTCCTTTGTCGTGCAAAACGTCCCCTCTCTTTTCCTCCAAAAGTCCTCTAAATAGTCACTGATCAATTAACAAATGTAGCAAATACCTAAAACACCCTTCGGAGTCAGAAACTCTAAAAATCAAATAAAATCAGAAGATGAAGCGTCCAAGCCAACACGGTCCGTGTCAGGCAACACGACCGACCATGTTGGCTTACTGTTTCTCCGCTTCACCAATGCAAGTGCCAGACTTGCTGACACAGGTCGTGTCAGCTGACATGGGCACCCGTGTCAGCCTACTATTTTCCTTCCAAACTTCTGCTTTTGTCCTTCTCCTGACACGGGCCGTTTCAGGCGACACGGGTGGCTGTGTCAGGGTCACTATATCTTCCAAAAATCTTTCTCCGCGAGTCCGGAACGCCCGATTTCCTTGACGAGTCTTTGAGAATTCTTGCTTGAACCTGAAAACCAACAAAACTGCCAAAAGAAAGCATAAAATGTAGTAGATTTCCATAAACTAAAGATAATAACCAAATGGGAATGGAAATGCGAACATACAACTTACTCGACAAAATAATAAAAAGGTAAAACAAAGTGTTACTGATTTCGCGAATTCATGCCGAATAAGTGTCAGAAAACTAGTAGAATTGGTGATTGATCACAACCTCAAACTTATCTCATTGCTTATCCTCAAGTAATGCTCGGGACAGCAGGAAGGTCACCCCTAAATTCTTCCAATTCATCTTACCGTAATACTGTCGTGATCTTTCGTGACTCCCTTTCCACTTTTCGTTCACTATTTTCTTCTTCCCCAACTTTTGACGTTCCGCCACACTTTCACATCGAAGCACCTCTTCACCTGTAGCTTTTTACACTCTCAACAAATCTCTCTAGGTTAAAGTGTTTACACTCAATAGTCAGAGCATGCAAATTCAACTCATAAGTTTGAATAACATCTATTTTCATTTCAAATACACATTACACACACTATTCGAGGGCTTTTAAGGTCGTAACGAGGCTTAGGCACAAGGTGGAAAAAATAAACAAAAGGGAGAAACTAGTAGCTTAGGCTCAGAGTCCGTGTTGTCATCCCCATCACTGTGTTATATTGTTCACATTAGAGATTTTTGGACACCGTTCTATTAGGGTTCTTTAGTTTTTTTACTCACATGTTTCTTTGAGCATGCTTTTTGTCAAACTAAATCCTCCTCTAGATAAGTGATTTATTCTACTTGTCATTTTTTTTTCTCTTTCTCTTTTTTTCTTGAAGCTTTTCACAATTTTTTCTTTTCATATATTTGCACTTATCTAGTTCTTACCGGTGTCCCAACCCCAAACTTAGAATTTTCATAGATCAATAATCTACAACACTTATCTTAGCAAGGTATATGAGTGTTTGGGCTTACGGTTACTTACGGCGGTTCATAACAAAAAAAGAGGGAAATATGGCTTAAGATGGGTGAACGAGGGGTAATATTGAATGGTTGACTGGAAAGACTCAGGGTTAAAAACAAATAAGTGCCTCAGTGTGTATATGCGTGTATTGAAATTCCAACATCTACTTACGCAAACTCAGAGTGACCGAGACAGACCTGAAAAACTCTCATGATGATAAGTGTTTGGCTTTTTATGATCCTCACCATGTTTGGTATAGCTTACAGGTTCCAAGATACCTCTAGTGTGATGTAGCTTCGTCTTCATCTCGGGTGCAAAGTATTCCTGTGTCAGTCCAGTGACGGAAAGTCGCGTCCGATCATTCACTTCAGCAGTACCAACTTTCGGGGGTTTCCTAGAGAGCAAGTATGGGGTGTGTCTTTCATCCACTAGCTACAAGCCTCATCATTCACCCGACACAAATACCCTCGATCTGTAACATGCAAAATACCAAACACACTAATTAAATAAACAATAAACAAACTGAACATGAAATAATCAGAAAAATATTGCTGAAAGTAATACCCCCCCCCCCACACACACACACACACTTGAACCAAACATTGACCGCAATGTTTAATCCAAGATAGAAGGGGAACTCATAAAGCCTCACTACGGCGGAAGGAAATTGCAACATTAACTGTTGCATCAGCGCATGCATGTCATGCATCACCGTTCCTTGACGAGCTCGCTCCACCCCTTGACGTGCATGCTCCGCTTGGAGATCACTGACTCAGTCTGTATCCATGACCATTGGTCCGGGGTCATGGATGATGAGCCTACACCTATATATGTGGTTTCCTCTCATGGAGGGACAAACTGCTCGTGCTCCTGCGCATCCTTCTCATGCTGGTCACCTGCAACACAAGGTTCAGCATTCTGCTCGTCCATATCATCATGGACGACACTCTCATATAACCATTTAGCTATTTCGGAAATGCCTATCCTTGCAGGGTCAGGAAGTGCCATGATAAATTGGTTACTTAGAACTCATCAAAGCATAATAATCTGAGATTTGAGAGATCATACATTGTTGAACTAGAGCATTCATGTCCATATTATTCTTACCTGACACCGGTGTCTCATTCAGGTCAATAGGGTCGTATCCAAAATGGTGGGCTATCTGTGTGATTATACCCCCAATGGAGATTTCGCCCTGAGCAGCTCGACCAACTCTAGCGAGGTAATCAGCTGTAAATGCAGCAGCACTCACAGCAACCATGTTCGTCATGGCAAAAAGAAAGAACAGCTCCCTATGGGTAGCCACCCCAGTACTATCACTCCTACCAAAGAGTGTAAAAGCTAGTACCTTCTAAGCGTAGCGGAAACATGGGTTCTGAATCCCAGATGCCTTAGCATCCTTAGCCACATAATCGGTCCGACCTATGATGGCTAACCAGAAAGTTTTAGCGTCAAAACCATCCGGAATAGCTTCGGGACCATAGAGGGGTAACCGGAGAATATCGCCTAACTACTCAACCGTCAACTCATGATCAACGTTATATAACTTGAAATGCATAGTGCCACCATAGTACATTGTGGTCCCTGTCCACTCTTTCTTCAGTTTAAACTCAATAGTGCTAAAAAATTCCAATGTTATGCGCTCAAAAGTAGGTGCCTCACAATGCACAAATTCTAACATACCTAACACATGAAACATTCTATCCAATTCTTAAGATATACGCAATTGAGATAGAGTGTCATAGCACAAATACCTCATTGGCGTGATCTTACGCTTAACGTGAGACGAATACCGCGTCTCATGCTCGGGGTTGTCGAAGATGATGTTATGAGCATTTGGATGGCGAATGGTTCTTTTTAGAGGCCTCGACGACTCAGCCTCTGCTTGCTTTCCCTTAGCAATACGTCTTGGAGGCATATTTAGTCCCTGCAAAAAAAAACTGAGCATAAATAAAGTATGAAGTTAGGAGAAAATATTACCGTTAAGTTGTAGAGGGCGGAAAATGGGGCAGCTTTTGTGAAGAGAGTAAGCGATTTGGGTGGTTTATGGTGATAAAGGTGTGAGCTTTGATGGTGGAAGCTATTGAGTTTTTTTTTTTAGAGCAAAAGGAGGAAGAAGGAGAGTTAGGTGGGAAAGAGAGAGAAAAGTGGTGAAAAATCTGATTATTAGGAGTATTGATGAGTTAAGATGATGATAATTTGTGAAAAAATCGGGTGGGGTCCATACAAGGGGAAGACAAATCACCCTTTAAGCTGACCACGCGCTTCTTGACACGGGTCGTGTCCCGTGACACAGGCGGCTGTATCAGGCTTCTGGCTGTCCAATCCCATGCTTCAGTATGGCTGACACGGGCGGCCGTGTCAACCTACTGGAAACTCAATTTTTTGCTCCATTTGGTCATACTCTGACACAGGCACCCGTGTCAAGACCCTGTTTTTTATTCTTCATATTTTTGTCGTTTTTCGACCTGTCTCTCCTTTTTTTCCTGGCATATTGACTTCTGCTGATTGAGTTCAAATCTCTCATTCCTACCTACGGGATCATTGCATGAACCTACAGAAAAAACTAAAACACACCAAAAAAACGGAAATGGTTAGAAATAAAAAACGTGGGTTGCCTCCCACGTAGCGCTTCGTTTAACGTCGCATGGATCGACAATCATCCATCTCATCCTCTAAGACGAACATTGTATATCAACCCACTCTCCTTCCCTTTATAGTAATGCTTCAATCTTTGTCTGTTCACTTTAAATGTGTCCCCGTTAGTCTGATTTTTTAGTTCTATCGCTCCATGGGGAAACACTCGGTGAACCAAAAACGGATCGGACCATCTGGACTTCAACTTTCCCAAAAAAAAATTTAACTTGGAATTAAACAAGAGCACCAATTGTCCCTCCCACAAATCCCTTTCTCAGGATCTTCTGATCGTGCCATTTTTTGTTTGCTTTTTATAAAGTTTGGCATTCTCATAAGCTTGATTCCTATATTCTTCTAGCTCATGGAGTTGAAGAATTTGGGATTCACCAGCTTTGGCAAGATCATAATTCAAGAATTTTGAAGCCCAAAATACTTTGTGCTCTAACTCGAGTGGCAAGTGACAAGCTTTACCATACACTAACTGATAGGGGGGACATATCTATAGGAGTTTTGAATGATGTTCTGTATTCCCATAGTGCATCTTCTAGCTTCATTGCCCAGTCTTTTCAAGATACCCAGACAGTCTTTTCAAGGATTTTCTTTATCTGCCTGTTAGACACTTCAACCTGGCCACTCGTTTGAGGATGATACAGGGTGGAGATCTTGTGCTTAACATTGTACTTCTTTAGCATATTTTCCATCAATTTGTTTAAGAAATGGGTACCTTCATCACTGATAAGTTCTCTCGGCACTCTAAATCTCGAGAAAATATTATTCTTCATAAAAGTCACTACAACTCTGGAATCATTAGTGCACAATGCCACCGCTTTCACCCACTTTGACATATAGTCCACTGCTACCAAAATTTAAATCTTTCCAAATGAGGGTGGAAACGGTCCCATGAAGTCTATTCCCCACACATCAAATAATTCGACTTCGAGCATGGCATTCTGCAGCATCTGATCCCTCTTAGAAATATTACATGTTCTTAGACATTTGTCGCACTCCTTGACAATGTCTTGGGCATCTTTGAATAATGTATTCTAGTATAAAGCCGACTGGAGGACTTTAGTTGTTGTTCTGTCACCATTAAAGTGTCCTTCATAGTCTGAGTCATGACAATCTTTAAACACATCCCTTTGTTCCTCCTTTGGGACACATCTTCTGACTAATCCATCTACTCCTCTCTTGTACAGGAATAGGTCATCCCACAAGTAGAACCTACAATCATGTAAAAACTTTTTCTTCTTGTTAGAATCAAAATCATTAGGGATTGCACCACCTACCAAATAATTTGTGTAGTCTGCGAACCAAGGGATACCAATGAAAGCTAGGATGTGTTCATCATCAAACTCATCCTTTATCGGTCTCTTGTCTTTCATTTCTTCAATTGACAACATTCGAGACAAATGATAGGTAACGGTGTTTTCACATCCCCTTTTGTACCTACATCAAACTCTTAGAGGAGCAAGATCCATCTCAGAAGCCTCGGCTCAGAATCCTGTTTAGCAAATAAATTTTTCAAAGTAGCATGGTCAATATAAACAACAACCTTAGATCCTAATAGGTATTGCCGGAATTTACCAAATGCATAAAGAACTACTAACAACTCCTTCTCCGTAGTTGCATAGTTCATTTGTGCAGGGTTCAACACATGACTAGCATAGTAAATAACATGTAACAACTTATCTCTCTGCTGTCCTAGAATTTCCCCTATAGCAATATCACTAGCATCACACATGATCTCAAATGGGAGAAACCAATCTGGGGCAATTACAATTGGTGCCTACACTAATTTGTTTTTCAATGTCTCAAAAGTTACAACACATTCTTCATCAAACACAAAAGCCTTATCCTTAACCAATAGAGTGGTTAGCGGTTTGGCTATCTTAGAGAAATCTCTTATGAACCTGCGATAAAAACCTGCATGTCCTAAGAAACTCCTGATACCTTTTCCATTTACCGGAGGCGAAAGTTTAGATATCACCTCAACTTTTGCTTGGTCAACTTCAATTCCCTTGTAGGAAATTTTGTAACCCAAAACTATTCCTTATCGCACCATGAAATTGCACTTCTCCCAGTTCAGAATCAAATTCGTTTGCTGGCACCTGTCTAAAACAAGAGAAAGTTTAGTCAAACAATTATCAAACGAAGACCCCAAGACAGAAAAATCATCCATGAACACTTCCATATGCTTTTCAAGCATGTCAGCAAAAATGAAAGTCATGCATCGTTGGAAGGTGGTTGGTGCATTACACAACCTAATTGGTATTCTTCTGTAAGCAAATACACCATAAGCGCATGTGAAATCCGTCTTCTCTTGATCTTCTGGAGCAACCGCAATCTGATTATACCTGGAGTATCCATCTAGAAAACAATAGTAATCATGACCCGCTACCCTTTCCAACATTTGATCAATAAATGGCAAAGGGAAGTGGTCTTTCCTGGTCGCAATGTTTAACCTCTTATATTCAATACATACTTGCCAACTTGTAACTGTCCTTGTAGGGATTAGCTCATTCTTCTCATTTCTGATGACGGTGGTTCCCCCCTTTTTGGGGACCACATGCACCGGACTCACCCATGAGCTGTCAGATATAAGGTAGATAAGACCAATGTCTAACAACTTCACCACTTCTTTCCGAACCACTTCTTTCATTATTGGGTTAAGTCTCCTTTGGGTTTGGACCACAGGTTTGTGATCGTCTTTCATGAGAATTGTAGGTGTTTGATTGGCTGCATTATATGGTAAAACACTAATGTCTTGACTGATGTCATGACATGTATATGTGACTACATTATAGTTACTGCAGGACTAGCTAACACAGGATTATTGAATGCTGTGACATTCATACCTGTCAACAGATACTAAGGAACAGAAGTTCTGTTAGAACTTAGTATTCATTTGCAGTCTGGTTATCAAGGAAGAACCAGACCTGGCATAAGGCCTACTGACTGAATGTCAAACTGGATGTTGTGACATTCATCATTGACAGCAGCTACTGAAGATTAGGCAGAGTGGTGTTCTGCTATACTTCAGCATGTAACTTAGTTTGTTCTTCAAGAGAATAACAGAACTAACTTAAGGCCAAATGTGTAAATGTTAAGTTGGACACTTTGACATTTATTAATGTAAGCTGTTACTGTAGTATGGTCATTTTGATCCTGTACAGGTCAGCAAAATTGTACAGTCTGTTTTCTGGAAAAACAGACTCAGCATATGGACCTTGATGTCAAGCTGAATGTCGTGACATTCATGCCTGACAGCATATGCTAAATTGTAGGTTGTGCAGTTTTCTGTTTCAGCTTTTTCTTGGGCTATTCTTCAGGAAGTCAACAGCTTAGAGAAAATCCAGGAAACCAACAACCAAGCTACAATTAAGGAACCTAACAAATAGCCTATTTGTTAGCACACTAATATGTGGAAATTAGTTAGAATCCTATGTGGCATTATTTGTGGAGGTCTTGAGATATTTTAGGAACTAAATGTGGAGATATTTTAGGAACTAAATATGGAGATATTTTAGGAACTAAATTTGGAGATATTTTAGGAACTAAAAGATTGAAGACCTTGTTTGTAGCAGAAAGTTTCTGCTGATGTTGTAACAGCAAAGGAGAAGTTTGCTGCGATTTCTGAAGGCCCAAATCCACTTGGGTGATTAGGTTATAAATAGCTGATTGTAATCTAGTCTCTGTAAGCCTCTTAGAATGAATTTTTAGGGGTGTGTGTAAGGTAAACCTCCCAATCTGTGGGAAGGGTACCATGTGTTTCTCAGTGGTAAACCTGAGAGTGTTTGTTACTCAAAGCCTGTAGGCAAGAGTAATTATGTTCTTGAATGAAGCTGTGAAGCAAGTTCAAGGTGTTTGCACATTACATTGTATTTGTAGTGATAGGAATGGAAACTGGAGGTTTCTATCTAGGAGTTCCTAGGTATAGATTGCATTGGGTAGGGATTAAGTGATGAGTTGTAAACGGGGGAGTTTAACTCTGAATTGATACTACTAATAGTGGATCTTCTTCCTGGCTTGGTAGCCCCCAGATGTAGGTCATGTTGGACTGAACTGGGTTAACAATTTCCTGTGTTTGTTTTCCTTCTGTATGATATAATCATGTCTGCCAAACTGAGCATGTAATTCAGTCTGTTCAGCAAGATAATAGCAGACCTGATACATAGCCTTCTGTTGGAATGTCAAGCAGAATGTTTTGACATTCATCAACAACAGCACATACTGTATAATAAGCTGATGATCTCAGTTCAGTATGTAGTGAAGTCTGGATTTCAAAATCATCACAGACCTGGCCAAAAGATCATTGTGAACCTGTCAAACTGGGTGTCTTGACAGTTCTTCCAGAAAGCTAATACTGATGTAGAGACTGGTTGGTCTTTTACAGTACAACAAAATTTAGCTCAGTCTGTTTTCAGGAACCAAACAGACTTAGCATATGGTTCTGGACTTGGATGTCAAACGGAATGTTATGACATTCACTCCTCACTGCATATGCTAAATTGTTGGATGGTTAGTTTTCTGTTTCAGGATTTTTCTCAGGCTATTCTTCAGGAATCCACCAGCTGATCTAAAATCTAGGAAACTAACAACTAAGCTACAATTAATGAACCTGGCAAATAATCTATTTGCTAGCTCCTTAATAAGTGAAAATTAGTTTAACTTGTTACAACCTTTAATTTAGGAAATACAAGTACATGACCAACAAACTGGAACAATGTAACAGACGATGTTCAAAACAGGATTGAGACATCGTGCTGATATCTGTGTAGGAAAACAACAGAAGAGAAGGTTATGGTGCACATAACTAAGTGTTCCTCCTTTCTAGGATGACATAGAAGGAGAGGTCGTGACACTGTGAAAAGATGCTCATTAGTACAGAGTGTAATAACTGTCTTGCTGTAATAAGTACAATGTTAGATCAGATGTCATGACTTGGAGTAGAACATCTGAATACTGACTACGCCAGAATTTCAATTGGTATCAGAGCTGGCATCCTGTTCTGTCTCTGGATGAGATCCATGGGTGATACTTTCTGGTATCTTGCAAGAAGTTATGGTAGTACTAATGTTGGAACCTGTGAAAGGTTCTGTACTTTCCCTGAATGGTCCCTTGAAGTAGGTGGATGGACTGTTCATGACAGGAATGGTGTGTACCTGTCTCTGGAGGGTGGCAATTGGCCTGTGTGTGGGACAGCTGTGCCAGTATTGAATCACATTCAAACGTGGTATGGTCTTGGAGGCTGATCTGGTGAAGTGTGTGTTCATAGGTTGAGTTGTATTATGATTTCCGCTGCATAATACCTGGCAAAACTCAAACTCTGATGTTGTTTCCCCTCATGTGGATGTAAGGCTGCTGTATTCAAGATCTCATCATAATCTACTGAAGATGTCAAAGATACTTGAGTCCCCTCAAGTCCACTCATCATGACGTTCTCACTTCAGGATGGTAAGAATCACTTAATCACTGATTCTTTTACTCACTTGAGTAGGGTGTATGAAGACCTTGAAGACCTTCAAGGAAGGTTTGTTCCAAGGAGGTGGAACTAATGTTCTATGCGATGTTAGAACATGTTGTTCAACAAGTATGCAGCTACTGGTTGAAGAGCAGATGTTTTTAGGTATCAAACAAAGGGATACTTCTGTTTGGAACCTACTCCTGACCTGGAAGAGGAGACATCTGTGTGTGCTAAGTTGACAAGGGAAGGGTCAACTGTATGTGTGCTCAAGAAGGTCACCTTTAGAAGTCTGATCTCTAAAAGTTGAGCTGGTTGAGATGTGGCAGTGTCCAATCTCCTGCTGTTTGGCATATTCCTGTAGATTGAGCAGGGCTGGATAGGTGTTCCCTGAAGTACTATGCTGTGTTGGAAGACAAGTCCCTTGGATGTTAGCAGTCAATAATGGGGTAACCTGAGTGCTGTATCATCTACGAGGATTGGAACCATGAATCATGTTATTCAAACACCACGTGCAGAAGTGGCAGTTCTGTCAAGGAGTAAGAATATGAAGATTCAGAGGTTGGTTGAAGTAGTATGCCCTGGCAATGCATAACTACTATCGACTGGTATTGTGTGTCTCACTAGTACTTATGGTCAGCTGGAGTCTGATTGGAGGAGTTAGTTGCCACTGGTAGGGATAGTGTATGTCATGTTAAGACATATGTGTACAATGCATGGATATTGGTGTGGAGTATCCATGATTGTTAAGTTGAGGGGGAGTTTTGGTTAACCTCCTCAAGTCTGGTCAGCCTAGGGTCTGGTTGGCTGTTGACCTGTGTCACATGGGTTCTGGTGGTTGTGTGATACATTTGCAAGGAAGAATTCATCTCTCTCATTCCTAAGGGTGAATTTAATCTGGGAAGACTTTCAAAATTGTCTAGGTGCTTGCAAGCAGAAGATGTTGACACAAGAAGAGTATTTTCAAAGTATTCTTATGGTGGAAGTATCTGAAGGGATGATTGGGAAAGGATTTAAGATCAATGTCTACTTGTGCCAAGTGCAAGTGTTTAATTGATTATCCTTGGAGCTCAAGATAACTGATGTTCTTAAAGATGTTGGAACATCACTTCTTCAAGACCCTGTGCAGAATCACAGGAAGGACAGTACATTGGCTTATGATCTATCTTTTTGGTGGCAGCAAAAGCATATGATCTCTGAAAAGGTTTCCTGGCAAGAAACATGTTCAGCCTTGGTATGTACAAGAAGAAGAAGACATCATAGTCTTGATGGTGGTTACTTGGATCAGTTTATTTCTGATCTAGGTAAGGAAGTGCATTAGCTTATGCACACTGTGAAGTCAAGAACAAGTGGCAGCAGTCTTGACATCATGGAAACAGCCTTGCCTTAGGATGTGGAATCCTTGGTAGAGCTGAAGGGTTAGTTTCTAACTGGTCCTTCTGAAGACTCATACATCAGAGTGTCTGATGTCTTTGGAGAAGAAGCAGGGATTCATCAAGGTGTGAGCTTGGATGACTTAACTGCAAACCTGCAGGATGGAGGTTGTTTACTCAAACTTGGTTCCATAATCAAGTCTATGAGAACATTGAACTCTTGTTCTGTGAAGGGAGGAAGTTCTTTCAAGTGGCAGAAGAAGGAGCTGAATTCAACAGCTGGATGTCAAAACACAATGTTGTGACATTTGGTTCAACATCAGATTCTTAGTTGGTGAAGTGGCACATCAACTTGAGATAGAAAGGTCTACAGGGTTGCAGATTGGATACTTCAAAAAGCTTGAAGTTCAAGTCTCACTTGGAAGGTCAGAATATCTTTGGGAGAAGTCTGATAAACTTGGGGAGGTCAAAAAGCAGCATTTGACCTTTTCATATGAGGATTCATGAAGGAGGTAATCAACCAGTGGCATTTGGTCTATCTCAGGAGTGAGTTCGAAGAATCAAGATAATCCATATGGCAGCTGATTATTCTTGAGGAAAGTCTGAGACAAATTACTTTTGAGCAGAAAAGTAGTAAGTTGAAGACTAAAGGAGGTGTTTTCTATTCATCCCTTGGAGCTTGTGGTAGGAGTTCTGAGCTATCTATGGAAGATTATCTCTTGTAATGGGATGAAAATGTATATGTCCCAATGTATGTCTGGGTTCTTCTTGATCAACCCGGTGACTCAGTGATATCTGAAGACTATCAGATGGTGTGCCTTGTCCTGTTATGAAGGATGTCCCAGCTGATGTTAGAACATCTTGTGAAGTGGTCTTCTGTTCTGGTTAGAAGAGAGATTGACACAGAGTGTGAATGTGTTCAGCTAAGAGGGTTGAACAGAGGGTGTGCTCTTGAAGACATGAAGATGCGTCTTATGTTTTCCATTCATCAAGTGGTCTGGAGTCTCTTTGAATCAGGAAGTATGTGAAGGTCCAACTTTGGGATGTTGGATATGCCCATGTGTGATCTCCAAGCTTCAAGAGGAGAATGGGTTGTTCATGACAGGGGGAGTTCTGTCCTTGCACTGCAAGTAATCATCAAGCTTGTGGTCTATGTGTTCTCAGATAACAAGGTTTGGAAACCTGTTAGATAGTGGGATAAAGTTGGTATGTGTCAAGGCTGAGTGAGCAGAAGAATGTCTGACCGGATGTCATGACAATATGGAAGCATATGCCAGTAGGACATTCTGGCTGGTACAGGTGCTGGAGTTACAGCAGCTGTTATTTGATGAATGCACAGATTTAGGGGGAGAAGAAGTACCCTTGTGCATGTGTGTATTACTAGTAGCCATAACTAGTAATTGTTTTTGCTCCTGCTGCTGACTAAACTACTATTATGTGGTTTAAACTGCTGATAGTTTGCCTTGTTAACAAAAAGGACAGAGTATTCACAAGATGTCTTAACATAAGATATCTTATGTGCCTGCTGGAGTTC
Source organism: Lathyrus oleraceus (assembly GCF_024323335.1). Classification (NCBI taxonomy): domain Eukaryota; kingdom Viridiplantae; phylum Streptophyta; class Magnoliopsida; order Fabales; family Fabaceae; genus Lathyrus; species Lathyrus oleraceus. The sequence goes on along the minus strand of NC_066583.1, from coordinate 169,578,837 downwards.
AAGAAAGTGTTCATGCAGGAGTGGATCAAGATGTCAGACTCAAAGTCTTGGAATCTGATATGGCTGTACCTACTGTAAAGCAAAAGTGGGTGATTACTTGATCGAAGCTGTGAAGCAAGATCAAGTGGATGTGAACTTGGTTGAAACTGTGAAGTAAAACCAAGTCTGGAACTCTGTCAGTGTGCTCTGGCTATGTTGCTGGCTTTGGCAACATTTTTGACAAAAAGGGGGAGTAATAACCACCAATACCCCTGACAAACAGAGTGGGTCTCTACAACAGACTCTCATGACAGATCTGAAGATTCCCCCCTGCAGCTGATGTTGAAGTTTAGGTGCAACTTCTAATATGTGTGTGCTGCTATGTGAAGTTTTTATTTAACTTCCATGTGTGTGAGTGTGCTGCCACTCTGAGTGTATTAGCTAGTATTATTCCGCTGCTATGAACTCTGTTATGGGGATCAAAGTGTTTTAGCCAAAAATTTGCCAAAGGGGGAGTTTGTAGGTGTTTGATTGGCTGCATTATATGGTAAAACACTAATGTCTTGACTGATGTCACGACATGTATATGTGACTACATTGTAGTTACTGCAGGACTAGCTAACACAGGATTATTGAATGCTGTGACATTCATACCTATCAACAGATACTAAGGAACAGAAGTTTTGTTAGAACTTAGTATTCATTTGCAGTCTGGTTATCAAGGAAGAACCAGACCTGGCATAAGGCCTACTGACTGAATGTCAAACTGGATGTTGTGACATTCATCATTGACAGCAGCTACTGAAGATTAGGCAGAGTGGTGTTCTGCTATACTTCAGCATGTAACTTAGTTTGTTCTTCAAGAGAATAACAGAACTAACTTAAGGCCAAATGTGTAAATGTTAAGTTGGACACTTTGACATTTATTAATGTAAGCTGTTACTGTAGTATGGTCATTTTGATCCTGTACAGGTCAGCAAAATTGTACAGTCTGTTTTCTGGAAAAACAGACTCAGCATATGGACCTTGATGTCAAGCTGAATGTCGTGACATTCATGCCTGACAGCATATGCTAAATTGTAGGTTGTGCAGTTTTCTGTTTCAGCTTTTTCTTGGGCTATTCTTCAGGAAGTCAACAACTTAGAGAAAATCCAGGAAACCAACAACCAAGCTACAATTAAGGAACCTAACAAATAGCCTATTTGTTAGCACACTAATATGTGGAAATTAGTTAGAATCCTATGTGGCATTATTTGTGGAGGTCTTGAGATATTTTAGGAACTAAATGTGGAGATATTTTAGGAACTAAATATGGAGATATTTTAGGAACTAAATTTGGAGATATTTTAGGAACTAAAAGATTGAAGACCTTGTTTGTAGCAGAAAGTTTCTGCTGATGTTGTAACAGCAAAGGAGAAGTTTGCTGCGATTTCTGAAGGCCCAAATCCACTTGGGTGATTAGGTTATAAATAGCTGATTGTAATCTAGTCTCTGTAAGCCTCTTAGAATGAATTTTTAGGGGTGTGTGTAAGGTAAACCTCCCAATCTGTGGGAAGGGTACCATGTGTTTCTCAGTGGTAAACCTGAGAGTGTTTGTTACTCAAAGCCTGTAGGCAAGAGTAATTATGTTCTTGAATGAAGCTGTGAAGCAAGTTCAAGGTGTTTGCACATTACATTGTATTTGTAGTGATAGGAATGGAAACTGGAGGTTTCTATCTAGGAGTTCCTAGGTATAGATTGCATTGGGTAGGGATTAAGTGATGAGTTGTAAACGGGGGAGTTTAACTCTGAATTGATACTACTAATAGTGGATCTTCTTCCTGGCTTGGTAGCCCCCAGATGTAGGTCATGTTGGACTGAACTGGGTTAACAATTTCCTGTGTTTGTTTTCCTTCTGTATGATATAATCATGTCTGCCAAACTGAGCATGTAATTCAGTCTGTTCAGCAAGATAATAGCAGACCTGATACATAGCCTTCTGTTGGAATGTCAAGCAGAATGTTTTGACATTCATCAACAACAGCACATACTGTATAATAAGCTGATGATCTCAGTTCAGTATGTAGTGAAGTCTGGATTTCAAAATCATCACAGACCTGGCCAAAAGATCATTGTGAACCTGTCAAACTGGGTGTCTTGACAGTTCTTCCAGAAAGCTAATACTGATGTAGAGACTGGTTGGTCTTTTATAGTACAGCAAAATTTAGCTCAGTCTGTTTTCAGGAACCAAACAGACTTAGCATATGGTTCTGGACTTGGATGTCAAACGGAATGTTGTGACATTCACTCCTCACTGCATATGCTAAATTGTTGGATGGTTAGTTTTCTGTTTCAGGATTTTTCTCAGGCTATTCTTCAGGAATCCACCAGCTGATCTAAAATCTAGGAAACTAACAACTAAGCTACAATTAATGAACCTGGCAAATAATCTATTTGCTAGCTCCTTAATAAGTGAAAATTAGTTTAACTTGTTACAACCTTTAATTTAGGAAATACAAGTACATGACCAACAAACTGGAACAATGTAACAGACGATGTTCAAAACAGGATTGAGACATCGTGCTGATATCTGTGTAGGAAAACAACAGAAGAGAAGGTTATGGTGCACATAACTAAGTGTTCCTCCTTTCTAGGATGACATAGAAGGAGAGGTCGTGACACTGTGAAAAGATGCTCATTAGTACAGAGTGTAATAACTGTCTTGCTGTAATAAGTACAATGTTAGATCAGATGTCATGACTTGGAGTAGAACATCTGAATACTGACTACGCCAGAATTTCAAGAATTTTATGCATGCCCACTATAGGTCTAATACCTTTCAAATCCTCAATTGCCCATCCGATAGCATTCTTGTATTTTTTTAGGACTTGGATGAGTTTCTCTTCTTGGATACTATTGAGGCTCAAATTTATTATAGCTAGGCATTTACCTTCGGAATTGAGGAAGACATATTTGAGATTCTCGGGATGTTGTTTCAACTTTGTCCCCTTTTTGGACTCTTTATTCTCCTCTGATGATTGAGATTTTCGTAGATCTTCCCACCGGTGTGGTCGAGATCCTTTCCAAGGGGGTGTGCTTCCATCATGGCTAGCACTTCTGATTCTCTGTTGTCCACTTATTTATCACTGTAAAAAATGGACAAGCTCAACACTCTTTCCAAAGATAACTGCAGTGCATTCAAAGGACTATCATAAGCAATCACTTGATCTATAACCTATATTGTATGACTAGTGCCAATATCATATTTGTATTTCATGGTGTTTCGAACATCAATTTTTAATTCCTCATCATAGACCTTCAAAGTCATAGTACCTTCCTCTATGTTGATCAAACATCTTCTGGTCTCTAAAAAGGGTCTCCCAAGAATGAGAGGAATCTTTTCATCCTCAGGCATTTCTAGAATCACAAAATCCACCGGGAATACAAACTTGTCAATCTTCACCATAACATCATCAACTATCCCATAAGGTTTCTTTACCGAATAGTCAGCAAATTGAAGTGTCATCCTAGTATCTTGCACAACCCCTATACCCAATTTCTTGTAAATGGATAAAGGCATGAGACTCACACTAGCTCCTAAATCAATAAGAGCTTTTTTGAATGACCTATCTCCAATGGTGCATGGGATGGTGACAACTCCTAGATCTTTCTTCTTCGTTGGAATTTTCATACCCTGCAAAATAGCACTACAAGTTTCGGTTAGAATAATTGGGTTTGTGTCAATGGTCTGCCTCTTAGAAATGATGTCCTTCATGAACTTGGCACAGGTAGGCATTTATTCAAGTGCTTCCAAAAGCGGAATGTTGATTTCTAGCTTCTTGAACAACTCTAATAATTTCTCAAAGTTTTTCTCATGTTGCCCCTTTTTCTTGTTTCTAGTGGGAAAGGGAAGCTTAATCAGGGGTGTTCGCGGTGCGGTTTGGGCGGTTTTAATGTTAAAAATCATCCGAACCGTAAGAGAGAAAAACATGCGGTTCGGTTTGGTTCGGTTGAATATTAAAAAAAACCAAACCAAACCAATGCGGTTTGAATTGGTTCGGTTGATGCGGTTTTTTACAATACTTTTATTATGTATAATCAATAATAAATAAATACCAAATCATTCATACATAAACATTACCGAATAACAATTGACACATTACCAAACTCATAAAAAGAGTATTCATAAAAAAGAGATTTGTAAAAATAGAATTATGAATTACAATTAAACTTTCTCTTTGTTCATAAAAAAACTACATAGTTGATAATTCACAATTCTTCATGTTTGTTCACAATGGCGTTTGTTTTCTCATAATAATATTGAAGTTCGTGTGGCAGATTCTGGGAATGATGAACAACCGCATTAGGTGGAAGGTTTAACAAGATTAGTAACCGGATTGCCACTGTTAATTCTTTCAAGAGAAGTAGACGGCATTTGAAGAGAATGTACAGGAGGCAAAAAAACACCGGGAACAGTAGAATTGACACTCCTCAGAATGGTAGGGCTGCTGAAAACTATCTACATTAGAAGCATAAGGTCCAGTAAACTTAGGTGCCTGCAACAATTGAAATCAAAGGTTTCTAAAGCCAGAGACATCTATAATCATAAAATTAAAATCCAAACTTAAAATTGACACTGATAAAGTATCCAGCAAAAAGCCATAAAAAATTGATATGCAGCTAATGACATACTGTTGCACCCCAAAATTTGCCCTCTATTTTTAACTCTAACCAATTTTTTGTTTCACATTCATTTGCATCATCTTCATAGCATAATATTTTTTTCTGTCTTAATATTAGCCGGAATAATTTCTCGGAATTTACAAACAGACTGGTCAAATTAACTTTTTAACTGTGCCTAAAATTAGTCAACGAAAAAATGTCAAGTTTAAGTTTGCAATTGTCGGTAACATTAATCTGCGGTTCACGTGGTTTAATTTGACATGCTAAAAATATTTTTACGACTATTTTTGGTCATATGTTGATCAGTCTGAGCAGTTTAAACGGTCATAATTTTTATTTCAAAATCCGACCAAACGCTGTATTTTTCCGAGTCATTTATTTCGCGCTGATTATTTTGACGTGTTCATTTTATTTTTTCGAGTATTTTGGTGCCCGACTTCTTTTTTTTTTTGAGTCTATTTATTTTTATATTGGGTCTAGAATAAATAAATAGGTTAATTAGTTTTTATTTTAATTTTAACTATTTTAATTATTTAACTTTATTCAGTTTTTAATTTAATATTGGGTTTCAAAATAAACTTAGGCCCATTATCATTAACCTAATTTGTTCCTATATATATTTACTAGCATGACTGATAGAGGGAGGCCAGAAAGACAGAACAAAAAAGAGAAACTGAGAGTGGCTGATCTATACTATCGTACACACAGTTTGGTAATAGTTTATATATGATATATACTTTATCTATTTTATGTTATAATTTGATTATGTTTTCGGATCAGATCGTGTCAATACGCCGTTTTCACATATACGTGTATGAGGCGTGACATTTGTGTTATCCGATCCAGTTGCGATGATCGTAATTTTGCGCTAGCAACGCCGTTGTTTTTTTTTTAATTCATATTTTATATATATATACATATATTTAGATCTGCACATTTTTTTCATAACTAACTACCCTGATTTTTCCTAAACCCTGACAATTTCGCCACAAACTCTAAATTTCAAACCTAAAACTTTAACCGTGTTGTTTCCTCTAAACCATAAACCTTTTCTTAAACCTTAACAAACCTTATTATTATTTCCTATTTTCACTCTTATTTATGTTATTCATACACTGTAACTGTTTCGCCCTTGTAATATTTTAAGTTTTAACTTGTAATATTTTCAGTTTTACTTTTCGCCATCTTTATTATGTAACTGCCCCAAAGCGTTGTAATAATTAGGATTTTATTTTCTGCCATTTATTTTCTGCCATTTTATTTTTCTGCCATTTATTTTTCTGCCATTTAAATTCCTGCCATTGATCATATATTAACTGTGTGGTTTAGTAATGTAGGGCGTGAAAACCTACTAAATTAATTATTTAATATTTTTCTATAACCTTTATATTTTTTGTAAATAAATAATAAATACTAACTATTTTAATAACTTTTTTTATTACTTACTTATAATAATAAATCCTTATATATTTTGTAAATAAAATCTAATTGACCATTTTTCTAATTGAATAATAATAATAAACCTATTAATCTAATAATTTGATATTTTCTATAATCTTTATTTATTTTGTAAATAACTAACTTAATATTTTTCATATAACTCTTTTATTTTATAATTTGTACATTAATGTATTTTAAATTCTTTTATTATTACTAATTTATTTTAAACTCATATTTTTCTAATAACTTCTAAAAAAATCTAACTTATTTAACCTAAAATAATTTCTTTTAAAATTCTAACATTTTTATTATCACTTTATTATTATTGTTATTGCTTTATTACCATTGTTTATTTATTATTTTATTATTATTTGCTTTTATCTATTCTATTTTTGCTTCATTATTTTCCTTATTTTAATTTTGTTTTATTTATATTATTAGGAACAAATGTATAGGTTGTAAATTTATTCTTTCTCGCCTGATTATTATGTATCTATCCCATAGCCATGTAATAGTTTAGGAATTTATTTTTCTTGCTTTTATCTTTGTAAATATTTATTGCGTGGTTAGTAATTTAGGGAGTGCAAAAAACTAACTGTAAATAATTGAACTTAGAAAATTAAATTCAAGACAAATATCTGAAAAATAACACTCACACACGTAAGTCGATCTTTGATCGCCATCTGTACTTCCTAGGGTATTCCTCTTGGTTGCCTTCTTTAAATGGTCAAGTCCCTCGAAAATAGGGGTGTCTTAAGCAAAGTCCCTTCAAACAGAAAAATCATCAAGTCCCTATAAACTTAAAAGATCAAGTCCCTACGAGGTTGCCTACGATATAATGATCTTGTCCCTTCGGTAAATATGATGATAGTCCCTACGAGTTGCTAAAGACACCCCTTATGTTGCCTTCATTGACCATACGATGACCCTACGCCCGTCCCTTAAACACATCCAAGGTAATGACTACCTATTCCTTAATAATAGGGACAGTCTTACCATTGAAAGAATATACGAGAACACGAAAGACTTAATCTAGGGTAGGTATCTCATAGTTACTTGCTCACACTTTTCAAAATTACTTTTACACCTCACAATTTCTAAACTAGGCTTTGTATACACCCATACGAGGGTCATTACAAAGTACTTAAAGAAATTTTTCTAATCACACACTACACTCTTGCAAACAAACAAAGTGAGCTAAGTAACTAAGAGCCCATGGATAACCATGGATATAAAGGGTGCTAATACCTTCCCTTTGTATAACCTACCCCCCGAACTCAAAATCTTTTTAAGGTCTTTCCTGTTCTTTTATGTCCTTTCCTTTTGGATAAAATAAAAGTCGGTGGCGACTCTTGCTATCCGCAACATTTAACTAAAGTCAGTTCTCCCACTGTGTTACAGAACTGGCGACTCTGCTGGGGATTTAATAAAAGAGGGGTACCCTTAGGAATTAGATCACTTTAAAATTGTTTGCCTTGTTTGCTTTATACTTATCTATTGGGTGCTCTTATGTGTGAAAGACCCTAACCCGGATCTAGTGTACCTTAGGTAAATGGCAATAGACCAAGGAAACTGTACGGCGTATATCGATATGGTTGATCTGGTGGCCATAGTTAGTGTGACTTCTTGGTTGGTGCTTATGTTCCTTAAGCAAGTTGAGGATAATATGAGGCTGCCATATGTTGTCAATACACTAACTGACTTTTAGAACCCTAGTCATCCCATCTTGGCCTTTAGAAAGTAGTGAGATAACCGGCTTTGGTGAAGACTGAAGTTGGTTGATACTCGATACTACACTCATTGAGATCCTAAACTTGGAGGGTTTTGGTTGGCAAGTAAGTTGCCTACTGAACAACCACCCTTGTGAAGGATCAATGATTTTGAGATCCCTTAGAACCTGGTTACTTTTGTAGGACAGGATGAATTAACTAAACTTCAGGGGAGGGTACTTACCTTTAAACCTCATGCAAGCCTTCAAACCTAGGGCTATTGTGTGACTTGTTTGTGTGTGCCACATGTTTGTGATTGAGCATAACATCATAGCATCATCATGCATCATAAGCATAGCATTTTCACTAACCATTTCAAGGACCAAAGGATTTATCTTTGTTCGTTGTTGCAGGTCATGGCTTCTGCTCGTAGGAATACTATCCGGATCAACTTTGTAGGAATACCTCCTAAGCTTAAGGAATTGGTCTCTCAAGTTTCTGAAAACTCCCAGTTCATCAAGAGGCATGGTCACCTACTGGATCTAGTCACTTCAAGGTTCAATGAAGACATGATGAGTGTCCTGTTTCAGTTCTTTGACCCTAAACATCATTGCTTCACATTTCCCGACTATCAGCTGGTTCCTACAATGGAAGAGTTCTCCAAGCTTCTGGGTATACCTATTCTTGATCAGAAACCCTTCACAGGCTTGGAAAAAGAGCCTAAACCTGAAGTCATTGCTGCAGCCTTACATTTAAAGAAATCAGACATTGTTCTAGAAACAAGGAGTGGAGTTAAGGGTATTCTTGCTAAGGTATTGATGGAGAAAGCTCAAGTATTCCTGAAGGCTATGAGTTATGATGCTTTTGAGGAGATCTTAGCCCTATTGATTTATGGCTTAGTATTGTTCCCCAATCCAGACCAGTTCATAGACGTACACGCCATCAACATATTTCTGACTCGCAATCCAGTGCCTACATTACTTGGAGACATCTTACACTCTCTTCATACCCGTACTACGAAGGCACGAGGAACTCTGATGTGTTGCATACCTCTATTATCTAGGTGGTTTATTTCTCACCTTCCTCGATCAGTGATGAAGAATGAACAAGGGTTCAGGTGGTCCAAGAGGATTATGTCACTTTCTCATTCAGATATTCATTGGTGCTCTAGATCTATGGAGAATGTTACCATCATTGACCGTTGTGGGGAGTTCCCTAATGTGCCACTCCTTGGCATAAGAGGGGGCATTACCTACAACCCTTCTTTAGCTCTACGTCAGTTTGGTTACGCTCGGACTGATGGTCCTCATGACATGCTTATTCAGGGTATTGTGTTCGACTACGACAACGATCTTCAAGGTTACCGTCAAAGGTTCATACGAGCATGGGGTAAAGTGAACAAGGTTGACAACAAGACTCTGGAACCCAAGTACACTATTCCTATGGAACCATATCTCAGATGGGTACGATCTCGTGCTCAGACTCTTATGATGCCATATCCTGCTATCCTGCCAGTTACCATGGAGCCTGTTGCTGAAGGAGATACTTCTTACATCATTCTTCATCCAGACATGCCCACTGACATGGAAGAGTTACAGAGGTCCTGGATCCAGTTGAAGGAGCAAAGAGATACTTTTGAGACTCATTACAAGGCAAGTCAGGAAAGAATCCTGGAGCTAACAAAACAACTTCACGAGGAGCGGAATCTCAACTCATACCTCAACACAAAGAGGAAACGTCCATGGGAGACTTAAAACCCCATTTTTTGTATTCATTTCATTTTTATTGTAAGCCCAAAGGGCAAACAAGTTTATTACTAATAAAAGTTTACTTTTTGGTGGTTTAAACAAATTTAAATCCTACGGTCCTTGAAAACATTGCATAAGCATCTACATACCATATTATTGCATCACAGGTTTCTTATGAACAGGTATCTTATCTTCTCGCTGTTTATTTCAGCAGAAATGGCTCTTGAATAGACTGTCAAGATCACTTCCAAGGGTCCTATCAAAATTACTGCTGAAGGCCTGGTGAAGACTGTTGCTGAAGTTAGAGTGCCTCCCTTGATTATTACCACTCCTGGCCCTATTCCTTATACTTCGGATAAAGCTATACCCTGGAATTACGGTTCTGATGTTTATATCCATGGTGTTAAGCAGGAACCTTTGACTGATACACCTGTTACTGATGATAACCTTGATGTTGATAATATTGCTGGATCTAGTAAGATCACCAGAAGTGGAAGAATTTTCTCTCCTCCAGCTACCTCAAAAAATACAGTTCTTCCGACTACTACCTCCACTTCTGAGCCAAGTACCGATGCTCGAGGCAAAGGTCATGTGGTTGAACCTGTGCAAGCCGAAGCACCGACTGCTGAAAATCTCTCTAAACAGATGGAAGAAGTGCTGAAGATCATTCGTAAGAGTGATTATGATATTGTTGACTAGTTGGGGCATACTCCCTCCAAAATTTCCATATTGTCTTTGTTGCTGTGTTCTGAGGCTCATGCTAAATCCTTGATCAAATTCTTAAGGACTGCTCATGTACCAAATGAAATTTCTGTGGATCAATTTGAAAATTGTGTTGCACATCTGACTTATGATAATGGGTTAGGTTTTTCTGATGCTGACTTTACTCCTGCCAAAAGAAACCATAACAGAGCTTTACATATCTCCATTGAATGTAGGGGCACTACCTTGACTCATGTGTTGATAGACAATGGCTCTTCATTGAATGTACTTCCCAAAGAGGTTCTGAACAAGCTCAGTCCTGAAGATGCTGTGTTAAGACCAAGTAATATAGTGGTGAGAGCCTTTGATGGTTCAAGAAGGGTGGTGCATGGAGAAATAGATCTCCCGATCAAAGTAGGCTCTCAAGTCTTCGATTCTACCTTCTATGTAATGGATATTCGTCCTGCGTACTCTTGTTTGCTTGGGCGCCCCTGGATCCACGGGGCAGGTGCTGTGACCTCCACTCTACATCAGAAGTTGAGATATCCGGTGAAGGGAAAGATCGTAACTGTTTATGGAGAGGAAGAATATATGGTCAGTCATGTGAATACATTTAAGTATGTTGAAGTGGAAGGTGAATATGTTGAGACTCCTTGCCAGACATTTGAAGTAGTTCCTTGGGTCGTTCCCGCTACTGAAGCTCCTCCTGTGGTTAAAAGAGTTCCTGTGGTTACCAGAGTACCTCCTACAATGGCTTCCCTCAAAGATACTAGAGTTGTGGTTGAAGAAGGTGGTTGTACTATTTGGGGTCAGCTTCCCGACATTCCTTACAAGTCTGACAAGTTTGGTTTGGGTTTCACTGCAGAGTCCCAGAAGGCTGTTCGTCGTGCTCGTGCTGTTCGTATCACCAATCAAGGGAACATGAAAGATCAAACCAATGTTGTGGGTGACTATAATGAAGACTACAATCTGGATAACTGGATTTTTCCTACTGTGGGTGATGGGCTCAACAATTGGAAGACTGAAGACATTATTCCTATCTCCTTTAGTCAGGAGTAAATACTATTACTGCGTTGTTATTTTTAAGCCTTGTGTCTTACCCGGGGCACAATGGTATGCTTGTTTCGGGATGTCATTTCATTTGCATACTTCATTCAATAAAAATCAATGGACGTTTCGTTTTCGTAAATATTGGGCTCTTTGTTTTTCTTTTATTTTATTTTCATCAGCTATGTGTTCTTACACACACCCACATCACTAAAATGCAGATCCTCATCCACTCTGGATCCTGTTGATAACAGTTCTACTATTGCCAATTATAATTTCGAGAATCCGATCTATCAAGCTGAAGATGGAAAGGATGTAGATTGTGAAGTACCTGTAGAGCTTGCTAGGTTATTACAACAAGAAGAGAAAGATACACAGCCGCATGAGGAATCAATTGAGGTTGTAAATCTGGGTACTGAAGTAGACAAGAAAGAAGTCAAAATAGGAGCAGGCTTGGAAAACAGTGTCAAAGAAAGATTGAGTCGGATGTTACGTGACTATGTAGAGGTTTTCGCTGGAAAAATCAAGAGATGATATGGAATGATGAATGTCAAGAAGCTTTTGACAAAGTCAAGAAGTATCTCCAAGAACCTATAAATCTGATGCCACCAGTTGAAGGAAGACCTCTAATCATGTATTTGACCGTGTTAGAAAATTCAATAGGGTGTGTGTTGGGGCAACATGACGAGTCTGGTCGAAAAGAGCATGCAATATACTACCTTAGCAAAAGGTACCGACTGTGAAACAAGATACTCCTAGCTCGAGAAAGCTTGCTATGATTTGGCTTAGGCTGCTCGCCGACTAAGACAGTATATGTTGAATCATACCACTTTATTGATTTCTAAGATGGATCTTATCAAATATACATCTGAGAAACCTGCTCTCTCCGGAAGAACAACAAGATGATTGCTGAACTCTTCACGCAGTTCAAAATAAAACACCATAACTCTTCTCCGTACCGGCCAAAGATGAATGGCGTCGTGGAGGCTGCTAATAAGAATATTAAGAAGATCATACAAAAGATGACAGTAAAATACAAAGACTGGCACGAGATGTTACCATTTGCTCTTCATGGTTATCGTACTACAATACGTACTTCAACAGGCACAACCCCATTCTCTTTAGTTTATGGTATGGAAGCAGTTCTGCCCATTGAAGTTCAGATCCCTTCCTTAAGAATCATGAAGGATGCAGGCTTGGATGAAGATGAGTGGATTCAGACTCAACTCGACCAGATAAATTTGATTGATGAGAAGAGGTTGGCAGCTGTTTGTCATGGTCAGATGTACCAGAAACGGATGATCAAAGCTTTCAATAAGAAGGTTAAGCCAAAGGTATATCAGGCTGGTGACTTGGTAATCAAGCGTATCATACTACCACAGGGTGATCCTAGGGGCAAGTGGACTCCTACATATGAAGGACCATTTGTGGTCAAAAGAGTATTCTCAGGAGGTGCCATGATGCTTACTACTATGGATGGTGAAGACTTTCCACAGCCTGTAAACGCAGACATAGTTAAAAAATACTACGCATAAAAAGAGACCCGCTAGGTTGACTGGCCTAGGCAAAAATAAGGGCATGCCGACAAACCAAAAGGGTTCGGGCAAAAATTAGGGATATATATAAAAAAATGTACACCTGGCAAGTCGAAAACCTGAAAAGGCGGCTTGGGCAAAAAAGGGTATCCCGGTGGATTGAAAACCTGAAAGGGCAATCCAGGCAAAAGTTAGGGATTAAAGCGTATGACTATGTCTCGTTTGGATCACTCATGTAACTTCAACTGATGGTGCTACCTAAATCAAGTTCAAACAGATAAAGATCAATCTAATCGTTTCTGTCTCAACAGCAGAAGATGAGATATTTGAAGATAATGGCAATAGTAGAATTGAAACTCAATAGGATCATTTTTCACATAGCTGTTTTCTTTGTTTTATAAAAAAATTTACGACGAATTCCTCTTACTAGGATTTCTGTCTCCTTGTACAAACTTGCCTATGTATAGGTCACTTTGTGATGTAAATAAAATTTCATCTTTGAATCCAAATTTACTTTTACTCTATTTACATAAGCGAAAACGTCCATTGGTTGTGTTTGAATGTATGTATGCTTTTGAATACGATTGATGTCTACCAGAAATGCATAAAATGCAGTAATAGTATTTACTAAGGACGAACGAGGGTAGTAGTTCAACGAAGCTTCGCCGGTTCATCCCCACTACAAATCCCCAGTAGAGCAAATCTATCTTTATAGATACTTCGAATTACGTCTCCCCTTGAATTTATGTCCATCTCTTTTATCCTCAGTCGGGATACTCAGGAACTTATTCCTTCAATAGAAGTACGACGAACGAATACAGGAAGTGACAAATACCATACTATCAAACAAGACGGGAACGAGTTCCTCATATTCTTCAGCAACGAATCGGGATTTATTTTCCCTAGCCAGCAGTTGTTATACAAAGATATTCGGACGCTTCAGGCCGCATGATTCATACATACATCATTTACATCATACCATGGCATATCCATAAGTGCATAACACATTTACTTAGATGCACCATGCCATGCATGCATACATATTGCATAAACTAACCTTTTCCTTGCAGGATGGTTATATACAGATAAAATACTATCAACAATTCACAACAGGTCAGAAACGATCTATACGAAGATCTAGTGCTGATACTTAATCATTACTCAAGGTGTCCTTGGATAGTAGGCAAACGGTCTATACGAAGATCTATTCCCTAGTCCAGGATGTTTTCAGGAGAGTTAATCCTGATACTCTTTTGTCCTCGGATAGTAGGCAAACGGTCTATACGAAGATCTATTCCCTAGTCCAGGATATTTTCAGAAGATTTAATCTCGATATTCTTTTGTTCTTGGATAGTAGGCAAACGGTCTATACGAAGATCTATTCCCTAATCCAGGATATTTCTAGAAGAGATAATCATCACGAAGATTTATTTCTACTGGTCTATTCAACAATTCAAAACAGTTCAGAGACGATCTATACGAAGGTCTAGTGCTGATACTTAATTCAGAAAGAAATCGCCACGAAGATTTGGTTCTGACACTTAAATTAAAAGTATGTTCTTAGATACGATTCAGAGACGGCCTATACGAAGACCTAGTACTGATATCCAGTATCAACATCAAGATATTATCACCTCCTGATATTATGGATGGCGTCTATAAGCTCATCTCCAGTTCTTCCAAGTGGCATCTTCAAGCCCACTTAAGCATATACAACTAGTCATCAGTGTTACTTTACGCACCGACGAGTGCAAAATTTTGGGATTTTATTTTCAATCCCCTTCAACCTTCCAAGTCACGAATGGCACACAGGCCAATCTAACTCCTCAGGTTTCAGAAAATTGAACAGGGGCAGCTGTTGCACCCCAAAATTTGCCCTCTATTTTTAACTCTAACCAATTTTTTGGTTCACATTCATTTGCATCATCTTCATAGCATAATATTTTTTTCTGTCTTAATATTAGCCGGAATAATTTCTCGGAATTTACAAACAGACTGGTCAAATTAACTTTTTAACTGTGCCTAAAATTAGTCAACGAAAAAATGTCAAGTTTAAGTTTGCAATTGTCGGTAACATTAATCTGCGGTTCACGTGGTTTAATTTGACATGCTAAAAATATTTTTACGACTATTTTTGGTCATATGTTGATCAGTCTGAGCAGTTTAAACGGTCATAATTTTTATTTCAAAATCCGACCAAACGCTGTATTTTTCCGAGTCATTTATTTCGCGCTGATTATTTTGACGTGTTCATTTTATTTTTTCGAGTATTTTGGTGCCCGACTTTTTTTTTTGAGTCTATTTATTTTTATATTGGGTCTAGAATAAATAAATAGGTTAATTAGTTTTTATTTTAATTTTAACTATTTTAATTATTTAACTTTATTCAGTTTTTAATTTAATATTGGGTTTCAAAATAAACTTAGGCCCATTATCATTAACCTAATTTGTTCCTATATATATTTACTAGCATGACTGATAGAGGGAGGCCAGAAAGACAGAACAAAAAAGAGAAACTGAGAGTGGCTGATCTATACTATCGTACACACAGTTTGGTAATAGTTTATATATGATATATACTTTATCTATTTTATGTTATAATTTGATTATGTTTTCGGATCGGATCGTGTCAATACGCCGTTTTCACATATACGTGTATGAGGCGTGACATTTGTGTTATCCGATCCAGTTGCGATGATCGCAATTTTGCGCTAGCAACGCCGTTGTTTTTTTTTTAATTCATATTTTTTATATATATACATATATTTAGATCTGCACATTTTTTTCATAACTAACTACCCTGATTTTTCCTAAACCCTGACAATTTCGCCACAAACTCTAAATTTCAAACCTAAAACTTTAACCGTGTTGTTTCCTCTAAACCATAAACCTTTTCTTAAACCTTAACAAACCTTATTATTATTTCCTATTTTCACTCTTATTTATGTTATTCATACACTGTAACTGCTTCGCCCTTGTAATATTTTAAGTTTTAACTTGTAATATTTTCAGTTTTACTTTTCGCCATCTTTATTATGTAACTGCCCCAAAGCGTTGTAATAATTAGGATTTTATTTTCTGCCATTTATTTTCTGCCATTTTATTTTTCTGCCATTTATTTTTCTGCCATTTAAATTCCTGCCATTGATCATATATTAACTGCGTGGTTTAGTAATGTAGGGCGTGAAAACCTACTAAATTAATTATTTAATATTTTTCTATAACCTTTATATTTTTTGTAAATAAATAATAAATACTAACTATTTTAATAACTTTTTTATTACTTACTTATAATAATAAATCCTTATATATTTTGTAAATAAAATCTAATTGACCATTTTTCTAATTGAATAATAATAATAAACCTATTAATCTAATAATTTGATATTTTCTATAATCTTTATTTATTTTGTAAATAACTAACTTAATATTTTTCATATAACTCTTTTATTTTATAATTTGTACATTAATGTATTTTAAATTCTTTTATTATTACTAATTTATTTTAAACTCATATTTTTCTAATAACTTCTAAAAAAATCTAACTTATTTAACCTAAAATAATTTCTTTTAAAATTCTAACATTTTTATTATCACTTTATTATTATTGTTATTGCTTTATTACCATTGTTTATTTATTATTTTATTATTATTTGCTTTTATCTATTCTATTTTTGCTTCATTATTTTCCTTATTTTAATTTTGTTTTATTTATAATATTAGGAACAAATGTATAGGTTGTAAATTTATTCTTTCTCGCCTGATTATTATGTATCTATCCCATAGCCATGTAATAGTTTAGGAATTTATTTTTCTTGCTTTTATCTTTGTAAATATTTATTGCGTGGTTAGTAATTTAGGGAGTGCAAAAAACTAACTGTAAATAATTGAACTTAGAAAATTAAATTCAAGACAAATATCTGAAAAATAACACTCACACACGTAAGTCGATCTTTGATCGCCATCTGTACTTCCTAGGGTATTCCTCTTGGTTGCCTTCTTTAAATGGTCAAGTCCCTCGAAAATAGGGGTGTCTTAAGCAAAGTCCCTTCAAACAGAAAAATCATCAAGTCCCTATAAACTTAAAAGATCAAGTCCCTACGAGGTTGCCTACGATATAATGATCTTGTCCCTTCGGTAAATATGATGATAGTCCCTACGAGTTGCTAAAGACACCCCTTATGTTGCCTTCATTGACCATACGATGACCCTACGCCCGTCCCTTAAACACATCCAAGGTAATGACTACCTATTCCTTAATAATAGGGACAGTCTTACCATTGAAAGAATATACGAGAACACGAAAGACTTAATCTAGGGTAGGTATCTCATAGTTACTTGCTCACACTTTTCAAAATTACTTTTACACCTCACAATTTCTAAACTAGGCTTTGTATACACCCATACGAGGGTCATTACAAAGTACTTAAAGAAATTTTTCTAATCACACACTACACTCTTGCAAACAAACAAAGTGAGCTAAGTAACTAAGAGCCCATGGATAACCATGGATATAAAGGGTGCTAATACCTTCCCTTTGTATAACCTACCCCCCGAACTCAAAATCTTTTTAAGGTCTTTCCTGTTCTTTTATGTCCTTTCCTTTTGGATAAAATAAAAGTCGGTGGCGACTCTTGCTATCCGCAACATTTAACTAAAGTCAGTTCTCCCACCGTGTTACACATACGTTAAAGAAATCTTTCAATACAAAATCTCCAAGTTTCAAATGAATACTTTTATCAAATGAAGTTGTTTTCCGGTTTGAAATCACAAGTTTCATCACAAACAGAATAACAAAAACATTGTTGTTTTGAATCATTTAACATATACGCAGCAGGCAACGCATTGGGATAAAATGTAACATTTAAGAAGTTAAAGCACCGTGCATACTATTCTGAGAGATAGAAACAGAAACAACTTAAAGTTATTACAAACATTCAAATAGGGAATAGATGATACAGATTCAGACATACACACAACCGACGCAGAGAGTAGGGACAGTAAAACTGTTCGAGAGAGAGGAGGTTGAGAGTTCTAAGGTTGGTGGTGATGGTGATGGTGATGAATGTGCAATGATCTATGAAGGTTTTGTGTAGAAGTTTTTTGCTCTGAAAGTGATGATTCGAGAATATATAGGGGATGGATTTAACAGAGATTAACTTTGTTAAATCTTGCTAGTTCAAACCAGTTAGAAATTAACTTACTGTTAATTATCTGTTAAGAATTAGTTAGATGAGTTTGTTAGTTTGTTGTTAGGATCTGTTAAGTTACTGTCCATTGTAGGTTACGGGTTAGGATGAAGTTTGTGTGAAATTGTTATGGATTTGATAACCTGCTAGTGCATGTATATTTTCTGTTACAGACTGCAGGTTTTGTTAGTTTATTATAGTCTGTTATGGTTAACTCAATTGAGTGGTTAATGGTAATTGAACCAAGTAGAACCTGTTAGATTTAGTTGAACTGTATTCATGACAGTTAGTTTAGGATAATCATTTTTCTGTAAAAAAAATTGTTATAATGTTGGTTAAGTGAATGTTAAAAAGTGTTAAATTCATGTGAATTAGTTAGTAGTTTAGCAACATTTTCTGTTGGTAAATGATTTGATTTTGGAAATTGTTAGAAGTTGATTAATTGGAAAGTTAATGGTTTTGGACTTCAACAAAATCGATCTTGTGTGCAGCAGCCTACTGATTGATTGATTACCTATCATGGAATTAATATTAAGCAGTAACTACATTTGGATATTATTAGTTCAGGAATTAAGATTTGCGCAGCAATGGCAACAATAACAAGTTCATTAGGTTTCAAATTAACGTAATCAGCAAAATAGTAAAACATGATCTTATACAAATATAAAGGATCTTTATACCAAATCTGAAGAACAGTAAAATTTCAACAAATCTGAACCTGTATTTCTGTGATTCATAACGATAAATTGAAACTGCGGTTGAGCATTCCTGAACAAAAATCAGAATAACCGATTCAAGATCCAAGTGAATAACAATGCAAGAGAAAGAAAGCATAGAAATATATTATACCTCTTGACGACAAACAGAGATATTAAAACACATACTAATATAATCCCTATCCACAACGAAATTTAAAAGGAAGCAAATATTAAAACACATACCTTTTTTTCAAGCACGTATACTAATCAGATTCAATATCAGAAAATCCTTCATTTAGTTGCGGGATCGGAGCCATTTCTAAAAATATATCAAATATATTAACAAATGTTAGACAAAACAAACAATTGAATAAAATAGAATCATGAACCGAGGAAGTTTGAGTTCCCTGATGAGGACATCTCGAGGTGCTCAAATCGAAAGATTGTGAGGAACCGATCCCGGAGGAGGGGCCTGACCCTAAATCTGAACGGATTCTGATGTCTGATGGGGCCATTAACATGAATGGAAACGGAGTTGGTTATGCCAAAGAGATCCCCACATTCCTTGTGCTTCCTGACTAGCATTTGAATACGCCGACGATGTGGCAAGTACGAAGCTTGTATCCTGGGTATTGTACCTCGGTGCATCTACTGGGGCAAAGCCTTTCTCGTCGGTATATGGAATGGAAGCCGTGCTACCGGTTAAGGGTCAAATTCCTTCTTTGAGAGTCCTGATGGACGTGAGGTTGCAAGAGGCGGAAAGGGTAAGGACCCGGTATGAGGAATTAAGCCTGATTGAGGAAAGGAGGCTGGCAGCCATTTATCATGGGCAGTTGTACCAGCATCGGATGAAGCGTGCTTTTGACCGAAAGGTACGACCTCGTGTGTATCACGTGGGTGATATGATGCTGAAAAGGATCCTTCCTCCTCAAAACGATCGAAGGGGCAAATGGACACCCAATTATGAGGGTCCATTCGTGGTCAAGAAGGTTTTCTCTGGCGGAGCCTTGTTGTTAACGACCATGGATGGCGAGGACTTTCCATCCCCTGTGAATGCGGACGCAGTTAAAAAATACTTCGTATAAAGAGACCCGTTGGACGAAAAGAATAAAATAGTCCAGGCAAAAATGGGCATCCCGGCGAACCGAAAAAATGAATGAAAAGGTTCGGGCAAAAATTAGGGATAAAAAAGAAAAAATGTACACCCGGCAAGTCGAAAACCTGAAAAGGCGACTTGGGCAAAAAAGGGTATCCCGGTGGACTGAAAACCCGAAAGGGCGGTCCAGGCAAAAGAGGGATTGAAACGAACAACTGCGTCTGGCATGATCGTTTGTACTTTGGTTAAGGCACATGGGTAATCCCCTGTAGGGATCAGTCGGAAACATCTTGTTCAGAAGGCAAAAAGCACGGAGAGTCTGAGGACATATGGGGTGTAACCGAGTTGGAACTCGATGAGATCACGGTTTCACATTGCCATTAGGATAGATTTTTCCTTTTGTGCGCAATTACCTCTTTTCAGGAATTGCTTCCTTTGTATTGCTCAGTTTGAGCCACACTTTTTGATCAATAAAATGCATATTCAGTCAAATAATTTTTGTTTTTGTTTTCATTACCGTTTTGACTGCGAAAACATCCGTTTATTTTGATAAAGAATATTTGCATTTTAAGACATACAGGTCCCTTCCAATGCATGCTTATAAGATTAAAAGCTTGAAATCTTATTCGGAAGGTTGAGTGACCCAAGTGTTGAAATCTTGACACGCCTGGGGCACGGTTTCATCTAACGATCTCTTTTGTAGGTGTTGTTAAATCTTTTCGCTCACTTGCAGGTTGTGATGTGGAAGCTTTTTGACAAAAGATCCCCGCGGAGTCCAATCAGGGACGAAGGAATAGAAGAATGGTGAAAAGACGGCGAGACGTACGATGATCTTGGATATTAATCAAGAAGACTCTTCAAAGTCTGAAGATTAGAAAGTCTGTATAAATCTAAGGAATTCGCTCTCCGTAGAGTACGGAGTAGTCGAGAATACAAGGTGATGAATCAGAAAAGTCCAGACGAGTCTGGGAGTTCTCAAAATTGGAAAGCTGACATTTGGATTTAGACGGTGAATGCCATGGTTCGACGAGTCGACGGGTGTTCTGTGCCAGAATTTCCTGATCTCCCCAAGCAGAGTAGGGATGAATAAATTCCCTAGCAGATTCAAGGTCTGTGGCTTCCCTAGCAGGGTCAGGATGGTTATTCCCCAGCAGGTGAGATCGGTGTTTCCCCAGTAGCCAGGCCTGAAGGTTGTTATTTCCCAGCGGAGGTATCTATTGGTAGGGGTTTCTCCAAGCAGGGTCGAGATTGTTATATCCTCAGCAAGTCAGAGACCGTTGTTTCCCCACAGAGTGCGTGGTGGTTCTTTCCCCAGCGAAGTCCCCAAGCGGATCGGGTGCAAAGGAGGTTATCCTTGGTGGGGGTTGTCCTTTTCCCAGCATCAGTGCTATTCCCCGACAGGGGGGAGATCGGAGTGTTGTCGAGTTCCTCAACAGAGCGCCTCGAGCTCCCCAGAAGAGTCCCTTGAGGGGGATACCTTTTATGCATGCATCATTTAGGAGATCATAGCATATTGCATAATGAATTGCGTAGCATTTCCATAATTATGGAGCATTGCGCTAAAAAAAAAACCATGCATCATCATTGCAAGCATCAGCTAGTCTCAAGCCGTGGTTACCGTGAGATTTGGTTTCGCCAGTCGGTGAAGATGCTACTCAAGCCGTGGTTACCGTTTGAGAAGTGGTTTCGCTAGTTGGAAGATCAGCATCAGCGTTGCAAGCATCAGTTACTCGAGCCGTGGTTACCGCTTGGGAGATGGTTTAGCCGGATGGTGAAGATGTTACTCTGAGGAGTTTAGCATCGTGACGATGGGTCAACGGTATTCCCCAGTAGTGCGATATTGGAGGAAGATTTCTGTCGTGCGAGATGGAAGTTGGAAGGTGTTACTCTGAGGAGTTCAGCATCGTGATTTTGGAGCAACAGCATTCCCCAGTTAGCGCCTGCCTGGTTTTGACATGTGTAGATGTCCTCCTTGCGATACCAGTAAATGTCGTGTCGATCCCCTTAGTATTTTCTTTGGTGTCAATAAACATCATTGTTCGATGTCGAGTAAACGTCGAGTTCCCTCCCAGTCATTGGTCAATGTCTGGTCGAGTTTTCTTTGGTGTCAAGTAAACATCATTGTTCGATGTCAGTAAACGTCGCGTTCCCTCCCAGTCATTGGTCAATGTCTGGTCGAGTTTTCTTTGGTGTCAGTAAACATCATTGTTCGATGTCAGTAAACGTCGCGTTCCCTCCCAGTCATTGGTCAATGTCTGGTCGAGTTTTCTTTGGTGTCAAGTAAACATCATTGTTCGATGTCAGTAAACGCCGCGTTCCCTCCCAGTCATTGGTCAATGTCTGGTCGAGTTTTCTTTGGTGTCAAGTAAACATCATTGTTCGATGTCAGTAAACGTCGCGTTCCCTCCCAGTCATTGGTCAATGTCTGGTCGAGTTTTCTTTGGTGTCAGTAAACAACATTGTTCGATGTCAGTAAACGTCGCGTTCCCTCCCAGTCATTGGTCAATGTCTGGTCGAGTTTTCTTTGGTGTCAGTAAACATCATTGTTCGATGTCAGTAAACGTCGCGTTCCCTCCCAGTCATTGGTTAATGTCTGGTCGAGTTTTCTTTGGTGTCAGTAAACATCATTGTTCGATGTCCAGTAAACGTCGCGTTCCCTCCCAGTCATTGGTTAATGTCTGGTCGAGTTTTCTTTGGTGTCAGTAAACATCATTGTTCGATGTCCAGTAAACGTCGAGTTCCCTCCCAGTCATTGGTTAATGTCTGGTCGAGTTTTCTTTGGTGTTAGTAAACATCATTGTTCGATGTCCAGTAAACGTCGAGTTCCCTCCCAGTCATTGGTTAATGTCTGGTCGAGTTTTCTTTGGTGTCAGTAAACATCATTGTTCGATGTCAGTAAACGTCGAGTTCCCTCCCAATCATTGGTCAATGTCTGGTCGAGATCCTTGTTCGATGTCAGCAAACGTCGAGTTTCTTCCCAGTCATCAGTCAATGTCTGGTCGAGTGTCCTCTGATATGTCGCCATCGGAGTGGTGTCATTGGTGTTATATCCGGCGTTGCCAGCGGAATTATCACAAGAAAGTGGAGAACGGGGTTCAAATGGAGAAAGGGAGATACGGGGTTTTTTCTGGAGAGCGGGGTTCACAATGGCGATCACAAGTTATCGTCAGGCGACTGGGGTTCAAATGGAGAGCGGGGTTCATTATTTGGCAAACAAGACTACTATGAAGTTGTCGGGGTTCAACTGCGGTGATCCGGGATCATTCGCGCAAAAGAAAAGATTTGTTCGGGGTTCAAGAAAATAAAAAGAGGAAATCATCAGAAAGTTCCGGGGTTCAAGAAAAGCAAAAAAATAATAATAATAATCCCCAGCGGATAGGTGGTGTTCAAGAAAAGCAAAAAGATTTGTGGGCACAACATCTGACGTGTAAATGCTCTCCTTTTAATGGATGTGAATTCCAATCCTCCATTCTATTTTTTAGGTAAGAGATAGCAACATCATTTGAAGCAACATTATCAACTGTGATGGTGAAAACCTTATCTATCATCCAACCCTCCAAACACTTTTCAATCTTTTTCCCAATTATCTCTCCCTTATGAGATGTTATTGGACAAAAATTGAGAATTCTTTTACGCAACTTCTAGTCTTGATCAATGAAATGCGCAGTAAGAACCATATAATTAATATTTTGCACGGAAGTCCAAGTATTAGTTGTTAGACAGACACTTTGATTTGTTTTAGTAAACAAGTCTCTAAACTTATGTTTTTCACTCATGTAAAGACTCAAACAATCCCTAGCAATTGAAATCCTTCCCAGAAGTGGGAGCCTAGGTTGTGTAACACTCATAAAATAACGAAATCCTTCATTTTCAACAAACAAAAAAGGCAACTCATCCACAATTATCATTCTAGCTAAGGCCTGTCTACATAATTCAACATCAAAATGGATACCAACAAGTGTATTATTACTAGTTGCTTTACCGCCTTCTTGAAGGCTAAGAGTGGTTTGAGTAGGATCAAGAACACTCTTGGGATTTTTTTTACATTGATGCAACAAATGGTTATTTAAATTGGTGGTTCCATTTTTGTGTGAATCAGCAGCATACGACTTCGTACACCAATTACACTTAGCACGAGTACCCGAAGTGTCTCTTGTAAAATGATCCCAAACCCAAGATTTAGGCCTACAAGGTTTTTGTTTACCTGAATCTCCATCATTAGAATCATTAGCATTAGAATCACCAACTTCTCCAACTTTCCTTTTCTTTTTCTTTTGAACATTACCATCTTCATGTTTGTCCAAATCAATAGTTTGAGATGGATTTGCTGTAGGCATCGCCATCGATGGATTATTTTCAGACTGCAAATTGTAACACCTCAAAATTTGCCCTCCTCTATTGGGACTAGCTTAGCATATTGTATTTCATTTTTAGGACATTAGGCATTGCATCTTTGCATATCATGTGGCAACATTGAGCAAGTCATCCTCCCAAGTCTTGATCAGAAGATAAAGAGGTTGAGAGATTCAAGCCTGAGGGCCTCAAGAATTGATCACTAATCATCTGAGGGTTTGTGCTTCAATTAGGGTTTCTTGGTTCCTCAAGGAGATTGATCATCATCTTGGTTGAAATGGTACATCATCATCATCATTGGCCCTATCATCACCAAGAGATTCATTGTGCCTGATCAGTTCCTTGGGATTAGGGTTTTGACCTCTGGTCAACCCTAATCATCTGAATTGTGCCAATCAGGGTTTTGCAAGGAAATGGGGATTTCATGGAGATGGGGATCATCATATGGTTTTATTGAGCTTGTGCAAGCTAGGGTTTCATCATGAAGCCATCTCACCAGGAGATTGAGGCTCAAATTCATCTGTGCATAGCCAAGTCATCTATCAGTCAACAAAAGTCAACCAAAAGTCAACTGATGGATTTGGAGGTGGGAGATGGTTAGAGAGACTTCATTCATGTCCAAACAAGTCTCATTTTACATTTCAAACATCAACAATGAAGAAAATAAAGTCAGATGAAAACTTTCCAAAAATAGAAAGTGACTTGTAATTCAAAATTGCCAAAAATGGAAAGGTTTTCTCCTCAAGATTACATCATCAAAAATGCTTCAAATGAAATTTTGTCCAACATGAAAGTTGAAGATATTGCTCTTAAGTTTCCAAAAAGTCCAAGAACATGAATTTCTGATGTATGGTTGGCAAGATATGGTCAAATCTTGGTCAAGATAATTGGAACTTCAAAAGTGCATAACTTTTGAACCAAAAGGCCAAATGGAGTGGGATTTTTTGCCACATTCTTGTTTTGACATGTTCTATCCAATTCAAGCATCATAATCCATGAATTTCCATTGCAAAAAAAATTTGAATTTCCATTTGAATTTGGAGGGAAAATTGCAATTTGAAAAATAGGCATTGTTTTCACATGGTATCAATTACACTTGCCTCCAAACATCATTTGAAATGGATTTCAAACCAGAATGTGCATTGTTACATTTCTTTCATGCACATGAGGGTGAATTGCAAAATTGGTCATAACACTTGCATTTCCTTAATCCACTTGCATTTTGGCTAATTGTGATTAGCAACCTCATTAACAGAACATATAAGAGGCTAATCATAACTGTTTTCTTCATTAGCATAACAGATTTCTGAAATCTAGATCTAGATCCAAAAACTCTTCATCTTTTCTCTCTCACTTTTCTCCAATTTTTTGCATAAACTTTGTTTGGTTCTTGATCCAATCATCACCTACTAGCATAATTTGAGTTGTTTGAAGCAAGATCCAAGGGATTTCTTCAAGATTCGAGGACTGTTGAAGCATGTGTTCATCAATGGCAATTTGATTTTCCAGCTAGATCGTGCACAATTAACACTCAAGCCTTCATCCAAATCATCATATGAGAGCTAAGGAACTTCTGTTTGTGCCTTGCAAAGCTTGAATCCACGTATTTCACTTCTGCAATTCCAACAAGGTTAGAATTCGACTTTCATGATTTGTGAAATTGATGGATGTAGGTTGTAGATCTTCCAGTGGTGATTAATCTGCACTTTGTTTCATCGAATTTCATGCTAAAATGAAAAAGTTATAGTGATTAGAAGTTTGATGTGCAAAGCTTATTCCATTCGAAACTTTGAACCTAGGAAGAATTAGCATAAACCAAGCCTTGATCCGTGTTGCTTGTTGAAAGATGATTCCAATGGTATAGGTTTTGCTAATTTCTGTGCATGTTGGATCTTGATGTTGATGAACACGAAGAAGATTGCATGAACTTAGGGTTTTTCAATTCCAGAATTCGTTTAATCCATGAGCGCACGTTTTGCATGTTTTTTGGTGTTAGTCTGCATGTATTGGACCGCGTGTCCTGGTCCTTTAGTGAAACAGTGAGTTTCACACTGTAGCGCGCGCCAGGTTTAAATATATACTCCCTTCGATTCCAGCTGAGGGACATTCCATATTTGCCTTTGTATTTTGGTTCATTATGCCATGCCATTCATATACCATGCTTCCATGTGATTTTTATTTTTTCATTCACTTAGGAAATTCATAAGTTCATGAATATTAATCCAAATGAGATGTGGTTTTTTTTGTTGTTTTCCTCATGATCTCTAGAATTTTATGAGATTTTTTCCAGAATTTGTGCATGCATGGATTTTAATTTTGGCTAGGGATTGTGTGTACATGTGTTTTCTTGACATGCCTTGCCATTTGCTTCATGAAATGATGAGTTTTGCTCCTATGATTGTGAAATTTTGCATGCTTAAAATAGACATCCTAATGGTCATTTTGGTATAGAGTTTGCAGTTTTCCCATTTCTGGTTGATGAGATATGATCTTTTGAATGTAGGTGTGACAATGTGTGTCACACCTTTGCTTATTTGATTTGTTGATTTTCACTACCATGCCAATCCAATGCCAAATGATGTGAATTTTTGCATGATGCTACTTCTGGATGTTAGGATATCTTGTGAATTTTTATGGAACTTTGGATGCATTTATGATTTGTTTGGGATTTTCTTTGCTGGTTGGTCATTTGTGTACTTTTGATGAGTCATGAACTTAGATGATTTGTGAAATGCTTGATGTTTATCATATGGATTTGAAATTTTGCACATTGATTCTAGACACTTTGAAGTTTATCTTGGCTTTGGTTTGATGCATTTATCATGTTTGGATTCTGTTTTAGGCTTGTGTGAAGTTGATGTATGAAATTGTGCCTCATTTGAGCTTGTTTTGCCTTGCCTTGCCTTAGGGAATTTATTTGCCATGCTTAAACTTGTCCAAATGCCTTGATTTTTGGTGTGATGATCATATGATGTGTTCTGTTTAGCCATGATTTTTATTGGGAATTATTGAACCATTTTGGATTTAATTTGGACTTGTTCATTCTGTTGCTTCAATGTGGTTCCAATTTGCACACCTGGCCTTATATGACTTGTGAAATGAAATTGGTTGATGATATGGGCATGATACCTTTTGGATGATGTTCTACTTTGATTGAAATTGATTATTGCCAATTTTCATGTTCTGTTTTGAATTATTTCTCCCTCTTGGACCCTAGGCCTTGTCCTAGTGGTTGGTGCTTATGTTTGAGTTTTGTTTTCAGGACAAGAAGCATATGACCTTGAGGAGTTTGATTCATTTGCTCATTTGGATTGATATTTGATTGATGTTGATTAACATTGAGTTGTTTTGTAGGTGGATTAGCTCATTTGAGTTGAGCTTGTGCTTTGCCTTGGTGCATTGATGTTTGCTTGTTTGTACAGTTAACTGTTGACCATTAACTGTCTGTTTGACTTTTTGAGTTGAATACTAACTGAGTTAGATTGTTTTCAGGTACATTAGTTGCTTAAATTCTTTGAACTTGCTTTTGCTGTTGCTTGGTTGCTTAACCAATTGAGGTAGAATTCTTTGACTTCATGTAGTCTGGAAGACCTGTCCTGTTACTTGGGCAGGCACCTGTCTGAAGCCCTCCTTAAGAGGCAATGCTTGTGTTTGTTTATGTTTGTGCCAAGCAGGAAAAGACCTTTGATAAGGCAATTGGCAGATACAAGAGATGTGCAATCCGTCTCCTGCTATTCTGTGTGTCATCCCTTTGCTTACACAACTGATGTTGATGCATTGTGGATATTAACCCAAGATCTCTGTTGAGTCAGTCATAAGTGTAGAAGGGTTCCCACTTTCTGAACCCACACTTTCATTTGTCTGAAGCTCTCCCAGGCCAGGGATAAGAGCTGTGAGGCACACCCCTCACTTCCCATTTCATCAGCTTCACCCTAACTCTCAATGTTAGGGTTAAGAGCTAACATCACCCGATACAGTTGGCTTGTGTTTCACAGCCTAACCTTGTGTGAGCCCACTTTGTTTGTATATAGTGTGTGCTAATTGTGTGTATGTTTGCTTTGTTTTGCTTGTATGCTTTGCTTTGCCTGTTTAAGATAGCTTGCTGCCTGTGCAAGTTAGATAGAAAACTCAACCTAGAACCATTGTGGAATACATGATAACTATTAGGCTCGAGTCAGTCTCCCTTCTAGTTGGTCATTTCCCAGTCTCTGGTTAGGAGAAAGTTTCTCCCCTGTTGAGGGGAACTACATTGCCCTGATCCTCATACCAGATGAGGTACGTAGGCAGGAGGTCGCACGAGATCTCTCTGGGCACCCTTTTTCTTTTTGTGTGTGTTTGCTTGACAGTTACTAGGCTCGAGTGCCAGACTCCTTAGTAGCTTGTTTGTTTGTAACCCTTCTTGTGTGTGTTAGGAGATGGAAGTAAGCCCAGCGATTGGCATTCCGTATCCTATTGTTGTGTGCTTGGAGTCCGATATAAGTCCAGCAATTGGCATTTGGTTTCCAGTGTGGGTTTGTTTGGTTCGGAGTCTGATGTAAGTCCAACGATTGGCATTCGGTTTCCATGTTTGCCTGTTTGTGTGTTTGTTTTGACGTCTCAGCGTCTGTGTGTGTGTTTTGTTTCGGCGTGCGTGAGCCGAACTACGGTAGCTCTGATTCTCATTCCAGATGAGATACGTAGGCATAGGATGCGATATCCTAGCGAGCCCTTTTCTCTTATTCCACCTGTTTCTTTCCAGTGTGTGTGTGTGTGCATTCTTTTGAGCAGTGTTTAGCAACCTTTCTTCTATCTTTTTGAGCGTGGATCCCGTCGAGTACGACGGATGCGTAGGGGTGCTAATACCTTCCCTTCGCATAACCGACTCCCGATCCCATCTCTCTCTGGTCGCGAGACCATGTCTTTTCCAGGTTTACTTCGAGCGTTTCCTTTCCCTCTTTTGGGATAAATAACGCACGGTGGCGGCTCTGTTTGTTTTGTTTTAGCCCACCGGTTGTTTTTCGCGGATGCGACATATTTTCAGACTGCAAATATATATACATATACTGTTTGTTAGTTTACTGCATAATATTTAAACTACACTTATTTAAGTATGCATATAGTTCACTTAATATCCTATCACAAGTGACATAACAATGCACCAAACAAGTGACATAACAATGCACCATACATGACCAAACCAAACCAAGGCAATAAAAGGAAATCATGAACAAAAAACCTAACACAAAACCTGCAGAACCATACATCATAGCAGACCACACAAAACCTGCAGAAACAAGCCATGGCTATCCTACTGCAGCAAGCCATGGCTATCCTACTGCAGCACCACACAAAACCTGCAGAAACAAGCATCATAGCAGACCTAACACATCATCATAACATGTAACAGATCAAGCTGCACATTTCCAATCATCATGCTAAGCATAAAAATTTCACAACATGCTGTAGCAACCAACAATTATGCGCCATACATTGCAGCCATCCAGTCCACGCATATGCACATCAATACCTAACATTCAAACCTAACATTCTACGTCAAGCATAATAGATCAAAGCATCATTCATCAAGGCTGCAACAGTAAATAGAATCAAGAGCAATGCAACAGGGCAAGCAGTTCAATCATCACAAAGCATCATGACAGCAAATTTTTTATCATACAAGGTATCATAATAACTTCACAAAAGTCCATTAACATAACATATAAATAACAACCAATGCAAGAAATTCAACAATGGTCACATATTCAACAACAAATAAATGAGCAGCAACAAGTCATGAGATCACAATCCATTGATTCAAACCAGATATGCATTTTAACCATAACTGAACAAACTAATTGAACCCAAACTAACATTGTCACATCATCATAAAACTGAACCAATCAATCATTGACAACTAACCACAAATTATGAACTCACCCATCTCCCTAAAAACTCACAAATTACAGAGAATAATTTCTATATTTTACCTGATTTTCGGCAACAGAACTGACTTCCTTCTCAATAGTCATATCTAAGAAAGAGAGAAGAAGGGATATTAGAGAAGAGGAGATGAAAAACGAAATTGAAACATGAGGAAGCGAGAGATTTACCTTTCGATTGTGAAGAGGATGAAGATGAGAAACTAATTTGTCTTTGCCTTCTTCCTTCTTCTGTGTACGATACGATTTTGTGTTTGCCTTCTTCTGTGTACGACTTTGTCTTTGCCAATTGCCTTTGCCTGTGTACAATTTTGTGAGCCTTCTTCTGTTCCTAACCCTAGGTTTTCAGGTTTCTTTCTTTAGAAATGGACTTGGGTTTGGTGTAAAATAAATGGGTTGTAAATAACGCGGTTTGGTTTGGTTTCAAAATATAAACCGCAAACCGAACCAAACCGCGCGGTTCTGTCATAAAGTGGCCCAAACAAATCCGAACCAAATGCGGTTTTTGCGGTTTTTGGTTTGGTTAGGTTCGGTTTGCGGTTTTTTATTGGGCCGGTTTGGTTTTGAACACCCCTAAGCTTAATGACCAATTTTGGTTCAATGACTTTTTCTTTCACCACTTGTTTATGAGCAACCAATTCTTCCATCACAACTACATTTTCCTTGATCTAAAGATATACTTCAAACAGCTGATCTTCATCTTCAACTTTCTCCTCAAGGACTTCATGAGATTTACCACTTCTCATTGTCATAACACTAACATTATTATGCTCTCTTGGATTTGTCACAGTTGCGTTTGGTAGATCCCCTTGTGCTTGAGAACTTGAGGCTAATTGTTGTGCTATCTGGCCCATCTGAACTTTAAGATTTTTTATGGAAGTGGTAGTGTTCTTCTGATTATTTCTAGTTTCTTCTTGGAATTGAACATTATGAGTTGCCATTCTTTCAATGTCAATCTTCCAAACTGCTTTCTTTGGGGCTTGTTGTTGTTGTTGTTGTTGATATTGAATTTGATATTGACTTTGACCTTGTTGCAGAACATTCCCTTTCTGATCTTTCCATGAGAAATTGGGATGATTCTTCCAACCTGGATTGTAAGTGTTGGAATAGGGATTATGCTGCTTCAAATTTTTTATTTTTTCAACTTGTTGAGGAGTTGCAAAGCAATACATTGTTTGGTGCGGTCCATTACAAATCTCACAACAGAGGATAGGAGCAGGTTGAACTTTAGCTACCTGTTGGGTACCTATATTCATAGCTTTCAGCTTCTTTTCGACTTTGGCAGCGATTGTATCTTTTATACGAATTCTATTAGTTTCTAGCTTCAGATCAATAACTCCTTCAATTTTACTTATACATATGTCATACAACTCCAAGTGCTCATTAGTAGCAATTGCTTCAATGATATTTTTGATACCGATGGTTGTTGAGAAATTAGTTGAGCCACCGGCTGCGTTATCAATCAACTGTTTGGTCTTTATTTTGAGACCATTTACAAACATCTGCATTTGTTCTGTTGGATCCATATTATGATTTGAGCAAGCCACTAGGACCCTTTTGAATCTTTTGTAGGCATCTCCCAAATATTCATCCTCTTTCTGCTTAAAGTTCAGGATTTCATACCTTTTTCTCAGAAACACCAATGTTGGAAAATACTCATTCAAGAAAGCCTCTTCCATCTCTTCCCATGATGTTATACTACCGGTCGGGAGAGAATAGAACCATTATTCAGCTTCTTCAACTAAGATGAACGAGAACATTCTTAACTTCTTTGCTTCCTCCGTGCGACCGTCAATTTTTAGAGTGTTGCTCATGGTCAGAAATCTCTGCAAATGCTTATTTGCATCTTCATTTACCTTTATAGTGAAATGCTTTCTCTCAAGTTGATCGATTGTACTTGGATGTAGCTTAAAATTAGCCACATTCACCGGTTGGTTGACAATTATTAATCTACCAGTTGGTGCATTTGCGCCTCCGTAGTTACCTGGCGGTGGTGGATTCTCCCCCATTATTTTGATCTCTCTCTCCGACCCTGAATCTGAACCTGAATGAATGGAATGTTGTTCTTCTTTTGATTTCAGTCTTACTAATCTAGCTTGTCTGAGTCTTCCATGCAAAGTTCTTTCAATTTTCGCGTCAAAAGGAAAATCAGCCAAGGCCTTACCTCACATACAAATATCAGACACAAATTAGTTGATAGTAATTGAAATAAATAACTAAAAGAACATAAATTAAATTTTAGTTTCATAGCAACAAAATTTCAATTGAACTAAATTTAAACTTTATATTTGGCAGTTCCCGACAACGGCGCCAAAAACTTGATCGGGAAAATAGCAAGTGTACTAATTTTCCGATGTAATAATAATAAGGAAATTTCCAAATATCGATCTCGAGGACTGTGTAGTAATATTAGTTTAAATCGTGATTCGATTGAACAAAAACAAGAGTTTTTGGTTTGGAATAAATCTGCACTATAATGAATTTAAGCAGAATGTAAAATATGGCTTTTACACAAATATGAGAATTATGCCAGGGTACGGTGTGTGATTTTTCCCTGCAATGACCTTGAATGTAAATCTCCTCAACTTGTTCAAATATTCAATTACCAGATCTTGATATTGTTTCCTCCTAAAACCTTAG
This sequence comes from Lathyrus oleraceus, assembly GCF_024323335.1. Lineage (NCBI taxonomy): Eukaryota > Viridiplantae > Streptophyta > Magnoliopsida > Fabales > Fabaceae > Lathyrus > Lathyrus oleraceus. The sequence continues at coordinate 169,546,121 of NC_066583.1, read as the reverse complement.
AGGGAAACCTTTGGTCATTCATCCTAATATCTAAGTCCTTAGGGAAATTGATGAAACTAAGCTTTTGAATTCACAAGATATATCTAGTAACTATATGATATCCCTAGCCCTAGGTGATATCTACTAAAGTTTAATCGTGCAAATACCCAAAACACCCTCCTGAGTTAGAAACTCTAAAAATTAAATAAAATCAGAAGATGAGACGTCCAAGCCAACACGGGTCGTGTCAGGCAACACGGTCAACAATGTTGGCTTACTATTTCTCTGCTTCACCAATGCAAGTGCCATACTTGCTGACACGGGCACCCATGTCAGCCCACTGTTTTCCTTCCAAACTTCTGCTTTTATCCTTCTCCTGACATGGGTCGTGTCAGGCGATAGGTGACCGTGTTAGGGTCACTGTTCTTCCAAAAATCTTTCTCCGCGAGTTCGGTACGCTCGATTTCCTTGATGAGTCTTTGGGAATTCTTGCTTGAACTTGAAAACCAAGAGAACTGCCAAAAGAAAGCATAAAATGTAATACATTTACATAAACTAAAGATAATAACCAAACACGAATGGAAATGTGAACATACAACTTACTGGACAAAATAACAAAAAGGTAAAACAAAGTGTTACCGATTTCGCAAATTCATGCCGAATAAGTGTCAGAAAACTAGTAGAATTAGTGACCAATTAAATGCTTACCTTTTCCGGATTATGGCTAAAAAGGGGAGGATTGTGTGTCTGAAATTCTGGTATCAAATATAAGATGTCGAAGGTAATGTCACGACACTGATATCTGTTAATACACAATGGATAAATAAATAGAATTGAAAAGCAAATCACACAAGCAATTGTTAACCCAGTTCGGTGCAACTCACCTACGTCTGGGGGCTACCAAGCCAGGAAGGAAATTCACTATAATAGAATTAGTTCAAAGACTATCCATACACTTTACCAAGTTACAGTCTTTCTCACCTAATCTCTACCCGTGCAATTTCTACCTAAGCACTCTTAGATATGAGAACCCATTCACTTCCCTTACAATCACACACCCGTGATTTTAAACAACAATCCCTTGTGAAAAGAAAATACTTTTCAATTACAATATTCTTGATTTTACTTCACAGTTTCAATCAAGAAGACACACTCTTGATCTTGCTTCAAAGCTTTGATCAAGAAGACAAATCAGTCCAATTCAATCATCTATGGATGACTTGAATGACCTATAGACACAAACCCTAGCTCTCTCTCTAAATTTCGCCCAGTCTTGGTTGTGTGTTCAATCAGGTTTTCTAAGTCCCTTTTTATAGAAACATTGGACAGCTTGAAAACCCTAAATATATTTTCCAATTAAATCTTTTCATATCAACTGTAAAGATCTCCTTGGAAAATAAACAAATCTGGTTGATATCCCTGATAGATTGCGCCAGCTAGCCATATCTTCAATCAACCAATGATTGCCACCAATTATGCAATCACAAAACACCAGACATTCCTACTGAATGTTCTGTGTACAGGATGTCATGACATCGGGTCTGACATCTGGAAAAATCCTGCATAATCCAGTTTCCTTTTATAGCAGGTACAGCCATATCAGTTGCCATGACAATGAGTATGTCAACTGAAACAATCCTGCAACATATCTTCTTTAACTCCAGCAGGTACATAGGATATCTCATGTTAAGACATCACACATGACATCTTGTGAACACTCTTTGTTTTACCAAAATTGCTGCCAACACTTAGAATCAACAGTGTCCTAACCACTAACCACTAACCACTAACCACTAACCACTGTCTGGTTGTGCTTAGGGGGATAGGATATGCAAGTTGCCCACCTTCTAGGTTGTTGTGTTGTGATGTCTAACAAGGTGTTGTGACATCAACTTGACTAAGGGAGTAGTTTTGACCACTGTATATGCCTCTGATGTGTGCATGATTAATTGTCATGCCTGATTTGTGCTTTAGTGGATGTTTCTACTACTGCTGGTGCTTGTGCTAATGTCAGACCAAATGTTCTAACATCTTGTCTGCAATGTATTTTTTAGAGAACCTTAGTTTCTCTTATTTGTGAGGCTTATTGCTCTTCTGTTGCATAAGCCTCTACTGTCTGAACTTGGACAGTTCATAGTGTGTTTGATGTTCCCTTGAGGGGGAGTCCTGATTATGTGAAACAGGGGGACTACTGACTACTGACTCTAGATGATGTGTGCAAGGTGTACTTGGTTGTTTTAGCCAAAATTTTCCGAAGGGGGAGATTGTTAATTCCTGGTTGTTTTGATTGGCAGTAATTTTGGTAAAACTAACTTAGCTGCAACATGTTGAAAAAGATTTCCTAACATGTGGTTGTGACATCTTGCCTGGAACAGGTTTTTACCTTGGTAACGTTTGTAGGGTTAGCTGTCTACAGAATATTCTAGGAATATTATGCTTTCCCTTGTGATGTTCGTGATTGAGGAATCATAGAAGCGAAGTATGGTTAACAAACTCTGTTTCCTAAATGTTAAGAGATTTTAGGAAACTTTTGATTGATTACTTAATGTTGTGCAGTTGGTGCCCGTGGAATACAAAGCCCAAATCCAACGCATTTTATGGCTATAAATAGAATGTATCAAAACTTAATTACTTACGCAGAAGAGAAGATAGTTGACCGTATTAGGGTTTGAGTGTTTGTGTTATTTTATGAACCTCTCAAATATCATATTGATACATGAGTAGGACTGTGTTGATTGGTTGTAAGTATTGTCAAGAACTCATAATCTTTTAAGCATTGAGTGATTGTGTGTCCTTGAAGTGTGTCTTCTGATTTTCTTATAGGTGTTTAAATATCACTACTGTGATTGATAGGGAGGTGAGAAGGGTCTCACACCTAGGAGTGTCTTAGGTAGAAGTTAGGCATGGGTAGTGATTAAGGTGTACTCTATAAATTAGAGATAGTTTGCAGAAGGCATACAAACTAATACTATTTAATGGATTTCCTCCCTGGCTTGGTAGCCCCCAGATGTAGGTGTTGTTGCATACCGAACTGGGTTAAAAACTTTGTGTGTTTTGTTATTTTATGTTCCTCTATTTGTAAGTTGTCATGTTATTGTTCAAATATCAATGTCTCAACATCTCTAAGGACATATGATATCTGCATACCAGAATTTCACTAATGATTTAGCTGGACATGGTTACGGTAAACAATAAAACATATGATTGAAAAGTAAGATATAACATACTAAAGTGATACGTGTGTGATTGAGTTTCAAGAAGAGCTTGTAAATAAATGTAGAGCTTTGAAAATAGGTTTTTGCATGGAAAGTAACAAGCGGTGTAAATAAAGTAAAACGGTACGAGGAAATAAATGTAAGTAAAGCGATGCGAGGAGATAAAGAAAGTAAAGCGATGCAATAAAGTAAAGAAAGTAAAGTGATGTGATAAAGTAAATAAAATAAAGCAGTGTAGAATATATTAAAAACCTGCTCCAATCGTTGACTTGAATATAGTACAACAGAAATGTAAATGTCGGCAAGATTAAATGCTACGACTATGATGCTCCAAACTTAATAACAACAATGGTGCGATAACCCCTCAATGTGACGAATTATCGCTTTAACAATGTGAATATATGGCTTATGCTGCAACTAAGGTTGGATTCTTAAAACTGTGAACTTTATGTCCTATTTATACTAGTATTAGACCTAGAGAATCACGTAACTCCTTCAACATTCGTGTGAGAGAAAAGTGGTGGTCATGGGAGTGAATCTCCAACTACCTTTAACTGAAGTGCCAAAATCAAAGATGGCGACCACCATGTAGGGATGACGACCGCCATGTTCCCAAAATGGTCGGACCCAGTCTTTGTTACCGTTGGGACGTGGGATACGTCATCTTCCTTGCGGCTACCTCTATGGAGAACGCCATGTTGAATGCCATGTGTACATTTTACTCATTTTTCTTAGTTTTTCCTCCATTTTGCTTCGTTTCTTCGAGTAAGTCCTTTTCTAGGCTATGTACCTGAAAACAAGGAAAAGTATCGGCATAACAGTAGAAATGATAATTAAATGACGCTAAAACATGTGAAATCTGAGTAAAAAATGTAGAGTGTTTCGGTGTTATCAAAATCTTCCATGCTTAAACCATTGCTTGTCCTCAAGCAAACATTTACGAGCATATGAAGAAAAACAATGGTGCTCATGTAACTATTCTAAGCTAAAGACTCTAATTCACTCAAGGCCATGTTGATAGGTACTAACTCACAAACTAAGGGTATCGTAACAACACATTCCGAGTTTGCGGTCATAAATCTCTTTCCTATACAAACCAATTCGCATCATGTTATTACGCATATGTCTAACTTACTCATCCCATTATTCATCCTTTTTCATTTAGGCACAATCACATTAAACATGTTATCTATTCACACACGACAAACAAACCTGCTAGTGACCATGATCTATATTATGTCAATTTTTTTTGATGAATATGCAATATTCTTAGAGGTTTCACAATCGTTAGGCTAAATGACCATGTGAGGGTCACCTAACTTAGAAGGTGGATTCCTTTTCTATTTCTTACTTTTCCAGATTTTTTCTTTTCTTTTTCTTTCTATTTAACATGAGATCACTCACCTATTTGCATCGGTCCGCTTACTCGATGGTAATTCAGATGGTGTTGACTACTAGGATAAACTACTCAAAGACTTATTTAGGGGAGATATTTCAAGGCCATGGAATAGCAAGTATCCAAATCAATCTCTATAATTAGGAGACTCACAATGTTAAAACGGTACTGAAGGAGAATTGCCATCCAAGGCGCAGCGGAATTTAAAAATTTCTCCATTTAGTGATCCTTACGAATGGGCATGATCAGTGATAGAATCGTTACCTCTTGTGGCGATTCAAACCTTTGGTGCAGATCTCTGATAATGATCAAAACCTTTGATACAGATCCACAGGGCGATCACGAACGTTGAACGATGACAACGTCTCTACTCAGTCCACACGAACGGATTCCTTCAATCGCAGTGCTAGCTGTTATGAATGAAGGCTTTGAGTGAGAGAAAGAGGGAAACAAAATTCCAAGTCTCTACTTGAATTTCAGTTTGAGTGGAGCGGAGTGACAATACTTCTACCCAAGGGGTTCTATTTATAGAACCCTTGTGTGGGCTTCAAGCTAAAAAGCCCACTTAAGTGTATTTTGGCCCATATCTTATAATATGCCCAAAATCACTTAAGTATTTGGTACATTACCATATTTTGTCTCCCACTTAAGTGCACCGTACCTTACGGTGTTCCTTAGTTACTCTATCTCTCATCAATCCGTCCTTTGTGTGTGACCCTATAGGTTTTCGCGGTGTTGGCAATTATATTAAATCACGTATTTAACATAATAAATAGTGAGTGGTATCTAGCAACACATCACTGCTACCCAAGTCACGAAAATGTCATGTGATCTGACAAAACCTCCTGTGATAATAATTATGTGTATAATTACCCCTTTGCCCTTATGTCTATATTGAACACAAGGTATAGACCGTGTCACCCTTGTCCAGTTCAATATTGGGCCCATAGACATTTATCCTGTTACGCAGGATTGGCAAATTCCATCTAGGACACTCATGTCCCTCAGCATGCTTTGTGGAGTACCCATCAACTGTCTTTATGGTTATCCAGTTACGGACAACGTTGGATCAACAATAAAGCACTCGACTCTACATCTAGGATCCATAGTGGTTTCAGGTCGAAGAGTGGTATACACTATTATCACCATGAGAATAACTTATGACACTTTGCATAACTTTCTATATAGTATTCTCATAGCAGGTCAATCCGGTATAAATATTACTCCTAATATTCATACCTATGTTTAAGACTTGATAACTCTTTATCCATGATCCATGAGATGTGATCATCAGTCTACACACATAATAGTCTTAATGCTTTAATGTTATCCCACTTCATAAGAAATATCGATAACAGAAAACCACGCATAAAGACTCGATAACACATGAATTGACACAATAGACAAACTAAACTAGTGAATGAATTCCTAAGCAATAATACTAAAACAGTAAATCTAGCTAAAAAAATGATAATAATAAGAAAAATGGAAACAGTAAGGTTCCTCTCCCACACTTAAACCGAACATTGCCATTAATGTTTCCATAAAAGGTAAAAAGGAACGGTAGAACCTGGACGATATGCTACTAATGGCCTTCACTGCCATCTCCTGTCTGGTCCTGATGTTGTGGATGACGGCTTCAGCTCTGGTGGCGTGAACTCTGGGAAATTTAGAGTTGTTGGACTCGTGCTGATAGCGAGACGTTGGACGCAAGTAGACTGTGGAGGTTCCCTATTATAGACAGTTGGTTAGCATGCACAAGAGCAAAGTCACGTGCATGTGAAGCTTGCAGACGCATTTGTTGGGCTGCCATGGTGGCTTGGGCCTCCATCACCGATCTTAGGGAGTGATCTATGCGGCATTGTAATTCCTGCACGAACTCCATCATATCTTGTTTTTGCTCATACATGGCATAAAATAAACCATCACACTCTTCCTCACGAGCTCTCTATTCCCGAAACATATCTTCGTCAAAATAAAAACCAGAGGAGGTACCTGCAAAAGTGTTAGAAAAAACTGGTGCAGTGTATGTAGATGGAAGACGGGCATCATGAACGGGGGACATGTTTCTTCGCTCATACTCATCATCGGTCCCATCATCCTCGTTTTATGGGACGTCCTGGGGTACCAGGCCAATGATTCGTGGGTCATTATGATTCGTGGGTCATTCAAATTATAAGTCCAATTTCTGTTATGTCTCACATCTGTACGACGAGGACAAGGTAATGTGACACTTTTCATGGCTACATTATGAACAATGAGGTGGTAGCCTCCTTCTCTCCTAACTTTGCACAACCGCGTGTTTCTTAAAAATTTCATGTCAATGATGCGGGTCAATAGAGGTTCTAATGTAGCCAACTCAATATTCTTCCCTAAAGCACAAACAATGGAGGTAATCAATCCTCCAAAAAGATGGTCCCCTTCTTTTTAACAATAACACACATGTTGACTATCATGAATGAGACCGAATTTAGCTGTCATTGTGCCAGAGCTGCCTATAAATAAAGAAATTCTTTGGCATTCAATTTATTAGAATTCTCCCGGCCGAATATAGTATCTGCCAACAGTTTGCGGAAGACACATATGGCCTGGTTATTGATATCTGAAGTCAGGTTCCCTTTAAAGGAGCCAGTGGTGAGACTTGTTAGATCTCTCCAAAACTGGTATGGTTCAACAACCCAGTTAGCATCTAATGGTGTCTCACATAAAACACCTTCGCCGTGGAGGAATCCCAACAAACCTGCATGTTGATCGATAGTATATGCATATTCCACATTGAACATGTGAAACTTAATCGTGCCTATGGTGCTTATAGTGCTTGGTCTAACGGTATACATGAGGGAACTCAAAAATTCCTAGTCAGGTTCACATACGTATTATCTCTATGGTTAAACAGGTGTTATAGACATAAGTTTTCTAACAGGTAGTAAACATAATGATAGATGCCTAAACTATATAAGCAGTTGTCATCGATATACCTTGTGGAGAAAACTTCTCGGGTTAGCAATTCCTGATATCTCTTCCCCTGCCTGTTGCCATCCTTTCCCTCGTGGAAAATAATTCCTCTGTCTCCCATGGCTGCCATTCTTGTTGGTTTTGTGAAGAAATTTGGGTATTTTGGTGAAAATGGAAAAATGGGGGATTTTGAGGGTTTTGAGAGAAAAAAGGGTTTTTTAAGAGTGAAAAGTGGATGGGTTAGTGGGGAAGGTAGTGTATATTAGAGTTTTGGTGAGTGAATATGGGTGAGTGGGATTTTATGTGGGTTAAAGATGAGAGAAAATGGGTTGTAGGAGGTTGAAGATGAGTTGAATTTGGGAAAATGGGGTTTTTTCAATTCTGTCACGTGTTTTCACCTTCAGACCCCATGGCAGACGCCACATGAGGATGGCGAATGCCATCTTCATAATTTGGGCTTTAGGCTTTTGACTGCGGGTCTGGGCTTCTGAGGGGTGTTTGGATGCATTCTCGGGGGTGTATGGCTCTGCTTCAAAGGATTTTGCTTTGCTTGTTTGACATAATTGAAAAATAGTCGAAGCTTACATAATGATTAGTAATATAACAAAGATAAAAAAAATAAATTTAACCGATAAATGCACAATAAGGAATATCAAAATGGTACTAAAAATTAATCAAAAGATTAAAAAAATGAGTCTAATAGATGGAAGATGCGAAAAATAAATTTGTGAAAATAAAATAAATCAATCTCATGATGGTGAATAAAATTAATGAATAAAGATAATACAATAAATCCTCCCCCATATAAAAAGCGAGCAATGTCCTCAATGCTCCTTATAGTGACAGGAATGGCAACTAAAGAGAATTTTATCGGGCATTTTGGTTTGATGCGGACAGGACTCCCGGGCTTCTTCTAGTTGGCGTATAAGATAATAGATCTCCTAGTACATGCCAATCGTCTCTTCGGTGTGTGTGGAATTGGCCACTTCTATCTACAAGGTAATATTAGTTAGTTCTTCACAAAGAGAAACACATTTCCTGACGCATGGTAAGGAGTTCTTGGTCAAAGTTTTGCCTCTGAAGATTAGCATTTGAAAAAAACACAATTGTCCTATTCTTGGGGGGTGCTGGATGGTATTCAGGGGTGGGTGGGGGAACATGTTTGGTTGAGGTCTCTCCTTGGTCTTCTAAAGCGTAGGTCCGATTTTCCTTTTTATGTATGTTTGTTATTTCGTGGTGAGGCAAGGAAAAATTGTGGACTATCTAGTTATCGACCAGGAGTTTATACTGATCGGTGCTAAAGTAGACTCTCCTCACTAGGCCATGGTCTAAATAGTGATCCATGTCTATGAGGGTGTAGCCACAATATGGAACTAAATAGGAAAGTTTTTTCAATAGGCCTAGTGCATATGAAATATGGGTCACTGTTCCTCCCACATGGATCGGTCCTTCGGTTGATTTGGTTGTAAGCTCTAGGTTTTTGATCAGGAAAGTTCCTAATTCTACAGGACGAGATTGAGTGATGCAGAAGAGAAAGAATATCACTTATATGTTGACATGCTCATTGGTATCACTTCTTCCAAATAATGTTTGAGCAAGTATCATCTGGAAGTACCTAAAGGTTGGGTTATGGATGTGGTTAGAAAGTTGGGTGGATGGGTCAGGGCTACGTGATATGTGTTTTTCGCAAGTATACGAATGCGTCATAGTAATATAAAAGATTGTCGAATCCACAGAGACCAAATGTCAATCTACCGTTATCTATTATTACGGTGTTTATCTAAGGTAATCGAAATAGGGTTTTTAAGAGTGCACAATGAAAAATAAAGTATTAAATTAAATTCAATTAATAAAGACAGGTTCGAATGTAATTCACATAGTCAATTAATAATCCAAGTATTTGCTAATAGAATTACTTATGGGCAGTGTTTCCTACTTTGAAAAGAACCAATTTAACGGGAACTGTCGCTTTCGTGTATTCAGAACCGAGTTGTACTCCCTAATCAAACCCTCTTATTGTCACTTATAAAAAGGCGTGCATTGCGTTAGAGTAGTAAACCTATTTTTAAGAAATATAGTGTCTTGACTAAGTTGAAAAGTATTTTGACCTGGATTTCTTAACCAAAAGAGGTTCTTACGAACCAGACTCTAAACTTATAAACGTGTCGAAAAATAGTTTTAAAATCACTTTTTTTTAAAGTTAAAAACTCCTAATGAACTAAACAAAGCGCTTTCGCTGTATTTGAAATAGTTAAAAACAACTAAGTTTAAACAGACGTCGGACGACTTTCGATCTTACCCAACGGAAATTAAGTGCGGGAAAACTTAAGTTGAAAGTCAAAATAACCCTTAAGTGTTTCTACGAACAATTGTACGGATTACCGGTTCAATTATGATTCTTACATTCTAACCTTTATAGGTTTAGCCAGACATGGTAAAGTAAAAATGTGTTTTAATTTTTATCATAAAAACGGATAAATAAAAGACTTTTAAAAAGGAAGGTAATAAGTGCGAGTGCAGGAAAGTAAATAAAAGTAGTGCGAGTGCGGAAAATGAGTTAAAGTAGTGCGGTGCAAGAAATAAAGGAAGTAGTGCAGTGCGAGAAATAAACAAAGTAAAGTGCGAGTGCGGGAAAGTAAACAAAATAAAGGCAGTGCAGGAAAGTAAACAAAGTAAAGGCAGTGAGGGAAAGTAAACAAAATAAAGGTAGTGCGGGAAAGTAAACAAAATAAAGACAGTGCGGGAAAATAAAGCAGACAAATGTAAAGCAATAAAACCTGCTCCAATCGTAGGGTCGAATAAAATACGTAACAGAAATGAAAATGGAGGCAGGATTAAACTTCCTTCCAAAGTGCTCCAAACTCGATTAAAGACTTGATTTCACAGTGTGGCAACACTCAAATGTGAAGCGATTACCACTTTTACACAATAGTGATATATGCCTAGTTGTAACTAAGTTTGGATGATCAAACAAATGAAACCAAGGTTCTATTTATAAGCAAGAAAAAACATGGAGATTACAAGGATGCCCTTTAGTTTGAAAATGGGCGGGAACCATTTTGTTCTTGTGGCGTCGCCACAACATCATGGCGCCCGCCACAGGAGGAAATTGTAGCACCCAAGTGGAGATCTTGGGAGGCGTGGCAGTTGAGGAGAGGTTGATACTGGGACACGTCATGGCTGGACCCATGGCGCCAGCCACAGTGGAAGCCACAAGTGTAAAATGCTGATTTTTTGGCTTTTTAGCTCATTTTCGCTCCTTTTCTCGATCGGGGCTCCGATTAGACTGAAACCCGAAAACAAAGAAAAACATAGTAATAACATAACAAAATAACAATAAAACAACTAAAATGCATGCGAAATCAGAGTCGAAAATACGGTGAATTTCAGTGTCATCAAATTCTCCCACACTTAAACCCTTGTTTGTCCTCAAGCAAAACACTTAAAAGCTTAAAAGAAGAAACACCGGTGTCGACGAGTGATTCGGGCTAAAAGGGCTTCTAAGTTCAAGTCGGGATGCAGTTATAGGTACTAACTGAGTGAACCAAGGGTATCGTGATGACACTTATCTGCAGACACGGACATAAACTCCATTCCTATATTAACCAACCCATATTATCCCACAATACCTAGGCCTACCTCTTCATCTCTTTTTCGGGTCCTTTTCATTCAGGCGCAATCACATTAAGCCCGTTATCCGTACATGTTTCATAGTAGAGTGACCTGTTAGTGATTCTGATCCTAAATATGGGGGTTTTGGCACATAAATATGTGTAAACCCTTTTATTTGACCCAAATGCAGTTGTGAGGGATTGGATCGTAATCCGCCCTACCGAGTTCAACACCAGATACCTCTGAACCAACTAACAGCGGGTGAGTTTTTCTTTTCTTTTTCTTTTGCAGCAAATTTTTACAACTTTTTGGTTTAAATGACCTTGTGAGGGTCACCTATCTCGGAGTTTGCCTTTTTCTTTATTTATTGCACTGGATCATTCACTTATGTTCATCGGTCCCCTATGTAGAGCATGCTTAGGCCGGAGCTGACTGCTAGAATAAACTACTGAGGACTATACTGAAATGATAATTAAGGCCATGGTATATGGGGTTTCGGGAGTGATTCTTATATTCATGAAGTCTATGGTGTTAAAACGATACTGATGTTTCAAAAAGTTCTCCCAAGTCACCATATCCTAACTCAAACCTGTCTTAAAGCCCCAAAACTTTCAGAACAACACTGTTTTCTTTTGCAATTTTTTTTTGGTGGGGCTAAAGGAATGGGGAGATGAGGATGTACTAAAGATACACTATACTGGTGACTCGTCAAACACATGTATTTTCTAAAACACACTAACTAAAAACGAAATAAAACAAAGTAAACAACTAAAAAGCAATAAAAATAAACAATCTAACTAAAAACAGTAAAGGGAAATAGAAAGCGAAATCTCCTCCCACACTTAAATCGAACATTATCCCCAATGTTTCGAAATAAGATAAGGGGAGAGTAACCTGTCACACTACTGCTGACCACTGGTCCCTTCGCCATCCTGAGGTGGAAACGACGTAGGAGTATAATCAGCAATAGAAGGAGATCTAGGCTCCTCAACAGTCTCTCCATGACCTTCCAAAGCATAACTCCAGTTAGCTGGGTCATGAACGCTGGTCATCATCGGGTCTGGCAGTGTAAAGTAGTGTATCGTCTCGCTATCAATCAACAATATAAACTGTCTGGGATTGAAAGAGGCTCTCCTCATCAATCCTTTGTTCAAGCAGAAATCAATATCCATAGTAGTACAGCCACAGAAAGTCCTAAGATTGAGTAGCTTGCGGGACAGACCTAAGGCAGTGGCAATCTGCGTGACAATCCCTCCTACATGAATAATTCCCTCGGATGATCTGGCAACACTGCTAAGACCACACAACAGAAAGTTCCCACATGCCACAGGGCGTGACTAAGATGCACAAAATAACAAAAATATCTCCTCCTCACTCAGTAGAGTCTCAGCATTTGGTCTTCCAAGAAAAGAGTGCGCCAATATCATCTGGAAATACCTCATAGCAGGGTTGTGGATAACCTGGGACAACTGAGTAGAAGGGTCCTGACTCCCTCCACTAGAGATATCGCTCCAGAATTTCTCCACTTCTCTTTTCCTAGAAAGTATCACACCGGTGTCTCAGGGATAACGTCGGGGGTTGTCTGAAAACCTAACAAGTCACCGAACTCCTTCTGGCTGAAAGAGTACTCAGTCCCGAATAACCTGAAAACAACATGTCCATCTGGTCCGGAGTAAGGATCATAAGCAAACGAGTTAAGGAACTCCAAAGTCAGGTTCCTGTAGGTGTTGTTCAAGTCATCAACGAATTTATCCCATTGGAGTTGGTGGCACAGGAATCTGATGCTCGGTTCAATGCCTAGGGAATCCATGCAATCCTGGTCCGGATAGCGCGTAGGTGCCATAGGGCGCTGGTAGAGAACTATGTAATGCTCCCTCTAGGCGTCATCTCTGAAAACCACGTGCATGTCATCAAAGTTCTGCATCCTGCAAAGGTTAGGGAAAAGGATCCTGAAAACACAAACATTGCAAATGATATTTAGTCCTAACAAGAATATGATTAAAAATAAAATAAAGTAAATAAATGCAGAAAAAGTAAAATAAGATAAGAAAATCGTGGGTTGTCTTCCAAGCAGCGCTTGTTTAACATCGTTAGCTTGACGATCAGAACTTATACATCTGTCGTAGGAATTGGTGGATCTATCAGAGTGTGGCTGGAGTAGTCTGTTGAAATGTCTCCTCCTTCATAGGGCTTCAGTCTTTGCCCATTTACAATGAATGGACTACAAGTTTCGTTCTTGATTTCTACAACTCCGGATCTCAGAATCTTAGATACTTTGAAAGGACCAGTCCATCTTGAACGCAGCTTCCCAGGGAAAAGTCGTAACCTAGAATTGAACAGGAGAACAGGGTCGCCTATATTGAAATCTTTTTTCACAATTCTTTTGTCATGCCAAGCTTTGGTTCTCTCTTTGTATATCATGGCATTCTCGTAGGCAGATTGCCTGAGTTCTTCCAGTTTGTGGATGTTAAGGATACGTTTTTCACCAGCGGTCAGGTAATCCAAATTCAAAGTTTTAATGGCCCAATAGGCCTTATGCTCTAATTCAAAAGGTAAATGACGAGATTTTCCATAGACTAGTTGGTAGGGAGTTGTTCCTATAAGGGGTTTTGTAAGCGGTTATATAGGCCCATAATGCTTCTTGAAGCTTCTGAGACCAGTCTTTTCTAGATATAAAAACAGTTTTTTCTAGAATTTGTTTTATCTCCCTATTGGATACTTCTACTTGGCCACTAGTTTGTGGGTGGTATGGTGTTGCTACTCTATGCCTAACTCCATATTTGCTTAAAAGTTTATCAAATATTCTCGATATGAAGTGCGATCCTCCATCGCTTATGACTAAACATGGTGTTCCAAATCTGGGGAATATATAGTTTTTAAATAGCTTGATCACCACTCTAGTGTCGTTTATGGGTGCAGCTATAGCTTCAATCCACTTGGACACGTAGTCCACAGCTACTAAGATATACTTGTTTCCTAAGGATGGTGGGAAAGGACCCATGAAATCTATACCCCAAACGTCGAAGAGTTCTACTTCTTGAATTTTTCTTAGAGGCATTTCGTCACGTCTTGAAATATTTCCCGTGCATTGGCATCTATCATATTTGACAATGCAAGCATGGACATCGCGCCACATGGTAGGCCAGAATAGGCCAGCTTGAAGAATCTTGGCGTATGTCTTAGAGGTGCTCGCATGTCCACCATAGGGTGCAGAGTGACAATGCTCAATTATACTTTTTACCTCCTCTTCTGGAACGCAACGGCGAAAAATCCCGTCTTTACCCCTTTTGAAAAGGAGCGGTTCCTCCCAGTAAAAGTTTCTCACATCGTTAAAGAACTTCTTCTTCTGGGGGTAGTTAAGATCAGGGGGTATGATATCAACAACTAGATAATTAACAAAGTCTGCATACCATGACATGTTACTTACAACTAAGGATTTTTGGAAGTGCTCATGAGGGCCTAGGCTATCATCTTCAATGGCTTCTAGTTTAGCTATCAATCTATCATAGGCAAAATCATCATTTATGGGTACAAAGTCTGGTTTCAGGTGTTCTAGCCTAGAAAGGTGATCAGCTACTACATTTTCAGTCCCTTTTTTATCTCGGATATCTAAATCAACTCTTGTAGTAACAAAATCCATTGGAGTAACCTGGGCTTGGCATCTTTTTTACTTAATAGGTAACGAATGGCAGCATGATCGGTGTAAACTATAATTTTGGCTCCTACTAGATAAGATTTGAATTTGTCTATAGCAAAAACTACAGCTAGTAATTCCTTTTTAGTTGTTGCATAGTTAAGTTGGGCGGCGTATAGGGTTCTATTGGCATAATAAATCACATGTAATTTTTTATCTTTCCTTTGTCCTAGAACGACTCCAACGGCATAATAACTAGCGTCACACATTATCTCAAAAGGTTCTGACCAATCAGGGGGTTGCATAATGGGTGCTGAAATCAACGCTTGCTTTAAAAGATTAAATGCTTCATTACATTTTTCATCGAAAATGAATTCATCATCTTTCATTAAAAGGCCAGTTAAAGGTTTAGTTATTTTAGAGAAGTCTTTGATAAAATGTCGGTAGAATCCAGCGTGTCCAAGGAAACTTCAGACTTCTCTGATAGTTTTGGGTGGTTTTAGATTCTCTATGACTTCTATTTTAGCTCTATCTACCTCAATACCTTTTTCGGAAACTATATGTCCTAAAACAATCCCTTCGGTGATCATGAAATGACACATCTCCCAATTTAGCACAAGGTTCACCTCCACGCATCTCTCCAGGATTTTCTCAAGGTTAGCAAGACAATTTTTGAAATCAAATCCGCAAACCGAGAAATCATCCATAAATACCTCCATGATACTATCTAGGTAATCTGCAAAGATTGACATCATGCTGCATTGGAAAGTAGCTGAAGCATTACAGAGTCCGAATGACATTCGTCTGTAGGCGAAAGTTCCATAAGGGCATGTAAAGGTAGTTTTCTCTTGATCTTAGGGGTGGATAGGTATTTGGAAGAATCCAGAGTATACATCTAGATAGAAAAAGTAAGAGTGTCTGGCTAGACGCTCCAATATTTGGTCTATAAATGGTAAAGGGAAATGATCCTTCCTGGTTGCTTTATTTAACTTTCTGTAGTCTATGCACATCCGCTATCCTCCTTCTATCCGTTTTGCTATATGTTCGCCTTTATCGTTTTGCACTACTATGATGCCTCCCTTTTTAGGTACTACATGCACAAGGCTCACCCACTTACTATCCGAGATATAATAGATTATACCCGCCTTAAGTAACTTAAGAACTTCTCTTTTAACAACATCACTCATTATAGGGTTTATTCTTCTCTGATGTTCTCTGGAGGGCTTTGAATCTTCTTCGAGCAAAATCCGATGCATGCATACGGATGGGCTTATACCTTTCAGATCAGAGATATAATATCCTAAGCCATAGGGATATCTTCATAAAACATCTAAGAGTTGGTCTGTTTCCCCTTGGCTCAAGGTAGCACTGACTATAATTGGACGATTCATCTCTTCATCAAGAAACTCATATCTCAGGTTCTTAGGCAGTTCCTTAAGTTCTAAGGTTGGTTTCTTAGGGCATGGCATAGGATATGGGGTAAGGGATAAACATTCATAAAGGTTATCATCGATGTAGAGCTTCCTAAAGTTATCATCTTCCAATATGAGAGTTGATGGCAACTTAATTGTTTTTATGATTTCTTCTTGTTCTATTTCCCTAATGCATTCATCAATGATATCTATGGCATAACATACGTCTCCCATCACAAGTTCCATAAGAAATTTTGAAAGTATAAATTCTATCTTCTCGTCACCTACCTCAAAGGTCAACTTTCCTCTCTTGACATCTATTATGGCTCCTGCAGTTGATAAGAATGGTCTACCTAGAAGGATTGGTATATCATCATCCTCTTTAATGTCCATGACAACAAAATCAGCAGGGATAAATAACTGACCTATCCTAACAGGGACATCTTCTAATATGCCTATCGGGTACTTAACAGATCTATCGGCTAATTGAAGTGACATCTTAGTAGGTTGTAATTCTCCTAAGTTTAACCTCTCACAAACTGCTAAAGGCATTAAACTCACACTAGTTCCTAAGTCTAGAAAAGCTTTTTCGATGACATGACTTCCCAAAACACAAGGAATGGAGAAATTTCTAGGATCTTTATCTTTTTTGGCTAACTTATTCTCGGAAATGGAATTACATTCCAAGGGCTTCGGATCGTCGAGTCTACGTTTGTTGGTAAGGATGTCTTTGAGAAACTTTGCATAAGAAGGTATTTGGGTGATGGCTTCTGTGAAAGGGATTTCTACGTGAAGTTTTTCTATAACCTTAATGAATTTCTGATACTGGTTATTGATCTGGGTTTGTTTTAATCTTTGCGGATATGGTATCGGTGGTTTGTATGGCGGGGGTGGTACATAAGTTTTGTCTTTAGGTCCTTCTCCTTTTTCTTGACCTTCCTATTTTTCAGATTCCTCTGGTTCCTTCACTTCGTCCGTGGGTTCGGCATACTCCTTAGAAGTTTTGGGTTCACTTGATCTTGGGTTAAATGGCTCATCATAAGCGGTCCCACTTCGTAGGGTAATGTGATTGACTTGTCCTCTCGGATTCTGTTGAGGTTGTCCAGGGAACTGTCCTCCAGGTGTAGTCTTAGGGGCTTGGTTTAAGGCTACCTGAGAGATCTGGGTTTCAAGCATCTTATTGTGAGTAATTATTTGGTCAACCTTGGTTCCTAACTAGGTAATCAGTTCGTTAACGTGAATGTTCTGGTTCATGAACTCTTTGTTTTGTTGGGTTTGAGCAGTGATAAAATTTTCCACAATTTTCTCAAGGCTTGGCTTTGGTGGCACAGGTTGATTTGGTCTTAGGGCTTGGTAACCTGGTTGTCTCGGAGGTGTAGTATTTTGGATAGCGTTATTATTCTTATAGGAGAAGTTCGGGTGATTCCTCCATCCAGGGTTGTAGGTATTCGAATATGGGTTCCCTTGGGCGTAGTTCACTTGCTCAGAGTTGGTTTCGTTTAAGAGACTGCATTTTAGAGATTGGTGTCCTTTGGTTCCACATATCTCACAATCCGACGAAACTGCGGCTGCAGTATTCAGGTTTATACACATATGCTCAACCTTGAGGGCTAACGCGTCCATTTTAACTTGCATCATGTCTATAAAGCTTAACTCATGTACTCCACCTTGGGCTTCCTTCTTCTCAACTGTCGCTCGTTCAACTCCCCATGATTGATGGTTTTGAGCCATATCTTTGATAAGGGCACTAGCTTCAAGGTAAGGTTTGTTCATCAGTGTGCCACTTGAGGCAGCGTCGATGGTCATTTTAGTGTTATAGTGAAGTCCATTATAGAAGGTCTGAATGGTTAACCAATTTTCTAAACCATGATGTGGGCATGCTCTCAACAGCTCTTTATATCTCTCCCAAGCTTCGAACAACGATTCTCCTTGATTCTGGGTAAATCTGGTTATTTGGTTTCGAAGAATGACGGTCTTACTTGGGGGAAAGTATCTAGCAAGGAATACTTTTCTAAAGTTTTCCCAAGTTGTTATGGAATTGGGTGGAAGGGAATCTAACCATGATAGGGCTTTATCTCTGAGGGAGAAAGGGAATAATCTTAAATGGATCGCCTCAGGAGAAGCTCCATTGGTTTTAAAAGTATCTGCTAATTGGAGAAAGATTTTTAAATGTTGGTTTGGGTTCTCAGTAGCAAGACCTGCGAATTGTCTCTGTTGCACTAGTTGCAACAGGGAGGGTTTAAGTTTGAAATTATTAGCTGGGGTGGTTAGGTTTACTATACTAGAACTAGGTTCTTCGTTGGATGGTTGGGCGAAATCCTTAAGAGGTCTTTGATTTTGATCTTCGGCCATAACTCTCCTAATTCTATGGAAAAATAAACGTGCGCGAGCGTAACGTTCAGGTTCCGCCAGAGGATCTACTAAGCTTTCGGTGCTACTAGTCCTTCGTATTGACCGACAGGTAACAACCTAAGTTTAAATGATATAACAACAGGGTACGAAATTTGACGAAATTGGTCCCCGGCAACGGCGCCAAAAACTTGATGCGTGTTTTTCGCAAGTATACGAACGCGTCATAGTAATATAAAAGATTGTCGAATCCACAGAGATCAAATGTCAATCTATCTTTATCTATTATTACGGTGTTTATCTAAGGTAATCGAAATAGGGTTTTTAAGAGTGCACAATGAAAAATAAAGTATTAAATTAAATTCAATTAATAAAGACAAGTCTGAATGTAATTCACATAATCAATTAATAATCCAAGTATTTGCTAATAGAATTACATATGGACAGTGTTTCCTACTTTGAAAAGAACCAATTTAATGGGAACTGTCGCTTTCGCGTATTCAAAACCGAGTTGTACTCCCTAATCAAACCCTCTTATTGTCACTTATTAAAAGGCGCGCATTACGTTAGAGTAGTAAACCTATTTTTAATAAATATAGTGTCTTGACTAAGTTGAAAAGTATTTTGACATGGATTTCTTAACCAAAAGAGGTTCTTACGAACCAGACTCTAAACTTATAAACGCGTATCACTTTTCTTTTTAAGTTAAAAACTCCTAATGAACTAAACAAAGCACTTTCGCTGTATTTGAAATAGTTAAAAACAACTAAGTTTAAACAGACGTCGGGCGACTTTCGATCTTACCCAATGGAAATTAAGTGCGGGAAAACTTAATTTGAAAGTGAAAATAGCCCTTAAGTGTTTTTACGAACAATTGTACGGATTATCGGTTCAATTATGATTCTTACATTCTAACCTTTATAGGTTTAACCAGACATGGTAAAGTAAAAATGCGTTTTAATTTTTATCATAAAAACGGATAAATAAAAGACTTTTAAAAAGGAAGGTAATAAGTGCGAGTGCAGGAAAGTAAATAAAAGTAGTGCGAGTGCGGAAAATAAGTTAAAGTAGTGCGGTGCAAGAAATAAAGGAAGTAGTGCAGTGCGAGAAATAAACAAAGTAAAGTGCGAGTGCGGGAAAGTAAACAAAATAAAGGCAGTGCAGGAAAGTAAACAAAGTAAAGGCAGTGCGGGAAAGTAAACAAAATAAAGGCATTGCGGGAAAGTAAACAAAATAAAGGCATTGCGGGAAAGTAAACAAAATAAAGGCAGTGCGGGAAAATAAAATAGACAAATGTAAAGCAATAAAACCTGCTCCAATCGTAGGGTCGAATAAAGTGCGTAACATAAATGAAAATGGCGGCAGGATTAAACTTCCTTCCAAAGTGCTCCAAACTCGATTACAGACTCGATTTCACAGTGTGGCAACACTCCGATGCGAAATGATTACCACTTTTACACAATACTGATATATGCCTAGTTGTAACTAAGTTTGGATGATCAAACAAATGAAACCAAGGTTCTATTTATAGGCAAGAAAAAACATGGAGATTACAAGGATGCCCTTTAGTTTAAAAATGGGCGAGAACCATTTTGTTCTTGTGGCGCCCGCCACAACATCATGGCGCCCGCCACAGGAGGAAATTGTAGCGCCCAAGTGGAGATCGTGGGAGACGTGGCAGTTGAGGAGAGGTTGAGACTGGGACACATTATGGCTGGGCCCATGGCGCCAACCACAGGGGGAGCCACAAGTGTAAAATGCTTATTTTTTGGCTTTTTAGCTCATTTTCGCTCCTTTTCTCGATCGAGGCTTCGATTAGAATGAAAACCTGAAAACAAAGAAAAACATAGTAATAACATAACAAAATAACAATAAAACAACTAAAATGCGTGCAAAATAGGAGTCAAAAATACGGTGAATTTCAGTGTCATAACTTCCTCCACCGGTAATGTCACTCCAAAAGGTTTCTATAGCTTCATGTATGAAATCACCAGTAGCAAGTTCAGATACAACATCAAGTCCTCTCTGAAAACCTAGAAGGTTAGCAAACTCCTTATGGTTAAACTTATATTCTTGTCCAAATAATCTAAAAGTAATCAAGCCTCTTCTGAATCCACGACCATGGTTAGGCTGGTGGGTCATGGAACTAAGGAATTCTAAGGTCAGGTTCATATTGGTAACACTCATAACTTCAACATATTCTTCCCACTGCAGTTGGTAACACATGTACCTAGTGCTCGCCTCGAGCCCTAGGGCTTCTAAGAAGGCAAAGTTAGGGTATCTGGTGGGAAGCATCAGTCTCTCAGATTGGACCGTATAGTGGTTCCTCTGACTGTCATCCCCGAAACATACGTGCATGTCGTCAAAACTTTATATCCTGTAAAATAGTTAGTGGGAATGGCTATGTAAAGATCTGAAACCTAAAATGGAAACATCACACAAGTCAGTCTTGTTAAGAAAATAGTTAATTCAACAATTCACCTTTTTTTTTTTTACTTTTATTATATTTTTGCATATTCTCATAAGCATCACGACAGAGTTCTTCTAGTTTGTGAATGTCTAATATGCGATTGTCACTGGCCGTTAGGTAATCCATGTTAAGGACTTTTATAGCCCAATAGGCTTTATGCCCTAATTCGAATGGTATGTGACATGATTTTCCATAAACTAGTTTAAAAGGGGTTGTACCTATAGGGGTTTTATAAGCGGTCCTATAAGCCCACAATGCATCTTGTAGCTTAAGGGACTAATCTTTACTAGAAGTGGAAACTGTTTTCTCAATGATTTCTTTGATTTCCCTATTCGACACCTCTACTTGTCCACTAGTTTGTGGATGATAAGGTGTTACTACTTTATGTTTTACACCATACTTATTCAGAAGATTATTAAAAATTCTCGAAATAAAGTGAGATCCGCCATTGCTTATAAGGATGCGAGGTAATCCAAATCTTGGAAATATGTAGTTTTTAAATATCTCGATGACCACTCGTGTGTCGTTGGTAGGTGGGGCTACGACCTCGATCCACTTTGACATATAGTCGATAGCTACTAGAACGTACTTGTTTCCCGTAGATGATGGAAATGGTCACATGAAGTCGATTCTCCAGACATCGAAGACTTCCATTTCTTGGATGTTTCTTAAAGGCATCTCATCGCACCTCGAGATGTTCTCAGTGTGTTGGCACCGGTCACATTTGACAATGTAAGTGTGGATATCGTGCCATAAGGTTGGCCAGAAAAGGTCTGCTTGAAGAATCTTAGCGCAAGTTTTGGATGTGCTCACATGTCCGCCATATGGCACGGAGTGGCTGAGAGTTATAATACTTTCCACTTACTCCTCAGGTACACAACGATGAAATATGTCGTATGAGCCTCTTTTGAAGAGAAGAGGTTCGTCCCAATAGAATTTTCTCACATAATGGTAGAACTTCTTCTTCTGTTGATAATTTAAATCAGAGGGTATAATATCGGCCGCTAAGTAGTTAGCAAAATCGGCGTACCAAGGTACTTTTGTTACTACTAGGTCAGTTTCAATGTTCAGTTCCAATTCATCATCATGGTTATTATCATGATTTGTTTTAATTGACATTAGAATTCTATCATATGTAAACTCATCAATTATAGGTATTAGGTCTGGTTTTAGATATTAGAGCCTTGAAAGGTGATATGCTACCACGTTTTCAGTGCCCTTTTTTATCACAGATTTCCAAGTTGAGCTCTAGTAATAATAGGATCCAGAGAAGTAGTCTAGGATTTGCATCCTTTTTTCTATTTATGTATCGAATGACATCGTGATCGATATATATTATGTTTTAGCTCCAACTAGATAGGAGCAGAATTTGTCTATTGCGAATACTACTGCGAATAACTATTCTTAAGTAGTAGCATAATTTAATTGGTTGGCATCTAAGGTTCTACTGGAATAGTAGGTTACATGTAGTATTTTTTTCTTTATGTTGTCCTAAAACAACACCGACATCGTAATCCCTTGCATCGCACATGATTTCGAACTATTGGTTCCAATCTGGTGGTTGCATGATAGGTGCAGATATTAGTGCAAGTTTCAAGAGTTTAAAGGCCTCTAGACATTTGTTGTTGAATTTGAATTCGACGTCTTTCATTAAGAGACCAGTTAGATGTTTGGTTATTTTGGAAAAGTCCTTGATGAAGTGCTGGTAGAAACCGGTGTTTCCAAGAAAGCTTCTCACCTCTCTAACTATTTTCGGTGGTTAAAGGTTTTCTATAACCTCGATATTAGCTTTATCAACCTCAATGCCTCTTTCTAATACTATGTGTCCTAGTACTATATCTTCGGTAACCATGAAATGACATTTCTCCTGGTTTAGAACAAGGTTAACTTCTACGCATCTCTCTAGGATTCTCTCGAGGTTATCTAGGCAGTCTTTAAAACTGGATCCTCATACCGAGAAATCTTCCTTGAAAACTTCCATGATTTCTTCAAGGAAATCTGAAAAGATTGACATCATACATCATTGGAAAGTTGCAGGGGCATTGCACGGACCGAATGGCATTCATCGATAGGAAAATGTTCCATAAGGGCAGGTGAAGGTTGTTTTCTCTTGGTCATCGTGATGAATAGGAATCTGGAAAAATCCAGATAATCCATCTAATAATAGAAATAAGAGTGTCTAGCCAGACGTTTAAGCATTTGGTCTATGAAAGGAAGAGGAAAATGGTCTTTCACGGTTACTTTGTTTAGCTTCCTATAATCAATGCACATACGCCAACCGTTGGTTATACGTTTTAATACTTGTTTTCCTTTATCATTTTGTACAATTGTGACACCTCTCTTTTTAGGTACCACATGCATGGGGCTTACCCATTTGCTATCGGAGATTTGGTAAATTATTCCAGCTTCTAGTAATTTTAGCACTTCCTTCTTAACTACATCACTCGTTATAGGGTTTATCCTTCTTTGGTGTTCTATAAAAGGTTTAAAATCTTCCTCTAGCATAATTCAGTCATGCATACAAAAGGGTTTATCCCTTTAAGATCAGAAATGTTATAATCTAGAGCTGCAGGATATTTTATTAAGATATCTAAGAGCTTATTAGTTTCGTCCTTATTTAGGGTTGCACTTACTATAATTGGTTGATTTAGTTCGTCGTCAAGGAATTCATATCTTAAGTTCTTTGGTAGTTCCTTAAGCTTTATTGATGGTTTCTTAGGACCAGGCATATGGTCAGGGGTGAGTGCCAATCATTCATAAAGGTTGTCATCCATGAAGGGTGTCATGGATTTAAAACTATCATCCTCTATTATAGGCGTTGAGGGTAGTTTAATCATTCCGGTGAGCTTTTCTTGGTCTTGGTCTAGTTCTCTTATGCACTCATCAATGATATCAATGGCATAACATGAGTCATTATGGAGGGTGCCATTAGAAATTTGGATAAGATAAATTCTACTTTTTCACCCCTACCTCGAAAGTCATATTTCCTCTATTTACATCTATTATGGCTCCAATTGTTGATAAGAAGGGTCTATCTAGAAGGATAGGGATTTCATCGTTTTCTTTAATGTCCATAACAACGAAATCAGTTGGAATATAAAGTTGTCTAATCCTAACTGGAATATCTTCCTATATACCTATTGGATATTTAACTGGTCGATCGACCAGTTTAGGGGATATCCTAGTTGGTTGCATGTCTCTTAGGTTTAATCTATTACAAACAACTAAAGGCATTAAGCTCACACTGGCTCCTAAATCCAGCAATGCTTTATCAATGATATGATTTCCTAGAACACAAGGTATAGAAAAAATTTCGGGGTCTTTCTCCTTTTTGGCTAGTTTCTTTTCAGTGATTGAGTTGAATTCTAGAGGTTTAGGATCATCAAGCTTATGTTTGTTAGTTAAGATGTCTTTTAGAAATTTGGCATACGATGGTATTTGGGTGATGTTTTCGGTGAAGGGAATCTCGACGTGGAGTTTCTCAATCATTTTTACGAACTTTTTATATTGGTTATCTAATTTGGTTTCTTTAAGTCTTTGTGTATATGAGATCAGTGGTTTATAAGGAGGGGGTAGTATGTAAACCTGGTTGTCTTTTACCTCTTCCTTATTTTTAACTTCTTCCTTTCTTTGCCTCTCAGGTTCTACAGGTTCCTTTACTGGTTGTTTCTCAGGTGTGGTCACAACATCCTTTTTTGGTGGCTTTGGTTTCTTCAGCCTAGGATCTACATGTTCATTATATGTAGTTCCGCTTAGTAAGGCAATAGAGTTTGCATTCCCCTTAGGGTTAGGTTGAGGTTGTCCATGAAATGATCCTCCTGGCGTACCCTGAGCAGCTTGTTGCTGAGCCATTTGAGAGATCTGGATTTCAAGCATCTTATTGTGGGTTACCACATAGTCGACCTTGGTGCCTAATTGTGTAATCAACTTATTTTAATGAACGTTTTGGTTCATGAATTCTTTATTTTGTTGAGTTTGAGATGAAATGAAATTTTCCATGATTTTCTCAAGGTTGGATTTCTGAGGAGCAGCTTGTATAGGCTGTGTTGGTCTTTGAGCTTGGAAACCTGATGGTCTTTGAGGTGTATAGTTTTGAGTATGGTTATTGTTTTTATAAGAAAAATTCAGGTGATTCCCGTGCAATTTTTGATATTAAAATGATCATTTCATTCCTCGACAATTGTGCCTTTGTGATTAGGTTATTTTTTTCATCTTTGATGGAGAGACTTAAATCTTTCTTGTGAATATCATAACCCTTTTCTAAAAGTTATCCAAACCTTAAAATATTGTTCTTCATGTTTGGAACATAGTAAACATTTGAAATAAATTGATGTATCCATCTTTAAAACAAATTAAGATATTATCTTTGATTTTCACCAGAACCTTATAATCATCCCCAAATGAGACATTTCCATTTACTGGTTCATTAAGTTCTATGAACATGCTCTTTTTTCCACATATATGGTTGTTTGTAGTAATGTCATGGTACCATAAATTTTCTCGGCTTCCTTCATTATTCTCATGTGCTAGCAACAATATTTCGAACTTCTTATCCTTTTCTTCCACATAGTTAATATTCTCCTTAACTATATTCTTGAAAGATCCACATTCTAAGGTGTAATGGCCAAACTTATTCCAATTGTAACATTGACTTTGAGATTTAAAATTCCTTGTGTTTATGTTTCCTCTTCCATGTCCTCTTGTTGAGGTTTCTCCTCTCTTATAAATGGTGTTAGTGAAATTTGAACCTCTTCCATAATTGCCACATCCAAACTCACCTCTTAGAATTTGGAGACGTACATTCTTTACATTGTTTTCACCTTTAAGAGATGTTTGGAGCTTCTCCCATGCCTCTTTAGCCAATGGTTGCATTTGATATTTTCTCAAACTCAACTTTATACAATGTTTGGTTGATGAGGAAATAAGCTTTCTTATCTCTATTTCTTGAATCCTTAAAAACATCCTTATGTGTTTGAGTTAAATAATCTTCATCTTGTAATTCCTTATAGCCTTTTTCAACAACCTCTCAACATCGTGTGTTGCAAGAATATCCTTCATTTTAATACACTAATTATCATAAGTACTTCCTTTGAGACGTAAAATTTGAAAGGATGTTGCTCCATTGTTAGTCATTACCGTATAAAGAGTTCTTATTAAAACATAAGCTCTAATGCAACTTTGTCGGAAAAGAAAAAAAAGGTTATATTGAGATTTTATGAGGAAATGAAAGGAGATACTATTTGATAGAATGATAATTTTTATAATTAGTGAGGATACTTTACAAATTAATACTTTATCTATTCTATCAAATTATAAAACTTGATACCCCCCAAACTCAATAAAATGACTATATTAACCTTTTAAAATTTTGAATCATTTTTCAAAATTCACTCAGAATTTACGCACATTCCAAAATCTCCAAGCGATACCGGAAATTTCAAAATTTCTATCATAAATCTTGAAAAAGATAAGCTTTTTACTGACAATTTCAAAAAAAAAATGGACAATCATTTAGATTCTTACATGGAATTCCAGAAATTCCGGTATTTTTATATGCATTTTTTTCGAAAATTTCAGAATTCCAGGTATTTTTTTAATGTTGTACCAGGAATTTCAGAATTTCCGGTAGTTCAAAAAAGTCGATTTTTTTTCTTTCGGAAATTTCAGAATTTCCAGTGATATGTGGGAAATATTGAAATTGGCGGTAGTTAACTGATTTTTTTTTACCTTTTTCCTTTTTGTAGTGAAATTCAGGGGAAAAGACGAAACTATTGCAGGCAGAGCCATAGATAGAGCGATATTCCAGGCTAGGGCTGTTGAGGCAGATTCTTCCCAGCTATGGGTTGGACTAGTAGTTCCAATCGGTTCACACCAGAAATTGTTGGCTGAGCAAGGGCAGTTACGCGCACCCCGTAGTACTTGACGCCGAGTGGCGATATTAGACGAGCGACTCAGAGATGATGCTGAGGTTGTTCATGCTCAATAGGTGCGATGCCAGACTGTTCATGATCCAACATACGAGACATATGTGATACATGTTACTGATGAGATGGCATATGAGGTGGCCAAGACAGATTCCCTTGTTACTGACGAGGTGGCTACCACATATATGGTCCATACTGCTACTGCTGATACAAAGGTTATGACTCCTGCTTTGACAGAGCCGTCAATGCACACTGATGAAGAGTTCTCAGAAGGACCCATTGACTGATCGATGCTTATCGAGTATGTTGATCGTGTGGCATACCGATTATGACAGGGAGGGGTATATATAGTTTATGTTTAACTTTAATTTATTTATTATTATTCCATGATGTGTTGAAACCTAACTGGTAATTTTTTTAAATTTGGTTGTTACAAGACTGTCTCCCTCTTAAGGTGACATCCCACAGGTCGAAGATGAAGAACTTCCTTAAGAGTCTGATGTCTGAGCAGGTCAGGATAATTCTACATGATTTTGGTCTTTTCTCATTTGCCGATTGCTCACTCACAATGCTCGATGCTTCACTTCTTACTGCTTTTGTTGGGCGATGGAACAAGGAGACATCTTTCTTTCATATTTCGTTTGGGGAGATGACTATCACTTTGGATAATGTATCCTCTTTATTCCATCTCCCCATCGGCAGTAGATTCTTCACCGCTCATGTTATTGGCTAGAATCTTGCATGTATGGTGGCTCTACGAGATTTGGGAGTTACTGAGAAGGTCGTGCTAGATGGGTCTGATTTTAACAAGGGAGATCACCTTCGGATGTCTTGGCTTCAAAATAGGTGTGACAAGCTTATGGAGGCACATATGTATGAGGTTGTTCCTAGGGTATACATGCTGCATCTAGTAACATGTACTCTCTTTGTGGATAAGTCTCATGTTTATATTGACGCTCGATACATGTGATTGGTCATTAGCCTTGACGATGCTAGTTGGGTTTGGGGATGCGTTGCATTGAGCATCCCATATACAACACTTGGAGTTGCGATTGCCTTTGAGACCAGATAACTTGATGGTTATTTGAATCTATTCCAGGTATACTTGAAATTCTTATTTGTAGTTTGATTCTTATTTAATTGTTACGAATAACATTTCTTAATTATTATTTGGTGTGTCTGTGTTCTTTTATCACTGCTGCATATACAAGCATTTCCCCATCATTTGTGACTGAAGGGTTCAGGATACCCCTACGGGCACCCCACGGGCGAGGAGATGGAAGGCCAGGCAAGCACATCTAGGTGGTGTTACAGAGTACATGAGGAGGCTTGATGCGCTGACTGTAGATGATGTCATATGGACATCATACATAGGTCACATAGTCCACTGTGAGTTTGATTCTTCTTCTTCATTTTCTGATTATGTGCGATGGGAAACCTTAGTTGTTAGACACTTGCCTGAGAGGTGTCTGAGACAGTATAGTTATGTCCAGGACATCCCACGACCAGTTCCGGATGTTCCAGCTGTGAGTATTGATAGGTGGTTTCAGAGTAACATCATCAGCTCTTCTCGTGCCATTATAGATAGCACAGTGAGAGTTCATCATGACTGATAATGTGAGGATGGTTACCTAGAGTGGTACCTCACCATATCACATCCTTACATCGTCCAACCTGTTGAGCATACAGATGATGTTAGGTCTTTCGATGCTGGAGTACCTGTCGATGACGTGCAACCGCTGTCACCTCCAACTGATGCCAATGACCAGCAGCGCATGCAGATGATTGTATTTATTATGGATAACCTCATGAGTTTGATAAACCCATATGATGATGTTTTTACTGGATTATCGCAGGCAACACACATAGTCCGTGGGGACCTATTTAGACATTATTATTATTATTTTTATGTATTATTTGTATATTGTGTGTAAAATTATTCAGATATTTTCACAATCCTTTTTATTAGATAACGTTTTGGAACTTCCATTGATGCATGATGAACATAACTTAACATTTGACAAATGGTTAGATAACTTAGACAAACGATTACATAACTTAAGAAAACAATAATAAATAAGAAAACCTAAACACTATCAAATGATTCTGGATGTTTCACCATCTTTATTATGTCGTCGACAAATCTTGAAATCTTCGCATCTAACTCAATTGGCCCCTTAGTTAGCCTACGGCAAAATGATCTCCACATAACTGTCAAATCTTCATCGGTCTTTAACTCAATAATGTTGTATTTCATCCTTCCATCAGTATCAATCTAATCTTCACGAAATTCAATATTTCTCACCTTTCTGTTATCGGTCTCAGACAACAATTCATTCAATTGGATGATAAGGCGACAAGAGATGCGATGTCATATGAAAGCGAAACTCTACCGAATGTGCAACTCTATTGAAGTACACTCCTGCCTTAATAAAAAATGAAGGAATATGAAATTTAAGATGTTTTTCTCGACAAACAGATGACCCATATTTATACAACTTTGTATTCATTCTAGACCACACAAAACAGTCGGTGCAATCAGAGTCATCCAAAGTCGGTGAAATCCTAACCGTTAAAAATCTTATAAAATCGAACTACCGAAAATTTCATATTGATTCAAACTTTTAATATAATATTGATTCAAATTTTCAATATAATATGATATTTTTTAAAAATACCGATAAAATTTCAACCGTACTGAATTTTTTGATAATTCCAATATTAGTTCATCCCGAAATTTTTTAATAGCCTATCAGAAATTTTGTGAAACTCGCTTGTGTCCTAATAGAGAACCATATTCTCTAGTGTCTTTTCTATCATGTTCTTAAATCTGCATTAATATCAACCATCTGTTTGTACCAGTGTTTCAATAACAACCATCCAGTCATAGGAGGAGACACAGGAAAGTATCTTAGTTTATTTGAAGTTGTGATTATACAGTTATTTATTTTCCTATTTAAATGCCTACAATGTATGAGTAGTGTGTGGATGTTATATCTTTTGAGTTTATAATTTAATAAACAAAAGTACAAAACATATGTTCATCATTTGTTTATTGGTTGTACGTATGACATGACTGGTCGGTTCATGTACACATTGGTCCCTATCCATCATGCTATACATTGATGCATGCCTCTTGCATAGTGTCTCCTCATGTTCTTGTCCTTATATTCACATTTTCTTGTGTCCACTTCCCAAACAAAATGCTTACGCGTCACCATTACAAAAATCTTGCTATCGTGGAGCCTGCTCTATATATGCTAAATACATGCATATAAGTTTCTGCAACTCGACAAAATAATCAGCTTTTGCTCTCTCTTAGAAATAATATATTAATGTATTCTTGTAGCTAGCTAGCTAGCAAGCAAGCAAGCACTGTGTTAGAGTCAAAGAGAGAGAGAGTGGAGAGGAATAGAAATGGAGGAAGTGTTTTCTTTTGGTTTGAAACTAGCTTCTTCACTTGCTGTTGTAGGTATTTTCAGCTGGATAATTTATGTTTATGGCAATTTGTGGTATAAATCTCAAAGGGTTAGAAGGAAGCTCCAAATGCAAGGTATTAAAGGGCCTCCACCTTCTTCTTTTCTACATGGGAATCTACCTGATATGCAGAGAATCAAATCACAAGCTAGCTTATCCAAACCAAATTATGATCAGTTTCTAGCTCATGATTATTCTGCAGCACTCTTCCCATTTTTTCAACAGTGGAGGAAACAATACGGTATATATAACCCTTCTCTTCTTTTTTTCATTATTCTTTCCAGTTTCATTGTTCACACTTAACTCATCAGTAGAATAGATTATTGAAAAAAAATCAATTAATTCATCGGTTAGGATGAGTAGCATAGCTGATTTAATTTTGCTTTATCAAGTTAAGTTATCTCGGTTGATAGTTTTGGTAGTGTTTGTTTGTTTCTTAAAAGTCTAATGTATAGTTTTAGTGCTTCCTTAATTTTAAGATGTGACAACACTGTCTTTTTGGACATTCCTAGTTGGTTTTCTAGTGGATACAAAGTGGAAAAGCATACATTGATTTTCCACGAATCACCTTCATTCTAGATATTAATTCAGACTTTGAAAAGTAATAATCCATGGACACAAAATGATACATATATTCTTCCAAATCTTTCTTTTTAAAACATTTTTAAAATCATTGGATTTTCAAGTGATGCTAATAGTCATTTTACAACAGTCATGAAAGAATTGTTAATCATACTATTTTGCAGGTTTAGTGTACACTTACTCGATAGGGATGAAGCAACACCTTTACGTAAACGAACCGGATCTCGTGAAGGAAATGAACCAATGCATCACTTTGAGTTTAGGTAAGCCTTCTTATATTACTAACAAACTTTCACCAATGCTTGGTAATGGGATTTTGAGAGCCAATGGTCATAGTTGGGCACAACAGAGAAAGCTTGTTGCAGCTGAGTTTTTCATGGACAAAGTTAAGGTATCTATCTATAAATTCCTCAACCTTGTTCAACTTAAATTTCTCATTCTTTGATTAATTAGTACTAGTCTAGATTATGAATTTCACCTCGGTTTGATAAAAAAAACAGCAGATAGTTGATAAGCTAACTAGAAGAGTGTCGTAGTAGATTAATTATACACCGTAGACAGTTAGTTATATTCGAGCTGGATAGCAATAAGTTGAATCAATTTATATGCATTTAGCACCACAAGCTAAAAGAAGCTATAAAGTCTATCATGTTCTATGATCATAAAATGGAAAGGGATGTCCCTCCACCACTACCTGTTTGTTTCGGCCTCGAGTTTGAGGAATCATTTTTCCTCTGGCTAAATCTATAGATACAGTATCTTAGGAGAATGGAAAGGTAACATGGTAGGGACAGTGAATATGTGGAATTTATGCATTGGCTTTTGTGGCAGGGTATGGTGGGGCTTATGATAGAGTCAGCACAGCCATTACTTCTAAAATGGGAACAAATTATTGAGGAGCAAGGTGGTGGTGCCACAGCAGAAGTTAAAGTTGATGCTGATTTGAGAGGCTTTTCAGCTGATGTTATTTCAAGGGTTTGTTTTGGACATTCTTATTCTAAGGGAAAAGAAGTTTTCTTGAAGCTTAGAAGCATCCAAAAGATCATGTCAAACCATGGCTTCCTTTTTGGACAGAGCGGTTTCCTGTAAGTCGATTATATTTGAATTCAATTAAATATGTGGTTAGTTACGTGTCGATAAATATAACAATGTGTGTTTAATGAGATAGAAAACTGATTGATAACTCATGTCTGCAGGGAGAAACTGAAATTTCGGACGAAGAAGGAAAATGAGATTAGTAGTTTGGAGAAAGAGATAGAGTCACTGATATGGGAGTTAGTGGAGGAACGGAAGCGAGAATCCTCGTCAGAGAAGGATTTGATGCAGTTACTGCTGGAAGCAGCAATGAGTGATCAAAGTTTGGGGAAGGATTTCTCAAAGCAGTTCATTGTGGATAACTGCAAAAACATATACTTTGCTGGTCATGAAACTACTGCTGTTGCAGCTTCTTGGTGTTTGATGCTTCTTGCTTTGTACCCCGAATGGCAAACTCGTATTAGGACTGAGGTTGCTCAACATTGCCCCAATGGCATACCAGATGCAGATTCTCTCCCTCTTTTGAAAACGGTATGGACTCTCAATTTGATTTCATTAAAAATACATACATGTTTGCTGTGAAACACTGACACAGACACAGACACGAACATCAGACACACTGACACAAACACGTCAACACTGGATTTTTTTTGAAGTGTCGGTGCTAAAGAGCATATATGTACTCCCAGTTTATGAACCATTGGATTTTACTTGTTACAGGTGACTATGGTGATTCAAGAAGTGCTAAGATTATATCCACCAGCAGCCTTTGTATCAAGGGAAGCATATGAAGATATCCAAATTGGAAGCCTAA
The DNA here is from genome assembly GCF_024323335.1 of Lathyrus oleraceus. Classification (NCBI taxonomy): domain Eukaryota; kingdom Viridiplantae; phylum Streptophyta; class Magnoliopsida; order Fabales; family Fabaceae; genus Lathyrus; species Lathyrus oleraceus. The sequence continues at coordinate 169,513,267 of NC_066583.1, read as the reverse complement.
ATGTTCCAAAAGGTGTTTGTTTATGGACACTGATACCAACTTTGCACAGAGATCCTGAAATTTGGGGACCAGATTCAAATGAGTTTAACCCAGAAAGGTTCAGTGAGGGTGTTTCTAAGGCTATCAAGTTTCCACAAGCCTATGTGCCATTTGGAATAGGCACTAGATTGTGTGTGGGGAAGAACTTTGCAATGGTTGAACTAAAGGTTGTGCTAGCCCTTATTGTCTCTAAGTTCAGCTTCTCTTTGTCTCCTAGTTATAAGCATTCTCCTGCTTACAATATGATTGTTGAGCCAGGACATGGTGTGTATATTCTCATTCAGAAGAACCGATGAAATAGATTCATCAACTTTAACATGCTAGTGTTTGAGTTCTTGACTTATGTTTGTGTACATGTTTATGTTTAATGTTTTTACGTTATAAAAAGAGTTTCTCCCTTCACTATGATTACTTTCCTTCTTTTTATCCAGGTAGAGGTACAATATGACATCACTCTAATTTTTTTTCAAGTGCTATAACATGACTCTCTTTTTTAGTACAATATTACATGACTATCCATTATCTCTCTTAAAATTTCTAAGCCACATTCTCCTCCTATATAGGAGACTTTGTGAAGAGTTCGTGATCTCATCATCCAAGTGATGGTAAGAAATAGAGTTCTAGTATCTTTAAGATTATTGCAAGATCATGGATCTTGAAGCAGAAAGGCTCATTGGACTTTGAATGATATTAATGAAAAATGAATTGTTACAAAGAACTACACTTCAGAAAAGGTTCATATATATATATATATATATATATATATATATATATATATATATATATATATATATATATATATATATATATATATATATATATATATATATATATATATATATATATATATATATATATATATATATATATATATATATATACACATACTAACATTAGATAACAAATAATAAAGCTAACGATAACTAAATATCTAGTGTGTAATGGTGCAGTTTAATGTCCCTCATAAGCTCGAGAGAAGATAGTTTGAACTCCAAGCTTAGATAGATTAGTGCAGAAAGGCTTCAAGTCAAGGGGCTTTGTGAAGATGTCTGCCACTTATAGAAAGAGGCCATGTTGAAGTTTTTCTCGAACGATATGACAATTTAGGTCGATATATTTTGTTCGCTCGTGAAAGGATGGGTTATTGGTAACGTGTCTAGCAGAGGTGCTTCGGAGTACATAAGGGACGGTTGAATGAAGGGTAGTCGAAGTTCTTCTAGAATGTTGTTGCGCCATTGTAATTCGCAAACCGTCGAGGTCATGGCACGATACTCAGTCTCCGTGGAGCTGCGAGATATGGTTGATTGCTTCTTTGATTTTCATGAAATTAGAGAATGACCAAGGTAGATGCAGAATCCAATGACCAATTTTCGGGTATTTGGGCAGGTGGTCTAATCAGAATCAGAGAAAGCTTTGAGTTGTAGAGGGGAAGAAGATGGAAAGAAAAGGCCATGGGCGGGTGAGTCTTTAAGGTACCTAGGGACGCGAAAGGAAACAACTTGATGAAGGTTAGTGGGGTTGCTCATGTGTTGGCTTAATTGTTGAATTGCGTATGCAATGTCGGGTATGGTGTTGAGAAGATAGGTGAGTTGCCCAACAAGTTTTATGTAGGAGGTAGGATCCGAGAGAGGTGTGTCATCATTGAGTTTGAGTCTGGTATCTATGGACATGGGGGTAGTAGCTGGTTTATATCATAGTAAACCGATTTGTGACAGTAAATCTAGCACGTACTTTCGTTGACAGATGTTGATTCCTACTTTCGATCTGGCAATTTCGAGACCTAGAAAATACTAGAGGGTGCCCATGTCCTTAATGTGGAAATGTTGTTGAAGAATTACTTTGATGTTGTTGATAAACTTGAGATTGTTACATGCAATAACAAGGTCATCGGCATAAATCAGAATCATAGTAAAAGAATCAGTGGACTATTGAATAAAGAGGGTATGGTCTGCAGAATATTGCTGAAAATTATTGGATGTTAAAACAGTGGTAAGTTTTGCAAACCATTGTCAACTAGATTGTTTTAGTCCATAAAGGGATTTTAACAATTTACAAACTTGGGTTGGATGAGTTGGTTTGATGCCTTGTGGTAAGGACATATAAACCTCCTCATCTAAATCATAAAGAAAAGCATTGTGGACATCTAGTTGGTGAAGATACAAATTAAAGAGGAGGGAAGGGCAAGAATTAACCTTACAGTGAGTTTTGCAACGGGAGAAAAAGTGTCAAAGAAGTTGATACCTTCAATTTATGTGAAACCTTTTTCAACTAAACATGTTTTATGTCGTTCAATAGTTCCATCAACATTGAATTTGATTTTGTAAACCCACTTGCAGCTAATGATTTTCTTACATGGGGGAAGGTTGGTGAAGATCCAGGTTTTATTGGTGGTAAGGGCTTGGATTTCATTATCCATAGCCTTGATCCATTCAGGTTGGCTGGCAGCCTGTTTGTAAGAGGTGGCATCACGAGTAGTGGTGATGGCAGAAATGAATGTGTAATATGAGGTGAAGTGTTTGAGTATGTAAGAAAGTTGGAAATGTCATAAGTGATAGGGGTATGAGAGATGTTGCAAACGAAGTCAGATAGATATGTAGGTTCTTTAATGGATCTTGTAGATTTTCTATGGTTATCAGGGGGATAATATGGGAATGTGGTGGGGTTGAGGGAGATTGGGGGTCTAAAATGTTGATGGAATTATGAGGAGAAGAGTTTTGTATAGTGGCAAGTTTAGTGCTAGAAGGGGGTGTGGGATTTGAAGTTGTAAGAGGTGAGGTTGGGTAGGGTTGTCATAAATGTTGGATGAAAATTCAAAGATGAAAGTATTTGGATGTTCATTGTCAATAAGATGGTTGTTGGGATGATGTGGGGTGGGGATGTTATAAGGGAATGCGCTTTCATAAAAAAATGCAGTTTCTAGAGGTTAAGATGGATCTATTGTGGAGGTTGAATAGGAGGAATCAGTTGATGCCATTGGGATATCCAATAAAGATGCACTTTTGAGCTCTAAGGTCGAGTTTATCCCTGTTTCTAGTTAAGGTTGTGGCAAAGTCAAGCCAACCAAATGTTTTGATGTGATCAAAGGATGGTGGTTCGTGGAAGAGTAAGTCATATGGTGTTTTGTTGTCTATGGTGGGACTAAAAATTCTATTTATCAAATAAGTAGCATGGTAAACAACATATGACCAAAAACATTTAGTAAGATGTGCATGAAAAAAAGAGAACTAGTGACATTTAGAAGATGTTTGTGTTTTCTCTCAACAACAGAATTCTGTTGAGGTGTTTCAACACAACTTCTTTGATGAATGATTCCTAATGATGAATAAAAAGTAGGCATAATGTATTTAGTGCCATTGTCACTACGAATGATTTTGATTTTGCAAGAAAATTGAGTGTGACAATAAGCAATGAAATGTTTAATATGTTCTCTAGTTTCAGATTTGTTACGCATTAAAAAAGTCCATGTATAACGAGAGAAATCATCAACAATAGTTAAAAATATTGGAAACCATCTAAAGATTGAATGGTAATGGTCCCCCAAATGTCCACATGCACTAACTCAAAAATATGAGAAGAATGCAAATTACTATCAGGAAATGAAAGTCTACATTGTTTGGCAAGATGGCAAGAATGAAAAAGCATAATTTTATTATATTTGATATGAGGAAAATTATGAGATGGTGAGTAAAACCTCATTATAGGGTGACCTAGACGATGGTGTCACATATTAAAAATATTATTCTTAGAAGCATAGTCATTATTACAAGGTATATGATTACTAAGATTGATGTTATTACAAATGAGGTGATTGGAAATGGATGCTTTGTGAAGGATGTAAAGATTATTGTGCGGAACCACTTGTTCAATCATTGTCTTGGTAAACACATCTTGAATGTGACAAGAGTTGTGTGAGAAGTGTATAACATATTTTAAGATTTGACAGAGTTTAGAAATAGAAATTGGACTAAACTTAAATTCAGGTATGTAAAAAGTGTTATGTAGTTGAAGATGTGTGTCAAGATTGATGGTGCCAAAGAAATGGGTGGTGATAGTTTGACCATTGGGAAAGTGAATGGTGATGGGATCAATAATAATAAGTGTGGAAAAACATTGGATATGGGGGAATACATAATCAGATGCCCTTGAGTCAAGTATCCACAGAGAAAAATGCTTTAAATCATTACATGAATTGGAGATACCTGAGATGACATGGGATGTGTCAGTGGAGACTATGCTGTCCAGGAATTTGTTTGCATTATCTTACCTTGATTCTTGAAGCAAAAAGAGAAGATTATGGTAGTCTTGTTTGGAGATGCCAGGTGGTTTCTCTGAAGAGTTATTGGATTTAGCATTAGTATAGGAAGATTGTCGGTTGTTCTTGGTGCGATATCCTGGAGGAAAGTCGTGTTTGAAATAGCAGGTATCCACAATATGATTGGTCTTGTGATATTTTGTACACATCATGGTGGATTTGGATTGACCTATGCCTTTATCACGTCCATTGGAATTAGAGTTGTTGGAAAAGCGGACATTGGACTCAATGCTTAATGCAAGAGGTGTGTGCACTACTTGTTGAGCAATAAACGAGTATACACGGTTGATGTTAGGAATAAGGTCTAGGAGTAATATTTGAGTCTAAATGTTGTGCACATAATCGTTCAATTCTTTCAGAAAGCATATGACACATTCCATGTGTTTGTATTGGAAAACCGCTTTGGCGAGGTCAGAGGTGCAGGGTATGGCGCAAGAACACGAGGGAGTGGTGTCGCAACCTGAAAAAGGAGATGCGAAAAAACAACCGGCGAGAAAGAAATGACAAAAGAGTCGCCACCGTGCGTTATTTATCCCAAAGGAGGGGAAGGAAACGCTCGAAGTAAACCTGGAAAAAAAGGAAAGGAAAAGACAAGGTCTCGCAACCAAATCTTGGGTTCGGGAGTTGATTATGCGAAGGGAAGGTATTAGCACCCCTACGCATCCGTAGTACTCTACGAGATCCACTTTTGTTGTTCTTGTCTAAAGGGTGTGGGTTTATCTAATGTATTATTTGCTAAAAGAGGGGGTCAAAGAAAATGACTCGCACGGATATCGCATCCACTGCATACGTATCTCATATGGATATGAGAATCAGAGTCTTCGTAGCTCGGCTGCCTATGGGCTAAAGAGGAGTGTGCTCGCTAAGACATCGCGTCTTATGCCTACGTATCTCATCTGGAATGAGAATCAGAGCAAACCGTAGTTCGGCTAACTACGGGTTAAGGGTTGTGTTTTTTAGATGAACGACGTTACTACGCAATCTACCGGATGCTCGACCTTTGGAGACTTACTCGCATGTAGTAGAAGGAGTTAACGTGTTCTTAGGAGAAGAAAAATCAATGAGTTTGTTTGGGTTTTAGGAATACTCATGCAAAAAAGGAAGTCCTAGACGAAGGAACAGTGCTACCTTAATTGACATGCAAACGAGAGACTATACGAAGCCTAGCAATCCTCTGGGGAGACGATCACACCATACAAAACAAACCTGCATAAAGTAAAATGCCACCAAGGGGGCTCAAACCTACATGGGTAGGGCTTTAGTCAAGAGGGGTCATATCAACCTCGACAAACAAGCCATGGAATAGGTAATCAAATGGGCTCTTAACCACTGACATTGAACGTCAGGGTGAACAGATCAAAAGGGTAATGAGGATAAGACCTCATAGCTCTTAACTCTGGACAGGGTGAGCTCATGACAAAAAGTGGGGATTCAGAAAGGTGGAACCCTCTCCACTGACTGGCTGGACAAAAGATCTTGGGCTTTTGTTCTGAAGCATCAGCACGTAGTGCGAGCATAAAGAACGACACACTGAATAACGGGGGATTGATTACTAATCCCTTTTATCCGTCAATTGCCTCTTCAGGGAGGTCTTTAGCACTGATGCCTCCTTTTGGAGGTCTTTGGGCACAAAAGTAAACAAACAAAAGAAAACATTGCCTCCTATCGAGGTCTTCCAGCTAAGAAAGCGGTAAAATGCGGGAAAGATAAAGGATCAAGAGATCTACCACACGGATAAAGATTCGAAGTAATAACAGCTAAAGAAATAAGAAACCCAGAGATCTTTCGAGCTGGCACCATCAAAGAAAGCAAGTCAATACAGGTAATCGGAATAAATCTCCAAATGGTATCCCACAAATAAAGTGGAATGCCAAGCAAGCTATCCTTTCAGGAGTCATGTGAGCCCTCACAAAAAACTCAACAAACAGGTTAGAGTGACAAGATAGGGTGCAATCAAGAGTTGCCCCAAATCAAAATGTAACCACATGAATCATGCCATTAAAATTCACAAAAAGAGCTCACAAAAAGCAACCAAGTGTAGGAGGCCTAAACCTCTTGTCAAACACATGCATCAAAAGGGTATCAAAATTCAAAGTCAGGGGGCAAGGATCCACATATCAAGGCATGGCATACATACTAAAACATGTGCCCACATGCAAAACCTAACGATACCCACTCTTCCAAATTCACCCATGTAGCGGTGTATTCGTCGCTATATGATTTATTGATTAAACCATAAGCAAGAAATACATTGAAATTTTCGAGTCGCCACCGCACTTTTATTTATCCAAAGGACTGGCTAAAAAGCGAACAAAAGCCTAAGAAGTTTTACACGTAGAAAACTAATAAAAAGATCAGAGAGTCTGGGTAAGGGGTAAATTACGCAATGGGAAGGTGTTAGGCACCCACTACGTCCTAGGTACTCCTAGGGAGCCCTTTTCACACTTGTTGTATTAAATTGTTATTTGTTATGACATAAGTATTGTGCAAACATGATTTGGATGATGAGAAAAAGAATGTACAAGTTAGTTATTTTTGTGTTATTGGGTTTGAACGGATGAACCCGCTGCCTACGTACCTTCCATCAAAGGTAAGGATCAAAACGCCGTAGTTCGGCTAAAAGATTTCCAAAAGTTGGTGGATTCAATTTTAAACACAAGCACTGAGGCTTTTCATTATCAATGGGAGAAAACTCGACCAAGACCAACATCCACCATGCGAGGATAGCTTCGACGTACTAGAGGGGTTAGCCCTGTTTTCAGTACGGAAGTCTTACTGTCGACTCACTAAGGATAGGCAAGATTTACATCAACCACAATGATAATTGAAACCTATGGCTAATGCATGAAAAGATTAACAATGGACAAAGCCAAAACAAGTGAATGGGTGAAGTTAATTGTTTGTGATTATGAAAATGGAGTCAAAGTATGATTAAGATTGATTCAAAAGAAGTATTATGAAATGGAGTTTGAAAAAAGTCAAGGACTTGAGTCCAGGTTTTTAGTTAGAAAACATGAAGATGTTTGCACAATATCTATGTCAAGTCTGAAATCAAAGTGTGAAAAGGTTTAGGACACAATGAGGATGAATGGATGAAGATGGAAAGTAAAACTTCTCAGGAGGTTCACTTCTTGAGATCATATAGAAGATGATTCAAGTGTGTCCTTTGGAATAGCAATGGATAATAACAAACAAAGAAGAAAGAAAAGCGGATATCGGATGCCAATCACTGGGCTTATACCAATCTCCTAAAATAAAACTGGATATCAGATGCCACTCAATGGTCTTACACTAATCTCCTCAAACAAAGAAATAAAAGGTGGATACCGGATACCAATAGATGGATTTACACCAGTCTCCTAAAACAGAACAGGATATCAGAAGCCACTCAATGGTCTTACACTAATCTCCTCAAAAGAAAACAAAAATGAGAAATGGAAGTTAACTGCCAATCTATCTGGACTTAGGTCAACTGCACATATGCTCATAGGAATACCAATGCCACATTACAGGGACTTACAATAGATCCTCACATACAAGAACAAAAGCAACAATATGATCATAGGAAAGCAAATGCCAACTTACAGGGACTTATAATTGCAACCTCACATACAAACAGATAAACCAAATTATGATCACAGGAAAGCAAATGCCAACTTACAGGGACTTATAATTGCAACCTCACATACAAACAGATAAACCAACTTATGATCACAGGAAAGCAGATGCCAACTTACAGGGACTTATAACTGCAACCTCACGTACAATCAAACGCATCAAGCAAAGATAAGATGAGTGGCCAAGGTGATGGTCTTATACTCACTTCCATATCATAGGAGCAATGGCCAATGAATGGTCTTACAATTGTCCTCAATGGGCAAACAACAATGATAATGTCACAAAGACAAATGAGATGATTATGCATTGATGAGCAATAAATGATGATAAATGCATAGAGCATACAAGCAAGCATGTGCATATGAAGTAATCAATCAATCAATGAATAACAAACAGCACACTCTATAGCCAAACAAGGAGGCTCACACAAGAGGGTTAGGCACTGAGGCCAACTGGAATAGGGTAAAAAGTTGCTCTTAACCTTGCCATTGAGAGGCTAAGGTGAAGCAGATGAAAGGAGATGAGGGGTGTGCCTCATTGCTCTTATCCCTGATCAGGGAGAGCATATTAGAAAGTGTGGGAGCTCAGAAAGATGGAGCTCTTTCCACATTATTGACTCGATAGATTTTGGGTTTTGATCTCAATGCTACAACCATGTAATGGGAGCAAAGAGAAGACTCACTGAATAGTAGGGGATAGGTTGCTTATCCCTTTGATCTACCAATTGCCTTACTTGAAGGACTTTTCCTGCTTGGGACAATTTTAAACACACACAAGCATTGCCTCTTAAGGAGGACTTCAGACAGTTTGCCCGGCCAAATAACAAGCCGGGTCTCCAGACTACATGAAGAAAGAGGGATTACCTCAAAGCAAATTGCTAAATAGCAAAGCAAAGCAAGTTCAAAGAACTAAGCAACTAAGGGTACCTGAAATAGTCAAACTAATCAGTAAACAGTTCAACAGTTAAAACAAGAGGAATGGACTCAACAGTCAACACAGAGAAACAAGTGTGCAAAGCACAAGACTCAAATAATATGAGTCATACCACCTACAAAACAAAGGTTAGCACATGATATATAATCAAGCTCAATCAAATTTGCAATGGTTTCTTTGAGGCATTATTGCTTAACCTGAAACAAATGAACTCAACATAAGCCAAGAGACCACTAGGGCAAGCCTAGGGTCAAAAATAAATGATAAAAGTCAAAACAGCAAATGAAAGTCAACTAAAGTCAAGTTCAAACATTTAAGAAGCCAACCCAATTGGTTTCAAGTTTATATCATTCATCAACATCATTTTATAGACCAAAGAAGTCAAAACATGGCAAGAGGGAGCACACAAAAGGTCAACAGCAAGACCAAGCTCAAACCCAAACATAATCAATTCCAAAAATTATGAAATAATTCATACTCAATCACAATCCATAACATAGCATGCATATGAAATTTCAGCTCAATTGGATCATGGGAAGATAGTCAAATAAAATCAGGAAGTCAACACAATTTCAAGCATGCACAAAGAAGTCAAACATTCATGGGTCAACTTCAAAAAATCATAACAAAATGAAAACAGATGAGAAATGGATGGGATCAACACCAATGCAAAGCTCAAGATGTCTAGTATGCACATGTAAAATTTCATGATCATCCAATAAGATATGAGAATTTCACAAAGGATTTGGCAAAATGTGTCACACAAAGTCAACATTTTGGTCAAACAGGGGATAAAATCTCAAACAATTTGGAAATGGCATAATTAATTCCAGGAAAATTCACACATAAACTAGACATATGAGAGAAGGCTCATGCAAAATTTCACATTATTTGAAGGTCAGGAAGCATGTCAACAAAAATCATGAACTTGCATATCAATGGTGTGACACAAATTGTCACACCCTACTTCAGAAATTCATATCTCAACAACCACATATGATAAATGCAAAAACTTTATATCAAAATGAACATGAATGAGTGTAGAATAGCCACAAAAATTTCAGGGTCATTGGATGCATCATCATTATTTCACAAAAGGATTGGCAAAAGGTATCAAATAAGCATACATGACAAGAAACCTAATACCATTTAAAATCCAGCCAACCAAAAATTCAATAAAAATCATGATAAAAAAGTAGACATTCAACAGGACAAGATGCAAAAAATCTCATGAATTTTGGAGTTGAAATGAAAGAGAAATGAATTTGGTGAGTTGATGAACAATTTGGACCAAACATGAACACATAGCATGGTATGGTGGTCAAACAAGTTGACTGAATGGCATTTTCGTGATTATCCCCCTCATTAATCAAAACGCACAGCTTAAGGGCCAGGCAACGAAATGTTCTCATTGGTTGATTCCCAATGGAACAGTACTCACGCAGAAAAATCAAACAAAACAACCAATCGTGTTCTGGGTTCAAAACCCTTAGGGTTTATGCAGCAGCCACAGCATTTCAAGTTCATGGTTCATCATCAAACAACAGATTTCCAACAGAAATATTCATACAACATGGCATTGATATTCACGCAGCATCATAACACAAACAAACAAAACAAGATTCATGCAAATATCTGGGCAAATCCATAGGGTTTAACATGAACAGCAGGGCAACTTGATCTTCATTTTCGACCATCAATCATGAACAACAAACATACCAGAATCAACAATTAAACATGGCCATGAAACACTATCATCATGCAACATCAGATAACAACAAACCAAACATAGATTCTGGGAAAATTCTGAGCAGAGCTAGGGTTTAACATGAACAGCATGTGTTCATCATCTTTCTTCAAAATCGTGAAGAACAAGTGTGCCCAGAAAGTGAAATAATACATACCAACACGACAAACAAGCATCACTCATGCATATTCCAACAGCCATAATCATCAAATCGAACTAAAACAGAAGAATCATACAAAAATAACTTTGAACATGACACTTTAAAATCAGATTTCTTCCACATAACTCAACCATTTAACACGATTCTAGGTTCATAACACTCAGCAATGCAAGGACTACACATGGCATAGCATCATTTGGAAAAACAAAGAAGTCGAAAAAAACACTTGATTTGAAGAAATTCGATGGAACAGTGTTGTTTGAATGTTGTAAGCTCAAACAGATCTCCACAATGCTTTGAGATGATGGATTCTTGAGGTAGCTTAGCTCAATGCTGCTTGGAAACCTTCAAAGCTCGATTTGCCATTGTTGTATGCTTGGAAAAACAGAACTTGATGCTGCAGTACAGGTGATGAATGATGCTTGAAAAAGGCTCCAAATGATGGCTAGAGCATGAAACAAAGAAGAGAACTCGTGGTCTTTGAAGCTTTGGTCAGAAAATTCTCAAATGTGAAAAATGGAATTGAGAGAAAATGAGAGAGTTTCTGTCTTGGGAGGCTGCAGCTAGGGTTGGTTTGTGCAGAAAATAAGGTTTTATATGACTGTTTTAACTTGGCTAATGAAATGCTAAACCAAATTAGCTCAAATGAAGTGAAATGCAAATTGCTAATTTTGGACAAGTGGATATGGAGGTGTGCAATTCTGCACGAATTGGGCTTGTGAACAAGTTGTAAATGACATGCCAAACAATTCCCAATTGTCCAAATTGTTTAAAAATAGCCAAATCAAAAAGTCAACTTTTGGTCCACTTGAATTTTAAATGGAACAAGTCAAAAAATGCCATTTTGATTGGCAAGGTTTTGGTACATGATGTTTATATTTTGGAAAGAGGGGAACAAATGGAGCTTGTAGGAAAAAACCCCATCAAATTTGGCCTTTTGGTTCATGAGATATGGCTCTTTGAAGTTCACAAATTTTTGAAATTGAATTGATCATATCTTGCAAACCATGCATGGGATTTGGGAGTTCTTGGACTTTTTGAAAATGGGAGAACAAGATCTTCAACTTTCATGTTGGGCAAAAATTCATTTGGAGCTTGTATCATGATGTAAGTTTAAGATCAAGAAGTTTCCATTTTTGGCAGTTGAAATTACAGGTCCACTTTCTATTTCTGGAAATTTTCTGTTTGACTTCAAATTCTTCCATGATGAGGTTTGGCATGATAGATGAGGCTTGTATGGACATGAATGAGCTCCTTCAAATCAATTCCATCCATCAAATCACTGATTAAATCCACAGTTGACCAAGTTTGACTTTTCTAGGGTTTTGGGTGACTGGAGCATTTTTGATGAATTCCAAACCCTAATTCCTTGAGACCTTGACTTCAAATGATGTCCCAAGTCATATGAACTCTTGATTATTGATCATGGTGCCCAAATTCTGCAAGAATGGCCACCATCCACTGCTTTGACTGACTGTTGACTGTCTTTGACCTAATTGCTGATGATTGCTTCAACTGCAAGCAAAAAGGTTAGAATGACAATATTTTTGTACTTTTTGGTTGATAACATATGAAAAGCAAAGATATACAAAGGCAAGATAATGCTTGGTGATCAAGAACCAACTCACAAAGCAACCTACCCACTAGGAGGGAAACTAGGGCATGCAAGGATCCTTGAGGCCATGATATGATATGATATGGGCCATGAGGGATCTTAGGGCCAAAATTGGGGTCTTACAGATGCCCCTATTTAAGGTCATTCTAGCCGGAGAAGTGAAGTTTAGAAATCTTCATCTCGACGCGGTAGAATGGGCTTAAATAACAATAATGAGACAAATTTTGGTCCCTAAGAGACCTCATGATGCAAATGTATGCATGCAAAAGACACAAATTCTGTGGGGAATATGATTCACACAGGAGAAAAGACGATCCATCAGAGTAATACACTCACCAGGAACAGAGACTCTGACAAGACTCTAGTTGGGGATAAACAAAACTGACACGGCGTGAACAAGACACGACTCTGATTAGGGAAAAATAGAAAACAGACTGGAGAACTCGCTGGGGAGTGAAGGACTCACACTAGGGAAAAGAATTCCAAAGGAAAATAAATCCATTGGAGAGACACAAGCTGACTCCTGGGGAGAAGCAACAAGAAAACTTCACTGAGGAAGTACCAAAGAAAATGAGATGTTACCGGGTATAAGGGGAACAAACTCAGGAAGGAACACCAAGGATACCAGGTTGTAGGTATGTAACAGGTGACCGACCAAAGACGTGAATTGGTGTGTGTTCCAAAACACTCATCATCCTGAAGAGAGCGAAAGCAAACTTGTTTATAGGATGGATATTCGATTCTACAAAGAATACAAATCTTACTCAGTTGGGGAAACAAACAAAATGTTCGACAAAAGAGTGCATGAGATATATTATTCATAGCCGTCAAAACGTGAATAATGTACTCGCATGGAAAGTTATCCTGAACCGGGTTGTAGGTTGTTTATAGGATAAGATCCGAAATCGTGAATTGGTTTGTGTTCCAAGACACTCATCACCCTGAAGAAAGCTAGAACAGCAGACTTGTTTAAAGGATGGCGAAAAAACGTGAATTGGTGTGTGTTCCAAAACACTCATCACCCTGAAGAAAGCTAGAACAGCAGACTTGTTTAAGGATGGACAAAAAACGTGAATTGGTGTGTGTTCCAAAACACTCATCACCCTGAAGAAAGCTAGAACAGCAGACTTGTTTAAGGATGGACAAAAAACGTGAATTGGTGTGTGTTCCAAAACACTCATCACCCTGAAGAAAGCTAGAACAGCAGACTTGTTTAAGGATGGACAAAAAACGTGAGTTGGTGTGTGTTCCAAAACACTCATCACTCTGAAGAAAGCTAGAACAGCAGACTTGTTTAAGGATGGACAAAAAACGTGAATTGGTGTGTGTTCCAAAACACTCATCACCCTGAAGAAAGCTAGAACAGCAGACTTGTTTAAGGATGGACAAAAAACGTGAATTGGTGTGTGTTCCAAAACACTCATCATCCAAAACACAAACTAGTTAAAGGATGGATATTCGATTCTACAAAGGATACGAATCTTGCTCAGCCGGGGAAAATCAACAAAGGATTCCAACTAAAGAGCGCATGAGACATATTATTCATTACCGGCAGACCGTGAATAATATACTCGCATGGAAGATTATCCTGAACCGGTTACTGGGTTGTTTATAGGATAAAATCCGAAAAGAAAGGCATCGGGATACCAGAATAGGTATATAATGATGACCAATCAAAAGGAGCAACAGACATTACCAACAAAAGGGTGAATGAAAGGCGATCTGCTGAGGATAATTTGCAAGCATCCGGCAATTATCCACAGGGACTAGCTGGGGATACATTGGTATACAACCAATGATCTGGGGAACAAATCACTAGCAAACGGTGAAAGGACCCGCTGGGGATAAAATTGCTAGCATACGGCAATTATCCACAAAAGACTTGCTAGGGATATAAGTGCTGATCTGAGCAACTTATCCAAGCAAAGGAAAATCAACATCAAAGACCAGATGAAGATAACCACAAAATTAGGGTTTACATCTACCGAATACGGGGTAGAAGACCAACAACTCCACGTGGGGATAGAACAAATCACAAATCCGCACGGGAAACCAAAATAGGGTTTATAACAAACCACAAACTGCTGGTGAGCAGGAAAATAGGGTTTACAACTACCGGTATGAGGTAGAAAACCAAAAATCTGGCTGGAGAATAAAAGGTGTATAACCACAAATTCTGTCAAGAAAGCCAGGAAAAGTAGGACTTATAACTACCAATTATGAGGGTAGGGGCCCACAAACATTCCGCTGGGGCACAACCCACTGGGAAGCACAAGATATCTGACAAATAGCCAATTCGGGAATAATCCGAAAAAACAGACTGAATCAAGACATGTCCTAATGAGGATGTAACTCAAATAGGAAAATCCATCCCAATATATGTGTTGGGAGGAAACGGAAGAAACCGTCATCCACGAGGATATATCTCAGTGGGGAACTGCAGAAAGAAAGACAGACACATTTTCTGCTTATGGGGGTTGACTCTATATGGAGAGATTTTAAACACCCGACATCTGCTTGGGGAGATCTATAAAGAGATCTATATCACCATAGCAGGAGACACGGCGAACAAAAGATATATGGCGAGAAATGCAACATGAATATCTGAATGTTTATGAATATGCATGAATATGCGTGATTTATGTTTGATGAATGCTGACAAAACAGACAATTCTAACACAAACAGGTTTAGGGATCAAACGTCCGGTATTATACTTCCAGGGGAAAAACCAGCTGGAAAGCCAATCTGCGGAGATCTATATGCTGTAAAGCAAAGATCTGCGGGTACTGCTGAAGAAGCAGAGAATCGGAGATATCAGGAAACAACCCAATCAGGGTACAGAAAGTCACAACGGGCGAAACGGCCACCAAGACAAATCTGTAGGGGAACAAGAGAAAACCCGAGATATCTGCAGGGGATCCCAGTGTTGACTGAGAAACAAAAAGTTCATAAGCACGAACTGCTGTAGAAGCAAATCCACATAACTCCGCTGGGGAACAACCCACTGAGGGAGAATGAAATCATCCAAATAGAATCTAACTGCATAAGCAAACTCTATTGGGGAAAACTGTCAGCTACTCTCTTGGGACCAAGCCACTGAGGGAGGACAGATCAAACAAGTAGATTCTGCAACGAATCACTCCACTTGGGGAGAATATACACAACAAACTGATCACAATAAGTAGATTCTGCAATATAAGCCACTCTACTGGGGATCACAAACAGTCAGGAAATTAATCCGTTCTCTGGATGCTGGAGCCATCATCCGACCATATTGGGGATTGAAGGAGTATTCAACAGGCAAAACTGCCACAACAAACATTCTGCAAACTATGCTGAGGAAAAGATGGTTGAAATACTGGGATGTCAACCCAATCAACCACTGAATAGGAAAATAAATCCTGCTCTGCTGAGGAGAAATAAGCACTGTGATGGAGAGATAGCAGCAAATCCGCGGACGGCTTCGCCGGGGAAAAGGTAAAGTACCGGGTATCAAACCACTGACTTACCGAGTCTTTAAAAAGAAAGCGATCGTGCTGAGGAAACAGACAATTCTGCTGGCAACTGCACTGGGAAGAGTGATAACAACTCTGCTCGCGACTCCGATGAGGATATCAATAACAACTCTACTCGCGACTCTGAGGGGAATATCAATCAATCAGTTATACTCATGACTGCGCTGAGGAGACAAATAAAGTCTGGGGATATTGACCCACTGGAGAAAGTGATGGGGCACCAAGATGACAAACCATCAACCGCCGAAACTTCACAATAAAACACCCATGCTGGGGAGAACTGCTGCTGGAGAGAACGAAGTCTTCAACAACACTCTGCTTGCGACTGTACTGGGGAACAACCCCAACAACACCTCTGTCTGAGGAACAACCCCAACAAAGATCCGAAGAAAGAAGATACCACCAAACCAGGAATATGAACAAATGTCTTACCTGTTGGAAATCATGCCACCCTCGGGAGAGCACTGAGATATTCTTGAGTATCCTTTCAATCTTGTGAATGTTCACTTTGTTTAAAACAATTTTTTTGAAAAATTTGATTTGTTTAAAACAATGACATTTTATCAATTTAAAACATGCAAAACATTTGTTGAATTGAAACAAATAAGAGTGCAAATAATTGGATAAAAAGCTCAAATTGATTTGATGGAATGGTAGCCTGCAAATGGCAAGACCCCATAGATTTGTACAAATTTGAAATCAGTGATATATATTGGAAGAGGGCTACATTGAACATAATGATCCTTTCTCTACCAATTTGAATCTCGATGTATCCGAAGCTTCAGTTGACGACGAATCGAGAATCTTCTGACGAAATGACGACTGGTGAACCAGAAAGTCTTGTCAGGATGCAGTCACTTGCCAAATCCCTAATTTTTGCCTAGATTGCCCCAGAGTGAGGTACTCAATCTAGCGGGATGCAAATATATTCTTTTTTTCAAGTCTCTAATTTTTGCCTGGATTACCCTTGCGGGTTCTCCACCGAGACGCTCATTTTTGCCTAAGCCGCCCTTTCGGGTTTTCAACTTAGCGAGCTATTCTGTTTTTTTTTCATTTGTTTTTTCATTTGCATATACTTTTTTTCTAGGCAAAGTATCTCTTAACTGCATCTGAATTCACAGGACGAGTGAAATCCTCCCCATCCATTGTTGTAAGCATCAAAGCACCGCCTGAAAAGGCTCTCTTAACAACATATGGACCCTCATAGTTTGGAGTCCACTTGCCCCTGGAATCGGGCGCGAAAGACAAAACTTTCTTGAGCACGAGGTCACCTTCTCGGAACACACGAGGCTTGACCTTCTTGTCGAATGCTTTCTTCATTCTCTGCTGATATAACTGACCATGACACATGGCAGTTAAACGCTTCTCTTCAATTAAATTCAGTTGGTCATAACGACTCTGAATCCATTCAGCATCAGTCAACTAGGGACTTGAGGGTATAATTTTTCTTTTTTCTGGAAAAATTTTGAAAGAAAAAAAAAATTTCCTGTTTTTTTTTATTTTTCTTATTTTTCACCCTCTTCTCTTTTTTTTTTTTTTTTTTTGTTTTTTTTTTTGATTTTTTTTTTTTGATTTTTTTTTTTTGATTTGATTTGATTGCATTTGCAATGCCCCAGTTTGACTGTTTAGCTGATTCTCATGATACAGCTGAATGAGCTTCTCTGGTGCTCAAGAAGGCGGGTAATTTCATCAGGAATCCCCTTCAACATCATCTTCCTCTGCTCCAGATACAAGGGATTCAGGATTGGGAGATGGCGTTGGATCATTATGTTCAATGGGTTTAGAAATCCCTGCATAATGATTCTGGATAATGAAAAGCTTTTGAATTTAAACAAGCAAATCATTTATGCAGATGAAAAAGCTGTTTTTGTTTTTCATGGTTTTTTGTGATCAATGATTTCATGCAAAAAAAGCAAAAAGTGAAAACAAATGGAAAAACAAATGTTTAACAATGCATTAATTGAATGAAAACATCATTGTATTAAATGCTTTGCCAACAATGTCATCACTTCTCCTTTTGGCATGGGAGAAGGGTTTTAAACAAAGTGAACAATTTACTCTGATCTATGGATGACTGTAGGAACATCTACAGCGACCCAATTGTGGCAGACACCACCAGGAATAACAAAATTGTTCAGATCTTCTGTATCTTCTTCTTCAATGATAGCAGCAGCTTCCTCTTCTGCAGGTTGATCAGCATGGATGAATCCTCCACTTGTGAACAAACCTTGCTCATTGCATGCCCCAGAACCATAGCCAATGCCAGCCCGGGATCGGTTATCTTCAAGTTCAAGCACTTTCCCTAAACCAGCAACTGCACCACATTCGATGGCCAGCTTCGCATCTCGGTAGGAAGTGAATGAAGGAGACTTCTTCTCGATTGGTTCATCAATAGATAAAGCTTGGAACTGAGTTCCAACTTCATCCTCTGCGTCAATGTACGAGAAAGAAGACAGATGACTGACCAGGAGAGCCTTTTCTCCCCCTACTACGACCAATTTCTTATTTTTGACAAACTTCAGCTTTTGGTGTAGGGTGGATGTCACGGCGCCAGCCTCATGAATCCATGGTCTGCCTAAGAGACAACTGTATGATGGGTGGATATCCATTACTTGAAAAGTAACCTGGAAATCACTTGGTCCTATCTTGATAGGGAGATCAACTTCCCCAATCACGGTCTTGCGCGACCCATCAAATGCTTTCACTACAACCCCACTCTGCCTCATAGGAGGACCTTGATATGACAAACGAGAGAGTGTGGATTTTGGCAATACATTTAGAGAAGATCCAGTGTCCACCAACACGTTGGACATTGCATCGGATTTGCAATTCATAGAGATATGTAAAGCCATGTTGTGGTCTCTTCCCTCCTCAGGGAGATCAGCGTCACAAAAGCTCAAAGTGTTGCAAGCGGTGATGTTTGCAACAATGCTATCAAACTGCTCAAGGGTGACGTCATGATCAACGTACGCCAGGTCCAAGACTTTCTGCAGAGACTCCCTATGAGGTTCTGAATTCAGCAATAAAGAAAGAATGGAAATCTTGGAGGGCGTGTGTAGAAGCTGGTCTACAATGTTGTACTCACTCTTTCTGATGAGCCTCAGCATCTCATCAGATTCTTCATCAACAATGCCGCTTGGGCCAACTGAAGAAACAGGAGTCTTTTGTACGGACAAGGAGGGTTTGGCAACATCAAGTGCCGGATTCTGAACATTCACAGCGGTCCCAACCGGGTGCTCAACAGTATCAGAAGGAACAGCCTTAGCAGGTGCAGAAAATACACGACCGCTCCGGGTCAACCCACTAACATCAGCTATAGTGGTCACAGAAGTTGAAGGCAAAGGCACTTCGACCCCATCCTGGACAACAACAGGATTGTACCGGAAGGGTACAGCTCGATCAGATGAATAAGGCACAGGGCCGGCTGGTTTGATGATCAAAGAAGGTGAAGCCTTAGGCTTGTTGCTATTGTAACGAATAACAACCGGCTCAGGCAGCTTGAACACCGGTGAGATGACATTCACTTCAGGTTCAACTATATCAACATTGCGATTCTGCAGAATCTCAATGGTACCTTCATTCAACAACTGTTGAAGCTCTCGGCGGACCTGGTCGCAACCCCAACGATTGACCGAACAGACGCGGCACTTGTCGTGGTTATGCTCCAAATAGCTGTACTGACACAACATCTTATGCAAATCAACCAACGAATGCCTGATGTGGCTGACATACTTAACCTCGTACTTCCCAAGGCATTCCTGAATCATATTGACAGATTTCCCATGCGAAGGCAATGGGTTCCTGGTGACATTCGGGTTTGAGTCTTCAAAACTCAGGATTCCACTTCTCATAAGGTCTTGAAGCTTAGTCTTCAGCTGGAGGCAATTTTCAATGTCATGGCCCGGAGCACCAGAGTGATAGACACAGTGCAGATCAGGCTTATACCACCACTGAGGGTTGACCGGTATAGCCGGAGGATCTCTGGGAGAAACCAATTTCCTCTCCAACAAGGAGGGATAAAGCTCGGCATATGTCATAGGAATTGGATCGAAGCTGGCCCTTTTCCTATCATAATTCATGTTAGCTTGATTGGTTGTACTTCCACGAGGCTGGTAAGCCTGTTGCTGTGGACGCTGCTGTTGCTGATACTGTGGTTGTGGATATTGCTGCTGATGCTGATACTGTGGAGCATTATCTTTGAATACAGGTGCTACATTAGCCACCTGGTGCTGATGACTGGAATGTCGTGCAGGCTTCCTCTGAATAGAGGGTCTTCTATGCTTTGGCTGAGATTGCACGGCATGCGCTTCGCCTTCTTTCCTCTTAAACGCTCCATATCGTTTAGAGGAAGAGCTATCATCCTTAGCCAACCGTCCTTCACGGACACCTTCTTCGAGACGCATCCCCATGTTCACCATCTCGGTGAAATCAGAGGGAGCGCTTGCCACCATTCGTTCATAGTAAAATGAACCAAGAGTTTTCAGAAAAATCTTGGTCATCTCTTTCTCTTCCAACGGTGGGGTTATTTGAGCTGCCAGCTCACGCCATCTCTGGGCGTACTCCTTGAACGATTCCTTATCTTTCTGAGACATGGACCTGAGTTGATCTCGGTCAGGCGCCATATCAACATTGTATTTGTACTGCTTGACGAAAGCTTCGCCAAGGTCATTGAAAGATCGGATGTTGACGCTGTCCAGGCTCATGTACCATCTGAGCGCGGCACCAGACAAACTGTCTTGAAAGTAATGGATCAAGAGTTGATCATTATCAGTCTGTGTTGACATCTTCCTGGCGTACATGACCAGGTGTGCTAGCGGACAGGTGTTCCCCTTGTATTTTTCAAAGTCTGGGACCTTGAATTTGATCGGTATTTTGACACCGGGAACTAGGCAGAGTTCGGCTGCAGACTTGCCGAAGAGATCTTTGCCACGGAGAGTCCTCAATTCCTTTCTCAGCTCAAGGAATTGATCGTTCATTGCGTCCATCTTTTCATGAACATCTGAGCCCTCAGAAGCCTCAGAGTGATAGATGGTGTCGTCTACCCTAGGCATGGTATGCACGACAGGAGGAGCGGGAACAGGGACCGGGCTAGATGCCGGCATTTGAACAAATGTTGGAGCTGGCAGATCAGGCATGAAGCCTGGAGGCATCCCCCAAGGAAAACCGGGAGGCATGGTATTAGGCTGATGGGCGCTGACAGGCACCGTTGAAGTAGAGACTTCGGATATAACCGTCCGCTGAACCGGAGTTGCTGGCTGTTGAGCAGGCTGATTCTGAGCAGCAAGAAGTTGCTCCATCAAAGCGCCAAGTCTGGCGACCTCTTCCCTTAGACCTTGGTTCTCTTGTTCCAACTGTTCCATGATTCTGGCAGAGTTGACTCTTGTATAATACCGGTGAGTCAGCTTGTCTTCAAAATAAATGAAGAGCAGAGGTTAGAACCAGAAGACCAGAAACAAAGGGTACCTGTTTATGCAAGAATGATGCATGAAATGCTTGTGCAAATGCTTTGTTTTCAAGGAACCCTTAGGGTATTTTTTTTGCAATATTTTGAATATTTAAACATTTTAATTGCTCATGGAAAATATTTCATTCAAAATATTAAGACAAAGAAATACAGCATTTTTGATTCATTACAAAGAGAAAAGGTAAATGACATCCTATGGATCCCTATTAGCTCGGGATGCTGGAAGACGAGAAGTGCACAACTTCTTGATCTCTCTCTCATAGGCAGCCTCCATATCAGCTTTCTCTTTAGCAAGTCGATCATACCTCCTCTTCCAGAATTTGGATGACTGAGGAAGCAGAGAAGTCCAAGTGTCGTTCGGATCGTCGATCACTCGGTGCTCGAGAAATTCAATCATAGCATCCTTCTCCTTGAGCTGCTGCAGCAATTCCTCCCTTTCACGGATCCAGGCACGCGAAAGGTCTTCTTCTCTCAACTCCTCTACACGTTGGGTAGGGAGGGTTGAAGGCCCAGCCACATCCAACAGTGTAGGTCTTGGATGATCATACGGCATCAGGTAGGTAGCAGCTCTCTGTCTGACCCAAGAGGTGTATGGCTCCAAAGCAATGCAGTTCTTTGGACCCAACTCATTCCTACTCTTCTTACGGATATTGTGCCAAGCGCGGACAAATCTGGCTTTCAGGCCTTGGGGATCTTTACCCTCCTGGAAGAACACACCTTCTAACAGAATGCTATTAGGTTTATCCTTCAGGGGGAACCCAAGCTGACGACGTGCAAGAATAGGATTGTAGGTAATCCCACCACATGTACCAAGAAGAGGCACATTAGGGAATTCCCCACAATAATCGATGATCTGAACGGTATCATACACGCGATCATACCAGGTGATATCATCATTGGTGAGAGACATGAGTCTCTGAGACCACCGTAGACATCCCTTGTTCTCCTTGAAAGCAACTGTCTGCGGCAAGTGCGAAATAAACCACTTGTACAGCAGGGGTAAACAGCAGACAATGACTCCTCCATTCTTCATATTTCTCAGGTGCAAGGAGACATATGCATCGCCCAACAAAGTCGGAACTGGATTAAGGACTGAAAAGATCCTAATGGCGTTCATGTCCACGAACTTGTCAAAGTTGGGAAACAACACCAATCCATAGATGAGTAACACAAATAGAGCCTCAAAGGCATCCTCACTCATGGCCTTCCCATGAAAGGTAGCTTGGGCAATGAGGAACTCGGAAGGAAAACCCTGAATTCCGCCTTTGGTAGTCAGATTAGCTCCAATCAGATCTTCATCTATGTGCAACAGACTTGCAATCTCTCGAGCAGATGGAATACTCTCTAAGCCACTGAACGGCACTTGATCCAGAATCGGAATCCCAATGAGGTGAGAGTATTCTTCCAAAGTTGGCAATAGCTGGAAGTCCGGAAATAAGAAGCAATGATGCAACGGATCGTAGAACTGAGCCAAGGTACTCATCAATCCTTCGTCAACCTGGGTGGTGAGCAGAGGCAGAAGATTCCCATAGCGAGCTTTGAAACCCAAGGGATCTAATACATACGATGTCAGATTCCTTAACTCTTTTACATCGGGCTGCTTAAAGCTGTACTTCTTTGTATGCCTTTTCGGTCTTTCCATGTCTGAAATTTTTTGCAAATAACCCCTTTAAGTTCCTTGAAAATTTTCTCTTTTGATGACATGAATGCGGATGAATGCGTGAATGCATGAATGCAACAAACACACTCAAGGATCAAGCAAAGCACACCACACAAAGGTCGTGGGAAAGCTCTATGTATCCCTAATATCAATCATCCATTTTGGTGGATTTAGGTTTTCACCTTATCGACACCCAAGTTCCATTGATATTAACGGTACATGAACCGGTTCAGACATTCTTAATATCAACCAGCCGCTTTGGTGGATTTTAGGTTTTACACCTGATCCGGGATCCATTGATATTAACAATGTTTGAACGACTCAACCACGAATCACGGGTTTGTTGAGAGTCACGAGCATGGAGTCTCGGTTAAGAACCACCCAAAGGGAGTGTACTAGGGTTTAAACCTGCCAGACATGTTCTATCAGAGGTTCCCATAATCATCGTTCCATCTTTCGAATATTATCGGAGGAACGAATACTCGTATTCCAAGAATATTCTCAAGAGAAACTCTTATGAGTGTAGTATCGCGTGACAATCGTATCAGAACTGACATCTGAACGACCTCCGCACTACGGTCCTAAAAATAGGCCAAGATGGGTTTGGTAAACTAAGGTCCTTGGCTTCTGCGGAACATGATTGAAAGAATAATGCCTAACCACAAATAACTTGTGTGACATTATTAGTTCAACATGACCTCACCAAGTGAATGGACTCGCAAGTCAACTGGCTAAGGAATACTCCACACCAGTCAACAAGACTATGCCATTCTCCTATCCTAGAGTGCACTCGAGTTTGGGTACAGAACTCATCTCACAGATCACCAAAGCAAACAGCAATTGTATATCAAGCAATTCACACATTACAATCAATACAGTGATCCCAAATTGTACAAAAATATGTCAAATAACAGATAACAATATAGCACAACAAGGGTGAAAAGTAGGCAATACCACCAAGGATCGATTTTTTCCCCAGCAGAGTCGCCACTTTTCTGTAGCGGTGTATTCGTCGCTATATGATTTATTGATTAAACCATAAGCAAGAGATACATTGAAATTTTCGAGTCGCCACCGCACTTTTATTTATCCAAAGGACTGGCTAAAAAGCGAACAAAAGCCTAAGAAGTTTTACACGTAGAAAACTAATAAAAAGATCAGAGAGTCTGGGTAAGGGGTAAATTACGCAATGGGAAGGTGTTAGGCACCCACTACGTCCTAGGTACTCCTAGGGAGCCCTTTTCACACTTGTTGTATTAAATTGTTATTTGTTATGACATAAGTATTGTGCAAACATGATTGGGATGATGAGAAAAAGAATGTACAAGTTAGTTATTTTTGTGTTATTGGGTTTGAACGGATGAACCCGCTGCCTACGTACCTTCCATCAAAGGTAAGGATCAAAACGCCGTAGTTCGGCTAAAAGATTTCCAAAAGTTGGTGGATTCAATTTTAAACACAAGCACTGAGGCTTTTCATTATCAATGGGAGAAAACTCGACCAAGACCAACATCCACCATGCGAGGATAGCTTCGACGTACTAGAGGGGTTAGCCCTGTTTTCAGTACGGAAGTCTTACTGTCGACTCACTAAGGATAGGCAAGATTTACATCAACCACAATGATAATTGAAACCTATGGCTAATGCATGAAAAGATTAACAATGGACAAAGCCAAAACAAGTGAATGGGTGAAGTTAATTGTTTGTGATTATGAAAATGGAGTCAAAGTATGATTAAGATTGATTCAAAAGAAGTATTATGAAATGGAGTTTGAAAAAAGTCAAGGACTTGAGTCCAGGTTTTTAGTTAGAAAACATGAAGATGTTTGCACAATATCTATGTCAAGTCTGAAATCAAAGTGTGAAAAGGTTTAGGACACAATGAGGATGAATGGATGAAGATGGAAAGTAAAACTTCTCAGGAGGTTCACTTCTTGAGATCATATAGAAGATGATTCAAGTGTGTCCTTTGGAATAGCAATGGATAATAACAAACAAAGAAGAAAGAAAAGCGGATATCGGATGCCAATCACTGGGCTTATACCAATCTCCTAAAATAAAACTGGATATCAGATGCCACTCAATGGTCTTACACTAATCTCCTCAAACAAATAAATAAAAGGTGGATACCGGATACCAATAGATGGATTTACACCAGTCTCCTAAAACAGAACAGGATATCAGAAGCCACTCAATGGTCTTACACTAATCTCCTCAAAAGAAAACAAAAATGAGAAATGGAAGTTAACTGCCAATCTATCTGGACTTAGGTCAACTGCACATATGCTCATAGGAATACCAATGCCACATTACAGGGACTTACAATAGATCCTCACATACAAGAACAAAAGCAACAATATGATCATAGGAAAGCAAATGCCAACTTACAGGGACTTATAATTGCAACCTCACATACAAACAGATAAACCAAATTATGATCACAGGAAAGCAAATGCCAACTTACAGGGACTTATAATTGCAACCTCACATACAAACAGATAACCAACTTATGATCACAGAAAAGCAGATGCCAACTTACAGGGACTTATAACTGCAACCTCACGTACAATCAAACGCATCAAGCAAAGATAAGATGAGTGGCCAAGGTGATGGTCTTATACTCACTTCCATATCATAGGAGCAATGGCCAATGAATGGTCTTACAATTGTCCTCAATGGGCAAACAACAATGATAATGTCACAAAGACAAATGAGATGATTATGCATTGATGAGCAATAAATGATGATAAATGCATAGAGCATACAAGCAAGCATGTGCATATGAAGTAATCAATCAATCAATGAATAACAAACAGCACACTCTATAGCCAAACAAGGAGGCTCACACAAGAGGGTTAGGCACTGAGGCCAACTGGAATAGGGTAAAAAGTTGCTCTTAACCTTGCCATTGAGAGGCTAAGGTGAAGCAGATGAAAGGAGATGAGGGGTGTGCCTCATTGCTCTTATCCCTGATCAGGGAGAGCATATTAGAAAGTGTGGGAGCTCAGAAAGATGGAGCTCTTTCCACATTATTGACTCGATAGATTTTGGGTTTTGATCTCAATGCTACAACCATGTAATGGGAGCAAGGAGAAGACTCACTGAATAGTAGGGGATAGGTTGCTTATCCCTTTGATCTACCAATTGCCTTACTTGAAGGACTTTTCCTGCTTGGGACAATTTTAAACACACACAAGCATTGCCTCTTAAGGAGGACTTCAGACAGTTTGCCCGGCCAAATAACAAGCCGGGTCTCCAGACTACATGAAGAAAGAGGGATTACCTCAAAGCAAATTGCTAAATAGCAAAGCAAAGCAAGTCCAAAGAACTAAGCAACTAAGGGTACCTGAAATAGTCAAACTAATCAGTAAACAGTTCAACAGTTAAAACAAGAGGAATGGACTCAACAGTCAACACAGAGAAACAAGTGTGCAAAGCACAAGACTCAAATAATATGAGTCATACCACCTACAAAACAAAGGTTAGCACATGATATATAATCAAGCTCAATCAAATTTGCAATGGTTTCTTTGAGGCATTATTGCTTAACCTGAAACAAATGAACTCAACATAAGCCAAGAGACCACTAGGGCAAGCCTAGGGTCAAAAATAAATGATAAAAGTCAAAACAGCAAATGAAAGTCAACCAAAGTCAAGTTCAAACATTTAAGAAGCCAACCCAATTGGTTTCAAGTTTATATCATGCATCAACATCATTTTATAGACCAAAGAAGTCAAAACATGGCAAGAGGGAGCACACAAAAGGTCAACAGCAAGACCAAGCTCAAACCCAAACATAATCAATTCCAAAAATTATGAAATAATTCATACTCAATCACAATCCATAACATAGCATGCATATGAAATTTCAGCTCAATTGGATCATGGGAAGATAGTCAAATAAAATCAGGAAGTCAACACAATTTCAAGCATGCACAAAGAAGTCAAACATTCATGGGTCAACTTCAAAAAATCATAACAAAACGAAAACAGATGAGAAATGGATGGGATCAACACCAATGCAACGCTCAAGATGTCTAGTATGCACATGTAAAATTTCATGATCATCCAATAAGATATGAGAATTTCACAAAGGATTTGGCAAAATGTGTCACACAAAGTCAACATTTTGGTCAAACAGGGGATAAAATCTCAAACAATTTGGAAATGGCATAATTAATTCCAGGAAAATTCACACATAAACTAGACATATGAGATAAGGCTCATGCAAAATTTCACATTATTTGAAAGTCAGGAAGCATGTCAACAAAAATCATGAACTTGCATATCAATGGTGTGACACAAATTGTCACACCCTACTTCAGAAATTCATATCTCAACAACCACATATGATAAATGCAAAAACTTTATATCAAAATGAACATGAATGAGTGTAGAATAGCCACAAAAAATTTCAGGGTCATTGGATGCATCATCATTATTTCACAAAAGGATTGGCAAAAGGTATCAAATAAGCATACATGACAAGAAACCTAATACCATTTAAAATCCAGCCAACCAAAAATTCAATAAAAATCATGATAAAAAAGTAGACATTCAACAGGACAAGATGCAAAAAATCTCATGAATTTTGGAGTTGAAATGAAAGAGAAATGAATTTGGTGAGTTGATGAACAATTTGGACCAAACATGAACACATAGCATGGTATGGTGGTCAAACAAGTTGACTGAATGGCATTTTCGTGATTATCCCCCTCATTAATCAAAACGCACAGCTTAAGGGCCAGGCAACGAAATGTTCTCATTGGTTGATTCCCAATGGAACAGTACTCACGCAGAAAAATCAAACAAAACAACCAATCGTGTTCTGGGTTCAAAACCCTTAGGGTTTATGCAGCAGCCACAGCATTTCAAGTTCATGGTTCATCATCAAACAACAGATTTCCAACAGAAATATTCATACAACATGGCATTGATATTCACGCAGCATCATAACACAAACAAACAAAACAAGATTCATGCAAATATCTGGGCAAATCCATAGGGTTTAACATGAACAGCAGGGCAACTTGATCTTCATTTTCGACCATCAATCATGAACAACAAACATACCAGAATCAACAATTAAACATGGCCATGAAACACTATCATCATGCAACATCAGATAACAACAAACCAAACATAGATTCTGGGAAAATTCTGAGCAGAGCTAGGGTTTAACATGAACAGCATGTGTTCATCATCTTTCTTCAAAATCGTGAAGAACAAGTGTGCCCAGAAAGTGAAATAATACATACCAACACGACAAACAAGCATCACTCATGCATATTCCAACAGCCATAATCATCAAATCGAACTAAAACAGAAGAATCATACAAAAACAACTTTGAACATGACACTTTAAAATCAGATTTCTTCCACATAACTCAACCATTTAACACGATTCTAGGTTCATAACACTCAGCAATGCAAGGACTACACATGGCATAACATCATTTGGAAAAACAAAGAAGTCGAAAAACTCACTTGATTTGAAGAAATTCGATGGAACAGTGTTGTTTGAATGTTGTAAGCTCAAACAGATCTCCACAATGCTTTGAGATGATGGATTCTTGAGGTAGCTTAGCTCAATGCTGCTTGGAAACCTTCAAAGCTCGATTTGCCATTGTTGTATGCTTGGAAAAACAGAACTTGATGCTGCAGTACAGGTGATGAATGATGCTTGAAAAAGGCTCCAAATGATGGCTAGAGCATGAAACAAAGAAGAGAACTCGTGGTCTTTGAAGCTTTGGTCAGAAAATTCTCAAATGTGAAAAATGGAATTGAGAGAAAATGAGAGAGTTTCTGTCTTGGGAGGCTGCAGCTAGGGTTGGTTTGTGCAGAAAATAAGGTTTTATATGACTGTTTTAACTTGGCTAATGAAATGCTAAACCAAATTAGCTCAAATGAAGTGAAATGCAAATTGCTAATTTTGGACAAGTGGATATGGAGGTGTGAAATTCTGCACGAATTGGGCTTGTGAACAAGTTGTAAATGACATGCCAAACAATTCCCAATTGTCCAAATTGTTTAAAAATAGCCAAATCAAAAAGTCAACTTTTGGTCCACTTGAATTTTAAATGGAACAAGTCAAAAAATGCCATTTTGATTGGCAAGGTTTTGGTACATGATGTTTATATTTTTGGAAAGAGGGGAACAAATGGAGCTTGTAGGAAAAAACCCCATCAAATTTGGCCTTTTGGTTCATGAGATATGGCTCTTTGAAGTTCACAAATTTTTGAAATTGAATTGATCATATCTTGCAAACCATGCATGGGATTTGGGAGTTCTTGGACTTTTTGAAAATGGGAGAACAAGATCTTCAACTTTCATGTTGGGCAAAAATTCATTTGGAGCTTGTATCATGATGTAAGTTTAAGATCAAGAAGTTTCCATTTTTGGCAGTTGAAATTACAGGTCCACTTTCTATTTCTGGAAATTTTCTGTTTGACTTCAAATTCTTCCATGATGAGGTTTGGCATGATAGATGAGGCTTGTATGGACATGAATGAGCTCCTTCAAATCAATTCCATCCATCAAATCACTGATTAAATCCACAGTTGACCAAGTTTGACTTTTCTAGGGTTTTGGGTGACTGGAGCATTTCTGATGAATTCCAAACCCTAATTCCTTGAGACCTTGACTTTAAATGATGTCCCAAGTCATATGAACTCTTGATTATTGATCATGGTGCCCAAATTCTGCAAGAATGGCCACCATCCACTGCTTTGACTGACTGTTGACTGTCTTTGACCTAATTGCTGATGATTGCTTCAACTGCAAGCAAAAAGGTTAGAATGACAATATTTTTGTACTTTTTGGTTGATAACATATGAAAAGCAAAGATATACAAAGGCAAGATAATGCTTGGTGATCAAGAACCAACTCACAAAGCAACCTACCCACTAGGAGGGAAACTAGGGCATGCAAGGATCCTTGAGGCCATGATATGATATGATATGGGCCATGAGGGATCTTAGGGCCAAAATTGGGGTCTTACAACCCATAATACCTCATACATTCAGAAATTTCAGGTTGAAAGTATAAAGTAGTGGAAATAAGGCATACCTGATTGGGGAGGATCGATTGAAATTGAATTGCACCGTTGGCTTTGCAGAACAATCTTAGGATTTATATGAGAGGGAATTGGTTCTTTGCAGATGAGTTCCCTTCAGTCTCTGGAGGTTGCTCTGAATTAGTTAGAATCTCTCTAGGGTTTTTTCACTGATTTTTTTTTTAGAATTTATAACCTGATTTTCGTGGCTTTGTGGGCTCAAATGAGAGAGGTCCAAGTCCAAGATTTTTCTGTTATATTTTATTTATTTATATTATTTATTTTTATTTTTATTTTATTATTTTAATTTTATTTTATTTTATTTTTTTATTTTTCAAAACGCGTGGGCTTCGCCTAGCGAGCATGACAGTTCAAGAAATTCCTCTGAGCGTAGGTGATTCTGGTGGCTTTTCTTGGGACTCGTTAGGCGACCCATTCTGCTCGCCTAGCGAGCATGACAACTCATGAACAAACTTTTGCTCCTTCAAGATTAACGTTTTGACTGATGAATAGACCCCATTTGAACATGTTGGAAGTATCTCAAGTCATTCCCTTGTGTTGACTGATCACCCAGATAGGACCCACAAAGTGTCTTGGATGATATTCAAGCTTCTTGGATCTAATTTCGATTAACATGATGAAATGCAATATGAAATGTTAAATGACCTAAAAATGAATGCATGAATGAGGGGGGAAAATTTTGAGGTATTACAGCTACCCCTATTCAATCAACTAGAGACCCGAAAAGAAGATAGCAGCGGCTTTCGCACTTTCGAGGTATCAAGGGATTGAATACAATAAAAGCCCGAAAATTTACACTAAGTAACAATGCCTGTCAGAATCGGCAAAGAGGTGGTCTTGAAAGAAGAATCCGTCTGGTACGGTGAGAGTCAGTCTGAATACCGAAAAAGAATGTTAACCTAGATACCAAAATAAATGGTAACACAGAAATAACCATGGCCTGAATGCCGCTCATCAGTCTGAATACTGGAAATGACTTCGATCTGAACATCGGAAGATATGAGATTATTAATATCGATCTGAACACCGAGAGGCTGGCCTGAATGCCACAAGTTGCGTCGACCTGAATGTCGGAAACTTCTTTGATCTGAACATCGGAAAACTGGCCTGAATGCCACTTCGATCTGAATACCGGAAACTGGCCTGAATGCCACTTCGGTCTGAATACCGGAAACTGGCCTGAATGCCACAAATTGCATCGACCTGAATGTCGGAAACTTCTTCGATCTGAACATCGGAAAACTGGCCTGAACGCCACTTCGGTCTGAATACCGGAAACTGGCCTGAATGCCACTTCGGTCTGAATACCGGAAACTGACCTGAATGCCACAAGTTGCATCGACCTGAATATCTGAAACTTCTTCGATCTGAACATCGGAAAATTGGCCTGAATGCCACTTCGGTCTGAATACCGGAAAAACTTCATGCCTGTCAGCATCGGCAGAAATAGGGAAAGATAATAGAGGCGGCGCATGGGCCAATGACACTTGCTGGGGATAATAAAGGTAAGTCATGAACAATCTTCAGTCTGAGTACTGGAAACAACTTCTGGCTTATCACTTGGGATACCGAGAATGTTTTATGCTTACATGCGTATGTTTGAATTATGCAGAACT
Source organism: Lathyrus oleraceus (assembly GCF_024323335.1). Classification (NCBI taxonomy): domain Eukaryota; kingdom Viridiplantae; phylum Streptophyta; class Magnoliopsida; order Fabales; family Fabaceae; genus Lathyrus; species Lathyrus oleraceus. The sequence continues at coordinate 169,481,512 of NC_066583.1, read as the reverse complement.
TAACAGTAAGTGCAGTAAATAACACAAGTAATTGTTTACCCAGTTCAGTCCAACATGACCTACATCTGGGGGCTACCAAGCCAGGGAGGAAATCCACTATTAGTAGTATCAATTCAAAGCTAAACTCACCCGTTTACAACTTATCACTTAATCACTACCCAATGCAATTTCAATCTTAACCTAAGATCAGAGTTCCTAATCACTCCCCCTCAATCACCTCAGTGATTACTATCTTTAAACACTATTAAAGACAAGTTGAAGTCACACTTCAAACAACTCTTGATTGTGCTTCACAGCTTTAATCAAGATACACAGCACTCACGCTTAAAAGCTTTGAGTGACACAACACTTACAACTCAATGAACACCCTATACCAAAGCTATCATCTACTTGATAATGGCTTGGCTTACAAGATACGTCTAATACAAGACTCACAAAAATACAGCAGTGAAGTATGATGGACACACAAGATCTTCACGCCTCAAAATCCCCGAAACTGAATGAAGGAACGCCTTCCTTTTATATTGTAGTATCCTGGGCTTTTGCACCTGTATTCTCCTGAATTTAAGGTCACGCGAGTTCCCATAAATTCAACATTTAGGTTATTAACAAATAGGCTATTTGTTAGGTTCATTGAATGTAGCTTGGTTGTTGATTTCCTGGATTTTCTCTCAGTAGTTGAATCCCTGAAGAATAGCCTGAGAAAAAGCTGAAACAGAAAACTGAACAACCTACAATATAGCATATGCTGTCAGGCATGAATGTCACGACATTCAGCTTGACATCAAGGTCCATATGCTGAGTCTGTTTTTCCAGAAAACAGACTGTACAATTTTGCTGACCTGTACATGATCAAAATGACCATACTACAGTAACAGCTTACATTAATAAATGTCAAAGTGTCCAACTTAACATTTACACATTTGGCCTTAAGTTAGTTCTGTTATTCTCTTGAAGAACAAACTAAGTTACATGCTGAATTATAACAGAACACCACCCTGTCTAATGTTCAGTAGCTGCTGTCAATGATGAATGTCATAACATCCAGTTTGACATTCAGTCAGTAGGCCTTATGCCAGGTCTGGTCTTTCCTTGATAACCAGACTGGAAATAAATACTAAGTTCTAACAGAACACCTGCTGTTCTATTCCTTAGTATCTGTTGACAGGTATGAATGTCACAGCATCCAGTTTGACATTCAATAAATCCTGTGTTAGCTAGTCCTGCAGTAACTACAATGTAGTCACACATACATGTCATGACATCAGTCAAGACATTAGTACCCATCTAGTGTTTTACCATATAATGCAGCCAATTAAACACCTACAAACTCCCCCTTTGGCAAATTTTTGGCTAAAACACTTTGATCCCCATAACAGAGTTCATAGCAGCGGAATCACACACCTAGCAGGAATTAATACTAGCTAATACACTCAGAGTGGCAGCACACTCAAAAGTTAAATCTAAACTTCAACACACAATCGCTGCAGGGGAGGAATCTGTCGTCCTGAGAGTCTGTTGTAGAGACTCTCACTCTGTTTGTCAGGGGTTACTCCCCCTTTTTGTCAAAAATGTTGCCAAAGCCAACAACATAACCAGAGAGTAACGACAGAGTTACAGACTTGGTTTTACTTCACAGTTTCAACCAAGTTACCATCCACTTGATCTTGCTTCACAGCTTTGATCAAGTAATCACCCACTTTTGCTTTACAGTAGGTACCACCATATCAGATGCCATGATTTTGTTTCTGACATCCAGAACCACTCCTGCATGAACAGCATCCTTGAACTCCTGCAGGTACATTGGCCTTCTCATAGTAGGGTGTCTCCTTATCCTCTTGTATCCACCCTTGTTGCAAGTAGCATAGCTATGATCTGTTGACCAATCATGGCCTAGTATAAATTGTTTAATAGGCAGAGATATTAAACAATTTATCCCAACCATCAGTGGTTGCTATAAGGTCTCAGAGAGACATATTCCCAGTTTGCTCCTTAAGTTTTCAAACTGAGTAGCATCCAGAGCCTTTGTAAATATGTCAGCCAGTTGAAGATCCGTGGCTACATGTTCCAAAGTGATCACCTTGTCTTCCACCAGATCTCTGATGAAGTGGTGTCTAATGTCAATATGCTTGGTCCTGCTGTGTTGGATGGGATTCTTGGAGATATTGATGGCACTGAGATTATCACAGAACAATGTCATGACATTTTGAGTGACATTGTACTCAGTGAGCATCTGTTTCATCCAAACCAGTTGGGAACAACTGCTTCCAGCAGCTATGTATTCAGCCTCTGCAGTGGACAGAGAAACACAATTCTGCTTCTTGCTGAACCAAGATATGAGGTTGTCTCCTAAGAAGAAGCATCCACCTGATGTGCTTTTTCTGTCATCAGCACTCCCAACCCAGTCAGCATCACAGTACCCAGATAGGACAGGCTCAGACCCATGTGAATACAGCATCCCATAGTCACAGGTCCCATTGATGTACTTGAGAATCCGTTTGACTTGATTCAAGTGGCTCACCTTAGGCTCTGCTTGATATCTGGCACACACTCCAACTGCATAAGAAATGTCAGGTCTACTTGCAGTTAGGTACAGCAGACTACCTATCATGCTTCTATACAAGCATTGATCAACACTAGGCCCTCCATCATCTTTGGTCAACTTCAGATGAGTGGGAGCAGGAGTCCTCTTGTGCCTGGCATTATCCATACCAAACTTATTAACTATGTTCTTGGCATACTTGCTTTGTGAGAGAAACATAGAGTCCTCCATTTGGTTTACTTGCATTCCAAGGAAATAGGTCAGTTCTCCCACTAGACTCATTTCAAACTCAGACTGCATCTGGTGAACAAATTTTTGAACCATTTGTTCTGACATTCCACCAAAGACTATATCATCAACATAGATTTGAGCTATCATGATTTTGCCTTCTTCATCCTTCACAAACAAGGTTTTATCTATGCCACCCTTTCTGTATCCATTTGAGGTCAGAAATTCGGTTAACCTTTCATACCATGCTCTAGGAGCTTGTTTCAACCCATACAAGGCTTTCCTCAACTTGTATACATGCTCAGGTTGGTTAGGATCACAGAACCCTTTAGGTTGTTCCACATAGACTTCCTCATTCAGGTAGCCATTCAAGAATGCACTCTTCACATCCATTTGGAATAGCTTAAACTTCAGGATGCATGCTACCCCCAACAGCAATCTGATGGACTCAAGCCTAGCCACAGGAGCAAATGTCTCATCAAAATCTACCCCTTCAACTTGAGTATATCCTTGAGCTACTAGTCTTGCTTTATTCCTAGTAAATACTCTTTTCTCATCAGATTTGTTTTTGTAGATCCACTTGGTACCAATGATGTTGGTCCCTTCAGGTCTTGGAACTAGTTCCCAGACTTCATTCCTTTTGAACTGCTCAAGTTCCTCTTGCATGGCAGTGATCCAGTATTCATCCGTCAGGGCTTCTTTCACATTCTTTGGTTCAACCTTGGATACAAAGCAGGAATTTGAGTTTATTCCTCTTGACCTGGTAGTTACACCACTGGTGGGATCCCCTATGATAAGATCCTTAGGGTGGTCTTTCTGAATTCTGATAGATGGCACTTTGGTGGTTACATCTACTTCACATTCAGGAGGAGGTTCCTGTACTTCTTCAGACTTGACTGGACTGTCAGTTGAACTGTCAAGGAATGTTTCAACATCCTCCATGACATCGGTTCCTTCCTCTTTGTCGTCCACAATGACATTTATGGATTCCATCAGGACATTGGTCCTGTAGTTGAACACTCTGTAGGCTCTGCTGTTAGTGGAGTATCCCAGAAATATACCTTCATCACTTTTGGGATCTAGCTTCCTTCTCTGTTCACGATCTGTGAGAATGTAGCATTTACTTCCAAGGATATGAAAGTACTTCACAGTGGGTTTTCTGCCTTTCCATATTTCATATAGAGTGGAGGAGGTTCCTTTTCTCAAGGTGACTCTGTTGTGAACATAGCATGCGGTATTCATTGCTTCAGCCCAGAAGTGCATGGGGAGCTTCTTTGCATGAATCATTGCTCTGGCAGATTCTTGGATAGTTCTATTTTTTCTTTCAACTATTCCATTCTGTTGAGGAGTTATAGGGGAGGAGAACTCATGACTTATTCCTTCAGACGAGCAAAACTCATCAAACTTGGAATTCTTGAACTCCGTACCATGATCACTTCTAATCCGGACCACACAACTGTCCTTTTCCCTTTGAAGTCTTATGCACAGGTCTTTGAAGACATCAAATGTATCTGACTTCTCTCTGATGAAGCTTATCCACGTGTATCTGGAATGGTCATCCACCACCACGTATGCATATTTCTTCCCACCAAGACTTTCAACCTGCATAGGTCCCATTAGATCCATGTGCAATAGTTCCAGAATTCTGGAGGTTGTGGGATGTCCCAGCTTCGGATGTGACATCTTGGTTTGCTTGCCCACCTGGCATTCTCCACAGACTCTTCCTTCATCAATCAGAAGCTTTGGAATTCCTCTGACTGCTTCCTTGGATATAATCTTCTTCATTCCCCGTAAGTGGAGATGTCCAAGACGTCTATGCCACAGCTTCACATCCTGTTCTTCCTTGGCTGAGGAGCATGTTGTGGAAAAGTTAGAGACTTCAGGTTCCCACAGGTAGCAGTTATCTTTGGACCTGGTTCCTCTCATAACTTCCTGATTGTCACCATTTGTCACAATGCATAGCTCCTTAGTAAACTGAACATGAAACCCTTGATCACACAGCTGACTTATGCTGATGAGGTTTGCAGTTAGTCCTCTTACTAACAGCATATTATTCAGTTTTGGCACTCCAGAACAGTCCAGTTTGCCCACACCTTTTATTTTTCCTTTGGCACCATCACCAAAGGTCACATAGTTGGTAGTGTGAGGTTGAATATCTACCAGTAGATTTTCCATACCAGTCATATGTCTTGAGCATCCACTGTCAAAGTACCAGTCTTCTCTGGTAGAAGCCCTTAAAGCAGTGTGTGCTATCCTAGCATACCATTGTTGCTTCTTAATGGGAACATAGCGCTTATGTGTTTTATGCTTAGGCTTAACATGCAAGGCTTGGTTAGGGAAACCATGAATCCAGTAGCAGAAGGCTTTTATATGCCCAAGCCTACCACAGTGGTGACACCTCCACTCCTGGTATTTCCTCTTCTGATGATCATTCTGTAAGAACAAAAATTGTTCTACAACAGATTCCTTGATTTTGATGATAACAAAGGATGAAACCAAAAATAGCACCCTAACAAAAAGTTTCTAAGTGTGCAGGGTTCTAAAGAAAGAAGGAAGAAATCTGATGATGTCATCAGATACAAAACCAGTTCAGATACAAATCATCAAAAGATCAGAAGCATCTGAAGTGAAAACAAGTTCAAGAAAGTCTAACTCTGAGCAAAACAACAAGTATCAGAAGCATCTGAACAAGAAGTAGCTCTAGAAGTTCTGACTCTGAACAACGCTATCTCTAAGCTCCAGAAGTTATCAGCGCTATCTGAAGAAACTATCTGAACTCACAAGAGATTAAACGTCAGAAGCAAGATTCCAAGACTCTCCAGAAACACAAATACTCTGAGCATGGAGTTGCTGATCATGAAAGAGTAACGTTAAAGTCAAGTAAAGATTTGCAAATGGTTTTCCTAATTAAGAAAGAGACGTTAATCTCCAATTTCAATAAAGAAGATACTACTTGTGGTAAGTAGTCATTTCAAGGAGAAAAAGTTATCCTGCAGAAGCTGTTTATGTTATGGCGTAAATTCATCTTATTACTCATCAGTTTCAACTACTACCTGTCGCATCCTGCGAAAAATCAACCGGCGAAGCTCAAAAATAAAACACACACAGAGCCGCCACTAAACGTTATTTATCCCAAGATAGGGAAAGGAAACGCTCAGAGAAACCTGGAAAGACATGGTCTCGCGACCAGAGAGAAAAGGTTCGGGAGTCGGTTACGCGAGGGGAAGGTATTAGCACCCCTCACGTCCTAGGTACTCCTAGGGATCCATGTCCTAGAATAAAGAAAAGGTTGCTAAACATCACACACACACAGGGAACGCAGGTGGGGTTAAGAGAAACGGGCTCGATAAGGCGTCGCACCTTATGCCTACATATCTTGTCTGGAACAAGAATCAGAGCCTCTGTAGTTCGGCTTACGCACGCCAAACAACACAAAACATACAAACAAGCAAGAGTGGCAAACATGGAGCCCGACAACCACTGGATGGAATTACGTCAGCATCCGAACCAAAATATGTACAAAACGGCAAACGTGGAGCCCGACAGCCAATCACTGGGCTTACGTCGGCATCCGAACCAAAACACACTCAAAAGGGCAAACGTGGAGCCCGACAGCCAATCACTGGGCTTACGTCGGCATCCGAACCAAAACACACTCAAAAGGGCAAACGTGGAGCCCGACAGCCAATCACTGGGCTTACGTCGGCATCCGAACCCAAAACACCAAACAGCACAGTCAGATAACAAGTAAACACACGCAAAAAAGAAAAAGGTTGCCCGGAGTGGTCTCGCACGACCACCTGCCTACATACCTCGTCTGGCACGAGGATCAGGGCGATGTAGTTCCCCTGAAAGGGACTGAATTGCTAACCAGAAACCGAGGGGAAAACACGACACTAGGGAGCTGAGACTCGAGCCTAATGTTGTCATGCATCGTTAACCCTAAGTTCAGGTTTCTACCTACTTGCATCAGTGCGATCTAATCCTAACCAGGAAAGAAGAAAGCATACAAGCATACATCATATATCAAATGAGAACAGGCATCTCAAACAAGCATGTCAATCAGAGATTCACAGAGCACACGCTATAACCAAACAAGTGGCTCACACAATGGTTTGACTGCCTCAGCAAGTCGTCTGTACGGGCTGTGTTTGCTCTTAACCTTGCCATTACGAGGCTAAGGTGAAGCAGATGAGAGGTGAAGTGAGGATCAGACCTCACAGCTCCTATCCCTAACCAGGGAGAGCTCCTGACAAATGAGCATGGGTCCAGAATGGGGGGACCCTTCTATACTCGAAGACCCTGACACAACAGATCTTGGGCTTTTGATCTCAATGCTACAACCATGTAATGGGAGCAAGGAGAAGACTCAACTGAATAGTGGGGGGTAGACTGCATACCCCTACCTTCCACCAATTGCCTTATTTAAAGGACTTTCACCTGCTTAGGCACAAAATTAAACAAACACAATCATCGCCTCTTAAGGAGGACTTCAGACATTTATTTGCCCGGCCCGGTAACAGCCGGGTCTCCAGACTACATGAAGTCAAGAGGACCTACCTCAATGCAAGCTGCTTAAGCAACGCAAAGCAAAAGTTCACAAGGAACTGAGCAACTAAAGTACCTGGAAACAATCAAACACAGTTAGTACTCAGACAGACAAAACCAAACAGCAAGTTCAATCAATCAAACTATACAACTTAATACACAACACAAGGCAAGCTCAAAGCTTAAGCCTAAGCTTCACCACCTACAAAACAATGTTATGTTAGTGTACAAACATCAAACCACATCATTTAAAATTGATTTGAATCATTCTCCATGTGCATTATGCTTTTGATCCTGAAAAATCAAGCAAATATTAGCAACAAGACCACTAGGCTAAGCCTAGGGTCCAAGGGCAAGAAAAATTCCTAAACAGCAAGGTATCCACCAACCAATCTCAAATTAAAGTCAAACAAGAGCAAACACACTTGGTCTCATGTTTATATCATTCATCATGCTCATGTTATGCACAAAATAATCCATATTGGCTCAAATGAAGCATCAAACATACAAACAGAAGTATTGCATTCAAATCCACATCAAAACAATTCTAAAAATTCTCAAATAAATTACACCTAAACAGGGGCTAATCCAGGTATGGCACACCAAATTTGAGCTTAAATGGGCAAATGGAACCATGTCAATGAAAATCAACAAAAACAGACACAATATCATGCTCCAAATCACAACATCAATACATGAACTCACTTCAAAAATTCATAACTCAATGAAAACAAAAAAGAAATGGATGAGACCAAAACAGGGATGTCACATTATGTGTCTACTACAAGCATATCAAATTTCATGACAATCCAATACCATATGAGCATTTCCCAATCAATCTACCAACATATGTCACACAAGCTTGCACAATTGGTCAACAGAAATGAAAAATCACAATTAAATCGAAAATGCAATGTAAAATTCCACAAAAATTCACAAAGCATCTTAACATGTTAATCAACCATCATGCAAAATTTCACATTAATCCAACAAGTATAGGTCACTCAAAAAAATCCAGCAAGTTGACATAATGAGGTGTGACACAAATTGTCACACCTAAGTTCCAAAATTTGCTGCTCATTGACCAGGTATCAAAAATGCATGAAATTTACATATAAATGAACATCAACGAGTCCACAATCATCACAAAAATTTTCAAGAATTTATTTGCAAGCATGTGCATTTCACAATTAAAATGGTAAAGTGTGTCGAAATGTCATACATGTGAAAGAACCTTAGGTCAAACCAAAAATATACCATGCACAACTTTGACCAATAGGTCAAAAAAATTCTACACTCAACCACAAAGTCAACACAAAAATTTCCATATTTTTCTGAATTTTCTACTATTTTTTATGAATTATTAAACATGTTAATGAATTTTTTAAGAATTAATTAAATTAATTAAATGTGCCAATGGCACAATTGTAATTATGTGGCGCGGTGGAGGGAAACATCCAGTTTGAAATTTTGAACAGAATTCTGGATCAAACAGTAAAAAACAGAAAACTCACTCTCTCTTCCTCGCGCGTTTTCCAGAAACGGCGTAAACATGATGAACACCAAAACTTAACGAAAATTAACATGCGTATACTCGTTAGAACCGTCTCTTAACATGCAATCCAAATATGAACTCGATTTAACCTAATTGTTCCTAAATCAAACGAATCGAAGAAGTTAGGGTTTATGTTCATAACTTCAATTCCAGATTTCGCAGCCTACGGTCTACCATTCACAAAACTAAAACCATTACGATACTCTACGTGAAATGAACTTTAAAACGCATATGACCATTAAGCATATTGTGAAATTCGAAATTCACTCACCTGGAAATTGCAGCGCCGGAATCGGATGAATTCGTGTGTTTTGGCTTCAAACAGATGTTGTATAATGATGAGGAAGATGTTTGATGCGCTTGCTTCAAGTCCAGATCGCTTCTAGTGCTTGAATTCGAGTTTCGCCATTGATGAGGCACTTTTGGACAGCCGCGATTACAAACCTTTTCCTTCCAAACTTCCAAAACAGATTGAGATGACGATGAGAGGAGATGAATGCAAAAAGAATCTCGCAAATCGAACCAATATTGAAGAAGATTGATGAATTTGAAGCTTTGGTGTTCTTGAGAAAAATTTGAGAGAATGAAGAGGTTTTTGATCCAACTTTGGTAATTGTGAAATTCAGTTATGATTAGAGAGTGTTTTGGTTTATATATGATAGCTTAATCCAACTCTAATCAAGTTAATTAGCTAAATGGCATTGTTAATGAAAGTGTAATTTCCAAATGAGGGGTAAAAATGGAATTTCACCATGACAGCTCATGCCACCTGTTTTGACAGCACATACACCTTCCAATTATCATATGTGAGCTGTAGAAACTTGCCTCATGCTCATTGGTTGTGTAAATCTCAAAATCACCATGTGGATGCATTTGTCCATTTTTAACCATTCCACTTTTCAAGCCAAATCTCAATTTACAAGGCCTATGCATGAAATGATGATTCCAACACACTCCAAATTCCATTTATGAGGTGTAGCAAAAAGTCCCATCTCCAAATTCCAATTATTTTGAGAGTTGGACAATTTTGCCCCTGATCCCATTCAACTGTCCAGTTGAAAAGTGACTTTTTGCCTTGGCCACTTTTGGGAAAATCCAATTATGCACCCTCAAAGTACATGTTAAATGGAGTTTGTGCATATAAAGAACTTGCAATTTGGACAAAGTATGTGGAAATTATGGCCTCCTGATTACGGGTCATTTCTGAATTTCACTGATCCCTAATTTTCCAACCATACATTGGATTTTCAAGTTCTTGGACTTTTTGGAAAGGTGAGAACAAGATCTACAACTTTCATGTTGAACAAATTTTCATTTGAAGCTTCCTTGGACACGTGGCTTTGAGGTCCAAAACTTTCCATTTTTGGAAACTTCAATTACAAGTCACTTTCTATTTTTGGCAGTTTTTGTCCTGACTTGATTTTCTTCATTCTTAAGCCTTGAGATGTCATATAACACTTGTTCCAACATGAATGAAGTGTATCCAACTCATTTCCACCTCCAAATCCACCAGATCATGTACAGTTGACCACAGTTGACTTTTCAACTGACAGATGAATCTGGCAATGCATAGATCAAATTGAGCACCAACCTTCAACTGAAATGGCTCAAGGGTGAAACCCTAGCCTCAATTAGCACAATATAATCATATAATGAACCCCATAACCATCACAGATCTCATCTCCTGATCATGCCCTGATTGGCCCAATACAACTGATTAGGGTTGACCAGTGGTCAAAACCCTAATCTCAAGGAATCTTCTTCAATCTCCTGATGACATCCAACCATGATGATGATGATGTATCATTGCAATCAAGATGAAGACCAACATCCATTGAGAATCATAACACCCTAATTCACAGCCCAATCCTCAGATGGCCCATGATCAGTCAATAAACCCTAGGCTTGCACTTGACTTCCTATCTCCTGATTAAGACTTGGGAAGATGGCTTGCATAATGTAACCACATGATATGCAACATGCAATGCCTAGTGACCTAAAATGATATGCAATATGATAATGCTAGTCCCAAGAGAGGAGGGCAAATTTTGAGGTGTTACAGCTGCCCCTATTCAATCCACTGTGAACCTGTCGATAAGAAATAGCCTCGGCTTTCGGATGATCAGGATGAAGAGTGATTGAATACCAAGAACAGACGAACAATTTGCACTCTGATGGGATATAATTAACAGCGCCTGTCAGCATCGGCGAAGAAACAAACTCGAAAGAAACGTCGACCTGGATACCAAAATAAATGGTAACACAGGGATAACCATGGTCTGAAAACCACATCCGCTCGGGATTATTATTCTCCTTTTCTCTTTTTTCTTGTTATTTTTTGCTTTTCTTAAACCCCAAAACTTCTTTTCTTCTTCTTGGTCTGAAAACCACCTTGGTCTGATCACCGGAACATCGGCCTGATCGCCTCTTCGGTCGGGATACCGCCTCGGTCTGAACTCCGGGAAACTGGTCTGCATACCACAAGTACTTCAACCTGATTGTCGGAAACTTCTTCGATCTGAGAATCGGAAACTGGGCCTGAGCGCCACTTCGGTCGGGATACCGCCTCGGTCTGAACTCCGGAAAACTGGTCTGAATACCACAAGTACTTCAACCTGATTGTCGGAAACTTCTTCGATCTGAGAATCGGAAACTGGGCCTGAGCGCCACTTTGGTCTGGACACCGCCTCGGTCTGAACTCCGGAGAACTGGTCTGAATACCACAAGTACTTCAACCTGATTGTCGGAAACTTCTTCGATCTGGGAATCGGAAACTGGGCCTGAGCGCCACTTCGGTCTGGACACCGCCTCGGTCTGAACTCCGGAGAACTGGTATGAATACCACAAGTACTTCAACCTGATTGTCGGAAACTTCTTCGATCTGGGAATCGGAAACTGGCCGGAATGCCACAAGTTCTTCGTCCTGACTGTTGAGAACCTCTTCGATCTGGAAATCGGAAACCGGCCGGAATGCCACAAGTTCTTCGTCCTGACTGTTGAGAACCTCTTCGATCTGGAAATCGGAATCTTCTTCGATCTGGAAATCGGAAACTGGCCGGAATGCCGCAAGTTCTTCGTCCTGACTGTTGAGAACTTCTTCGATCTGGAAATCGGAAACTTCTTCGATCTGGAAATCGGAAACTTCTTCGATCTGGAAATCGGAAACTTCTTCGATCTGGAAATCGGAAACTGGCCGGAATGCCACAACGACCCATGCTGAGGATGACAAGCCCTGAGCCGACTGCTCTCTATTCAACCCTGGCAGACAAACACTTCACGTTTAGCTGGGGATTATCTTGTTTCTTGTTTTTCTTTTTGGACCCCGAAATCGCGCTGATCGCGTAACGTCTTCTGATATTACTTCCATCTCTGTCCGACGGAAACTTACCCTCCAGTATCGTACTACTGGGGAATATCCTTGATTAAAACCATGATGCTAAACTCCTCGGAGTAACACCTTCACTGTCTGATAAAACCAATCCTCAACGGTAACCACGGCTTGAATCGCGCTGATCGCGTAACCTCCTCTGATTTTATTTCCATCTCCGTCCGACGGAAACATTTCCTCCAATATCGCACTACTGGGGAACACTGCTGATCTGACGTCATGATGCTAAACTCCACAGAGTAACATCTTCGCTTTCTGGCACAACCACCTCTCAAACGGTAACCACGGCTTGAGACTAGCTCTATGCTTGCAACAATGATGCATGATCTTTTTCTGCGTAATGCTCCATAATTATGGAAATGCTACGCGATTTATTATTTTTTCTATGCAATATGCTATGCTTATTTACATGATGAATGCATAAAAAACATCCCCCTCAAGGGACTCTTCTGGGAAGCACGAGACACTCTGCTGAGGAACTCGACATTGCTCCAACTCCACCCTGCTGGGGAATAGCACTGTTGCTGGGAATACGGCAACCCTTGCTGGGGAAACACCTCCTTCGCACCCAATCCGCCCAAGGAACCGCTGGGGATAAGCACCACCAACACTCTGTGGGGATATAGTCTTTTGACTTGCTGGGGATATCAATCCCGACTCTGCTTTGAGAAACCCTCACAGATACCTGCCGACTTCACTGGGGAAATGCTCACAGATACTCCGCTGGGGAAACAACAGCCTCCAGGCTTGTCAACTGGGGAAGCATCAATCTATCACCTGCTGGGGACAACCATCCTGACCATGCTAGGGAAACGAATGCTATTCCGCTGGGGATAACTCATGCAATCCACAGGTAGCATCAACTCAGCTGGGCATGCAAAATCCGTCCACTACGGGAACTTGTTCAATCCACTGGGAGGATGAACACTGCTGGAGATATATTTCCTTGAAAAGAACCCGCTCCACTCGGGGAACTGCTGGAGATATATTTCTTTGAAAAGAACCCGCTCCACTCGGGGAACTGCTGGAGATATATTTCTTTGGAACCCGCTCCACTCGGGGAATAGCAACCTTCAGACCTGGCTGCTGAGGAAACACCGTTGTAAACCGGCCGGGGATAACCATCCTGACTCGGCTGGAGAAGTCCACAGACCTCGAATCTGCTGGGGAGCTAGTCCTATGATTCTGCTCGGGGACCTAGCTGGGAAATGAGAACAGTTGGTACAGAACACCCGTCGACTCATCGAACCACGGTATCTGCCTCCAATACTGATATCAGCTTTCCACTTTTGAGAATTCCCAGACTCTTCTGGACCTTTTCTGCTCCATCATCTTGTATTCCAAATCGCTCCGCGCTTGACGGAAACGTACTCCTGGGAGTTATACAGAAATTTCAACCTTTCGACTTTGAAGAGTCTTCTTGGTTAATTTCAAAGGTCGTCGGACGTCTCAACGTCGCTCATCGCTTCTCTACCCATTCGTTCCTGATTGGACTCTGCGGGGAATTTTACAGACTTTTCAATCTTCTGATTTTGAAGAGTCTTCTTGGTTACCACCAAGGATCGTCGTACGTCCCAACGTCTTCGCCATTTCTTTCATTCCTGAGCCAACTCTCTGGGGATCTTGTTACAAAGCTTCCACATCACAACCTGCAAGTGAGTGAAAATATCCAACAGTTCCTGCAAAACAGACCATCAGATAAAACCGTGCCCCAGGCGTGTCAAGATTTCAACACTTGGGTCGCTCAACCTTCCAAATAAGATTTCAAATTTTCAATCTTATAAACATGCATTGGAAGGAAACCTGTATGTTTTAAAATGCAAAGATTCTTTATCAAAATAATCGGACGTTTTTGCAATCAAAGCGGTAATGAAAAACAAAAACAAAATTATTTGACCGAATGTGCATTTTATTGATTGGAAAAGTGTGGCTCAAATTGAGCAATACAAAGGAAGCAATTCCTGAAAAGAGGTAATTGCGCACAAAAGGAAAAATCTATCCTAATGGCAACGTGAAACCCGCGATCTCATCGAGTTCCAACTCGGTTACACCTCATATGTCCTCAGACTCTCCCTGCTTTCTGCCTTCTGAACAAGACGATTCCAACTGATCCTTACCGGGTATTATCCATGATGCTTTGACCAAAGCGAAAACGATCATGCTGGACGCAGTTGTTCGTTACAATCCCTCTTTTGCCTGGACCGCCCTTTCGAGTTTTCAGTCCACCGGGATACCCTTTTTTGCCCAAGTCGCCTTTTCAGGTTTTCGACTCGCCGGGTATACATTTTTCATTTTTATCCCTAATTTTTGCCCGAACCTTTTTTCTGTTTTTGGTTCGCCGGGATGCCCATTTTTGCCTGGACTATTTTATTCTTTTCGTCCAGCGGGTCAATTATACGAAGTATTTTTTAACTGCGTCCGCATTCACAGGGGATGGACAATCTTCACCATCCATGGTCGTTAACAACAAGGCTCCACCAGAGAAAACCTTCTTGACCACGAATGGACCTTCATAATTCGGTGTCCATTTGCCCCTCCGATCGTTTTGAGGAGGAAGGATCCTTTTCAGCACCATATCACCTACGTGATATACCCGAGGTCGCACCTTCTTGTCAAGAGCACGCTTCATCCTTTGCTGGTATAATTGCCCATGACAGATGGCTGCTAGCCTCTTTTCCTCTATCAAGCTTTCTAAGTGAGAAAGGCGTGTGCCCCAACAGACGTACGTACCGCGGTACAGTACCCAGGATACCAGCTTCGTACTCGGTCACCATCGTTGGTACATTCCATCGTGCCCCGGGAAGCACTAACTCATCCACCTTATCCTCCCCATCAGACATCATAATCCGTTCGGATTCAGGGTCAGGCCCCTCCTCCGGGATCGGTTACTCTCAATCTTTCGATTAGAGCACCTCGAGATGTCCTCATCAGGGAACTCAAACGTCCTCGGTTGATAACCCTCAATAGGTTGCGGAGCAATGTAATTAGACAATACACTCCTTGATTGCTTTCTGAGAGTATTACGAATTGATCAACATTTTTCCCTTCTCACAACCCGTCCGGTAAATGCTGGATTCTCAAACCCATACTTGATCGGATCCATCTCGGAAATCCACAAAGTGGTATGAACCAGCATACACTGTCTCAGTCGGCGAGCAGCCTATGCCAAAGTACAACAAGTTTTCTCGAACAGTGAATGTATTGTTTCACAGTCGGTAAACCTTTTGCTAAGGTAAATTGCATGCTCTTTTCGACAAGACTCGTCATGCTGATCCAATACACCTCGTAGACCCCTTGAAGGCCGTCAAGTACAGAATTGATAATTGCTACTCCCACAGGAGGTATCAGAATCAGAGGTTCCTGCAACTTATTCCTTTATTTCTTTCAATGCCCCTTGGCAATCATTATTTCGCCTGACCGTTTGATCTTTTTCTCTTTTTCAACAACTTGAATATCGGTTCATACGTGGCTATTAGATGAGATGTGAACCATGACAGGTAGTTCAATCTTTCTAAGAAACCACGAACCTCTCTTTTCTTTTTCTCGGTTCAGGCATTTTGTTGTCGTTTTTTTTTTTTTTTTTTTTTTTTTTTTTTTTTTTAGCAGGATCAACCTCGATTCCTCTCTTATAACGAACCCCAACGATTTACCGGATTGCACTCTGATAGTGCACTGACTTGAATTCAACCTCAGTTTGAATTGTTTCAACCGGTCAAACAACTTGCCCCGGTCCGCCAGATGCCCCACTTCTGACTGGGACTTTGCTATCATGTCATAGCATTCGATATCATGATGAGTCACATCATGAAACAAAATCACCCTGGTACGTGGCATCGACGCTCTGCTTCTCAAGAGGACAGTCTTCTTTCCATAGTAGCTTGAGCATAATGATATCGGTATCTGTCCCGGCATACCCTGACATGACTAGGTAGAGACATCCACATGCTCTTCCAACAAGCCTACCATCCTGCTTTCAACTTGCCTCTGAAACGGCCCGGATTTTCATCTCCTTCCTGACCTCGGCGGTGCGTGGAATAACAATCTCAACCCGCTCCTCGGGCGGCTGAATCACCTTCTCCTCTTGTTTTAGTAATCTGGTTAATTCCAGCAGATCACAGTCTTCTTCGTCTTCTTCTTCAGCAAGATAGATCGGTTTGTCGAAGTCATATGAGGGGTAACCAAATTGTTATCAACGAGATCCGGAAACTTGTTTTTGAATTCGGAACGAGACAAATCGAAAAGGAAAAATGAAAATAAACATTGCCATTTTTATTTGTTTTTTAAAACTGCAAAAATAAATGAAAAACAGGGAACACCGCTTTTTGACTGAAAAACATCCATTTATTAATGATGCAGAAAATGCAAATTATAAACATGAGGTGGCCCTTACAATGGACCATTACGTGTCGGGCAACACGTATGGCTTTCATGCAAATAAACTGAAAACAAGAAATAATACTCTTCCAGACGAGTAACAGTGTTGATCTTTTAGGCCTTCCAGCTCCCTGGCACGCACGATTTTATCCACTGATCAATTCCCCAGTCACTGTTAGTTTCTTTACCCACTGCCCGGGTGTAATCTGAATCTTCAGTAATTGCATTCCCCATCTCCTGACCATGCGCCGGTATGGGATTAGCATTAACATCTGTCAATAGTGAAAAATGGAGGGCCTTGGACTCCAGCAGGTCTTGAACAGTATGCTTAAAAGCTCTACAACCCTCAATGTCATGCCCCTGCGTACCAGAATGAAATTCACACCTGGCGTTCTCATTATAGTTTGGTGGCCACTGATCTGCTCTCAATGGAGCTAACGTCCTTGGCTGAACCATCCCCAGATCCATCAACTTTTTAAACAGAGCAGCATATGGCATGGGTGGCTTGTCAAAATGACGATCAACCCCCTTTCCTTTCACTTGACTCCCAGCTCCCTGTATCTTCTGGGGATTAGTCTGAGGTTGCTGTCGGACTGCCCGATTACCAACAGGGATGGTTACTGCAGCAGTGTGCTGGTAGTAACGACCCCTACCGTGTCCTCTCTGGGCGTACACAGCACTCGATCCACCCTCATCCTTGCGCTGGTCGTTACCAAAGGATTTCTTCGGTCCAGATGACGAAGCGTTTCCTTGCATGTTCCCCATCTTCAGCCAATCTTCAATCCTTCCCACCCTTTCGACAATTACTTTCTGCCCCAGGGCGAACTCTTGCATGACATTAATCAGCTCTCCCATCTTCTCTTTCAACTCGAGAATATCAGCGTTGGACGAATTCATCATTCCTGTGTCAACCAAACAGGTTAGAAACTGACACCTGCAAAACAAAAAACAAGTCATTATGCATGAATGCAATGTCTGTCCATATGGGGGACACTTTGTCTCTCGATCCTGGCATCATCGAGACATATAACAATCCGGCGGCAATCTTCTTATATTCAGCATTCAATCTCATCGTGCAGATCGGAGATATGTGATTTGGCATGAATACCCCCAACCATGTGTGTGCTTGTGTAAGTGCATACGGTAAAGCAAATAAAGCTTGAAGATCAATCACTGACTGAAAATCACCATCCATAACCAAAAGAGTGCACAATCAGTGCCATAGTCATACATCAACTCAGATAAAGTCAAATACAATCCTCCAGAATCAGGAAAAGAAATACAGACAAATGAATTCCGTCAACAAGCCTGACGGTAATCCAACACAAATGAAAGATCTATCTGGATGAGGGTCCCGCAGGTGGCCCTATCTCATCTTCCATCCTCGCGAACTCTGCGGCGAACCTGAGCTCGGTGTTCTCCTGCTGTAGTCTTCCAACTTCCTTCTGATGAATCTTCATCTGCCTGAAGTAATGGTCTCTCTCAGCCATATAGTGATCTCTTTCAGCCCTGATCTTTGCTTTCTCCGCTTCCCACTCTGCAGCAACTACTCTGGCTCTCTCATCTCTCTGATCCCTGACGAGGATTTGCCTCCTCTTCTCATCTTCAATCACCTTTGATGCTCTGAACAGCTTCTCCTTCGTGATGTCGTGCTCCCGGTTGGACGACGCTAAGGCCTGACTGATCTTCCCATAATAGGCTGTATCCATCTCAAAGCGTTTGGCCTCCAAGGCATGTCGCTTGTCTTGACCTTCCATCTTCACTTTGATCTCCTGATTAGCCGCCTGAAAACGAGCAACACTTCTCTCCAATTCAGCTTTCTCTGTAAGCAACTGATCTCTGGCCCTCTTCATCTCAAGGAATTCTTCCATGCTGACGGAAGAACTTGGACCCTCGATCCTAGGACACACAGAATCACCTCCAGGAAATGGTAAAAATGTGAGCTCAATCCTCTTTCGCAACCAATCTTCAAAAAGAGGAAAATACCGGCAATTGACTTTGCCATAGGGAACCTTGCCCTTTCTCTGGATGTTGCGCCATGCCCCAGACACCTGCACCAGCTTGACCTGATAGCCCTCAGCTGAGAAGTAAAAGGACTCCTGAATCTCCCGCTCAAGAGGAGGAACCTCCATAGCGAACCCCATCTGTCTCCTAAGAAGTATCGGGTTGTAGTTGATGCAACCCTGAATTCCTATGAGAGGCACATTGGGGAATCTCCCGCAGCTATATATAAAATCCTGTCCAGCCAAGCCATTATGCGTCCAAGCAATGTCATCAGCCCGCAGACCCATCAACCTGAAGGACCACTTGACACTGGGATCAATCTGAACAAAGGCACCTCGAGAAGGCAAATATCCCATGAACCATCTAAAGAGCAACTGAGAACAGCATCTGACCAGACCACCACGCCTCTTCTCATTCCTGTTATGCACTGAGTAGTACACATCTCCAATCAGAGTAGGAATAGGGTTTCTCTGCATGAACAATCTGATAGCATTATGGTCCACAAAATTCTTCTGATTAGGAAACAGAACAACCCCATAAATGCTCACAGCTATCAAAGCACAAACCGTCTTCCAGTTACCCATAGCAGCATGTTCCTTGGCGTTGGCCTCCAAGAAACTCAAGTGAAAACCAGGTAACTTTCCCTTCTCTTTCAAACCCTCCCTGGTCACTTCCGGACTCAAATAAAGAGCACGGGAAATCCCAAGGACATCAGGCTCTCTCGCAGTAGCACAGAAAGGAATCTGATCTCAGATCTGAATACCCAGGATACTAACATAATCCTCCATCAGAGGCCCCAACAGATAGTCTGGAAATACAAAGCACCTCAGCCCCGGATCATAAAACTGGAGGAGAGTGTGGATGGCGCTCCTATCACTGTCAGTGAGTCTGAAAACCGTCTTCAGAATACCGCCGTATGACTCTCTGAACAGCCCCACATGGTCGGGAGTAATCAATGCTATCAACTCCTTCAGCACACCAATCTCTGGATCGAAGAAACTGTAGGCAACGTTGTCTTTCAACCCGGCCCTCATATCTGAGCAGAAAGTCTCTCAACCAGAATCTCGATCAAAAGTGTCCCTGCATATGGGTAAACATGTGTTAGATGCAATTAATGCAAAATGCAATGATGCTGATGAATGAATGCAATGCGTTGCCATCCTCCAAGCCATCTGATCATCTTCACTAAATCTGGTCTCTGAACTGATCATAACCATCTGAGGAATGTGTAACCATCAATCTGACCTACGGGTTCCGAAATAAACGGAAGACAGATACATCATCATCATCATCAACCTCTGAGCAGACATACCATCATCTGAATCGGCCCGGGGAATCCTGAAATAAACGGATCCCCACTGATAAATATCTTGGCCCGGGGAATCCTGAAATAAACGGATCCCCACTGACAAATCTCGGACAGCACTCCGGCGTCACAGCAATAACTGACCATAAATCCGACTTATAAATAGGTCTCTGAATCACAGAACCAAAAGTCACCATCTGAGTCCATCTGATTATGCATCTGAATGAATCACCCTCCCCTCACAGGTAATTTCTAATCAGGTCACCCTAAGGCGGATAATAGTCTCGACAATCGGGCGGAGATACTCAATGGGTTTGCCCTTTCGGGTGTGCCATTGTAGCTCTCTTAAAATCGTCTGAACCAAAGACCCGGGAATGATCGGTCACCAGAGTCAATAGCTCAGAAGAAGTAACTAAGCCAAAGTGAAGTATCCCACAGTGGAAAGCACTATCGACTGAACCTCGTCCGGCTTGTGGTATGTCACGTTGCAACATTATACTGAAATAGCAAATGAGGAACGTGAGACCCACACTAATCCTAGGTGTATACTCGGGCCTGGGTTTTAGCCCCACTCATAACACCCACCCCAAATAACAGAACCACCTGCAGAGGAAGATGGCAACATGACAGTAATGATGCATGCACATATTTAATGCAAATATAAACAATGGTTAGAATAACTAAATGCAATAAATAAACAACACAAGCAACCAAACCTATCCTAAAGCGCTAGGAGAGACTCGCTTAGGGACCATGGACCAGCATAGGTCAACATGTTTCCCCAGCAGAGTCGCCAGCTGTCGCATCCTGCGAAAAATCAACCGGCGAAGCTCAAAAATAAAACACACACAGAGCCGCCACTAAACGTTATTTATCCCAAGATAGGGAAAGGAAACGCTCAGAGAAACCTGGAAAGACATGGTCTCGCGACCAGAGAGAAAAGGTTCGGGAGTCGGTTACGCGAGGGGAAGGTATTAGCACCCCTCACGTCCTAGGTACTCCTAGGGATCCACGTCCTAGAATAAAGAAAAGGTTGCTAAACATCACACACACACAGGGAACGCAGGTGGGGTTAAGAGAAACGGGCTCGATAAGGCGTCGCACCTTATGCCTACATATCTTGTCTGGAACAAGAATCAGAGCCTCTGTAGTTCGGCTTACGCACGCCAAACAACACAAAACATACAAACAAGCAAGAGTGGCAAACATGGAGCCCGACAACCACTGGATGGAATTACGTCAGCATCCGAACCAAAATATGTACAAAACGGCAAACGTGGAGCCCGACAGCCAATCACTGGGCTTACGTCGGCATCCGAACCAAAACACACTCAAAAGGGCAAACGTGGAGCCCGACAGCCAATCACTGGGCTTACGTCGGCATCCGAACCAAAACACACTCAAAAGGGCAAACGTGGAGCCCGACAGCCAATCACTGGGCTTACGTCGGCATCCGAACCCAAAAACAAACAGCACAGTCAGATAACAAGTAAACACACGCAAAAAAGAAAAAGGTTGCCCGGAGTGGTCTCGCACGACCACCTGCCTACATACCTCGTCTGGCACGAGGATCAGGGCGATGTAGTTCCCCTGAAAGGGACTGAATTGCTAACCAGAAACCGAGGGGAAAACACGACACTAGGGAGCTGAGACTCGAGCCTAATGTTGTCATGCATCGTTAACCCTAAGTTCAGGTTTCTACCTACTTGCATCAGTGCGATCTAATCCTAACCAGGAAAGAAGAAAGCATACAAGCATACATCATATATCAAATGAGAACAGGCATCTCAAACAAGCATGTCAATCAGAGATTCACAGAGCACACGCTATAACCAAACAAGTGGCTCACACAATGGTTTGACTGCCTCAGCAAGTCGTCTGTACGGGCTGTGTTTGCTCTTAACCTTGCCATTACGAGGCTAAGGTGAAGCAGATGAGAGGTGAAGTGAGGATCAGACCTCACAGCTCCTATCCCTAACCAGGGAGAGCTCCTGACAAATGAGCATGGGTCCAGAATGGGGGGACCCTTCTATACTCGAAGACCCTGACACAACAGATCTTGGGCTTTTGATCTCAATGCTACAACCATGTAATGGGAGCAAGGAGAAGACTCAACTGAATAGTGGGGGGTAGACTGCATACCCCTACCTTCCACCAATTGCCTTATTTAAAGGACTTTCACCTGCTTAGGCACAAAATTAAACAAACACAATCATCGCCTCTTAAGGAGGACTTCAGACATTTATTTGCCCGGCCCGGTAACAGCCGGGTCTCCAGACTACATGAAGTCAAGAGGACCTACCTCAATGCAAGCTGCTTAAGCAACGCAAAGCAAAAGTTCACAAGGAACTGAGCAACTAAAGTACCTGGAAACAATCAAACACAGTTAGTACTCAGACAGACAAAACCAAACAGCAAGTTCAATCAATCAAACTATACAACTTAATACACAACACAAGGCAAGCTCAAAGCTTAAGCCTAAGCTTCACCACCTACAAAACAATGTTATGTTAGTGTACAAACATCAAACCACATCATTTAAAATTGATTTGAATCATTCTCCATGTGCATTATGCTTTTGATCCTGAAAAATCAAGCAAATATTAGCAACAAGACCACTAGGCTAAGCCTAGGGTCCAAGGGCAAGAAAAATTCCTAAACAGCAAGGTATCCACCAACCAATCTCAAATTAAAGTCAAACAAGAGCAAACACACTTGGTCTCATGTTTATATCATTCATCATGCTCATGTTATGCACAAAATAATCCATATTGGCTCAAATGAAGCATCAAACATACAAACAGAAGTATTGCATTCAAATCCACATCAAAACAATTCTAAAAATTCTCAAATAAATTACACCTAAACAGGGGCTAATCCAGGTATGGCACACCAAATTTGAGCTTAAATGGGCAAATGGAACCATGTCAATGAAAATCAACAAAAACAGACACAATATCATGCTCCAAATCACAACATCAATACATGAACTCACTTCAAAAATTCATAACTCAATGAAAACAAAAAAGAAATGGATGAGACCAAAACAGGGATGTCACATTATGTGTCTACTACAAGCATATCAAATTCATGACAATCCAATACCATATGAGCATTTCCCAATCAATCTACCAACATATGTCACACAAGCTTGCACAATTGGTCAACAGAAATGAAAAATCACAATTAAATCGAAAATGCAATGTAAAATTCCACAAAAATTCACAAAGCATCTTAACATGTTAATCAACCATCATGCAAAATTTCACATTAATCCAACAAGTATAGGTCACTCAAAAAATCCAGCAAGTTGACATAATGAGGTGTGACACAAATTGTCACACCTAAGTTCCAAAATTTGCTGCTCATTGACCAGGTATCAAAAATGCATGAAATTTACATATAAATGAACATCAACGAGTCCACAATCATCACAAAAATTTTCAAGAATTTATTTGCAAGCATGTGCATTTCACAATTAAAATGGTAAAGTGTGTCGAAATGTCATACATGTGAAAGAACCTTAGGTCAAACCAAAAATATACCATGCACAACTTTGACCAATAGGTCAAAAAAATTCTACACTCAACCACAAAGTCAACACAAAAATTTCCATATTTTTCTGAATTTTCTACTATTTTTTATGAATTATTAAACATGTTAATGAATTTTTAAGAATTAATTAAATTAATTAAATGTGCCAATGGCACAATTGTAATTATGTGGCGCGGTGGAGGGAAACATCCAGTTTGAAATTTTGAACAGAATTCTGGATCAAACAGTAAAAAACAGAAAACTCACTCTCTCTTCCTCGCGCGTTTTCCAGAAACGGCGTAAACATGATGAACACCAAAACTTAACGAAAATTAACATGCGTATACTCGTTAGAACCGTCTCTTAACATGCAATCCAAATATGAACTCGATTTAACCTAATTGTTCCTAAATCAAACGAATCGAAGAAGTTAGGGTTTATGTTCATAACTTCAATTCCAGATTTCGCAGCCTACGGTCTACCATTCACAAAACTAAAACCATTACGATACTCTACGTGAAATGAACTTTAAAACGCATATGACCATTAAGCATATTGTGAAATTCGAAATTCACTCACCTGGAAATTGCAGCGCCGGAATCGGATGAATTCGTGTGTTTTGGCTTCAAACAGATGTTGTATAATGATGAGGAAGATGTTTGATGCGCTTGCTTCAAGTCCAGATCGCTTCTAGTGCTTGAATTCGAGTTTCGCCATTGATGAGGCACTTTTGGACAGCCGCGATTACAAACCTTTTCCTTCCAAACTTCCAAAACAGATTGAGATGACGATGAGAGGAGATGAATGCAAAAAGAATCTCGCAAATCGAACCAATATTGAAGAAGATTGATGAATTTGAAGCTTTGGTGTTCTTGAGAAAAATTTGAGAGAATGAAGAGGTTTTGATCCAACTTTGGTAATTGTGAAATTCAGTTATGATTAGAGAGTGTTTTGGTTTATATATGATAGCTTAATCCAACTCTAATCAAGTTAATTAGCTAAATGGCATTGTTAATGAAAGTGTAATTTCCAAATGAGGGGTAAAAATGGAATTTCACCATGACAGCTCATGCCACCTGTTTTGACAGCACATACACCTTCCAATTATCATATGTGAGCTGTAGAAACTTGCCTCATGCTCATTGGTTGTGTAAATCTCAAAATCACCATGTGGATGCATTTGTCCATTTTTAACCATTCCACTTTTCAAGCCAAATCTCAATTTACAAGGCCTATGCATGAAATGATGATTCCAACACACTCCAAATTCCATTTATGAGGTGTAGCAAAAAGTCCCATCTCCAAATTCCAATTATTTTGAGAGTTGGACAATTTTGCCCCTGATCCCATTCAACTGTCCAGTTGAAAAGTGACTTTTTGCCTTGGCCACTTTTGGGAAAATCCAATTATGCACCCTCAAAGTACATGTTAAATGGAGTTTGTGCATATAAAGAACTTGCAATTTGGACAAAGTATGTGGAAATTATGGCCTCCTGATTACGGGTCATTTCTGAATTTCACTGATCCCTAATTTTCCAACCATACATTGGATTTTCAAGTTCTTGGACTTTTTGGAAAGGTGAGAACAAGATCTACAACTTTCATGTTGAACAAATTTTCATTTGAAGCTTCCTTGGACACGTGGCTTTGAGGTCCAAAACTTTCCATTTTTGGAAACTTCAATTACAAGTCACTTTCTATTTTTGGCAGTTTTTGTCCTGACTTGATTTTCTTCATTCTTAAGCCTTGAGATGTCATATAACACTTGTTCCAACATGAATGAAGTGTATCCAACTCATTTCCACCTCCAAATCCACCAGATCATGTACAGTTGACCACAGTTGACTTTTCAACTGACAGATGAATCTGGCAATGCATAGATCAAATTGAGCACCAACCTTCAACTGAAATGGCTCAAGGGTGAAACCCTAGCCTCAATTAGCACAATATAATCATATAATGAACCCCATAACCATCACAGATCTCATCTCCTGATCATGCCCTGATTGGCCCAATACAACTGATTAGGGTTGACCAGTGGTCAAAACCCTAATCTCAAGGAATCTTCTTCAATCTCCTGATGACATCCAACCATGATGATGATGATGTATCATTGCAATCAAGATGAAGACCAACATCCATTGAGAATCATAACACCCTAATTCACAGCCCAATCCTCAGATGGCCCATGATCAGTCAATAAACCCTAGGCTTGCACTTGACTTCCTATCTCCTGATTAAGACTTGGGAAGATGGCTTGCATAATGTAACCACATGATATGCAACATGCAATGCCTAGTGACCTAAAATGATATGCAATATGATAATGCTAGTCCCAAGAGAGGAGGGCAAATTTTGAGGTGTTACACTACCTCATTGATCTATATAAAGGATTGCAAATCAACATTTCAACTACTACACATACAAGGAAAAATAATACTGAAACATCAACACAAGAAAACCTTCTTGCTCTCTAAATCTTCACGAAGCTTTTGCTTATAACGTGAATCACTTTGTTCATACTATTGTAATACTTGCTTATCTTAGAAGCACTCTAGATTACATAAATCTTTTATCTATTGTTTGTTTATTTCCTCAAGTGACTTTGTGTAGTCTGTATACTTGAAAGGGCTAAGAGATTTTTATCTTAGACGTTGTTTGTAATCTTTCAAGATTAGTGAATTAAGTCCTTGTTGAAGGCGAAATCACCTTGGCCGGGTGGACTGGAGTAGCTTTGTGTTATAAGCGAACCAGTATAAAATCATTGTGTGGTTTTCATTTTGAAAAGCACTTATTTTTCAAAACAATTCAAACCCCCCTTTCTTGTTTTTCTCACCTTCAATTGGTATCAGAGCTCCGGCTCTGTTATTGATTTTCTAATCAAACACTTAACAGTGTAGAGAGATCCAGTTCGAGAAAAACCATGGCCCACTCAAATGAAAGAGATAGTTACAATGCTAAGCCTCCTGTTTTTGATGGAGAGAAATTTGATTACTGGAAAGATAGAATCGAAAGTTTCTTTCTTGGTTATGACGCTGACCTCTGGGACATTGTCACAGATGGATACACACCTCCAGTCTCAGAAAATGGAGCTGAAGTTCCCAGAAATAAGATGTCAGAAGATCAGAAACGTATCTTCAAAAATCACCACAAGGCCAGAACAATACTTCTAAATGCTATATCATATAACGAATATGAAAAGATCACCAACAGAGAGACAACCAAAGATATACTTGACTCTCTGAAGATGACTCATGAAGGAAACTCCCAAGTCAAAGAGACGAAGGCTCTGGCGCTTATCCAGAAATATGAAGCCTTCAAGATGGAAGATGACGAAGCTATAGAGGCTATGTTTTCTAGATTCCAAACTCTTATTGCAGGTCTCAAGGTGCTAGATAAAGGATACACAACTGCAGATCATGTTAAGAAGATAGTCAGAAGTCTGCCAAAGAAATGGAGACCTATGGTTACTGCTCTGAAGCTGTCAAAGGATCTGAACAATATCAGCCTTGAAGAACTTGTCAGTTCTCTCAGAAGCCATGAGATAGAACTAGAGGAAGATGAGCCTCAGAAAAGGAACAAATCCGTAGCGTTAAAGTCCAGATCTGAAAGACGGAAACCTGATAGAACCAAAGCTCTCCAGGCAGAAACTGAAGATGCTGACGACTCTGAACCAGAAGACTCTGATGATGAAGAAGAGTTGTCCCTACTAACCAGAAGAGTTAAGCAACTCTGGAAAAAGAGGAACAACAACTTCAGAAGGCCAAGACCCAGAGGGGATCGATCGGAATCAACTTCAAAAGGTAAATCTAACAAAGATATTACCTGTTATGAATGTAAAGAAACAGGTCATTACAGAAATGAATGCCCCAAGCTAAAGAAAGACAACCCTAGAAAAGAAAGCTTCAAGAAGAATAACTTCAGGACAAAGAAAGGACTGATGGTTACCTGGGATGATAGTGAATCTGGATCATCAGAATCTGACTCTGATGAACAGGCCAATGTGGCACTTATGGCTACCACATCCAGAAGTAGCTCAGATGAAGAATCTGAAGAGGTATTTTCTGAACTTTCCCGATCTGATCTAGAGTCTTGTTTGTCAGAAACTCTTAGCTCATATCAGAAATTAAAACAAAAGTTTAAAAACATTAAAGGCTGTCTTAAAGCAAAATTTGAAGATTGTGGCGAGCTTGAGAAGACAATTCTAGCACAAGAAGATAAAATTAAATTGTTAACATTAGAAAGAGATGGAGCAAAAAGAAAAAGCTTAGAATTAGAAGAAGCGTTATCTCAAACTCCACAAACTTCAAATGCAATAATTTATAAATACGAAGAAGCCTTTCAAGAATTTCTACGAAAAAGGGGATAGATAGGAGTATTATGGCATCCATGATTTATGGAGTTAGTCAGAACAATAAAAAGGGAATTGGGTATGATTCTAAGGAAGATAAAACTTCTACCAGTAACCAACTTAAGTCTCCCTTTTCATATCATTACACACACACACAAGAACAAAAATTTAAAAATGCTAGAAAACCCAAAGTTATAAGAAACTCTGGGAAAACTAATCTGAAAGGACCCAAGAGATTCTGGGTACCAAAAGATAAGATTGTGTATGTTGCAGATATCCTATGCAGCAAAGTTCAGACACCAGTCATGGTACCTGGACTCTGGATGCTCGCGACACATGACGGGAAGAAAGTCTATGTTCCAAAGTCTGGAACTTAAAGACGCTGGATTTGTAGGCTTCGGAGGAGATCAGAAAGGAAGGATCAGATGCTCCGAAACTATTGGTAATGGTACTCTTCCCTCTATTTCTGATGTTCTTTATGTAGAAGGATTAATGCATAACTTGTTATCCATAAGTCAATTAAGTGATAACGGTTATGATGTAATCTTCAATCAAAAAACATGTAAAGCCATTAATCAGAACGATGGCTCTGTCCTTTTCACAGGCAAGAGGAAAAACAACATTTACAAAATAAATCTTTCTGATTTAAAAGATCAAAATGTTAAATGTCTAATGTCAGTTCACGAAGAGCAATGGGTATGGCATAGACGTTTGGGCCACATTAGCATGAGGAAACTTTCTCAGCTAACTAAACTCGAGTTAGTCAGAGGCCTACCTAAACTGAAGTTTTCTTCAGATGCTCTGTGTGAAGCTTGTCAGAAAGGAAAATTTTCAAAAACATCTTTTAAAAAGAAAAATGTTGTTTCTACCTCTAAGCCTCTGGAACTTCTTCACATTGACTTATTTGGTCCTGTGAAAACAGCATCAGTTAATGGAAAGAAGTATGGACTAGTCATTGTTGATGATTACAGTCGCTGGACATGGGTAAAATTCCTAAAGCACAAGAGTGAGTCTCACTCTGTATTCACCAGTTTCTGTTCCAAAGTGCAAAAAGAATTTGACTCTAAAATTATTAGAGTCAGAAGTGATCATGGTGGAGAATTTGAAAACAAAGATTTTGAAGAATTATTTGATTCAAATGGAATATCCCATGATTTCTCCTGCCCTAGAACTCCACAACAAAATGGAGTTGTAGAGAGGAAGAATAGGACACTCCAAGAGATGGCCAGAACCATGATCAATGAAACTAATGTAGCAAAGCACTTTTGGGCAGAAGCTGTAAATACAGCGTGTTACATTCAGAATAGAATCTCTATAAGACCTATTCTAGAAAAGACTCCCTATGAACTGTGTAAAGGAAGAAAACCAAACATTTCATATTTTCATCCTTTTGGTTGTTCTTGTTTTATATTAAATACTAAAGAACATCTGAACAAGTTTGATTCCAAAGCACAAAAAGGTATTATGTTAGGATACTCAGAACGCTCTAAAGGCTACAGAGTATACAACACAGAAACCAAAATTGTGGAAGAATCAATTCATGTCAGATTTGATGATAAGCTTGACCCTGAAAAGTCAAAGCTAGTTGAAAAGTTTGCAGATTTGGAAATCACTCTTGTAGAATCTGATAAAACTCCAGAAGCAACTGTCACTCAGAACTCTGAAGAAATTAAATCTCCAGAAATCCCAAAGAAAGTCAAAAGTCGTATCAATGTATCTGAAGATTATTCTGGGAACTATTCACCACCGTCCAGCCTCTAACTCCTCTGACTACATTAATGCAGACCAGAAATGCATTCTGTACTGCATTCAGAAGGGTGTGAAGATCTGCCTCCCTGCTCTCCTTTTCAGATATCTGAGAGATTCTGTCAGAGAAACCAGAAACAATATGAAGCCCAGATCCTACATTCCTCTGGGAAGATTGCTATCTGATGTCTTCATTGAGAATGGGCTGGTGGATCATCTGGAGAAGACCAAGCTGATGCTAGATCTGGCAATAGATGTTGGGAAGCCTCTGAATGCCAGAAATCTCAAGAGTATGGGGATAATTAAGAAGATTCAAGTCAGACCCACTCTGGACACATCCTGGGATTGTTTGAAAGATCAGAGGAAGATGCCTCATGGCCTTGCCAGGTTCTTCAAGAACGAACCCAGAGATGCGGTGGCCATCTATCTTAATCGTCTGCTGGATGAAGGTGTTGACATCTCTGACTTCAGCCTCGACGATTGTCTAGATTCAGAAGCAGATTTCGTCAGATACAAGAGAGGTCTCTCTGAGAAGAAGATAGCACCTCCGGCAAAGAAGGCAAGAATTGAAGAAGCTTCTGGAAGCAGATCTTCAGCTCCTCTGAATATATCTACTGGTACGTCTGTTCCTTCTGTTACCACTAATCCTCTGATGGCTTCTTCTAATCCTCTCTCTTCACAACCTATTTTTACTACTTCTGAAATCCCACCTTCAACCATCAGAACCTCCCAACCTTCACCAGTTCTAAATGTAGCCCGTACATTCATACCTCCCTCTAAACCTGCACAAACCCACCAAAGCACTTCCTCTTCATCATCCTCAGAACCAGAATCACCCCCATATGTTTCCATCTCTTCTGACCCAGAATATCCTGACCCAGATTCCCCAACCATAGCCATAATTTATGCTCATAAACTTGCTTCACAACAAACACAAACACAATCTGAAGCAACTTCACCTCCACCACAACGAACAACCACCATACCTTCTGAAACTCAACCCTCTGAACCCCACACCTCTGACATCACCCCACCAAACATCTCCGCAGCACCTGAAGCTGAAACTGAACCCTTAGATTTAAACCCTCTTTACGCTTCACCCCAAACATCTGAACCTCAACTAGAAGCAGAATCTGAACCCCAACCTGAATCAGAATCTGAACCTCACACATTAAATCTCAGCCCCCCAAACTCTCCACCTCATACCTCTGAACCTGAACCTGAACCTGAACTTTCTACACCTACCCTTGAGGAAGCCATCATGCAGGTAGCAGAAGCTTCAGTACAAAAGGTCAAGTCTCTGACCACTAACTCTGAAGTCAGTGATGATCCTGAATCTGTAAGGACACACTGGAACAGAGTCATTGGCTGGATGACCTCTGAGTCTTTTAGACTGAAGAGCATATCTGAACAAGTCAGAAATGGCTACATCAGAGATGCTGAGGCAAGACTCCAGGAGAGACTTGCCAGAGAAGCTGAAGCCAGAAGGCTAGAGGAAGAGAGATTGGCCAAGGAAGCTGAAGAAGAAGCAAGAAGACTAGAAGAAGAAGAAAAAGCTCGTCAAGCTGAAATCCTAAGGGAAAAGGAAGCTGAAGCTAAGGCTCTGGCGGATGCAGAAGCCCAAGCTGCTGCTGAAGCTGAAGCTTAGCAGGCTCTGACTCTGGGGGAGTCCTCTTCTGTAATCCCTATGGTTCTTCAGACTCTGAAAGAACTTAAGCAAGATCAGAATGAACTCCGGGCCAGAATGGACAAGCAAGATACTGTCAACGACAACATCCAGAACATGCTTGCAATGCTGCTTCAGAGAATGCCTCCGCCTCCGAACCCCTGGGCACTTAGGATTTTATTTATTTTGTTTGCCTGTTGTTTCTGTTTCTTGCCTTCTCTGAAATCTGATGTTTTCTTATTTCTTGTTGCCTTTGTGCTTCTATTTTAATACAATGTTTTTCTCTTCCATTATTTATTTTACTATGTCTTTTTGATTTTGACAAAAAGGGGGAGAAGTCATTAATAGCTCTGATGAAAACATTGTCTAATACCTTAAGCATTCTGCAACATATTTTTTCTTAAAAATAAAATTTATCTAACCTGGACTTAAGAAATTGCAGAAAGTTTCAGAAACCTCTGTACTTAAGAAACTCTGGTAAGAACTTCTGAACTCCCTAGCATTATCTCAGGGGGAGCTTCTGTCTATCTGATCTAATATTATTCATGTTTCATCTGCTAATTAAGGTTGTTTTGTCATCATCAAAAAGGGGGAGATTGTAAGAACAAAAATTGTTCTACAACAGATTCCTTGATTTTGATGATAACAAAGGATGAAACCAAAAATAGCACCCTAACGAAAAGTTTCTAAGTGTGCAGGGTTCTAAAGAAAGAAGGAAGAAATCTGATGATGTCATCAGATACAAAACCAGTTCAGATACAAATCATCAAAAGATCAGAAGCATCTGAAGTGAAAACAAGTTCAAGAAAGTCTAACTCTGAGCAAAACAACAAGTATCAGAAGCATCTGAACAAGAAGTAGCTCTAGAAGTTCTGACTCTGAACAACGCTATCTCTAAGCTCCAGAAGTTATCAGCGCTATCTGAAGAAATTATCTGAACTCACAAGAGATTAAACGTCAGAAGCAAGATTCCAAGACTCTCCAGAAACACAAATACTCTGAGCATGGAGTTGCTGATCATGAAAGAGTAACGTTAAAGTCAAGTAAAGATTTGCAAATGGTTTTCCTAATTAAGAAAGAGACGTTAATCTCCAATTTCAATAAAGAAGATACTACTTGTGGTAAGTAGTCATTTCAAGGAGAAAAAGTTATCCTGCAGAAGCTGTTTATGTTATGGCGTAAATTCATCTTATTACTCATCAGTTTCAACTACTACCTCATTGATCTATATAAAAGATTGCAAATCAACATTTCAACTACTACACATACAAGGAAAAATAATACTGAAACATCAACACAAGAAAACCTTCTTGCTCTCTAAATCTTCACGAAGCTTTTGCTTATAACGTGAATCACTTTGTTCATACTATTGTAATACTTGCTTATCTTAGAAGCACTCTAGATTACATAAATCTTTTATCTATTGTTTGTTTATTTCCTCAAGTGACTTTGTGTAGTCTGTATACTTGAGAGGGCTAAGAGATTTTTATCTTAGACGTTGTTTGTAATCTTTCAAGATTAGTGAATTAAGTCCTTGTTGAAGGCGAAATCACCTTGGCCGGGTGGACTGGAGTAGCTTTGTGTTATAAGAGAACCAGTATAAAATCATTGTGTGGTTTTCATTTTGAAAAGCACTTATTTTTCAAAACAATTCAAACCCCCCTTTCTTGTTTTTCTCACCTTCACATTCATCCTAGTTCCTCGATGTTGAGACATTGGCTTTGACTTCTGCTTGAACTTCTGAACTTTGGCCTTTGGGCGTTTGTGTTCAGTTGAGGATCTTTTCCCAAATCCAAGGCCAGATTTGGTTCCAGACTATTGTCCCACCTTTAGAATCTCTTACAAGGTGTCAGTTCCCTTATTCATCATTCTGATGGATTTAGTCATCTGATTCAGCTTGGAGGTCAGCAGGGTTATCTCACCATTTAGACCCTCTATGACAGACAGTTGCTTCTGTCTCTCATCTTCCAGTTCCTTGATGAGTTTCTTTTGCTTTTCTCCTTGTGCACGCACTTCTGCACTGGTGGAACACAGCTTCTTATAGGCTGCTGCAAGTTCACCAAAGGTCAGTTCATCTGCACTTGAGTCATCTTCAGAGGCACAAACACTGGTTAGTGCAGTGACATGTTTGGCAGATTCTCCTTCAGATTCATTTTCAGAGTCTCCTTCAGACCATGTGATAGCTAACCCCTTATTTTGCAATTTGAGGTAAGTAGGGCATTCAGCTCTGACGTGTCCATACCCTTCACAACCATGACACTGGATTCCCTTGCCATGATTGAACTTCTCATCAGAAGTTGATCTTTTCTTAATGTCAGACGGGATGTTCTTGACATTGGGTCTACCTCTTTGATCAATCTTCTTCACGAACTTGTTGAACTGTCTCCCAAGCATGGCTAAGGCTTCTGATATACTTTCATCACCTCCAGTATATCCTGCTTCTGACTCCTCTTCAGCATTAGATACAAAAGCTATGCTTTTGTTCTTCTTCTCAGCATACTCACCCAAGCCCATTTCAAAGGTTTGGAGGGAACCAATGAGCTCATCCACCTTCATGTTGCAGATGTCTTGCGCCTCCTCTATGGCTGTGACCTTCATAGCAAATCTCTTAGGCAAGGACCTGAGAATCTTTCTTACAAGTTTCTCTTCAGCCATTTTCTCACCTAGTCCACCAGAGGTGTTTGCAATTTCAAGAATATTCATGTGAAAGTCATGAATAGTCTCATCCTCTTTCATCCTCAGATTTTCAAACTTGGTGGTCAGCATCTGAAGTTTGGACATCTTCACCTTGTAAGTACCTTCATGAGTTACCTTGAGGGTATCCCAAACTTCCTTAGCTAGTTCACAGTGGTGTACCAGCCTGAAGATGTTCTTGCTGATTCCATTGAACAATGCATTCAAGGCCTTGGAATTTCCAAGAGCTAATGCCTCTTGCTCCTTGTCCCACTCTTCTTCAGGAATCTGCACACTGACTCCATCTTCACCTGTCCTCATTGGATGTTCCCATCCTTTGTTGACAGCTCTCCAGACTTTGCTGTCTAGAGACCTTAAGAAGGCTATCATACGAGGCTTCCAGTCATCATAGTTAGAGCCATCCAACATGGGTGGTCTGTTTGAGTGTCCTAAATCCTTGTCCATGGTACTAGAAAGTAACTTCCCTAGATCTCACCCAGAAATTCACAGGCAGGGTGCCTGCTCTGATGCCAATTGAAATTCTAGTTATCAGAGGTTGTTATGACATCCAATTCTGCACAGACAGGAATTATGCAGAACTTAACAGTAAGTGCAGTAAATAACACAAGTAATTGTTTACCCAGTTCAGTCCAACATGACCTACATCTGGGGGCTACCAAGCCAGGGAGGAAATCCACTATTAGTAGTATCAATTCAAAGCTAAACTCACCCGTTTACAACTTATCACTTAATCACTACCCAATGCAATTTCAATCTTAACCTAAGATCAGAGTTCCTACTCACTCCCCCTCAATCACCTCAGTGATTACTATCTTTAAACACTATTAAAGACAAGTTGAAGTCACACTTCAAACAACTCTTGATTGTGCTTCACAGCTTTAATCAAGATACACAGCACTCACGCTTAAAAGCTTTGAGTGACACAACACTTACAACTCAATGAACACCCTATGCCAAAGCTATCATCTACTTGATAATGGCTTGGCTTACAAGATACGTCTAATACAAGACTCACAAAAATACAACAGTGAAGTATGATGGACACACAAGATCTTCACGCCTCAAAATCCCCGAAACTGAATGAAGGAACGCCTTCCTTTTATATTGCAGTATCCTGGGCTTTTGCACCTGTATTCTCCTGAATTTAAGGTCACGCGAGTTCCCATAAATTCAACATTTAGGTTATTAACAAATAGGCTATTTGTTAGGTTCATTGAATGTAGCTTGGTTGTTGATTTCCTGGATTTTCTCTCAGTAGTTGAATCCCTGAAGAATAGCCTGAGAAAAAGCTGAAACAGAAAACTGAACAACCTACAATATAGCATATGCTGTCAGGCATGAATGTCACGACATTCAGCTTGACATCAAGGTCCATATGCTGAGTCTGTTTTTCCAGAAAATAGACTGTACAATTTTGCTGACTTGTACATGATCAAAATGACCATACTACAGTAACAGCTTACATTAATAAATGTCAAAGTGTCCAACTTAACATTTACACATTTGGCCTTAAGTTAGTTCTGTTATTCTCTTGAAGAACAAACTAAGTTACATGCTGAATTATAACAGAACACCACTCTGTCTAATGTTCAGTAGCTGCTGTCAATGATGAATGTCATAACATCCAGTTTGACATTCAGTCAGTAGGCCTTATGCCAGGTCTGGTCTTTCCTTGATAACCAGACTGGAAATAAATACTAAGTTCTAACAGAACACCTGCTGTTCTATTCCTTAGTATCTGTTGACAGGTATGAATGTCACAGCATCCAGTTTGACATTCAATAAATCCTGTGTTAGCTAGTCCTGCAGTAACTACAATGTAGTCACACATACATGTCATGACATCAGTCAAGACATTAGTACCCATCTAGTGTTTTACCATATAATGCAGCCAATTAAACACCTACAAGGGAATCTGCTGGGGAAATGATCACCATCTTCTGGACCCTGGCAAGGCTGTTGAAGATGCACAACGCAAAGAACTCTGTGGGGAAATGACCCGCCACACGGTGTTCTACCAATGACGAAATACCGAGACTCTGATTGGGGAGAGAATGGCACTGAAAACCTGTTGTTGGGGAAAGCGATAGTGGTTCTGGCAACCATAATCTGCGAGAGAGACGACTTAGCAGGGGAAGCAAACACCGATATGGTACCGAGATTCTGCTTCAAGGAAAAAGACCATGGATCTGGCGTCGAGATCATCGATCTGGCATCGAACCCTGAGGAGCAGCCGCTTCTGTTGGGAAGATACAGTCTGGCACTGTCAACTCCGCTGGGGATATATAGCCTGGCACTGTCAATTCTATTGGGGAGTGTATATTCTGAAACAACCGCTTGGGGGAGGTACAGCAGTGAGAGCCTGTTGGGGATCGAAGAATCCAATGCTCTGATCAGCTCTGCAGGGATAAGATACCAACTTCGACTGTTGGGGAAAAACATTCGCGATCATCGGCTGGGAACCTTAAGAAAATGCCCTGAGGGTACCTGTTCTGAATAGACGATCTAAAGCACTTAACATTTACAGCAATTTTAAATGTTTATTAAGCATGTACCTGTAAAGCTTTTATGTTTCATGATGCAATGTTTATCAAAAATTCGGACGTCATTTTTGCAAACAAAACAGTAAAATGAAAATGAAAACAGAGATATACTGAATAACATGATTTTATTGATTGAATGGCCTCTGAATAAGCATTTACATCAGGAAGCAATCCCTGGAAAGAGGTAATCGCACAAAAGATAAAAACAGAAATTAATCTAATGGCAATGTGAAATGGATTTCTATTGGGTTCCAATTCTGCTATGACTTGCTCGTCTTCAAGATGCTCCAGATGATCAGCTTTCTGAAAAGAGTGATTGGACTGTTTCCTATCCTTCAAAAGTTTCCAATCATTGACACGAGATGAGATTCAGAACTACTCAGAACGCAGTCATTAGTTTAATCCCTAA
Organism: Lathyrus oleraceus; assembly: GCF_024323335.1. Taxonomy (NCBI): domain Eukaryota; kingdom Viridiplantae; phylum Streptophyta; class Magnoliopsida; order Fabales; family Fabaceae; genus Lathyrus; species Lathyrus oleraceus. The sequence goes on along the minus strand of NC_066583.1, from coordinate 169,444,624 downwards.
CTTTTGTCTAGATCGCCCTTTTCGGGTTTTCAATCCACCGGGATACCCATTTTTGCCTAAGTTGCATTTTCAGGTTTTCAACTTACCGGGTGTACGACCTTTTCATTTTTAATCCCTAATTTTTGCCCGAACCTTTTCATTTTCTTGGTTCGTCGGGATGCCCATTTTTGCTTGGACTATTCTCTTTACTGTCCAGCGGGTCTATTTTATGCGAAGTATTTTTTAACTGCGTCTGAGTTCACAGGGGAAGTGAAGTTTTCACCATCCATAGTTGCAAGCATTAAGGCCCCACCATAAAAAACCTTGGTGATAATATACGGTCCATCATAGTTAGGAGTCCACTTGCCCCTGTGATCTGTCTGAGGAGGAAGGATCCTTTTCAACACCGAATCTCCGACCTAGAAGCATCGAGGCCGCACTTTCTGATCAAAGGCTCTCTTTGTAACACATTAGTGACTATTGACTAACTGGTCAACCAGGATCTGATACCACTAATGTATCAGACAAACAGTATCGATCGTGTCAGATACACGAATCAAATACAACGGGATTGAAAACCCTAACGACTATTGACCAACTGGTCGACCATGCTCTGATACCACTAATGTAACACATTAGTGACTATTGACCAACTGGTCGACCATGCTCTGATACCACTCACTATGCACACCAAGTTAGTTAATTCAATTATTTAATTATATAAACTAAATAATTAATTAACACACCAAATTAATTAATATACTCGATCATTATACTACCTCACAACCAATTAATTACTTAACACTCCAAATAATTAAATAAAATATAATAATAATAATATAAGAATTAATTACTAAAATTGGGTTGTTACACTCTTCATTCGACTCTGATACAACTGCCCATGACAAATGGCTGCCATTCGTTTCTCTTCGGTAAGACTCAACTCATTGATCCTTGTCCGAATCCGTTCAGCTTCGTCTAACTTGACATCCAACAGGACTCTTAGAGAAGGAATCTCCACTTCAACAGGTAGGACTTCTTCCATACCATACACAAGGGAGTAAGGGGTTGCCTCGGTCGATGTACGTACTGAAGTACGGTACCCATGCAAGGCGAAGGGTAGCATCTCATGTCAATCTCTGTATGTAACGACCATCTTCTGCACAATCTTCTTTATGTTCTTATTTGCCGCCTCAACAACACTGTTCATCTTAGGGCGGTAAGGGGAAGAATTGTGATGCTGAATGTTGAAGTTCTGGCACAACTCCTTCATCATTTTGTTGTTGAGATTAGAACCATTATCAGTAATGATTCTTTCGGGAATCCCATAGCGACAAATGATTTCTTTCTTGATGAAACGGGCAACCACATGTCCGGTGACATTCGCGAACGATGTTGCTTCGACCCACTTGGTGAAATAGTCGATGGCAACAAGGATGAAGCGATGCCCATTAGAGGCGGTCGGCTCAATCTTTCCAATCATATTGATGCCCCACATAGCAAAAGGCCACAGCGAAGACATCACATTCAAAGGATTTGGCGGCACATGTACCTTGTCAGCATAAATCTGGCATTTATGACACTTCCGAGCATATTTGAAACAATCAGATTCCATGGCCATCCAGTAATATCCCGCTCTCAACAATTTCTTAGCCATTGCATGTCCGCCGGCATGAGTACCGAAGGAGCCTTCATGAACTTCCTGCATTAACATGTCTGCTTCGTGTCTATCCATGCATCTGACCAAAACCATGTCGAAGTTCCTCTTATATAACACATCGTCTTTGTTCAAGAAGAAACTGCCTGACAATCTTCTCAAAGTCTTTCTATCATTGTTGGATGCCCCTGCAGGGTACTATTGATTCTTCAGAAAGCGCTTGATGTCGTGATACCAGGGCTTGTCGTCAACTACCAGTTCAACAGCAAACACATACGCGACCCTGTCGAGGCGCATCACATCGATCCTGGGAGCGTGGTTCCACCGAATTACGTTGATCATGGAGGATAGAGTGGCAAGAGCATCTGCCATCTGGTTCTCATCACGAGGTATGTGATACAACTTTACTGTTGTGAAGAACGTCAACAATCTTCTCGTGTAATCTCTGTAAGGGACCAGATTGGGCTGGAGGGTGTTCCAATCACCATTCACTTGATTGGCCACTAGAGCTGAATCTCCGAAGATGTCCAGAGTCTCGATTCTCAAATCAATGGCTTGCTCAATACCCAAGATACAGGCTTCATACTCAACTTCATTATTTGTGCACTCAAAAGTCAGACGACCGGTGAAAGACATGTAGGCACCTTTCGGAGTAGTAATGACAACCCCAATTCCACTTCCTCTGGCATTGACAGCCCCATCAAACAACAAAGTCCACTTTTCGTCTGGATCAGGTCCCTCCTCGACAACTGGCTCTTCACAGTCTTTCATCTTGAGGAACATGATGTCTTCATCTGGAAAATCAAACTTCATCGGCTCATAATCATCAATCGGCTGCTGAGCAAGATAGTCTGACAGAATACTCCCTTTGATGGCTTTCTGGGATGTATACTGGATATCATACTCTGTCAGTACCATTTTCCAACGAGCAACCCTTCCGGTGAGAGCTGGCTTCTCGAATATGTATTTGACTGGATCCATCTTGGAGATCGGTAAGGTTGTGTGAGACAGCATGTATTGTCTCAAACGCTTAGCAGCCCATGCAAGTGCACAACATGTCTTTTCAAGCATCGAGTATCTCGACTCGTAATCTGTGAATTTCTTACTCAGGTAGTAGATGGCATGCTCTTTCTTACCTGTCTCGTCGTGTTGACCGAGAACACAACCCATGGAATTGTCTAGTACTATCAAATACATAATCAGCGGTCTCCCTGGGACCGGAGGCATAAGGATATGAGGATTCTGCAAATACTCTTTTATCTTCTCGAAAGCCCTTTGGCAATCATCATTCCACCTGATAGCCTGATCTTTTCTCAGCAATTTGAATATTGGCTCGCACGTGGCTGTTAGGTGAGAGATGAACCTTGCAATGTAGTTCAACCTCCCTAAGAAACCACGAACTTGTTTCTCTGTTCTTGGCTCAGGCATTTCCTGTATCGCTTTCACTTTGGCCGGATCCACCTCAATCCCTTTTTCACTAACAATAAAACCCAGTAATTTTCCAGATCTCACCCCAAAAGTACACTTGTTCGGATTAAGCCTCAGCTTGAATTTTGTCAAGCGCACAAACAATTTCTGCAAATTCACCAAATGTTCTTCTTCCGTCTGAGATTTGGCAATCATATCATCAACATAAACCTCGATTTCATGATGAATCATATCATGGAAAAGAGTCACCATCGCTCGTAGATATGTTGCTCCGGCATTTTTCAGACCAAACGGCATCACCTTGTAGCAGAAGGTGCCCCATGGGGTTATGAATGTTGTCTTCTCCATGTCTTCTGGTGCCATCTTAATTTGATTATAGGCAGAAAATCCATCCATGAAGGAGAATACCGAGAACTGAGTCGTGTTATCCACCAAAACGTCGATGTGAGGTAATGGGAAATCATCTTTAGGACTGGCTCTGTTCAGATCCCGGTAATCAACACACATCCGTACCTTTCCATCCTTCTTAGGTACTGGGACGATGTTTGCAACCCATGGAGGATAATTGGTGACTGCTAGAAACCCTGCATCCAACTGTTTTTGCACTTCCTCCTTTATCTTGACAGCCATCTCTGGTCTTGTTCTTCTGAGCTTCTGCTTGACCAGTGGACAACCTTCTTTGAGAGGCAAACGGTGTACCACAATATCTGTGTCAAGCCCTGGCATGTCCTGATAAGACCAAGTGAAGATGTCAACATATTCTTGTAGCAATTCAATTAGCCCCTTCTTCACATTATCTTCCAAAGCAACCCCTATCTTGATTTATCTCTTGACGTCCTCGGTGCCGAGATTAATCACTTCAGTAGTCTCTTGATGCGGTTGAATGACCCTTTCCTCTTGCTTTAACAACCTGGCAAGTTCTTCAGGGAGTTCACAGTCTTCATCACCCTCTTCTTCAGCTTGAAAGATTGGATTTTCAAAGTTGAAGCGAGCCATAGCAGAACCGTTATCAATAGGATCCGATGATGTGCATCTGCACGAGTGATGGTATGTGCTTATGAGTGTGAAAAAAGTGAAAACTAAACAAAACATTGCCAAATATTTTTTGATTTTTGAAAACTGCAAAAATAGAAAGACAGTGAACAAAATATTTGAATGCAAAAAGACGTCCTTTATTTATGATAAAAAATGCAGGTATCCACATAGATGAGCCCTACAATGAGTCATTACGCCTTAGGAGGAACATAAGACTTGGATATGCATGAACAAACAAAGAAAATTACTCCTCCAGAAAAGTGACTTGGACAATCTCCTCAGAAGACCAATTGTTGATGACTTCACCCGGGATCCTCGGACGCACCCAGTTATCGATGTCACAATCACTTTCCCCATCTTCATCGTTGATCGCAGAGACCTGGCCATATTGGATGACACCCGCACTGGAGAAAGTAATCGGCCCCTGACAAGTCTGAGGCGTTGAAGTACACACATATGAAACATCGGAATCAAGTTCAGCAAGTACATCAGAATCAAATGCCATGTTTGGAATATCAGCGACAACATCATCATGGATCATAGAATCAGTAGGAACAACATATGCGAATTCATCAGTAGCATCTTCAAACACTTCTTCCTCAACCCCTTCCGCAGACTCTTGGACAGACAAATCTTCAACCTGGAGGATACCTTTGTCGAGAAGACCTGGATACCCTGTTGTAGCTTCAAACAACCTCCACTCTGAGTAGCACAATCCAAACAACCCTTCCCACAACCGGGGAAAACATCGGCCTTCAACAAGTATCCCTTGATATCCGACAAGGGAGTCTTCAGCTTCAACGTATCTTTGACGGATCTGGCTTCCCCTTCCATCATATTAACATTTGCACCACCATGCTGGGGCATGGGATGGTTGACGACATTCGGAGCCGGTGCAAGGTCGATGGCCTTTGAATCTATGAGGTCCTGAACTACGTGCTTAAAAGCTTTGCAGTTCTCAATATTGTGGCCAGGTGCCCCAGAGTGGAAGCTACACCTAGCGTTGGTGTCGTAACCCATCGGAAGTCTACTAACGGGAGGAGCCAGAGTGCGTAACTGCACAAGTTGTAGTTGTTGAAGACTAGAAAGTAGCTGAGCGTACGACATTGGAAGAGTGTCGAAACGCCGGTCCATCATCCTTTGCCTCTGTTGATAGGCGGGTCTGTTACCCGGTTGTTGTTGCTGGTACTGAGTCTGCTGACGTTGTGGTGTTGTTGTTGTAGTGGTGCTGCAGCTGGAATGGTCACAGTCGTAACATATGGTTGCTGATGATAGTTCTGAAAGTCATTCCTCCAGTTACCCCTGTTCTAATAAGAAGATATGGCACTTGCATCCCCTTCTCTCCTCTTCTGTCCCTGAATGAACGACTTCTTCACCCCTGATGAAGATCCACCTCTACTCTGGGTCTCGTATGTCTTCAAGTGATTCTCCACCCTCTCTCTGGTAGAGACTACATCAGCAAAGTTGGAGGCATTGCAACCCACCAGGCGCTCCAAGTAAGGTCCGGGCAGAGTGTTCATGAACATGTTAGCCATTTCCTTCTCCAACATAGGAGGTTGAACACGGGAAGTTTTCTCCCTCCAGCGTTGAGCGTATTCCCTGAAGCACTCATTGCTTTTAAGAGACAGATTCTGAAGTTGAGTTCTGTCCGGAGCCATGTCTGCATTATACTGATACTGCTTCACGAAAGCCTCAGCCAAATCCCTCCAGCAGCGGATGTGGGCTCTGTCCAGCCTCATATACCATTCCAGGGATGCCCCAGCTAGGCTATCCTGGAAAAAGTACATAAGCAACTTTTCATCGTCAGAGTATGCAACCATTTTACGGAAGTAGGCTTGCACATGGGTCTTCGGGCAAGAGTTGCCGCTGTATTTGTCGAATATCGGGACCTTGAATTTCGGTGGCACCCTCACGCCTGGGACCAATCCCAAGTCAGCAACGTCTACTCCCAGAGGATTATGTCCATCCACTGCCTTCAACCTCTCTTCCAGTCTCCGAAACATAGGGTCCATACCATGACTCATTCCAAAGTCTTCCTGAAGCAAGGGGAACTGATCCTCCTGGTCATCATGGACGGGTTGTTGACCGGAGGTGACATGTAGGATCGGGGTAGGCCCCGGTCCACTGGGTCCGTTAACCTCTCCAATTGGAGGATCTGTCAACGTCTCTGGTTTAGTAGTGGCGGGATTCCTCTGCATCATCTGCCTGAGTTCTTGCTGTCCCTGAGCCACCCCTTGAACCACATCCATGAATTGGTTCATGCGGATCTTCATCTCGGCGAGCTCTGCTTGTAGGCTTTCCATTGCTCTCTGGTGGTTTCTGCGGGTACCGTACCGGTGAATGTGTGAGTCAGCTATCCTGCTAGTGGAACACCAAATAATATAAGAACACCGCAGCGGTACCTGTTATGCAAGATATGCAAATGAACATGTAAATGCAATGACACGTTTATCGATTCCAAAGGGTATTCTACCCCCTTGATTCCAGTCTCACGCAAGAATACCGAGTCGTAGATAAGCTTCGAAGATCAAGATGCAATAAGGAAAACCATCATAAAAATGAGTTCGCGAAGGGAAACGGCCTTAGCCAATAGTACATAAAAAAGGATCTCTAAACAAGCCTGTGGATCATCACTACAATACAATAAGTAAGGAGAGGAACAAAAAATCAGGAATCAGCCTCCTGTATACAACCCATAAGGACTGCTCCTTACTTCAGCCAGTAGTGCCACTGTGTCAGGACGATCTGGAGATTCTGTCAAACACCGGATAAGCAGATTCCTTTTGTGAATAACTCCATCCAACTCTTGATGTGCTCTCTATAGTAATTCCCATCATCTTCTTCGAATACCTCTTCAAGTATGGATTTCTTCAAACCTGCCAGCACTTTGACTTCCTCAATCTGTCCTTGAGCTTTGTTGAACTGATCTGTGATATAGCCATTGGTTGAACAGGCGCACAGCAGCTCATGGTTCTTCTCCCTCAGCAGGATCTTCAACTTCTCCATCTGACCAGTCAATTGGACCACCGTCTCCTCCTCTTTTGCCTTCCGAGAAGCTAAAAATGTATCCCATTGCTCTTGCCAACCAGCTAACTTACCATGAGCATCTGCTAACTGCTGTTTGACTCGCCTCAACTCAGAACTGGATGATCTCAAGGCTTCGTCTGTCTTCCTGAAGAAATCCACCTCCACAACTAATTTCCTCTCTGCTTCCCCTTGCAATCTGACAGCTTCCCTCTTCTGATATTCCGCCTCATGGAATTGATGCATACAGTCTTGCAGCTTCACACTTAACTCCGAGTTTTCAGATTGAAGCTCCTCCATGGCATTTTTCAATTTGTCATACTCTTCTCGGTTCACCATTGTTGACTGCTCAGGAGTAGGTGGATACAAAGGTTCCTCGATAGGAAATGGCAGACCAAACTCTTCGACTCTTCCTTGAAGCCAATCTTCATACTGAGGGTAAGTCCTGCAATCTCCTTTTCCAAGCACAGTCCTTCCTCTCTTGATCACCTTGAGCCAAGCCTCAGCTGCCTTACGGGATACAGTCAAATCAGATGAAGAATGGAAAAACAGAGATTCTTCCACATCCTTTTCCAAAGGCGGAGTTCTTAAAGCATATCCAAACTGTCTGACTGCCAGAGAAGGATTGTAGTTGGTACCTCTTCTTCTTCCTACCAACGGTACATTCGGGAAGTTCCCACAACTGTGAATAATATCCGCCCCAAGCAAGCCCCGGTCTGACCACCAAGAAATATCTTTAGCTCTTATCCCCATCAATCTCTTTGACCAATCAACGAGTCTTTGACATCAACGAACGCTCCTGACTTGGGCAGGTGGGAACTGAACCACTTATAAAACAAAGGCGCACAACAATTCACCAATCCTCCCCTTCTATTCTCATTCTTGTGATGCACTGAATGAAAGAAATCTCCCAACAAGGTCGGCACTGGATTTCCCAACACGAAGAGGCGTATGGCGTCTACATCCACAAATTTCGCCACATTAGGAAACAGGACGATCCCATACACACAAAGAGCCAACACAGCATTGAAACCCCTCTGGTCACCATCTTCAAGCTTCTTCTTTGCTTCTCCCAGTAAGAAACTCAGATGAAAACCATTAACTTCTCCCTTCTGACACATATTAGCCTTCAAGACTGATTCCCCCAAATATGTGGTTAAAGCAACCATGCTGAGATCGGGAAGAAACTCGGAACTATAGAATAGCAACTGCGGCTTGATAGGAATTCTGAGAAAACTAGCAACCTCCTCCAAAGTAGGGACCAGAATGTAATCCGGGAATGTGAAACACCTCAATGGAGGATCATAGAACTGCAACAATGTAAAGAGAGCACCGTGTTGATCTTTGGAAAGAACCGTGACGAAACTTAGAATCAAACCGTAGTCCTTTCGGAATCCTTCTAGAGAATCAGGATCCATTAACTTCATCAGTTGTTGAATAGGCTCCAAACAGACCACAGGAAACTTGTAGGCGACATGTCTCTTTCTGCCAATATCCATCTTAAGAGAACCAGAGAAACCCCGACCGGAATCAAGAGGAAGATGTAAACCCCCTAGAAATAGATAAACATGTGTTAAATGATATGAATGCAAAATGATGTGATGCAATGATGTGACATGGGAATCAGGATTGCTGTATCTGCTTGAACATCTGTCGGGTTGCACTGTCTGAAGAGAAACCCACTGAAGAATATAATACAAGATCAAAGCTTTGCTCCAGAAAACCGGGTTGGTTGGAGGTTAAGGTTTCCTGAATTTAGCCCACCCCTCACTGGTAGGTTCTAAGAACAGAAGTTTGTCAACTTCGGCCCTTAGGTCGAGAATAATACGTTTACCACTGAAGGTTTGGCATTATTACGGGATAACAGACCTCCACTGACTCCCCTCAACAGGACATCCTAATAGCAAGCTCCCAGTCTCGGGGTCCTCGGATTGATCAGCGAGAATGCGCCCACCAGAGCTAACATAATCACGTCTCGGAGGAGAGGCCTCGACTGAGTTCTCGGGAAATGGTCACCAGAGTCGACGATTTCTAGAGGAACATCTTCCGTTATGGAACACCCATAGGACAAAATATATCCAAAAGAAACCTCGTCTGGATGTGGGTCTTCATGAACGACTTAACGTAGCAACACGCCACGCAAGCCTCATGACTATCCACTCTAAAACCTGTGTGTACACTCAAGCCTGGGTAATGGGCTTATCTCTCATAGAACACCCCATCCCAACAAACAAACAAACCAACAGCAGAGCCAACAGATACATCAATGATATGTACACAATGCAATGAAGTAGGTAAATGCTGAAAAATAAATAATTGTACAAAAGAATGAACACCCAATAAACAAACAACCTACAAAAGCTAGGAGGGACTCGCTAAGGGAAACCAGGCTCCCCAACAGAGTCGCCAATTGTCGCAACCTGAAAAAGGAGATGCGAAAAAACAACCGGCGAGAAAGAAATGACAAAAGAGTCGCCACCGTGCGTTATTTATCCCAAAGGAGGGAAAGGAAACGCTCGAAGTAAACCTGGAAAAAAAGGAAAGGGAAAGACAAGGTCTCGCAAGCAAATCTTGGGTTCGGGAGTAGATTATGCGAAGGGAAGGTATTAGCACCCCTACGCATCCGTAGTACTCTACGGGATCCACTTTTGTTGTTCTTGTCTAAAGGGTGTGGGTTTATCTAATGTATTATTTGCTAAAAGAGGGGTCAAAAGAAAATGACTCGCACGAATATCGCATCCACTGCATACGTATCTCATCTGGATATGAGAATCAGAGTCTTCGTAGCTCGGCTGCCTATGGGCTAAAGAGGAGTGTGCTCGCTAAGACGTCGCGTCTTATGCCTACGTATCTCATCTGGAATGAGAATCAGAGCAACCGGTAGTTCGGCTAACTACGGGTTAAGGGTTGTGTTTTTTAGATGAACGACGTTACTACCCAATCTACCGGATGCTCGACCTTTAGAGACTTACTCGCCTGTAGTAGAAGGAGTTAACGTGTTCTTAGGAGAAGAAAAATCAATGAGTTTGTTTGGGTTTTAGGAATGCTCATGCAAAAAAGGAAGTCCTAGACGAAGGAACAGTGCTACCTTAATTGACATGCAAACGAGAGACTATACGAAGCCTAACAATCCTATGGGGAGACGATCACACCATACAAAACAAACATGCATAAAGTAAAATGCCACCAAGGGGGCTCAAACCTACATGGGTAGGGCTTTAGTCAAGAGGGGTCATATCAACCTCGACAAACAAGCCATGGAATAGGTAATCAAATGGGCTCTTAACCACTGACATTGAACGTCAGGGTGAGCAGATCAAAAGGGTAATGAGGATAAGACCTCATAGCTCTTAACCCTGGACAGGGTGAGCTCATGATAAAAAGTGGGGATTCAGAAAGGTGGAACCCTCTCCACTGACTGACCGGACAAAAGATCTTGGGCTTTTGTTCTGAAGCATCAGCACGTAGTGCGAGCATAAAGAACGACACACTGAATAACGGGGGATTGATTACTAATCCCTTTTATCTGTCAATTGCCTCTTCAGGGAGGTCTTTAGCACTGATGCCTCCTTTTGGAGGTCTTTGGGCACAAAAGTAAACAAACAAAAGAAAACATTGCCTCCTATCGAGGTCTTCCAGCTAAGAAAGCGGTAAAATGCGGGAAAGATAAAGGATCAAGAGATCTACCACACAGAAAATGATCCAAAGTAATAACAGCTAAAGAAATAAGAAACCCAGAGATCTCTCGAGCTAGCACCATCAAAGAAAGCAAGTCAATACAGGTAATCGGAATAAATCTCCAAATGGTATCCCACAAATAAAGTGGAATGCCAAGCAAGCTATCCTTTCAGGAGTCATGTGAGCCCTCACAAAAAACTCAACAAACAGGTTAGAGTGACAAGATGGGGTGCAATCAAGAGTTGCCCCAAATCAAAATGTAACCACATGAATCATGTCATTAAAATTCACAAAAAGAGCTCACAAAAAGCAACCAATTGTAGGAGACCTAAACCTCTTGTCAAACACATGCATCAAAAGGGTATCAAAATTCAAAGTCAGGGGGAAAGGATCCACATATCAAGACATGACATACATACTAAAACATGTGCCCACATGCAAAACCTAACGATACCCACTCTTCCAAATTCACCCAAAATACCTCATACATTCAGAAATTTCAGGTTGAAAGTATAAAGTAGTGGAAATAGGGCATACCTGATTGGGGAGGATCGATTGAAATTGAATTGCACCGTTGGCTTTGCAGAACAATCTTAGGATTTATATGAGAGGGAATTGGTTCTTTGCAGATGAGTTCCCTTCAGTCTCTGGAGGTTGCTCTGAATTAGTTAGAATCTCTCTAGGGTTTTTTCACTGATTTTTTTTATAGAATTTATAACCTGATTTTCGTGGCTTTGTGGGCTCAAATGAGAGAGGTCCAAGTCCAAGATTTTTCTGTTATATTTTATTTTTTTATTTTTTTATTTTTTTATTTTTTTATTTATTTTTTTATTTATTTTTATATTTATATTTATTTTATTTTATTTTTATTTATTTTTATTTTTTTTATTTTTCAAAACGCGTGGGCTTCGCCTAGCGAGCATGACAGTTCAAGAAATTCCTCTGAGCGTAGGTGATTCTGGTGGCTTTTCTTGGGACTCGCTAGGCGACCCATTCTGCTCGCCTAGCGAGCATGACAGCTCATGAACAAACTTTTGCTCCTTCAAGATTAACGTTTTGACTTATGAATAGACCCCATTTGAACATGTTGGAAGTATCTCAAGCCATTCCCTTGTGTTGACTGATCACCCAGATAGGACCCACAAAGTGTCTTGGATGATATTCAAGCTTCTTGGATCTAATTCCGGTTGACATGATGAAATGCAATATGAAATGTTAAATGACCTAAAAATGAATGCATGAATGAGGGGGGCAAATTTTGAGGTATTACAAGTGAGTCGGAGATCCTCAAGTTCTTCCCATAGAATTTTGAGGTCATCAAAATACTTAGACAAAGTTCTATCACCTCGTTTAACAGAATGTAAATCGCACAAGAGATCATAGAAATGGAAGTGATTACCTTTGGTGAACCGTTCGCGAAGGTCTTCCCATATATCGAAGGCGGAATCAAGATAGATGGTGCTTTGGGCAATGTGAGGAGAGAAGGTGTAGTTGATCCAAGAAACGACCATGATATTGGCACAATCCCAAAGCTCAACATTGAGATCAATGGAGAAGGGTCTGAGTAGGGTTCCATCGATGAAGTGCGATTTGTTATTGGAAGTGAGGGCGTGACGCATCAAGTGACTTCAGTTATGGTAATTATGGTCATCGAGCAGCGACACGACCAAGATTGAGTTGGGGTTTTCACCGGGATATAGGTGAAATGGACTTCTAGGGTTTTAGGATGGATCTTTGGAGGATGTGGAATTTTGGGGGGATTTTGGTTCTTTATGTTGTTGAGATGCATAATTGGTATTAAAAGTTGGAGAGGAAGACATTGAGGTGGAGGCGAATAGAGAAGGTTTTCAAAGAGATCGAAGGTGAAAAATGAAAGCAAGGAAGGAGAATGGATTAAGGTTTTGGTCTCCTGATACCATATTGCAAGATCATGGATCTTAGAGCAGAAAAGCTCACTGGGCTTTGAATGATATTAATAAAAAATGAATTGTTACAATGAATTAAACTTTAGAAAAGGTTCCTAATAAAATATATATACTAACATTAGGTAACAAATAATAAAGCTAACAGTAACTAAATATCTAGTGTGTAACGATACTGTTTAATATATGAAGACATGACTTCTCAAATGTTTTGATGACGACAAACTTCTCTACAAGTCTAAGATTGATTAACAAAAAGGATTGATCAAGATTCAAGCTCATGAAGGAAGTTTTCAACTAAATGATCAAGTCTCGATGAAACTCATGAAGATTCGTATTTCAAATGAATAGGTATAACACTTGACCTCTAGATGATTATACAAGTGTTCAAAACATGTCTCGTTCATGCCATAATCATTGGAAGTAATTTTATGCATCAAAGAAATCATAACACTTCATTTCTAAGCTATTTTTCAAATCTGGGATGAAGTAATCGATTATCCATTTTAAGGTAATCGATTGCTCTGTGAAAAATTCAAATATTTTTGCACGTTGGAGGCAAGTAACTGATTACCCATATTAGGGTAATCGATTACCACTGAACCAGAGGCAAAAATCAGTGCATCTCTTCATGGAAATTTTTCTATTTTCTTTACCATGAACCATGGCATCCTTTGGGTAATTGCATCCATTTGAGGAGGTGTTTAGACAACATATATACATCATTTTTTCAGATTTCAAATTCACCTCCTTGCAAAAAGTTCAAATCAATTACTCATATTCTTTCAAACATTTTTTAAGTGTTCTTCCAAATTTTCTTAAGAGTGAAACCTTGCATAAACCTTCTTTTAAGCATCATAGTTTCATTCCATACAAATAACACTTGTATAATTATTGTGACAATTAAGTGTTACAAAGGAGAAGATCAATTGATAAATTGATATACTTCAAATTTTCAACTATTTCATCTTCTACAAAAATTCAGAATTGTATCTCTTGATTACAACTTATTTTTAGGATTGTTAAGAATAAGTTTGTAAGGTTTTATCCTTGCTATCCGGTGTGTGGATGCAAGAGGTCCTTTTGTGAGAATTTGAGTCTCGATTGGACTTTAAACATTGTAAATCCAAGAGGATTGTTCTTGGTGTGTTAGAATTAGATAGAATGGCCTTAAGGTGTCTTGTCTAGGAATCTAACATGATAGTGAATTCTCTTTCGTGTTGAAAGGGGAGTGAAGTACTCTTGATCTGTGAGGGGAACCATTATACATCGTGGTGTTCTTTACTTTCCGCACTTTACCGCTTTTCATCACATAAGCATCTCAAGCAAGTAAAAATCAATAAACCGTAAAAAATCCGGAAAATCGTCTAAGTGTCTCATTCACCCCCCCTCTAAGGCACTCCTTAAACTTACATAATAGAGATAAAGAGAGTCTTGTTTCCATCATAGTTGGTGATATTCGAAAGATATTTGCATGTCTAATGAGATTGAGAGATATTCTCTTGTATCATAAAAACTTATAACCATACTTTTCTACAATGGAGATATTTATTAGAATATGTCTTGTTCTCTTTCACATTGAGAATGTTTTTCACTTAAAAAAAATTGGTATAAATTTATTATTCTATTCTTTTTATTTTTGCTTCCGCTTAGTGTCAGTTTTGAGATCATAAAAGAGAGAAATTATGCAAACATTTCTCAACAGTTGTATTAGAGCTCTTTGAGAGAGCTTTGGGATACTAAGGTGTATTCACAAGAAAAATGCTCTTACTATGCTCCATGATTGCAACAAGGGTTGATCTTCCACGTCAAAAAAGAAATATTCTTGTTGTTGGAAATAAAGTGTGTTAGAATTTTAGTGCATGTCTAGGAAAGTTCTGACAGAGAAAATACTTGGTATTTAAGTGTGTCTATTGACCAACCTCTCTTTCCTATGAACTTACTGGGTGCACTACATTCACAAACTCATTTTTATTCTAGTATACAATAATCGTCCCATTGGTTGAATAAAACAGTGTCTTGTGTAACTCAAGATGGAGAGTTTTATCACTCATAATAGATATATGTTCAAGCTAATGGATGGAATTACATATTTTAAGCTGATGATGGAAGACACTTATAATTTAAATACTTGCATGAGCCAATCTGGCAGAAGGATAAACTTGAGGGGAAATCTGACAAATTCTAGGAGATAGAGAATCGGAAAACAATAGTTATGATTCAAAAATATAATGATCAAAACTTGTTATAACATGTATCAACTAATATTAACATACATGCGTTATGGACAAAGATTGAGTAATTGATTTAAAAGAAGACAACCAAAATTAAATCTCACCTTGTCAGGCGTCAAGTGAAGCTAAAGTATTGAGACAATCAAAACATGATTGAATATCTAAATACCTTTAAATATATTGTAAATCATTTAACAAAAAAATGAAATAAACATATATGACAAGTTACAAACACTTGTACTCCTCAATTCATTGCATGGGAGTTGGGGCACTCAAGCTTGAATAATCAATTAGAATATAATGTACTTGAAAATAGAGGAAGGAGTAAGAATTGATAAAACTGTAGTTGTGAAAACCTTCAAGGAAGATCTATGTCTTGCACTAGATATAATTTTTACTATTACGGAAAACCACGTTAATAGAAAATATGAGTATGACTCTTAAAGATATTGTTCATCCTAAGCAGATTGACCTAAAAAGAGAGAACGAGGAAAATATAACCACCAGTGAAGTGGCTTTAGATGAAGAAAATGAATTTCTTTTCAGGAAAATAAATCATCTAAATGTTTCATATAATGAGTCCATTTGGATAGTTGAATAAGTATCATCCTTCCAAATAATGCCTCATCAAATATTTATCTTGTCATACCATAAAAGTTATTTTGATAATGTGCTCGATAAAAATACAAATGCGTGAAAACCCCTAGTGACTAAGGGTCGTTAGAGGCTTTAGGGTTGTTATGGTATTGAGAGCTAGCTAATGTGGGTGAGAAGTTCTTATATGTGTGTATATATCTATTGTCGTTCGTCTCTATGTATCACGATACTGATGTATTTATAGTCCTTGGGGTCTAAAATTGACTCTTCCTAGAATATAGTAACCACTATAGGAATGAGCGGTTGGTTCCTTCAAATCTAGTAAGTATAGTTAGTTTACACAACATATTATGTAACATATATTGACCCAATACACACCTTACCCACGATCGTGCATTTTGGACGGAGATGATGGAGGTTAGTGCGACGTATCCGAAAAAGGGGCAGTGTATCCGAAAAGGGGGCGCTCAAACTAGTAAAAGAGTGATTCGATGGGATAAACGTGTACCTTTCTCCAAATCCTATGGTGTCTTCCAATTATACCACTGCATAATCTCTTAAGCACGAGGGCTCATAAAGGCCGAAGTGTTTTAACTCATAACTTATCTTCGGGCTTTCCTCAAGAGTCTTAGTCAAAGCTTTATACCTACCTTTAATTCTCAAAGTTTCATACGATCCTTCTGAACAAGGGTCACTTGAATCCCTTGGGTAACTCTTAGTTGAGTCCCTCATGAGAGACCTAGTTGAGTCCCCCAGGCGAGACTTCCAATGTTAGGTGTCACCATTGTATATTGTCCTCATGGTATGCTTCTAGATGTTAGTAGTCCAACCCATGCGTCAGTTATGGGAATTTAAATGTCAATCGACTGAAAGAAATTGAACGTCAATCAACTAAGAGAGATTTAAGCACCAATAAGGCAAAATATGAAGTGAATTAAATGCAATTGAAGACGATCTTTCTTGAGAATCCAAATTTGGCCTTACTCCCTGCATACACACCAGATACAAGGGATCTTTCTCATTTCTTGTAACTTTTGGAACAATTAGATGATGTTAGGTTTCCCTTACAACTAGACTTCCTTCTTTATAAAATCCCACATATTTTTCCTTTAACCTTGTTTTTATCAATCTTTATTCATACAACCAGGAGTTTATACAGGTGTAAAGCGCATCTTCCAAGTTCTTGATCATAATTACATGTATGACTCTCTTATTCTATCCCATTCTTGACTTTCCTTTGGAATTCCCACTAAGAGAAATTGCACTTTTATAATTATAGGCTGGAACATTGGGGGTGAGACCCATATTTCTTTGATAGTAACATTAATGTTTTTCTTGTTTTTATTAAGATTCAATGGGAAAGTGTGATAAACACATTAATGTGCATGGCTTTGCATCCTTGTATTCTAACGAGGAAAGGGTAATAGCCTTTCGATAATAGATTGGGCATTCCAGTATGGGACATGAAGAAGATGTGATCTTGGAACCTTATTCTGAAAGGGAGAGAACTATCAGTGGAGAATACGAAATTTAACTTCTGAAATTACCAAGTGGGAAAATGAATATAACAACACCTTGCATGTTATCTTCATTTCATGATCATACCACCATTCTTCCAAAATGCTACAAAAATCTACTTCCATTATTAATCAAATTTTGTACTTCAAATCACATTCTTTTTTTTTTCACATAAAAAAACGAACAAAAGAAGATAGAATTTAAGGTAATGTATACGTTTTTCCTTCCTCATTACTTGTAAGAATTTGGTTGAGTTGTTTAAAAATGAATGTTGTGTCAAGAAGTTAAGTTTCGTATTATGTTGCATGTTTTCTCACAAGTTTAATTCCGAACTATTTTTAGATTGAATTTAAATTTGATTATGCTAATATTGGTTACAACAATGGTGCGCCCTGGCGTTATACCCAAAGCTGTTGTGTCTATAGATGTTAAATCGGTTGATGTCAAGCCTCATAATGTACACAAACTTATTGTGTCTATGGATGTTAAACCGGTTGATGTCGAGGTAGATGTTGGTAAACAATTTACAAATAAACACGAGTTGTTATTCATGAACATATGCTCCAAAAGATCCGCACATAGGCTTCAAAATCGGGGTTCAACATTGTAATCGGGAGGTCAGACTCTGATTATGATATAAGATTGACATTTATGATAATGAGATGAGAAAGAAGTGGCAAGTACAAAAAAAAATAGTCAAAAGTTGAAACGATATTCCACTGGTTCGAAGAAAGGTGAGTGTCCTTTATAGTTGTGCGGGTACCTTAAGGAGAATAATACATGGATTTTTAATGTGATTTGTGGAATACATAGTCATTATTTATGTTACAAGTTAGATGGTCATCTAATTGTATATCACTTTAATTCTAAAGAGAAGGATCGTGTTTCTGGCATGACATTGAACATGGTACAACCAAAAAATATACTTGCAACTTTAAAACATAAAAGATCTCATAAATTCTAAAACATTAAGGAAGTATGCAATGTTTGTGCCCAAAATAATAAGGTGATAAGAAGTCCAAGAACTGAAATGCAACAACTTTTAAAACTTTTCGATGATTATCATTATGGTTCTAGGTACATAATGTTTGAGGATGGACAAACCGTTGGAGATATATTTTGGACTCATCCTAATTCCATTAAGTTAATAAACATATTTCCCATTATGCTCATAGTTGATTCAATATATAAGACCAACAAGTACACACTTCTACTTCTAAAAATTGTTTGTGTTACTTCTATGGAGCTGGTGACCTAAGAAAGTAGGTTCAAGTAGCTTAAAATATAGTTGTACACTTAGGAAGATGCACGATTTTTTTTGTGCTTTTTTAATTTCAAAGAAGATGAAACTTGATAAGCGATACAAATGGATGAGGTTTACACATATTGGAAAAGGCTTCGGTTTGGTGATGATGGTGTGATGAAAAATGGTAAAAAGAATATATTTATCATGACCGAATGAGAAGTGATCCAAGAGATATTTTTGAAAGTTGATGACAACAAGATGAGGAAGACTGCCTATCTAGAAATCACAAATTTGAAACCACCCTTGAAACCAGTAAAACAAAGGGTGCTCTTAAGAAGGTCAAATCAATACAGAGTGAGAATTCAACGAAGCGGGTTCCTTCATATTTCGAACATCGGATTCTCCAACTTCAAAATCTAAAAAAAATGCTTTCGAAGTTGTTGGAATTAACAATTCATCTCCTTCATCACCTTTACTAAAAGTTAAACAAATTGAAGAGATGCTAATTTATGCACAAATTATTGAAACATATTGTAGATGTTAAGGGTGACGGTAACTGTAGTTATCACACTGTTTCAGCTTTGCTCGGAAGAGGAGAGGAGAATCATACACTTCTCCTCTAACAACTTATCAAAGAGTTGAAGTCTCATAAGGAATCATACACAAGGCTATACAAAAAACATTTCAATTCATTTCGTGAATAACTTGTTCCTTGTGTTAGTGGTCCTACACCGAATGAAAAAAATGGACGTGCTTCCCTGGAATGAGTCATCTTATAGCAAGTGCATATTATATGATATGTATTGATCTGACAAGGTATGGATTCTCATTAACATTTTTTCTCATTCGGAGTGGCCCACCTCAAAATACAATTAAAAATATTATATGTAATTGGTGAATTTCAAAATTAATACATTTTGTTCAAGTTTATTTGAAACCAGGATGTCCTATACCATGAACATCATCGAAGTGGATAACTCATTCCACGAAGGAAGCTGGAATTTGGCCATATAACTTTTTGAATAGGACAGAAGAATTCACCAAGTTGAGTGAGATTATAAGAGAATAATATAAGCAAAAAAGTCAAAGGCCTAACCAACCATAGATATAGATTTAGATGGTGACACATATTTTAATGCATTTTAGTTATTATCTAACAATGTATTTAGGTTCGAACATCATTTTTTGTATGTAATTTTGGGTTGTTATTGTCAACGATATAATCTATATACATTTTGATACTTTTTAATGTATATTCAAAATTAATCATATAAATATTAATTGTAAAATTTTCTAAATTTTTTCTATTTGTGAATAAAACATTATGCCGAAATAGTTTATGCAAAACAGCTACTAACATGGATAAATCCATAATTTAAGTTTTGGACAAAAAAAAATTCTTGTGTTTTTCTAAACGTAAATGAGTTATTTCAGAATTTAAGTTCTGTAATATCATCTGAGACATGATCGGGTTTATGAGGTCATCATTGATCTAAAACTTCTATAAATATGAGTGACCCTCATGTTGTTAATTAAAATGCCTCAAAATATATCAATATTCGTATCTTGCATTTGTCTACTTCAATGGCGAGAGGCGCCCTCTTGAATTTAGGTTCACAGGGATCATCCGTCTTATTGATCTGAAATCCATATTAGATCATCTCTTGTGATACCCAGATAATCGAAGAGGTATGAAACTCCATTATCATTCACCCTAAATTGAAAATGAATAAAGGATATAATTTAGTGAAACAAGGGATATGATAGAGGTGGATGAGACAATTACAAGATCGACCGACGATATTCTAAAGATGTTAAAATGCCTTTAACCGTCTCTTGATGATGAAATATAATGTTAGATTTAAATTAACAAAAATATATGTAACATTATATATTTATGTATTTCTTAATAAACCATTTCTAAAATTGTTTAAGATGTGGGATAACAACGAGGCTCTCAAATTTGGTTGTAGTGATGTTTGGTGATAGTGTCATTTAGTAGCTGAAGCATCTAATTATCAAACATATCATGATTAAGAGTATTCCATATCATTTTTGCCTTCATTCTGAAACCATTGAAGATCTATTAGCACCATATTGAATATGGAAGCTACAAATAATATCGAAAAACATATGGGTTATGACACCTATTTTTGGATGTAAAAAGATGAATTATTATGTTTTTACTATGGATCGTGTTAAGAGTGGGTTATTAGGATGGAAGACTAACTTCTTTTTTATAAATGATTACAATACTCTTGCTTAAAATTGTATTGCAAGTCTTCTAAATTATATTAAACGAAATATATGGTCCATTTGTTTCAGTTTTTTATTTTTAAATTATTTTTTATAGTATTATATATTTTTGTTTTTAAAAAATTTATAATTTTTTTTAATAAAAGTTTCAAATGAAATATTAGTTTAAATAATTATTCTTAAAATATTATTGTAGATATTTTATCATTTTTACTATAACTTTTTTAACATTAAAATTTTAAAAAATTACTTAAATTTGAAAGTATTTCAAATAACTTTTTTTATAAAAATCATTTTTAAGATATATTTAATATAAAAAAATATAATTTCGATAATATTTTAATCTTCAATAATATTTATATATTTTGAAATATCAAAATTAATTTTTCAATTTATAAAAACAAAATTATAATATTCTGAAAAGCACTTTTATAAAGATTGTTTTTAAAAATATATATATTTTTTAAAGCCACATATTTCCTTCGTTGTGTTACTTATATTCAGTGTTTTGAAAACTGAATCAGACTGATCGATCAAATAAAAAATTGGAGGGGTTATGAATTTGTTTTGATTGCTAGATAGTAAGCTATTAAATCAATGGGAACTGACTAAAACCGTTAAAAACTAATAAATCGACCGTTTTGAAAAATCGACGGGTTAAATGTTAAACAAAACGACGTGTTTTCATAATTAAAAAAAAAATAAGTTGACTTTATTCCAAATTTATTTGGAACAAGTTTCCCTCCTTTGTATTAAATTTATTAGATATTGTAGTTATTTCGTTATTCAGTTTATGTTACAATTAGACTTTGTTCAAATATTATTTAGATTTGTATTTTATACTATTTTGTTGTGTGTGATGACTATGTTTAAAATTTGAATTTAAATAATAAACTTGTGAAATTATGATATTTTAAAATTTTATAGATGTCGTGATTTTTTTATAGACGAAGTCATCTGTTCGACCAGTTTGATAACTATATAATTTTATTATAAAGACTTATTTATTCAATCGAGTTATTCGATTTAATTTGGTGTTTAAACCGGAGGAGTGGTGTTTAAACCAAAGGGAAAACAAAAGTAGTGTTTAAACCGAAGCAAAGAGACAAAGGTGGTTTAAGTGAGCAATGTTGCTTGTTGTAGTGTTGAAGAAGAAGACTTATCAATTGTTTGATTTGAATTGCACTAAAGTCTATGAGTAGAGGCGAATACTCTGAGTAACTAGGTCATTCATCCCGTATCCAAAGGTATTCAGAATGAGAATATGAATTCTCCCTCTCACCCTTTCTCTACAACTTAGAGCTCACGACGTGTAATCCTCATCATAATTGACAAGTTGCTGAAGAAGATTCCTTTTGATTGCTCCTGATGATAAAATGTTGCTTATGAAGAAAGAGACTTGACAATTGTTTGATTCAGATTGCATTAAAGATTTGACAAGTTTACAATTTAAAAAGTAATATAAAGGAATTATAAATAATGTTTTAAAAACCTGACTGATATGGGTGGAAATAGATTATGCTAAATTTAGAAGATTTGAGTCTGACTTACGATAAACTTTTAAGATTTGAAACCGATCTATGGTCGATTATATACCTTTTTGTTTGGTCTGACATAACCTTTTTAAAAGTCGAGGATGATTTGAAAGTTTATTTAAAAGTCTATGTTACATGTGATGTCTTAACATAAGATATCTATGTACCTGCTGGATGTTTAAAATATAATTATGCAGGATTGTTCCAGGATGTCAGACCCGAGTCATGACATCTGTATACAGAACATTCAATCTGAATGTTATGTATTATGTGATTGCATTTTTAATGGCAATCTGTGTATGATTGATGAGTTAATTGAACACGCTATCAATCAGTAATTACAACGAGATTAACTTATTTTTCAAAGGGATCTAATCAACTGTCATGAGAAGATACGAATGGAAAATAGTTTTAGGGTTTTATGATGTCCAAGCCCAGCCAAATGCTTCTATAAAAAGGACATGGAAAACCTGATTTGATACACAAGAAATACAGAATGAAATATTGAGAGAGAATAAGGGTTTTAGTCTTGTGTGGTCGTGTGACTTGTAAGCCATTCAATTCATCCATAGATGATTGAATTGGTCTAATTTTTGAGTTGTAATTTGTCACTCTAAGCTTTTAAGCATGAGTGTGTGTCTACTTGATTGAAGCTGTTAAGTAAGATCAAGTGTGTGTCTTTGAAGAGTGTCTTCTTTTCATAGTAATTCTTGTTTAATATCACTGGTGTGATTGAGGGGGGGGGGGTGAGTTGGATCTCATATCTAAGAGTTTTTAGGTAGAAGTCACACAGGTAGAGATTAGGTGAAAAAGACTGTAACTTGTGTTGTTTACTGAGAGTCTTTGAACTGATTCTATTTAGTGGATTTCCTTTCTGGCTTGGTAGCCCCCAGACGTAGGTGAGTTGCACCGAACTGGGTTAACAATTGCTTGTGTCTCTTGCATTACTGTTCTTTATCTTTTATCATGTTTGTGTTGTTCAGATATTAGTGTCGCGACATTACCCTCGACATCTCATATCTGATATCAGAATTTTATCGTTCGTCTCTAAGTATCACAATACTAATGTATTTATAGTCTTTGGGGTCTAAAGCGAAGTCTTTCTTAAATATATCAACCACTCTAGGAATGAGTGATTGATTCCCTCAAATCTAGGAAGTGTAGTTAATTTCCAAAACTTATTATGTAACATCTATTGACCCAATACATACCTTACCCACGATCTTGGATGAAGATGCCGAAGGTCTGTTCGACGTATCCGAAAAAGGGGCAGCTTATTCAAAAAGGGTCGCTCGAACTAGTAAATGAGTTACTCGATGGGCTAAGCATGCACCTTTCTCCAAAACCTAAGGTCTTTTTCAATTATACCACTTCACAATCTCTTAAGCACGAGGGCTCGTAGAGGTCAAAGTGTTTTAACCCGTGACTCATCTTCAGGCTTTCCTTAAGAGTCTTAGTTAAAGCTTTATTCCTACCTTCAATTCTCAAAGTTTCATGTGATCCTTCTGAACGAGGTTCATTTGAATCCCTTGGGTAATACTTAGTTGAGTCCCTCGGGTGAGACTTCCAATATTATGTGCCACCCTTGTATATTGGCCTCAGAGTATGCTTCTTGGTGTTAGTAGTGCAACTCACGAGTTAGTTATGGGAATTTAAACGTCAATCAACTGAAAGAAATTGAACAGGTTGCTTAGGCAAGGAAGTCTATTGCTTGAGGGCTTGAGTATAAGTCTTTTTTTTAGTTTGATTGAGAAAAATGTAATTTGTTGATTATAGTGAAAATCTTTTGTGTTGCAAGGGGGTTTGACTACTCTCGGATTGAGAGGAACTAGAATATGTTTTGTGTCTCTTTATTTACTTCTACTTTTACATTCCCCTATACAACAAACACTGAAGTTAGACTTTGATCTGATTCAGACTCTTACTTGGATCAGAATCTAAACTTGACATCTTAGGTTATGAAACAAGTTTAAGAAAAAAAAGTAAACTTCCAGATACACAACTCAACCCCCTCTTCTTGTGTATATTTTTCTTATCTTCAATAGATTTTTAAATAAACTTTCAAATCATAACCAACTTTTAAAAAGACTATGTCAGACCAAACAAAAAAGTCTATAATAGACCATGAGTGAGACTTAGAACTTAAAGAGTTTATCGTAAGTTAGAATCAAATCTTCTAAAGTTGGGTAATTTATTTCTACCCATTTCAATCCGGTTTTCAAAACTTTGTTTATAATTTCTTTATACTATTTTTTAAATTGTAAACCTGTTACTTCAATTTTTGGATAATATTAAATGAAGAGTGGAGCAAGGAATAGGAAGTAGCACCTCACTTTCAGTTATTACATCATCCATCAGCAGAAAAATGGTGGCAATGGGAGTTGCAGCTGCTTACACTCACATGCACATGATAGAGGTTTTCAGTTCAAAATCAATGGAATTGAAATGGGTAAGAACAAGAATCACCAAAACCTCACAGTTCAACAAGAACAAAGAAAAGAATCTCTTAACCCCCCTTCTCCCAGTTTACATTTCCACTGATCCACGCCACGTTGATCCCCAACATCTCCAACACCTCTGCTCCACTTGTAACCACTCTTTTCAGAGATTTTCTGATGCCCCTGAACCCGTTGATATCAACAAACTCCGCATTGCTCTTTCTCACAGTGATGTTCTTGTCTCTGTTTTCTGCAAACCTAACATCGTAGATGGGTTGGAAAAATCTTCATCTTCCATAGTGGATTTCTTGACGCCGGTCTCTCCCTCCCGCGATTTGTTGGTTGGATTTGGCCGTGCTGTTTCTGATTGTGGTCTCACTGCTTCTATTTACGATCTCATGGTAACACTTGACTATACTTTTTTTTTATAACAAACACAGAATAAAAATAGAAACTTTTTATCTTTTCTTGATAGCCCATGAGCTGAATTTGATAACTTGGTTCTTGGGCATGGTTATTTTGGTTCTTTTGTTTATGGGTTTTCTTGGTTTTCGGACACTGAATTTTGGGTTTTACCATAGTTAACGTGCATTATTCAACGTGCTTCAGTGCCTCGCAGGTTATTCCATCCCTGCGGAGAATGGGAATTGGAAAATTGATTCTTAAAAAAATTGTGAGGTATGTTAACACTAATTGCCTCTCTTTTTTGATGATTCAATGCTAATCTGCATGATTCCTGAACTAGACACTTTCACTTTGCAGCATAGCAGAGAGAAACATAACCTTTTGTTGGTAGAGTTTTGGTTTGATGTTTGCAAGGTGCCTTCACTCGCATCAATCTGTACCGATGAAGCACTAACACGGAAAGCAAACTCAATACTAACACATAGACACTATAAATAACTTGAGAAAATTAAATAATTGCAAGCAAATGCGTGTATGCATGTATAGGTGTCAGACACACTTTCAATCGGAAGCACTAAATAGGTCTTTACGATGTTGTGTTGTGTTGTTGTGTGTTTGAATCTAAATATGCACTAAATGCTGTCAAATTGAAAATATCAGTTATGGTTTTAATTTGAAGTATAAGTGGACGACTTTTCATGTATCGCCTCTGATCTCGTGGACATCAACCTTGTAGGAGTTGAATATTGAAGTGTTTTCTGTATAAGGCTTCTTCCGATTTTTGGTTAAAGATCGATGCATAAAATTCCAAATATCTTAATATGATCTATTTTGCAGAATGCTTACAAATAGAGACATCTATGACATAGCAGCCCTTTGCTCAAAGGATGAAAGGTTGTTAATTATGCTCCCAGAGTGCTTAAACTTATCCGTTTGTGAACTGCAATTGATGTTATCAACTTTTTCTCAGGTTGTTTTTTAAGGCGTGTGGATTTGGTGGTGACATTTTGGACTCCACTACCATGATGTACACAAGAGCTGTTTCATCAACAATCCAGGAAGGCGAGCAAACTGTCACGCGTGCAGGCCAAAAGCCATTGTTGATTCCACCTCTAATTGAGAGACACTACAAATCATCAAGGACAATAATATAGTGTTGTTTCGCTGTGTCAGCTAGAAAAAAGAAGATTGTTGTCGTATCATTCTTGGCTGGTGTATATTCAACCGAACAAAGAAAATGTGTAGTTACAAGATATTTTTTGTCATGCTTTCACTGTAATTATGTAAATGTGAGAAATATTGATGCTTCTGGAAGAACAAATGTTTGTACAAAGCATATCCTAAATAGATTTCAGTGTCATCCCACAAGTATTCTAGATGTTCTTTGTCATTAAATTAATATATTTTATTTGATGTAAAATGATGTTAAATTGGTCTTTTATATAAGACTTCACATAAGCTCCAAAAACACCAAAACATTGTCAGATTCCTGTCTTCCTATGATAAACTCAACAGGGAAAGAAAAGATTGATAATTTGGCAGAAGGGTGACCCTTGAGCAGTGATTAGGTATAAGGATTTTCTCAATCAGAGAAAAGAAGACTTTAAAATGAAGCAAAGCATGTTCACTTAGTCTCTTTTCTCTGTAACCCTTGTTTAAAGAAGCTTAAAGGATACAAGATCCTTTCAACTCTTGTTTTTTCTATCTGCATCTTATATGGAGATTATATGGGTCGAGTTCTG
The DNA here is from genome assembly GCF_024323335.1 of Lathyrus oleraceus. Lineage (NCBI taxonomy): Eukaryota > Viridiplantae > Streptophyta > Magnoliopsida > Fabales > Fabaceae > Lathyrus > Lathyrus oleraceus. Next base: position 169,417,930 of record NC_066583.1, on the reverse strand, counting down.
TTTGAAATCTGCTCATGGCCTGCAGCATTCAACTTCACTTTGGAAGCGTCAATGGTACGCCGTTGGATGGATTGATCATAACAGCAAATATTGCACCAAAGTTGTTAATTCTGGAAATGCAAATCCTGTTTGGAAAACCAATTTTGCCGTTCCTGTTGACGACTCAATGCCAAACATGCAAGACTTGGCACTAAACGTGGAAGTTTACTGTATAGACCCCATATTCAAGGAAAAGCTTCATGGCTCAGCAACGATTGGTCTGAAGAAGTTTCTTTTCAAGCAAGTGAAGAATAATGAGGCGTCAATGCCAAACCAAGAGGGGGTTCGGAGCTACCAATTGCAAAAGAAGAAATCCAACAAACCAAGAGGTTTTGTTGATATTCTGATTCATATTTCGGATGGTAAGAAAGAACTAGATTCTCAACCAGGTATGTGATTATTTCATAACCCGCCAAAAACAAATCTGCCTTTCTGCTTCACCTTTGCTACTCTTCTGCAGTTAGCATCTAATTTCCACCTTTTTAGCGTAATCATAAATTATCTGTCATTTCAGTCAATTATTATATTTTTCATTTAAGTTTATCTCTTGCTCTTTGTAAAACTCTTACCATGATCTGAAACTGTAAGTTGTTTCACAGTAGGTAGCAAGGAAAGAACAGTGCTTTTAGATTATGGCAACAATGCCCACAGGACTGCAGAGGAAGGATTACGGCAAGCTTACCCGCAGAAGCAGCCTCAGGATTCAATCTATCAGCCAGAAAATTATGAACACACAAACGTGCCAGACTCCTTTTCAGTGCCGTTCGCCACTACAAACTATTCCGATCAATATGAGGGTGAACCAAGCTACCATAGAGCAGCTGGACCAGCTAGACCGAGCTACCATACAACAGCTGGGCCAAACTACCATACAGCAAAAGCTGGACCAAGCTATCAACCACATAGAACTAGAACTCCTCCACCATCCCCACCCTATAACGTTGGTTATATTCCCACTTTTCTCTCAAGAAATGATGGTTTGCATCCAAGCTTCACAGACATCCCACAATTCACGGAAGAACCCTGTCAAACGGAGCCTCCAGGTGTTGTACTGGAAATAAGTGCCGAGGCATTAGCAGCTGGTGCTGCAATTTTTGGCGATGACTTCTTGTCAGGATTTGATGTCCTGCAGTCCTAGGAGATGCTACTGTTAACTTAATAACCGATCCTCCTTCCTGAACCAAGCACTAAAATCAGCTCAAATGATTACATATGGCTGCACACAGCCAATCAGCAGAGCAAACCAGTTATGGCTATTGTATATAGTTCCACATTCTTAAAATTGGAATTCTGTCAAAGAAATTGCCGAGAGATTATTCAGTCATTGGTCCGAAACATTAAGATGTTTTATTGCTTATTATTGGAAAAAATAGATAATAGCTGTAATGTTTTATTTGTCAGTCTTAGGCTGATTTATATAGTGAAGATACAATTATTACAATTTTTTTTAATAGAGAATAAAGAAAAATAAAGGTAGTATTAAAGACAATAATAAAATCGGAAATAGTATATTTTCCAACACCCCCTCAAGTTGGTGCATAGATATCTATCATGCCCAACTTGTCTATCAAATACTCAAAAGTAGGTCTTGCCAAACTTTTGGTCAGGATATCCGCAGTTTGTTGACTTGAAGTCACGAAGGGTAGACATATGATTCTCGCATCTAACTTCTCCTTTATGAAGTGTCGATCAATCTCGATATTCTTGGTTCTGTCATGTTGAACTGGATTATAAGCTATGTTAATAGCAGCTTTACTGTCAGAGTACAATTTCAATAGAAACTCAATTTTCATCTTAAGTTCTTCTAGAACTCTAAGGATCCATAATCCTTCACAAATACCTTGAGACGTAGCTCTAAACTCGGCCTCTGCACAACTCCTTGCTACAACTCCTTGTTTCTTCCTCCTCCATGTCACAAGATTACCCCAAACATAGATACAATACCCAGAGGTTGATCTTCTATCTGCGACTGAACCTGCCCAATCGGCATCGGTGAAGATAGACACATTTTTTTAACTAGTCTTCTTAAAAAATAATCTTTTTCCAGGATTTCCCTTCAAATATCTCAGTATCCTATATACTGCCTCAAGATGTTCCTCGAAAGGAGAATGCATAAACTGACTTACTACACTAACTGAGAAAGCAATATCAGGTCGGGTGTGTGACAAATAAATCAGTTTCCCAACCAATCTCTGATATCTCCCAGTATCAACAGAAACATTACCTTCTCCCCAAAGTTTAGCATTAGGATCCATAGGGGTATTTGCAAGACGACATCCACCCATTCCTGTTTCTTTCAACAAGTCTATAATGTATTTCTGCTGTGAAACCACAATACCATTTTTTTACCGAGCAACCTCCATACCTAGAAAATATCTCATGAATCCCAGATTCTTGATTTCAAAGTCTACTGCCAATTTCTCTTTTACTCTTGCCATTTCCACTGTATCGTCTCCAGTAAGGACAATATCATCAACATAAATAATCAGAACAACAACTTTCCCATCGTGGGAGAATTTTGTGAACAAGGTGTGGTCAGCATGTCCTTGGATGTACCCTTGTTTCTTCATGGAGTGAGTGAATTTTTCAAACCAAGCTCTAGGGGACTGCTTTAATCCATACAAAGATTTATTTAGTTTGCACACATTTGATCTAAATTTGTTTTCAAAGCCAGGAGGAATATCCATATATATTTCTTCTTCTAGATCGCCATTAAGAAAGGCATTCTTAACATCTAACTGGTGCAAATGCCAATCCATGTTAGCAGCAAGAGACAAAAGAATTCTGACAGTGTTCAATTTTGCAACAGGAGCAAATGTCTCTGAGTAATCTATACCATAGGTCTGAGTAAAGTCTTTAGCCACCAAACGAGTCTTATATCTTTCAATTGACCCATCTGAATTATACTTCACAGTAAACACCCATTTGCATCCAACTGTCTTCTTGCCATCTGATAGTGACGTAACACTCCAAGTTTTGTTCTTTTCTAGAGCTTTCATCTCCTCAAGTACAGCTTCCCTCCACTTTGGAATTTCTAGAGCAACCTGTACACTTTTTGGAATTTCTACACTAGACAAATTTGAAGTGAAGGCAGACATAGATGAAGACAAATTTGAATATGATATAAAATTTGACATTGGATGTTTAGTGAAAGATCTGACAGGTTTTCTAATGGCAACATGATCATCTATATCAGGATACAAAATACGATTCTCAGAAACAGAGATAGACTTACCTTTTCTTTTGTTAGGAAATTGATCATTCCCCGGTTCAGATTCCTGGCAGTGTTGAGATGTGAACTTGTCCTTTCCTTTATGATGCTTTTTCACAAAAACCTTTCCTTTCCAAGTCTTGTTTCCTAATTCAAATTTGTTTTGTTTAAGTGACTCATTATTTTGTGGCATTTCAATTAGATCATTATTAACATCGTTTTCAGGATTCTCATTGTTTTCTACAAAAGAAAATGTAGGCTCGGACTCACAAGGTTCCTTACTCATGACAGGAGTAGGATCAGATGAAGAATCGTGGTCATTTTCTGTTGGTGCAGGTGTAAAAAACTTAGAATTTTGTGATATTGGTAAAGATAAGTTATTTAAAAAACTCATGTCCTCAATTTGGAACGAGTCTTCGTTTATCTCCCCCCCTTGAATATGAGTGTCATCAAAAAAAGGTTTATTTTCAAAGAATGTAACATCCATAGTGACAAACATTTTCTTATTTTCTGGATCAAAACATTTATATCCTTTTTGGGTTGGGGAGTATCCAACAGAGACACATTTTATAGCACGTGGCTCAAGTTTTCCAACATTTTTATGTTCATGAACAAAGGTTGTGCAACCAAAGATTTTTAAAGTCAAATCAGTTAAAACACGAGTACTAGGAACACATTCTTTGAAGACGTTAATAGGAGTTTGAAATTTGAGAATTTGGGAGGGCATTCTGTTAATTAAATACGCAGCTGTTAAAACAGCTTCGCCCCACAAATAATTTGGTACTTTATTTGAAAAAAGTAGAGCTCTAGCAACCTCTAGTAAATGTCTATTTTTCCTTTCGGCCACTCCATTTTGTTGAGGAGTATTAGGACATGAACTTTGATGTACATTTCCATTTTTTAGAAAAAAAATCACCCAGGATAGTGTTAAAATATTCTTTGTCATTATCACTTCTAAAGATTTGGATATTTGTTTGAAATTGGTTTTGCACCATTAAAACAAAATTCTTTACAGTCTGACAAACATCTGATTTCCCCTTTAACAAGTACACCCAACATACTCTTGTATGATCGTCTATAAATGTGATAAACCATTTTTTGAGAGAGAGTGTACTTGTACGGTTAGGGCCCCAAACATCACTTTGTATAATAGAAAAAGGTTTTGATGGTTTATAATGTTGTATTGAAAACTGGGAACAATGATGCTTTGCAAATTCACATGCTTCACATTTAAACGAAGAAATTTTTTTATTGTGAAATATCTTAGGAAACAGGTGTTTTAAGTAACGAAAACTAGGATGACCTAATCTTAAATGTCATATCATAATGTTGTCATCTTTATTATTCAAAACAAAAAAAGACTCAAAGCAGGAACTTATTGTTTTTTTAAGGTAGTTGTGATGCAGATCCAATTTCAAGGTAGTAGAGTCCTCCACTCTCCTTAGCACTGTCAATCATCTTCCCCGAGTTCAAATCCTGAAAGACACAGTGAGATCGGAAAAAAATAGTTTGACAATTTATATCTTGGACTAATTTACTCACGAATATTAAATTACAAGATAAATTTGGAACATGAAAGACATTTTAAGAGGTAACATTTGAGACAACACAACTGACCATTTACCTGCAATGGCTGACAAAGAGCCATCTGCAATTTTTATTTTTTTATTACCTGCACATGGACTATATGACGAGAACAAAGTAGATTCACCTGTCATGTGATCGGAGGCTCCTGAATCTACTATCCAGGTATGACTGAGACTGACACTAAGAAATGCAGAATTACCTTTTGTTGCTATAGAGCAAGAAGGGGTTGGAGACTCGAGGAGTTTGTACAGTCTGTCTAGTTGCTCCGTAGTGAGTGGAAACTGAGACGGAGGAGGTTTCTGCCCTTGATCAGAATTACTAGCCTGAAATGCACGACTATTTTTCTTCTTCCAGTTAGGAGGTTTGCCTTTGAGCTTCCAACAAGTTTCACGTGTATGCCATTCGCGCTTGCAGTGATCACACCAAGGAACTTTGTCTGACCTTCTTCCCTTGTCAAGGTTCCTAGTAGCCAGAGCTGAGCCTTCAAATTCAGAATTTCGTTGTATCTTGTCCATCATAATTCCTTGTCGTGCCTCTTCCCTTCTTATTTTTGCAAAAAAATCACGAAGAGTTGGCAATCGTATTTTTCCTAAAACTTTACCTCTTACCTCATCAAGGTCTTTATTGAGCCCAGCGAGAAACATGAATACACGATCATTTTCTTGCCTCTTGAGAAACAAAACATTGTCTTTTGTACACCTCCAATTGTCATCATAACAGAGATCTAGCTCTTACCACAGTGTTAACAGTTCATTGTAATAAGCAGTTACACTCCTGTCACCTTGTTTCGCATGCCATACCTTTGACTTTAAACCAAAAATTTGAGAGGAGTTTTGAATATCAGAGTATGTTTCCTTAACAGCTTCCCACACATCCTTTGCGGAAGGTAAAAACATGTAAGGCTTACCTATTCCAGTTTCCATAGAGCTTACCAGCCACGCAATAATCAAGGAGTTTTCCGACTTCCATTGTTTGTAACGAGGGTCTCCTGTTGGCTGTTGCCGGTTCAACTACTCATTCATTTTAGGGATATTGACCTTGAGGGAGTATGAGGAACCATCTTGATCATTACCGCCTATGTTGGAATAACTGTCACCAAAAACAATGTCGTTCCTGTTTCCATTGTTGTCGTCATTACTGCCATTGTTTATGACCACCGACGGTTCCTCATGTACACCGTTTCCGCGCCCACAGCCGTTTCCGCGACCGAAGCCCGAATCAGATTGTGGTTGGTCGCCATGGTTGGATCCAGTGTATGCCTGTGATAGGGGAGGCCACCTGTTGTTGTCATTTGCCATAGGAGTTTAACGAGTATGTGAATTGGGTCGAACAAAAAAATATGTTGAGGAAAATTTTATGGTAACCCCTAACCCAACAAAAATAGGTTGAGGAAAGCTTTTACGGTAATCCCTAACCCAGTGCTCTTGATACCATATTGGAAAAAGTAGGTAAAACGTGTTATATTTTATTCGTCAGCCTTAGGCAGATTTATATAGTGAAGATACAATTATTACAATTTATTTTTTCCTTAATGGAGAATAAAGAAAAATAAATATAGTATTAAAGACAATAATAAAATCAAAAATAATATATTTTTCAACACTTATATAAATCAAATTTGCAATATTATCTTCCAAAGTTGTTATATTCAGTAGTTCCTAGTTTTGGCACTAAAAGAAAGGTAGCTTAGTATCAATATCATGTATCAAAAATAATATATTTTCCAACACTTATATAAATCAAATTTGCAATATTATCTTCCAAAGTTGTTATAGTCAGTAGTTCCTAGTTTTGGCACTAAAAGAAAGGTAGTGTTGTAAATATTAGATTGTAAATAATAATTATTTCTATTAGTAATGAGGCCCATTAGTCAAAGCCCATTAGGTTTTCTATTCTCTCTTATTTAAAGCATGTAGATGTAACATGTAAGAATAACTTTCTAATATATCAGTAAAATATTTTACAACATGGTATCAAGAGCTCCCGATTTTAGGGGATTCGCTTCCGCCTAAACCCTAGCCGCCTTGTAGCGGAGTTTTTTTGTACTGCAGTTTGTTGTTGTTTTTGGGTGTTTGGGTCATTGTTGTTTTGTGTTGTAGTACATCGTGCTTCTTGTTTTTGTTCACTCATCTTTGAAACCCTAACACATCCTGTTTCTTGGTTTGTTTTCTCTCGATTGTCCTTTCAATGGCTGAGATTATTGACTCCATGAGTAAGCCTTCTGGTTCTGGGTCTCTAGCAGTTACTGGTAAGAGTTTGTGTTCCCGATCTCTTACTGTTTGTGGTAATATTCCTAAGAATGCGTGGATTCTTGACTCTGGTGCTACTAATCATATGACATTTGATTCCACATTATTATGCTCTTATACCACACCTTCGAGTATTCCTTATATCACTGTTGCTGATGGCTCTCATGCTTGTGTTGTTGGCACTGGAAATATTGACTTGCAACCTCCATTCCAGTTACAATCTGTGCTTCATGTTCCCACACTTTCCCACAATTTAATTTCCATCCATAAGCTTACCCGTGATCTGAATTGTAAAGTAATTTTTTCTATGTCCCATTGTGTTTTTCAGGACCTTACCACGGGGCAGACGATTGGAATTGCTAAGGAAAAGGAAGGGTTATACTACTTCTCTGATGACCATCCAAAGGTGTTGTCCTCCTGTTTCCAGTCTCAGTCTTCCTCTTCAGCCTCACAAATTTGGCTTCAGCACAAGCGTCTCGGTCATCCTCCATTTTATACAATTAAGTCTATGTTTCCGTCGTTGTTCTTACACCATTCTGTTGAGTCTTTTAAGTGTGATGTTTGTCAGTTGGCAAAACACAATCGTGTATCTTTTCCTTCCAGTTTTAATAAAAGTGATGAACCTTTTGATTTGATTCATTTTGATGTTTGGGGACCTGCCCCTACCTCTAATATTTTTGGTGCAAAATGGTTTGTCTCATTTATTGATGATTGTACTCGGGTAACTTGGATATTCTTGATGAATACTAAATCCGAAGTACCACAAATATTTATCCAATTTTATAATATGGTACAAACGCAATTTGGGAAAGGCATAAAAAGAGTTTGTTCTGACAATGGTAAAGAATATGTCAATCATACCTTTTCCAACTTCACTAGTAAACATGGCATTCTCCATGAATTCACATGTGTTGACACCCCACAACAAAACGGTGTCGCAGAAAGAAAAAATCGTCATTTACTTGAAGTTGCTAGATCTCTCCTTTTTCAAATGTCTGTTCCTACCTCTTATTGGGGTGAGGCAATTCTTACTGCTGCCTATCTGATTAATCGGGTCCCATCTCGAGTGTTAGGTAATAAAAGTCCTGCCCAATTTATGCTTTCACGTTTTCCATCTGTTCCTAGCTTACACACTCTTGAGTCTCGCATTTTTGGTTGTGTTGCTTTTGTTCATGTTCACAAACAATATCGCAACAAATTGGATCCCCGTGCTGTCAGATGTATCTTTCTGGGTTATGCACCCAACAAAAGAGGGTACAAATGTTATCATCCTCCGAGTCGAAAATTCTTTGTCTCCAAAGATGTCACCTTTCATGAAAATGTGTCATATTTCACTCGTTCTCAGTCTCAGGGGGAGAACATAAGTGACTTAGAGTCAGAGTCAGAGTCTGAGTCCGAGTTTTTGATCCTTGGTCCTAGCCTCCCTAGAGCACCTATCAGTGTTCCCTCTCTTGAACCCGAGTTGTCACCTAGTTTGAGTTTGAGTCCTAGTTCAACACCTGAATCTGAGCCAGTAAGTGTTCCTGGTCCTTCAAGGCCTTCTGTTTTACAGGAATCAGCACCTCCAGCACCAACTCTAGTGTATCAGAGAAGAAGTAAACCTGACCTTCTCCAGAAACAAATTCAACCGCCTGAACCGGAGGTAAGTACTGAAAATGATTCCTCTAGTGATGATTGTGCCATTTCTGATACTTGTGACACTAATCCAGTTGATTTACCCATTGCTTTGAGGAAGGATAAAAGATCTTGTCCCTCCCTATATCGACACCCTATCTCTCAATATGTCTCCACTAAACATCTTTCCACACAATATCAAAGTTTTATTGCAGCTGTTGATTCTGTGAAAATCCCATCATCTGTTGAAGAAGCATTGCAAAATAGAAATTGGGTCCAAGCTATGGATGAGGAAATGAGAGCACTTGAAAAAAATGGTACTTGGGAGATTATTGAAAGGAAAAGAGACAAAAGTCCAGTTGGATGCAGATGGATCTATACTGTAAAGTACAAATCTGATGGTACACTTGATCGGTACAAAGCAAGACTAGTCGCAAAAGGTTATACTCAGACGTATGGTATTGATTATGAGGAGACATTTGCCCCAGTGGCAAAGATGAATACTGTTCGAATTTTACTATCTCTTGCTGCTTCATGTGGATGGGAATTGCAACAGTTTGATGTTAAAAATGCGTTCTTGCATGGAGACTTAAAGGAAGAAGTGTATATGGAGATTCCACCAGGTGTTGGCATAACAAATGGAGCTAACAAGGTGTGTAAATTGAAGAAAGCCTTATATGGACTAAAGCAGTCCCCTCGGGCATGGTTTGGAAGATTCACAAAGGCAATGATGTGTTTGGGCTATAAGCAAAGTCAAGGAGACCACACTTTATTTTTTAAACATTCACAAGGAGGAAAACTGACTGTACTTCTTGTTTATGTTGATGATATTATTGTTACAGGAGATGATTTGATTGAGAGACATTTCCTCAAAGAGAAATTATCAGCAGAGTTTGAGATGAAAGACCTTGGGCAACTCAAGTATTTCTTGGGAATTGAGGTAGTGATAACATGAAATTATATCATATTTTAGGACTTAATTCAATTAAATTTTATCATTATTTATTTCAGTTCACTTCATTTTATTAGATATTATGCGGTATTTTCTTCCTATTTGTCTCAGGTGGTTTATTTTGAAGCACAAGTAAAAATGGAAGAAAAGGAGGTGCAAAAAGGAGAGAAAATGAACCAAATGTCAAAGCCCAGCCCAAAGTACAAGAACACAGGTGTTGTGCCTGTGACGGACGTCACAGAGGCGTGACGAGCGTCACGCCTTGCACACTGCTGTGACGAACGTCACACATGGTGTGACGAACGTCACACCAGTCCCCTACATTTTTGGCGCAAGGAACGCTTCAGAGACGTTGAGGGAAAGTTGAAGCCGATGTCCACGCCTATGTACTTTGCACGTTGAAGACCTTTGGAAGCGGAAGCAGTTACTCAAGGCACCAATATAAATAGCCACTTGCCAAACCTAAAAGGGTTCCACGCTTTTTCCATATTTTTCTTTTGCCGTTTTCGCTTTTGCCTTTTTCTCTTCCAGCAACTTAAGCATTATTTTTACAGCATTGCTTTTACGAGTTTTACACTATTTCCCTTGCAATTTCTAGTTCCTTTTTAGCATTTAGTTAATTCTTTTCGCACAATAGTTTCTACACCGGAAACTATTGTGTACCTTTTTATCGGATCTAACCTTACGTTAGAATCCAGTTTTTTATTTCCTTCGTGTTAATTTGTTGTTTAATTGAAGAATCCAAGAACAAATCCTACCGGCTTGTGGTGGAGTGTTCAAGACTACTGTTTAACTTATTTCAGGTTCTTTAATGATTATTTAATGCTTTGTTTTATTATTTATTTATATTATCTGCCTGGGATGAGTCTGTTTATGCATGATAAGTATTTAAGTTTGTTTAGCATGTCTGGCTAATTCGCTTAGATATCGGTATGTGAAGTAAGCGGAATAAGGGATCATAACTAAGTCGGTTTAATTAAATTTAAAATTAAAATCACTCTTTTTACGGTCTCAATTTACAGGTTTAATAACAAAGGTTTTTGCGAAAGTAAAAGACATAAAGAAGTTAAAATCAATAGAGCGAGAGTTTGAGGTTTTAACTGGACAGTGTAAATTAGGCATTAATTCTAGATCAGGGCGAGAGCAAGTTTTAGAGTTAATTAAATTCCGATCTTTTCCAAAAAGTATTTTTAAAGATTGAATGTGAGGACGAGAGTTAAGCATTCGAATTTAATTATATAACCTAAGTCAACAGAGCGAGAGTTTGAGATAAGGGTGTTTAAACGGTCAGTGTTTTCTTGGAAAGAGTTTCTATGGACTGTATTGCTTTCAAAAAATGGTTTTTTGACTTAATTATAAGTGACAGCTACATTAACATAAAATCATGGTTTATTCAACAGAGCGAGAGTTTGAGATAAAACTTTTAATCAATAGAGTCAACTGAAAAGATTTATTTTAAAATCAAGAAATCGACAAAGAATTGATTCCCTAATTACGACGAACTACATACCGATATCCGCTTTATTAATATTTAATTTAGATTCTATTTTTAGTTTTAGCTTTTCCCCCAAACAATCGAACATTATCCACCTTAGCTTTACGAAGTAACCTTAGATAACGGTATATCGATTCATAAGTCCCTGTGGGATCGATATCTTTTAAAACTACGCGATAGAACTGTGCACTTGCAGTTTGTACCCCAATTCGACTCATAAAGTCGCGATCAAGTTTTTGGCGCCGTTGCCGGGGACTTTTATTTAATCGATATCGTAACTCTTCCATTACGCTGTAGAGACTAAGGTTTCTTTTTCTTCTATTCTTTCTTTCGTTGATTTGTATGCCACGCACTCGCTCACAAGGCGAACCGCTCTATTTACGAATCAACGATATCGAACTATATCTCCGAGTCCTACGACGAATTCGGGAATATCGTGCTGCAAACAATCTCCCTCCTGTAGAATTTCCTGATTTCAAAAACATTTTTCCTTCGATAACCGAGATGGCAGAACCAGCTCGTGCTCTTAGAGATTACGCCGCTCCATCGCAAGATGAACCGCATTCAAGTATTGCTCCACCCGCAATCGAAGCAAACAACTTCGAACTTAAACCTTCGCTGTTGCAGGCAGTGCAACAGAACCAATTCTCTGGAAATCCTACCGAGGATCCAAACCTTCATTTATCCGTATTTGTCCAATACGCTGATACTGTTAAAGCTAATGGTGTCACTTCAGAGGCAATTCGACTTCGTCTTTTTCCTTTCTCATTAAGAGATAGCGCTAGAAGATGGCTTCAGTCTCTCCCTTCCAACTCTGTCACCACATGGAACGAGTTGAAGAAAGTTTTTCTTGCCCGATACTTTCCGCCAAGCAAAACAGCTATGTTAAGAGCCCAGATAAACGGATTTAAACAGAAAGACAACGAGTCTCTTTTCGAAGCATGGGAAAGATACAAAGACATGATGAGACTTTGCCCACACCATGGTTTGGAAGACTGGTTAGTAATTCACACATTTTATAATGGTCTCTTGTACAACACAAGGCTAACAATAGACGCCGCTGCAGATGGTGCATTAATGAACAAACCTTATGCTGATGCTTACCAGCTTATCGAGAGCATGGCCCAAAACCACTATCAGTGGGGAACCGAACGAACAATTGTGGAAAAACCTCAAACGAAAACTGGCATGTACGAGATAAGTAACCTTGATCACGTCAATGCAAAAGTGGATGCTTTGGTCCAGAAAATTGAAAGTTTAAATGTATCACCTCCAGCCGCCGCGGTTGCTATAACTCAGAATTGCGAGGTCTGTGGAATCCAAGGTCACACTCCTACGGATTGTCAACTCTTAACAGGAATCCAAGCAGAGCAAGTAAACTACGCTCAAGGAAGCCCCTACTCGCATACCTATAACTCAAATTGGAAGAACCATCCAAACTTTTCATATAAAAGTAATAATGCTTTGTACGCACCTGGACAATCTCCAAATCAAGCCCCAGCTGTACCCCCGGGATATCAAAAACCGAACCCATTCATGCCTAACAATAACGCCCCTAGGAAATCCAACTTGGAAATCATGATGGAAAACTTTATAGCTTCCCAACAACAAACCAATAAAGATTTCTTAAACCAGAATGTACACACTGGCGAACAACTTAAACAACTAGCAAGCAAAGTAGATGCCCTGGCTACCCATAATAAAATGCTGGAAACACAAATATCACAAGTAGCTCAACAACAAGCGCCTACTGCTGCCCCAACTGGTACATTCCCTGGACAGCCCCAACCTAACCCGAGAAGCCACGCTCATGCAATCATATTAAGAAGTGGAACGGAAGTGGAAGGACCGTCTGATCCAAGGATAGAAAACCAAAACCCTAAAAAATCAACTAAGGAAAGCGAACCTAAGGAAAAGGAAGAGAGTAATAAGGAAACCACAGAAAAGAAGGAACCTTATGTACCTCCACCACCTTATAAACCACCTATCCCTTACCCTCAAAGGCTTGTTAAAACCAAAGATGCGGGCCAATTTAGAAAATTTGTTGATCTCCTTAAACAATTAAAGGTTACAATTCCGTTCACCGAAGCTATTACGCAGATGCCCTCATATGCTAAATTCTTAAAAGAAATTCTTTCTAATAAGAGGAAACTTGAAGATAGCGAAACCGTTACACTCCCTGCCGAATGTAGCGCTATAATCCAAAACATGCCTCCTAAACTCAAGGACCCGAGTAGTTTCTCTATACCCTGTCACATAGGAAAATTTGTCATCGACAAAGCTTTATGCGATTTAGGAGCCGGAATTAGCGTTATGCCTTTATCCATATGTAAGAAACTGGAAATGGGAGAATTAAGACCAACCAAAATGTCTGTGCAACTAGCAGATCGTTCCATAAAGTATCCTGTAGGAATTCTTGAAAACGTTCCCGTACGCATAGGTCAATTCTACATTCCAACTGATTTTACAATTATGGACATTAGAGAAGATGATATTACACCCATTATACTGGGAAGACCGTTCTTAGCAACTGCCGATGCAATCATAGACGTAAAACGAGGACGACTCACCTTCGAAGTAGGTGAAGAGAAAATTGAGTTCATTCTTTCCCAATTCTTGAAAGCACCTGCAATAGAAGATACATGTTACTTCATGGATATCATTGATGAATGCATAAAAGAAGCAGAGTTAGGAGAAGACAAATCATCCGACTACCTTGTAGAAGACGAATCTAACCAATGTTTAGCAATAACACCGGACCCTACGCAATGTCTTAACAAACCACCCTTGACCTGAAAACACTCCCAAAAATCTGAGATATGAATTCCTAGACTTAGAACTTGAACGACCTGTGATAGTTAATGCAGACCTAGGAAGACTCGAAACAGAAAAACTCCTACATATCTTAAGAAAGTATCCAACCGCACTAGGTTACCACATCACCGATCTTAAAGGAATAAGCCCTTCTATTTGTATGCACCGCATCATGCTAGAAGAAGACTGTAAAACCTCTAGAGAACACCAGAGGAGACTAAATCCGATCCTGAGTGAGGTAGTAAAGAAGGAAATAACCAAGTTATTAGAAGCAGGCATTATATATCCTATATCTGATAGCAAATGGGTTAGTCCTGTACACGTAGTACCAAAGAAAGGAGGCATAACCGTTATTGAAAACGAAAAAGGGGAAACTATAACTAAACGAATCGAATCGGGATGGAGAATGTGCATCGACTATAGGAAACTAAACAAAGCAACCCGAAAAGATCATTTCCCTTTACCATTCATTGACCAGATGTTAGAATGATTAGCAAAACATTCACATTTATGTTATCTAGACGGTTATTCAGGCTTCTTTCAAATACCAATTCACCCTGATGACCAAGAAAAGACAACGTTCACGTGCCCTTTTGGTACCTTCGCTTATAGACGAATGTCGTTTGGCCTGTGTAATGCTCCTGCAACTTTTCAAAGATGCATGATGGCAATTTTCGTCGACTTTCTCGAAAACATCATGGAAGTATTTATGGATGACTTTTCCGTATACGGACAAAGTTTTGAAGAATGCCTTGAAAACCTAGAAAGAGTTCTTGAGCGATGTGTAAAAGTAAACTTAGTACTTAACTGGGAGAAGTGCCACTTTATGGTACAAGAAGGAATTGTTTTAGGACACATCATCTCGAACAGAGGAATTGAAGTAGACAAAGCCAAAATAGAGGTAATCGAAAATCTTCAACCCCCAAGAACCGTGAGAGAAGTACGAAGCTTCTTAGGACACGCCGGTTTTTACCGACGATTCATCAAAGACTTCTCTAAGATAACTAAACCTTTAACCGGACTATTGATGAAAGATGCCGATTTCATATTCGACGATAACTGTTTAAAAGCATTTCAAACGCTTAAGCAAGCATTGATCTCCGCACCCATAATGCAGACACCCGACTAGAATGAACCATTCGAAATAATGTGTGATGCCAACGATTATGCTGTAGGTGCTGTTTTAGGACAACGAAAGGATAAAAAGCTTCACGTTATATATTACGCAAGTAGGACCCTAGATGAAGCGCAGATGAATTACGCCACTACCGAGAAAGAACTCCTAGCAGTGGTATTTGCGCTAGATAAATTTCGTTCCTACTTGGTCGGAGCCAAAATAATAGTTTACACTGATCACGCCGCTATCAAATACCTCTTAACAAAAAAGGATGCTAAACCTAGACTCCTAAGATGGATCTTGTTGCTACAAGAGTTCGATTTAGAAATAAAAGACAAGAAAGGAACTGAAAACGTAGTAGCAGACCACCTCTCTAGACTTGAGAACCTTGAACCGGAAAGAACATCAATTAATGATGATTTCTCGTACGATAAACTTATAGCTACTTTGGAAGAGAATAACTCTGACAAGCCAGTAGAAACCACCTTAGCTATATCTGTCACACCATGGTACGCTGATCTCGTCAATTATTTAGCCGCCGGAATAGTTCCACCTACTTTATCCTACCAACAGAAGAAACGATTCTTCTACGACATAAAACACTATTACTGGGATGATCCCTTACTTTTCAAAAGAGGCCCCGATGGTATCTTCCGTCGATGTATACCCGAAGAAGAGGTAGAAAATATAATCCAACACTGCCACTCCGCTCCTTATGGTGGACACGCAAGTACATCCAAGACCTGCTCTAAAATCCTACAAGCCGACTTTTATTGGCCAACTATATGGAAAGACGTACATGCGGCTATTAAGGAATGTGACAGATGCCAACGCACAGGAAACATATCTAGACGTGACGAGATGCCACAAAAGGGTATTTTGGAAGTAGAGATTTTCGACGTATGGGGAATAGACTTCATGGGACCTTTTCCATCCTCTTTCGGTAACAAATACATACTCGTGGCAGTAGACTACGTTTCAAAATGGATCGAACAAATGACACCCGAGTAGTAACTAGACTCTTTAAGAATATAATATTTCTGAGATTTGGCATCCCAAGAATAGTAGTCAGTGATGGTGGATCGCACTTTATATCCAAGGTACTCGAAAAACTATTGTTTAAATACGGCGTGAGACATAGGATAGCGACACCTTACCACCCTCATACCAGTGGACAAGTTGAAGTATCCAATAGAGAGATTAAACAAATATTAGAGAAAACAGTCGCCACTTCAAGGAAAGATTGGTCATTAAAATTACCAGAGGCTTTGTGGGCATACCGAACTGCTTATAAAACCCCCATAGGGACGACCCCATTTAAGCTCATTTATGGAAAATCCTGTCACCTCCCGGTAGAGTTAGAGCATAAGGCCTATTGGGCTATTAGAGATCTGAATTTAAACTATAAGGTCGCCGGCGAAAAGAGAATCCTTGACATAAACGAATTAGAGGAACTCAGAAGAGACGCCTATGAAAATGCCAGAATCTACAAAGAAAGAACAAAACAATGGCATGACAAGCGTATATCAAGGAAAATCTTCAAGCAAGGCGACGCAGTCCTTTTATTTAACTCTAGACTAAAGCTATTCCCGGGAAAACTACGATCCAGATGGTCAGGTCCTTTTCATATCACTAACATCTTTCCCAGTGGAGCGATAGAAATTAAAGGCAAATCCACAGAACCGTTCACCGTAAACGGGCAACGTCTAAAACACTATCACTATGCGGAAACCAACGAAGATTCGCAAATCCTACACTTAGACGAAATGCCCCCAGGATCAATAGATTATACTTAACAGTTTTCTTTGTCGAGCTTGCGACATTTAAACAAAGCGCTTAGTGGGAGACAACCCACAATTATTTTATTATTTTCTTATTCTATTATTATCATTTTCCTATTTCTTCCTTAATTATTCTTTTAATTTCTGTTTAGTATTCATTCCTGATTTATTTTAATCCAAAAAAAAAAATAATAATAATAATAATAATGACTTTTTTTCTTCTTTCGGCATTTGGCCAAATCCTAACTAAAACTCATGTTTTCTTTTCTCTAGCTAACACTAACCAGATGGGACATATTGATCGTATGGGTATCAAATTCAGAGGAATGGCTCAGAAACAAAAGTATGACGAACTAGCCACTAGAGAGATGCTACCTAGTTTATATGCTGATGATTGGGCTATGACTGCCCTTGGACTAAGAGAAAGTGTCCTGTATTTGCTGAATCAGATAGGATGGGAGACATCCCCTATCCTAAGACATTTCGCCACCTACCGGAGACTCACACTAGAATTCCTTAGCTCATTAATCTATCTACCCAGCCATGGAAAAGGAATTAGCAGAGGTTTTATCCAGTTCAGAATGTTCAACATGGAGTACCAATTTAATATTAGAGACTTTACAAACCTATTGGGTTTTCCTACCTCCTTTGACACATTCACAGTAAGCCAGGAAGAACTTTTTGAGTATAGAGAACTTGAACACTTTTGGGGTAGTTTGACTGGAAATGATGAACCCGAGGACCATGAGTTTCTCCCTGGAAACATTCATAACCCGGCCTTCCGTTACTTCCATGGGATCCTCACCCACACCTTATTTGGAGAGAAGCCAAACAGCACTTCAGTTTCACGTGATGAACTCTTCATCCTATTCTGTGCTTCTCAGAACCGTGCAGTAAACGGTGCCACCTTTATGCTAGCAAATTTAGACCACCTTATCCAAGATGAGCGAGCACCCATTAGAATAGGCGGTCTGATAACCATGATTGGTAACGCTATCGGGTTACGTCAGTCGATTCTCGACCTAAGCCCTTTTTGTGGCATTACTACCATGAGTATACCCTTCCTCTTCAACATCTTGTTTATAGCAAACCTAGGATCTGATGAGTTTGAGCTTATTATTAATAACCAGGTTCTTTGCCTATTTACCTTACCCGATCCTAGGACTAGTATTCATGACCGCAACAACTGACTCTACAATCTAAACGAAACCCCCACTTCTGCTAGATCCACTGAATCCATCCATGACTATGAGATTCATAATGACCAGATCCCTCATGCTGAATCCGACCCTCAGACACCATCTGGCTATTATGATATTGACCCTCCTCCTCAGCCTGTTCAGACCGAAGAATCAGCAATATCCGACCTCCGGCATCATATGCCCGGAACTGATTATAACACCGCCATTGAAGCTTTGATGACAGAACAAGACGCCCTCAGAGAAGAATTTACTGACATGAGACACGAAGTTCTAGGATACATGAGCAGTATGACAGATCAGTTTCACGAGTTGCTACACCGTGTTAACTCTTTTGTTCCTCCGGCCAGAGATCGTGCAGATGGATAGAATTTAGTTATTTTTCTTAGCTATCTAGTTTTAAGTTAGATTATTCATTAATGTTATTTGAATTCATGTTCGCATTTGTTTCCTTTTACATTTCTTTTGTTTTTTTTTCTTTCCAACATTACATTATGATCATTTTATTGAAGTTATTTATTTGATTTTATTATGCAATAGCTATTATATTATCTACTGTTGCTGCCTATAACCTATTGAATTATTCATGCAATATTATGCAAAGTAGAATAGCATGCAAGATAAATTAATTAGCAAGATAAAATAATCTAAAAAAAAAACAAAACAAAATAATAAAAATAAATCCATTACCAAAGTAATTCTGTAGAACGCTACTGAAGCCTTGCCAAAAAGAATGTGTGACGAGCGTCACACAATCTATGACGAACGGCACGCCAAGAGCCTGTTACGAGCGTCACACCCCTGTGACGAGCGTAACACCTTTCTGACTAGGTGAACGTTACATAGCCGTTGGAGACGAACGTTACACCCTTCAATTTTTATCTTCCCCATTTATTCACATTTACTCACATTTATTTACTTTTCAACCACTTTTTTTCTCCAATTTCCAAATTCTTTTCCTATAAATACCCATCAAAACCTCCCTTCATTCACCACAAACAATTCTATCCTATCAAATACATTTCTTTTCTCTCCAAATTACTCCTTCAAATTCATTCATCACTATGGCGGGAAATCAGAATTTCGAAAATATCATCTTCCGATCCGAAGACGAAAATTATCAAAGGGAGCAATTCGAGCGTTTCCAACAGCGAGGCGTCGTCTCCACCAGGTACCCTGATTTTACTTGCTTACACCAATTAGGATTACTCCAAGGTATCGAATGGATGCTCCATCAAGCCGACTTAACCTTTCTATGCACCCATAACCAACCAACATACCCCTCCCTAACTTTAGAATTCTTAAGTTCATACGCATACACCACTCCCGCCGGTGAAGATGAATTTTTAACCGGCACCGCAACCTTCCGAATGTTCAACACCGAGTACTCCTTAACCCAAAACCAATTGAGTACCATGCTACAATTTCCCACAGAAGGTCAAGTCTACCCCAGAATCCCGCCCGAAATAAACTGGAGCACGGTTGCCATTTCCACCCTTTTTAAGAAAATATCCGGTCTAGATGCCTACAACTGGGAAGAACTCCTTCTTTCCCACATACATAACCTAACCATCCGATATTTTCTCCGGATCCTACAAAACACAGTTTTTGGAAGACCAAACAACAGTAAGGTCAACGCAAAAGAACTATTCTTCCTCGAATGCGTCTTCGAACCGACTGCTAAGGTAAACGCTGCCTCCTTTCTACTTCATCATATCCGCACCTTATGTGCTAGAGGCCGCCAACCCTTTGTAATTGGTGGATTAATCACCACCATTGCACTTGGCTTAAACTTAGGGGACCGACTCCAAACCTTAGAATCCCTACCTCCCCTATTTATGGACATCAACTACTGTCGATCCAGCCGCATGATTAAGAATAGAGTAGGAGGAGGATATTATCTTATGGTGAACAACCAGGCCATCCCAAGCGTTGTCCTACCCAACATGGCCCTGACCGATGTCACAAACCGCAACCGCCTCCTCTATGATCTAAATGCTCCCGAAGCCACCGAGCCTTCACAAGCAAACCCGCCCACAGACGAGTTTGAAGGAATGGAGCAAGGTGATCAACCTCCTACACAACAATCAGTCCCGCTCAACCCTTCCGATAATGCAACTGGCCCATCCTCACGTCGTCGACGAAGAAGGCCTGCAACCAACGACGACATCATGGATGCTATTGATGGTATGCAAGCACAGAATGTCGAGATGATGCAGATGATGCGTCAAATGCAACAACAACAGGATGCTAGGAATGCCATAACCGACCAGCGGTTTACTGAGTTGTTCAGCAGATTTGACAACTTAGACATACGTCAACGATCACCTGGCCCAAGAACCAGAGGCGGAAGGCAGCCTTAGTTGTAGTTTCTTGTTCCTTTCCATATTGTATTTCATTTCCTTAAAACATTGGGGACAATGTTTAATTTAAGTGTGGGGGGGAAAACCTTGTTCTTTCAACCTTCCCTTTTCAAGTATGTTATTTTCCCTTTCATTGTTATTTCCCTTTCTTATTATGAAAAAAAATAATAAAAAATTATTATAATATATATTTATTTTAAGTCAAGTCCCTAGTGTGAAAAATTCTTATTATCTATTCCCCTCAATTTTCTTGAGCCATAACAAAAATTTAACACACCCAATAAGTATAAAGGTCGCTTATTTTATAAAACTTGAGTGAAATCAAGACAAAAATTATTACCATAACAACGCTCTAAGAACCTCAACATGTTAGATCAGGATAAGTATCTATTATACCAATCCCTTGAACTTTTAGTTTTATAGTAACCCCGAGTAGTTTATACAAGAAGTCAGCACCATCCTAATAGCAAACTACGTGGAGAGCCGATGAATATAAGTGAATGATTCCCAAAGTAACATAAATATATATATATAATATATATATATATATATATATATATATATATATATCAGGAAATGCACTAATTAAGTTAGGTGATCCCTACCAGATCATTTAATCTAAAGGTTGCAAATCATACAAAAGCATAAGATAAAGATCCATTACGAGTTGGTTCAACAGGTATCTGGTACTGAACTTGGTAGGGCGGACTACGGTCCGATCCCCCGCAATTTGCAATGGACTGAATAACGAAGTTATCCGACTTATGTACCAGAACTTCAAGCTAAAAAGGGAATCAGAATCACTAACCGGTTACTCCACTATGTGCGCGAAAAGATAAAGGGCTTAATGTGATTTCGCTTGAATGAAAACGGGTGAAATAAGATTGAAGGAACTAGGATAGCTATCGTAGTGTACTTGAACTGATTTGCATAAGGCAGGGTTATCTAGGTTGTGACGGTGGTTGTTGATGTCAAGACTAAACTCAAGTTGCTTCTAAACTAAATCCACTTGCAACCTATTACGAATTGATGTGTGTTTTGAAATTTTATCTGGCTAAAACCTTTAACGAGTTCTATACTGAATTTTGCTTGAGGACAAGCAAAGATCTAAGTATGGGGGAGTTTGATAACATGAAATTATATCATATTTTAGGACTTAATTCAATTAAATTTTATCATTATTTATTTCAGTTCACTTCATTTTATTAGATATTATGCGGTATTTTCTTCCTATTTGTCTCAGGTGGTTTATTTTGAAGCACAAGTAAAAATGGAAGAAAAGGAGGTGCAAAAAGGAGAGAAAATGAACCAAATGTCAAAGCCCAGCCCAAAGTACAAGAACACAGGTGTTGTGCCTGTGACGGACGTCACAGAGGCGTGACGAGCGTCACGCCTTGCACACTGCTGTGACGAACGTCACACATGGTGTGACGAACGTCACACCAGTCCCCTACATTTTTGGCGCAAGGAACGCTTCAGAGACGTTGAGGGAAAGTTGAAGCCGATGTCCACGCCTATGTACTTTGCACGTTGAAGACCTTTGGAAGCGGAAGCAGTTACTCAAGGCACCAATATAAATAGCCACTTGCCAAACCTAAAAGGGTTCCACGCTTTTTCCATATTTTTCTTTTGCCGTTTTCGCTTTTGCCTTTTTCTCTTCCAGCAACTTAAGCATTATTTTTACAGCATTGCTTTTACGAGTTTTACACTATTTCCCTTGCAATTTCTAGTTCCTTTTTAGCATTTAGTTAATTCTTTTCGCACAATAGTTTCTACACCGGAAACTATTGTGTACCTTTTTATCGGATCTAACCTTACGTTAGAATCCAGTTTTTTATTTCCTTCGTGTTAATTTGTTGTTTAATTGAAGAATCCAAGAACAAATCCTACCGGCTTGTGGTGGAGTGTTCAAGACTACTGTTTAACTTATTTCAGGTTCTTTAATGATTATTTAATGCTTTGTTTTATTATTTATTTATATTATCTGCCTGGGATGAGTCTGTTTATGCATGATAAGTATTTAAGTTTGTTTAGCATGTCTGACTAATTCGCTTAGATATCGGTATGTGAAGTAAGCGGAATAAGGGATCATAACTAAGTCGGTTTAATTAAATTTAAAATTAAAATCACTCTTTTTACGGTCTCAATTTACAGGTTTAATAACAAAGGTTTTTGCGAAAGTAAAAGACATAAAGAAGTTAAAATCAATAGAGCGAGAGTTTGAGGTTTTAACTGGACAGTGTAAATTAAGCATTAATTCTAGATCAGGGCGAGAGCAAGTTTTAGAGTTAATTAAATTCCGATCTTTTCCAAAAAGTATTTTTAAAGATTGAATGTGAGGACGAGAGTTAAGCATTCGAATTTAATTATATAACCTAAGTCAACAGAGCGAGAGTTTGAGATAAGGGTGTTTAAACGGTCAGTGTTTTCTTGGAAAGAGTTTCTATGGACTGTATTGCTTTCAAAAAATGGTTTTTTGACTTAATTATAAGTGACAGCTACATTAACATAAAATCATGGTTTATTCAACAGAGCGAGAGTTTGAGATAAAACTTTTAATCAATAGAGTCAACTGAAAAGATTTATTTTAAAATCAAGAAACCGACAAAGAATTGATTCCCTAATTACGACGAACTACATACCGATATCCGCTTTATTAATATTTAATTTAGATTCTATTTTTAGTTTTAGCTTTTCCCCCAAACAATCGAACATTATCCACCTTAGCTTTACGAAGTAACCTTAGATAACGGTATATCGATTCATAAGTCCCTGTGGGATCGATATCTTTTAAAACTACGCGATAGAACTGTGCACTTGCAGTTTGTACCCCAATTCGACTCATAAAGTCGCGATCAGGTAGCCTACTCAAAGCAAGGCATCTTTATTTCTCAAAGGAAGTATGTGCTTGATCTTTTGCAGGAAACTGGCAAACTTGGATGCAAACCTGCAAGTGTTCCCATTGAACAAAATCACAAGATAAGCTTTGAGGAGGAAAGTGACAAAGTTGACAAGGGTCAATATCAGAGATTAGTGGGAAAATTGATTTACTTGGCACACACTAGACAAGATTTGGCATATGCAGTCAGTGTGGTGAGCCAATTCATGCATGATCCAAGGGTGAGACATTTGCAGGCTGTAGACCGCGTTCTACAATATCTTAAAGCAACTCCAGGGAGAGGACTTTTGTTTAAAAGAGGTGGAAATCTAACTATGGAGATTTACATTGATGCGGATTATGCCGGATCAGTGAGTGACAGAAGATCTACGTCAGGCTATTGTACTTTTCTGTGTGGTAACCTTGTAGCTTGGAAGAGTAAGAAGCAAAGTGTAGTTGCTCGATCAAGCGCCGAGGCAGAATTTAGAGCTACGGCACTAGGAATTTGTGAGCTATTGTGGATGAAACAAATTCTAGAAGACTTGAAGATACAATGTGAAGGTCCTATGACATTGTTTTGTGACAATAAATCGGCTATTAGTATTGCTCATAATCCTGTTCAGCATGACAGGACTAAACACATTGAGATTGACCGACATTTTATCAAAGAGAAGTTGGATAGTGGACTGATAACTACATCTTACGTTCCTTCCGGGCATCAGCTGGCAGATGTGTTAACAAAAGGCTTACCAACAGAAAGATTCAGGCAACTTACTTGCAAGCTGGGAATGATAGATATCCATTCACCAGCTTGAGGGGGAGTGTTGTAAATATTAGATTGTAAATAATAATTATTTCTATTAGTAATGAGGCCCATTAGTCAAAGCCCATTAGGTTTTCTATTCTCTCTTATTTAAAGCATGTAGATGTAACATGTAAGAATAACTTTCTAATATATCAGTAAAATATTTTACAACAGGTAGCTTGTATCAGGATCATCTCCTGCAGTCGTTTAAAAAATTGCATGAAATCAAGCCCTTAAATATACTTTACTGTAAATAATATAAAATCTGCAATTCAATAAATTGAATGACCGGATATTCAACTTCACTCCCTGCAGTTATTCGTTTCCAGAAATCAAATATAATTACATACTTTTTTTGGACATAAAAATACATAATTACATACTTAAATACATAATTTAGAGACCTGTATGATATAGGTACACGGCCTATGCTATAAATGAAGATACATTTCATTCAGGCTGGTTAACACAAACAAGATAGCTTCTAGGACTTTAGCAGGCTAGCACTATAATGTAATGGAATCTACTATAAAATTTATTTTATTGTTTATAGGCACTTTTCCATTTCCAAGCTTTTCATTAGCTGGTCTCGTCATGCTTGATGAATTTAATGAGTATGTATCAATACACCTTTAAATGATCTTCCTCCATCTGATCAATGAGGAAGCTTTTTGTATTATATGGATTTTCTGTAAAGTAAAACGGGAAGCCTGAGTAGTACAAAATTCACATCGCGGGTTGTAGGTATTGTTCTTTTGATTCGCCTGCTAATTTCCTTAGAAAGTTTTCAACAATTGAAATAAATTCCTCCACTTTTTCTTCATGAGGCAAATGGCCACATTGCTTAATTACTTCAAGCGATGCTCCTGGTATGACTCTTGAAAGTCTCTCAGCATTCCATGAAGGAACTATTCGGTCACTATCACCGGTTACAATCAGAACTGCACAGTCAAACAATATAGCGAATTATGATCAGTGTTTAACTAGAGGGCAATGAAGCGACTAAGATCTTAACACAGCAAAAAAGATATATTTCATTAAGGGTCAGTGACATCACCAGGACAAGATATTTCATTAAGTCTTTTAGAAAGTGCAGGCTTTGTATTAGACTCCTCATCAAGAAGCGTTGCAGCAGTGAACTCCACCAGTGCCCTATCCCAATCTTTAACCCTCAATGGCTGCATTCAATGCTAACACCTAGGTGAGCACAGACTAACGAAAATAAAAAAGAATATTGTTACAGAAAAGTAAAATAAAAATTACCTGTGTATAACCACTAAGGACATGCTCAGAGACCTGTTTTGGATCGTACCATGCATTTCGAACTGCAGCGGTACCAAACTTATCAATTGCCATTCTTACCTGAGATTCATATGAAAAAAGGGTCATCAGTTCTGTGGTCATGAGTCATGACAAATCATAGAAGGCGTCAGTTTAAGAATTGCTTTCAAACGAAAGATAGAAACTAAGTGCATAGAATATTATTCAACAAGAAACAATATAATCAGATTTTTCCTTGCATAGCCGACCATATGAACTTGAAAAAAAGGAATTATATAAGGAACAATGATTCAATGAAAAGGTTTTCATGAGCTCAATGTAATTATATTTGAGCCAATAATTCCATGTTTCTCTTGGATTATTACATTTTCCAATAATGATTGAACCATCAAAGTTGATGTAATCGGAACAAAGATTCTATAGTACTGCATGAACAAGTGTATTACCAGCATTATTGCAGGGGAAGAAAGCAGGATAGTTGATAACAGTTTCCTATACAAAGAGTTGAGTATATCTATCATAGGCTTCATCATCTTTGTTATGGTCATTGCAACGCTCTTGATAATCTTGGACAACGACATGTAAAGTTCAACAATTGGATTTTTTCTAATAGAACCATTGTCTTCTTTCATTTCATTATCTTGTCTTGGTTGATTCTCTTTAACAACTTTGGGTGAAGTAAGTGGTGCGAAAATTGCGGGGGCAATTAAAATTAGAGCAGCAACACGTTCAGGAGCTTCGAAATATGTTTTAACTGCTACACTTGAACCAGCTGAGTGCCTAAAAAATCATTTTTGAAACTTCTAAGAAAAGAGACTAAAATCGCAAAACAATATCCATATGTGAAAAACAAAGGGCACCAGCAAAACAAGAGATAGAATATTGACATACCCAACTAAAATTACTTTCTCAGCTTTTAATAAATCAAAGAAGTGCAAGGTAGCAAGCACTGAAAATGCCATGGAGTATGCATTTAAAGGTTTAGTATCACCTATTCCAGAAGATAAATTGACCCTAGATGTTAATCCAAACGCTGGCCTATCAAAAGCTAGAACTTTGGAACATGTAGCCTCAGCCAGAGGCTTCATAGCTTTTTTCCAAGAGAAAACCGAGGCTCCAAATCCATGTAACAAAACCATAGGCAAACACATCTTGCTGGTTTGTTCCTGGGAACTAGATTCAGAATCATATATCTTGTGGTGTATATGCACTCCTTTGAACTCACAAAAACAACTGTCGGGATCAGCTAAAAGCTTTGGATCCACTAATTCATCCTGATCAATTCCAGCTATCTCCTTCCTTTTCTTCTTTGATCCCACATCCAACCACTGCTCTGAAGAAATGAAATTCCACATGAACAAAAAGCGCTTATCATAAACGTGCTTATGTATAAGTTATTTCTATAACATGTATAAATTACTTCTATACAAATAAAAAGGAGAAGAATGAGGACCTGAACCAGAAACGGAAGAAGCAGAAGCAATGAAGTTGTTGTTGTTGTGACGAGTAGCATAATAATTTGGAAGCCATGAAGAAGCGAAAAGCGTTAGACGAGAAGAACGGTTATTGTATGAATGTGTAGAAGTAGGAGTAGGAGGTTTGATACTACAATTCACCGCGATTCTCTTCATAATCTCAAAATCGCTTTTCAGCTTCTCTTCTCTTCTATGCTTAAGCTTAATGCTCCGTTAACGCATTCAGACAGTGCTTCTTCTGTCCAAACGGATAAACTGATTTTAATTATTTATATAGAAATTTTAAATCCTTAAAGCTAATACTAACATGTGCACAAGGGTACAGGTTAATGGTTTTGATTTCTTTATGAAAAAAAATATTTTTACTTTCTGGATTTTTTTTTTTTTAAATATTTCTTTATTTTTAGGAAAAAAGATTATGAATAAAAAAAAAATTCAGAAAATTTTTTTTATTTATTTTTTCAAAAATATATATCCTTTTAAAATATAATTTTTCTTTTATTATAATTTTTTTTGTTAATTGCCTCTTTAATATATAATAGGCATGACTTTTACTAACAAAGCAACATAATCACATAAGAAGATGGTAGAATAACGACGTTAGCTAGTGTTTTTCTTTTTACTCTCATTCCTTTTTCATTTAAACTAATTTATATAATTAAATTAATTTATAAAATGAAACTGATTTTAAATTAGTTTTAAATTGAATTAAAATTGTTTAATTAAATAATTCAATTTATTAACCATTTAAATAGTTTAACTTTTTTATAATACGATGCAATAATATAATTTAGTTGACCATATTTTGACATATCCTATTTAGAATCAAAAAAAGTCATTTATTTCACTTTTGTTTAATTTCTTGCTTTTATACATTATTTACTTACGCGAGGCTTAAGTTAATAACGATTATTAAATATTCAAATAGGAGGTGTATTTATAGTTGAATTCACATTTTGCAAGAACAAACAAAAGGTGAATATTTGATACTCTTGAATTTAATTAGATATCAATATCTTTTAATGATAAAATTCAATGATGTTATATTATGATTTAATATTATTTTATTTTAAAATAAATTAAAATTTTAAACTTATTTACACTAAAATACCGACACACAATCAAAATTAGCATCAAAGAATTTACCAAAACAAAAATACAAAAGATTAATCAAAAATGCAAAAATCATGTTAATATATGACTTTATCAATGCCTCTTGTGGAAGTCTTGTGTTAAACGGCTCGAATAGTCCAAATGGTCTCAGCTAATGCCCCATGTAAAGGTCTTAGGTTAAACGACTCGAAGAGCTCAGTAAGTTACAGTCGATGCCCTTTATGAAAGTTTTGGGTTAAACGACTTGGAGAACCGAGTAGGTTCCAAACAATGCCCCTTGTAGAGGTCTTTGGTTAAACTTCTTGGAGAGTCAAGTGGATTCCAGCCAATGCCCCGTGTGGAAGTCTTGGGTTAAACGACTAAGAAGGCTTTATACATTCTAGTCCACGCTTCGCTGACACCTGAAAAAACATGATTTTACTGAAACGCCAAAGGTGCCTCATTAAAAACTCGTACCTTTGCAAGGGAAAAAAGTGATACCACAAGACGTTGTTTATTAAAGATTCTCAAAGTACAATTTACAATTTATTCCCGACAACAAAATTCTTTTTAATTAAAGTAATTTCTTAAGCCCTTCGCATTCCATGTCTGAGGAACTTCTTTTCCTTCTAGGCTTTATAACTTGTATGTCCCATGTGATAGCTTCTAAAGTACCTTATACGACCCCTCACAGTTGGGATGTAGTTTTTGTAACACCTGAGGCCGAAGAGGACGGAGAGTGGTTGCATGTAACACTCGAGGGCGGGAGAGTGGTTGTCGGTGCATGAGGCATGACAATGAGACACTCCTAACAACTTCTAGGGGAAAAACCGAATTCATATCGGAATGAGAGGGATTCTGAGGTTGTGCAGGTATGGGACTGCAGGGTTTAAGGAAGGCTTATAAGGATTAATTGGTACTATCTATACCAATAAGATGCATCTTCTTTTTGGTAGCCCAACAGATAAGAACTCCACAGTTAAGCGTGCTTGACTTGGAATAGTATTTGGATAGGTGACCTTTCGGGAAGTTTCTTAGAAAGGGTGTGAGTGAGGTCAAAACATGTTGAAAAGATCCGTGTTGGTTTGTGGGGTCATTCGATAATCCTGAAAGTAATTTGGCGTGTTACAAAATGGCATGTAACACCCGAGGCCGAAGAGGACGGAGAGTGGTTACATGTAACACCCGAGGGCGAGGGAGTGGTTGTCGGTGCATGTAACACTCCTAGCAGCTTCTAGGGGGAAAATCATTAAGGAAGGCTTATAAGGATTAATTGGTACTACCTATACCAACAAGATGCATCTTCTTTTTGGTAGCCCAACAGATAAGAACTTCACAGTTAAGCGTGCTTGACTTGGAGTAGTATTTGGATGGGTGACCTTCTGGGAAGTTTCCTGGAAAGCGTGTGAGTGAGGTCAAAACATGTTGAAAAGACTTATGTTGGTTTGTGGAGTCAGTCGATAATCCTGAAAGTAGTCTGAGGCGTTACAAATGGTATCAGAGCTAGACCTCTCATAGTACGATATGGTTCGGGGATGAACCAAGCGGAAGCTGGTGGGCATGTAACACCTGAGGCCGAAGAGGACGAAGAGTGGTTACATGTAACACCCGAGGGCGATGGAGTGGTTGTCGGTGCATGAGACATGACAATGAGACACTCCTAGCCCTTTCTAGGGGGAAAGCTGAATTCATATCAGAATGAGAGGGATCCTGAGGTTGTGCAGGTATGGGACTGCATGGTTTAAGGAAGGCTTATAAGGATTAATTGGTACTATCTATACCAACAAGATACATCTTCTTTTCGGTAGCCCAACAGATAAGAACTCCACACTTAAGCGTGCTTGATTTGGAGTAGTATTTGGATGGGTGACCTCCTGGGAAGTTTCTTGGAAAGCGTGTGAGTGAGGTCAAAACATGCTGAAAAGACCCGTGTTGGTTTGTGGGGTCATTCGATAGTCCTGAAAGCAATTTGGGGTGTTATAGTTTTCCTTTCGTGGTTGGATCTACCACACACTTCAAAACCATATCACCCTTCTCCATCGCCCTTGGCCACACCTTGGTGTCGTACCTCCTTATGCCTTTTGCTTTGTTGTATATTTATTAATATGAGCTATTTCTCAGACTTATTCAAGCAAGTTTGAAGCATTTCTTAACTCAGCCTAGTTATCTTTTTCATTGAAGTGTTCTTGTCGCGGCATGTAGGGGTGTTGCTTTCTACCAGCGGTATGGTGTCAGATCTGTAAACCATCCGGAATGAAGTCTTTTTGGTTGAGAAATTTGGGGTTGTATGGTATGAACACAACACTTCATAGAGTTATTCAACCCATAAACCATTGCTTTTGCCCAACTTCTTCTTCATACCCAACAACAACTTTATTGGAGGCTTTCGCTTGTCCATTGGGCTAGGGATGCTCGAAGGATACAAATTTTGTCTAAATCCTTATATTTGAACATGATCCTGTCACGGTCAAGCTGGAAAATTGTGTCATGTTGTTGGAAACAATGTTTTTTGGCAAGCCAAAACGACTGATGATGTTCCTCTAATAAATATGCATGTCTCTATCGTCATCCTGGCCATTGCTTCTACTTATGCCCAATTAGTAAAATAGTTCAACCAGACCAATATAAATTTCAGTTGACTCGATGCTAGTGGAAATGAACCCAGTATTTCCACACCTCATTTACAAAATGACCATGTGCCATACCCCAAAATTTTCCCTCCCCTTTCCACTTTTCATCTAACCTTTGGCTTGAGATTCATCTGCACTCATTCATGTGCATCATTTATTCATGTTAACACTTTCTAATAATCATCATAGATTTAAAGTTTGTGGTTAACAAGAGCTAGGGTTTGCTTGTGGATCAAGCCCTAGGATTGTGGTATTGTCCATCATTTGGAATCAAGAGGGGTGAAGCCTTGATTTTCTTGACCTTTGGGACTTTGATTCATGGAGATCACAACATGGTATTTATTTGTGCATCCAAAATCCTAACTCTTGACTTTGATACTATTGGATCATATGGTTGACCTTTTGAGTTATGACTTGGTCATCCAAACCCTAATCTTGGGCCCATGTATTAGGAAGTTGATTGTGGAGCTTTGTGTTTGGTTTGAAGACCTTAATATGTTGGTTTGCATCTTGAAACCCTAATCAGGGAGCCTTGGTACTTGTGTGCCTTGTTGACTTGACTTTTGATATTGGGATTGACTGAAACCCTAATTCATTGGGAGGAGGTTCTTGACCATCATATCATGCATAACCAATCATCAAGTGAACTAATTGATCATGAAAACCATTCATTTGACCTATGTGTCTACATACTCGGGGATTCATCTGACCTAATGCTTTGCTATAACATCCATACATATGCATTCTACTTGGCCATTCCTAATCCATTGATTCTAAGCCTATGGTTCTTTCAAGTTCATAAGTTTGTGGTCATTGATTCATGGTTCATGATTGCATTGGTTCTTGATCTTTTGGTCCATTGTGTTTCATTGTCTTATTATGATTCATTGTTCATTGTAGGCCATTAACCCTTGATTCATCAATTTGTTTTAGTCCATTTAATTCACGTGTTATCATGCATTCATGATCCTTATGATTCAAATGTTTAAAGGTGATTAACTCATTTACTTCTAATCATGATTCAAACTTAGTTTTAGGGCAAAATTCATTTTTGAAATCAAATTGTTTAACATTCAATCATGGATCATTTCATTCAAATAATGGTCATTCATTCATAAATTAGCATAAACAATGTTCATTACAAAAGAAAAATAAAAAATTTCATTTTTTTTCAAAAGTTGACTTCTGGTCAACTGTTGACTTTTTGGTCAACTAGTTGACCAAAGTCAACCATTACATTTTTGCATCCCTAAACCTAATACTAATCATACTTTCATCCTTGCATTGATTTCATGAGCCTTCCATCATCACACTTCCTTCACAAGTAAGAAATTCCATGTTTTTGCAAATTTGCCTTAAGTTTCACTTGGCCTGTCAACTTGGTCATCTTGCCTTGCCAACCATAAGCCTTACAAGCATTACACAAACCAAAGTTCTGCACTCATTACCACCGATACACACATTCAAAAATCCATCAGGCAATGCATAACATACATGACATACAATGCACATTGATACATCAATTGACAACATTTGTAAATTTACCATGGCATGATCTAACGACATACATACCTCCTGCTGCAAACCTTGGCGCTGCATCAACTTACCAACCATGAACCCTGCCTTGACCATTCCTTTGAACCTCGGCCTTTCCATGCCCTGGTTCATCACCAGCAATCCTCCATGACCATGATGTATCCTGCTGCAGCCTTTGGTTCAATCATCAATCACCTGCATTATAGCCATAACACAATCCATGCATCATACATTCATGACTGTGACAACAACATACGTTGAGCAAAACCTACAATATCAGGTTCATTACCATGCCACATTCATAGCCATGAAATATGTTGTAGCCTACACATTGCCTTGCATCCTATAATATTATCATCATCATGCAGTTCAGACATCACATAGCAGGATTTTTCAAAATCGAGCAAACCATCAAATTATTTGAATTGACTTCATTTTTCACTAGCACAATTAACCTTCATTAATCCACATCATCTAAATAGTCACTTAAGTGTACTTTTTCACATTAACAGAAAATGAATCTAACATTTCCAACTCTAACCAGTTAACTTTTTAACAGAAAAGTCAGTTACACTCAAATTCAGTTAACACTTTCCTCTAACAGAATTCACAATCTAACTAAGATAACTAACCTAATCTAACATTGTGTTAACTCCTAACTGATATTTGATTCCATGAGCTAACATAAGCAACAAAATAGTTAACTTTTTGCTTATAAATTGCTTTCATCTTCACTCATTCAAGTCTCCTGATTCATTCACCTCGATTCAACACTTCACACTCTCTCATTCTCTCACTCATAACTCAGGTTGCATTCACACGATGCTCTCAGATTCAGAGCAAGATTCAAAGAAGAAGCAAGAAGAAGAAGATTGAGAAGAATAAGGATCAAGTAGAAGAGTTTTCGAGAAGATTCACAAAGCTTACCTGGAATTTCTGGCGCCTACTCTGGTAAGTGCATCCTTTTACCTTCATCATTTTGATTCAAATGAGTTACCACGATGTAGTGCTCGCTGAGATGAATCAAATCCCTAACATCTAAGGATTTGATTCCATAGATTCTTCATTTAATTTTTGTTCTTAGTTTTAGGATTCTTGAATCCTTTTCTTTGATCTGGATTTTTTACGAGGAATTAGGTGAATTCGTTTGTGGATTTGGACCAAGCGTAGGATTTAAATTGTTTATGTATACATGTTTTCGTGTTTGGTTGCTCCATCGCTGCCGGTGGTGAGCTCCGACACGGTGGAAGAAGAAGGAGGGAGAAGAAGATGTTTAAATTTTCAGAACACGTGGAAAACATGGAAATCATGATTCCCATGTTTTTTTTCCAATCTG
This sequence comes from Lathyrus oleraceus, assembly GCF_024323335.1. Taxonomy (NCBI): domain Eukaryota; kingdom Viridiplantae; phylum Streptophyta; class Magnoliopsida; order Fabales; family Fabaceae; genus Lathyrus; species Lathyrus oleraceus. The sequence continues at coordinate 169,384,476 of NC_066583.1, read as the reverse complement.
AGCTCAATTCTCCTTCAGCCTTCATTCTGGATTGGGCTTGCTTGCTCCTTGGGCTCAATCTTGTTGTTTGCACCATAATTCACTCAATACACCCATGTCTTCATTTAATTTCTTTTTCTTTTTGTTTTAATTGTTTTTTAATTGATTTTGCATGATCTAATTTCTGTTTTTATATTTTATGCATGAAATTAAATTTTTAGAATTTATATTAGATTTGATTAGTTTAGTTTTATTATTTTTAATCATGTAAATGATCATTTTAATTAGATATTAATTAGAATTGAATTAGTTTTAATTAGATTTTGGTATATAAATTATTCCTTGTTGATTAATCTATTGAATATTGACATTTTTAACCCTAGGTTGTTGAAACCTCTTGCTATTCATGTTCCCTTAACGTTAGGGTTTGTTTAGAATCAATTAGCTTTGATTTGATTAACTCATTAAGCTTTGTTGTACATAGTTCAACTAATTTCTTTTCATTCCCATTAATTGTGTTGATCAAAGTTTACTTTGGTCAACCAAATATTTTGATTTGTGCTTAATTCCCTAAGCCTATACAAATGATCAAAAGACCCTTGATCACTTGATAAGGCAAGTCCCTTGTGTTAAAGTTGTACTGAAGCTCAAGACTTCAAACTCAAGTTCAAGTTCAAGACTTCAAGTCAATATAAGTCATTTACATTACATGTTCAAGCACAACAAAGGTGTATCAACACTTGTCAATCATGATTCAAGTTGTGTGCCATGAGCCTTAAGCGATAGAGAAGGGATGAGAGGACACACTCATATCCTCATTCTAGATATCTTTGGGTACAAGACGAATGATCTAATTGCTCAGAGTATTCACCTCTATTCATATAATTTAGTACAATTTGAATCAAATGATTGTTAAGTCTATTTCTCCATGAGTAACACTTCATCATAAGGAGAAACAAGGAGAGTCTTCTTCAGTAGTTTTCCAGTCATGATGAGTATTACATGTCACGAGCCTTAAGTATTAAAGAAGGGGTGAGAGGGAGCATTCATATCCCCATTGTGAATATCTTTGGGTACAAAATGAATGACCTAATTGCTTAGAGTATTCATCTTTTCTCATAGACTTTAGTGTGGTTCAAATCAAATGACTGCCAAGTCTTGTGCAACTTCACTCTCATTTCCTCAGCAGTGTTAATAAATTAAAGAAGGGCAAGGTAGCAAGCACTGAAGATGCCATGGAGTATGCATTTAAAGGTTTAGTATCACGTACTCCAGAAGATAAGTTGACCCTAGATGTTAATTCAAACGTCGGCCTATCAAAAGCTAGAACTTTCGAACATGTAGCCTCAGCCAGAGGCTTCATAACTTGTTTCCAAGAGAAAACCGAGGCTCCAAATCCATGTAACAGAATTATAGGCAAACACATCTTGTTGGTTTGTTCCTGGGAACTGGATTCAGAATCATATATCTTGTGGTGTATATGCATTCCTTTAAACTCACAAAAATAATAGTCGAGGTCATCCAAAAGCTTTGGGTCGACTAATTCATCCTAATCAATTCCAACTATCTCCTTCCTTTTCTTCTTTGATCCATATCCAACCACTGTTATGCACAAATGAAATTCAACATGAACAATAAACGCTTATCACAAATGTGCTTATGTATAAGTTATTTCTATAACATGTGTAAGTTATTTCTATAAAAAATAAAAAGCAGAAGAATGAGGACCTGAACTAGAAATAGAAGAAGCAGAAGAAGCAATGAACGTGTTGTTATTGTGACAAGTAGCATAATAATTTGGAAGCCATGAATAAGCGAAAAGCTTTGGACGAGAAGATTTGTTATTGTATGAATGTGTAAAAGTAGGAATAGGAGGAATGACACTACAATTCACCGCGATTATTTTCATAATCTCAAAATTGCTTTTCAGGTTCTATTCTCTTCTTTGCTTAAGTTTAATGCTCCGTTAACATATTCAGATTTCAGACAGTGCCTTCTTCTGTCCAAATGGATAAAGTGATTTTAATTATTTATAGAAATTTTAAATCCTTAAAGGCTAATGCTAAAATGTGCATAAGGGTACATGTTAATGGTTAGAAATTATTTTTACTTTTCATAATTATTTTTATTATATTTTTCGGACAAAAATATTTTTTTTGAAAATATAATTTTTTATATTATAAAAAATATTATTTAAATTTTTAATTGCCTCCATTTTCATTCCCCTTAAATATATGTAACAAAAAAAAAAACTCTAAGCATGACTTCTACATACAAAGCAACACAATCAAATAAGTAAATGGTAGAATGGTCAAGTTAGCTAGTGTTGCTATTTTCATTGTCACTCGTTTTCCTTCTTTTTTTTAAGAGAAATTAATTTATATAATTAAATCAGTATATAAAAAGAAATTGATTCTGAATCGATTTTAAACTGAATCGAATTGTTTAAACTAAATAGTTTAGTTTATTGTTTAAACTAAATAGTTTAGTTTATTAACCATTTAAATAGTTCAATTTTTTTATGATGCAATTATGTTTAGTAATATAGTTTGATGAACCATATTTTTGCACACTCCTACTTAAAACCAACTAAAACCATTTATTTCAATTTTGATTAATTTCTTGATCCTATAGTTATTTACTTACATGAGGCTTATGTTAATTACGAGTATTAAATATTCAAGTAGGGTGTGTATTTATAATTGAATTCACATTTTGCAAGAAAAAGCAAAAGGTGAACACTTTGATACTCTTGAAATTAGTTTCATATCGACACCTTCATCTAATGTAATAATAATGATGTTATATTATAATTTAATATTATTTTATTTTAAAATAAATTAAAAATTTAAACTTATTTACACTAAAATACTGACATGCAACCAAAACTCATAATATCAAAGAATTTACCAAAACAAAAATGCAAAAAATTAATCAAATACAAAAATCATGTTAACATACAACTTTATGTTTAAATATTAAATATTTTCTTATTATGGCGATCAATTCCCCTTGTGGAGGTCTTGTGTTAAACTACTCAAAGAGTCCAGAGGATTCTAGTCAATGCCCCGTGTGGAGGTCTTGGGTTAAATGACTCGGAAAGCCCATTAAGTTACAGTCAATGTTCTTTGTGAAGGTCTTGAGTTAAACGACTTGGAGAACCCAACAGGTTATAATCAATGCCCCATATAGAGGTATTTGGTTAAATATCTTGGAGAACTAGTGGGTTCTAGCCAATGCCTCGTGTGGAAGTCTTGGGTTAAACAACTAAGAAAGCTTTATACATTTTGGTCCACGCTTCGCTGACACCTTGATAAGAGAGTTTGGATAGAGTGGACTTTGAAATAACATTCAGAGAAAAGTCAGTGTCAACCAACACATTGTACATAGCTTCTTTTTGGAAATTCATGGAAATGTGCAAAGCCAAATTATGGTTCCTCCCTTACTCAAGCAATTATTCATTACTAAAGCTCGGGTTGTTACACGCAGTAATGTTGGCCATAATTCCATCGAATTGACTAATTGTTACATCATGATCTGCATAGGCATGCTCCAAGACCTTCTGCAAAGCCTCTCTATGAGCTTCCAAATTCATCAGCAAAGATAAGACGAATATTTTGGACGGGGTATGCAATAATTGATCAAACACATTATATTTGCATCTCTTAATCAACTTCAATACTTCATCATGATCATATTTCTGGTGTACACCGCTGGACTGGCCATACTGCACAATAGGAGTTTCCATTTGAGTTTGCTTACCCACCTAAGTATCTTCAATTCTTTTAGGGGGCAGAAAAGCAAATACTCGACCACTTCGGGTTACACGGCTTACATCAACAATATTCACAACAGAAGAAAGGGAAGGGATGGGGACTTCCTTTCCATCTTCCAACATTATAGCATTTTATTTGTGAGGAACATCTTTATCAGATTCATATGATGTGGGACCCGCTAGACGAATAACCAAAGGAGAAACAACATACCTTTGACTGTTGTAGACAATCACAACTGGTTCGAGGATATTAAAATGGGGAACTACGACATCCACACCATGCTTATCTTCATCCATATCTCTGGTAATCTGAATAAGATTTTCATCTAACATCTCTTGTAAATATCTCTTTACCATAACATACCCTCGTGGGTTTCTTGAACAAATACGACAAGAAACATGATTGTGCTCGTAATCACTCGGCTCGCACAAAGTTGCATGCATCTCAACCAAGGATCTTATATTCAGATTGACATCAAAGACGCGGTGCTTTCCAGGACATCCCTCAACCATATTCACAGTTGCACTACCATGTTTAGGTAATGAATTGGCTTGCACATTAGGACCATAGCCTTCAAAAGACAAAATATCGCTTTTCACTAGTCTTTTCACCTCAACTTTCAAAGCAAGACAATTTTCAATGTCATGACCGGGTGCACCTTAAAGGAATGCACAATGATGGTCAAATTTATACCACCACGGAAGTTTCTTTGGAATAACTGGTGGAGTCCTAGTCTGTACCAAATTCTTTTGTATCAAAGCAGGATATAATTTCGCATAAGACATCGGAATTTGATCAAATTGCGCTTGTCTGTGGACACGGTTATGTTGATGATTTTGTTGATGGGTACGTTGTTGAAACGTGGTTGATAATTTGGTGCTACTTGAACAACTAGAGTAAAATTAATAACCGGGGTAACTAGCACCACATACTGATGACGTTGATTGCTTCTCCAAGATCTCATGTGTTTTTCTTGTGAAATAGCATTAGCATCATGCTCCTTCTTTTTTGTCAAACCGTTCCCATATTTCTTGGAACTGCCAAATGAACCACTTTCTTTCACCAATCGTCCCTCACGGATGCCCTCTTCTAGTCTCATCCCCATGTTTACCATCTCGGTAAAATCATTGGGAGCACTTGCAACCATTTTGTCATAGTAAAACAGGCTCAAAGTCTTCAAGAAAAGCTTTGTCATCTCTTTCTCTTTTAATAGAAGACTGACTTGCGTGGCAATCTCACGCCATCTCTTTCTCTTCTTAAATATTTCAAATCTCATTTTTAATCTTTTAAAATATATTTTTTAAAGAATGTCTATTATAAATTTTTTTATCCACATTATTGGTCTTAAATACTAAAACTGTGGTCAAAATCATCGCTAATTTAGTCGTTAAGTAATAATCCATCGTTAAAACAATCACTAATACTATCGTTAAATTGTACAAACCGTCGCTAAATTGTAGAATAGACAAAAAAATATAGATGGAAATTTTTAAAATGGCCATTCTTTAAAGAAAATATTTTGAGTGATTAAAAATAAAATTTAAGATATTTAGAATCAATCACAAACATATTTAACCTTTTATCTAATTTTTTTTAAAATTTCATGGCTTAAGGAGTAACTTGTAAATTCCTTCGGTCTAGAATTTACTCTACATGTGAATAAGATTATTTTGAAAAAAGAAATAGTTGTTTGCAAATAATCAATAGAAGTTAATGTGATAATAAAAATATATATATATATATATATAATATATATATATATATATATATATATATATAATATATATATTATATATATATATATATATAAAGTTATTAATATTTATAAATTAATATATTCTTTTACAAATAAAAAAATATTATATAAATATTGAGATTAATTGTTATGCACTGTCAGTGTAAAAAGTTTTACACTGTCAATGCATCACAATCATTCGTCTGTATTAATTTTTAAATGTTTAAAATAAAAGTCAAACCTTTTAAATAAATTAGTGGTTGTGATTAATTGATTGTGTAAAAAATCTTTACACTGTCAGTGTATATCAATTAAATTCATAAATATTTACCGTTACTGCTTTTATCGTCGTATCAATGATGAATTGAACTAGTTATATATATATATATATATATATATATATATATATATATATATATATATATATATATATTATTATATATATATATATATATATATATATATATATATATATATATATATATATATATTATATATATATATATATATATATATATATATATATATATATATATATATATATATATATATATATATATCAAACATACTTAAAATTTAATTTTTTTAAATAAAACTGTTTAACTTAACAATATCAATTTTATTTAAATAATTTTATAAATATGTATTTTAAATTTTTGTTAATATGATAAAAAATTATTCTGCATTATTAAATTAGTTATTCTAAGAAGTTATCTAATAAACCTCAAAAATAAAATTTATTAATAAAAAAATGTGAGAATATTATTATTTTTATTATAAAATTTTATAGTTGCCCTTCTTGGTCGGTGTGGCATTTTATTTTATCTCCTCTTGAATATGTATATATTTATTTTTTTAATATTAATTTTAGATTTCTTATATTTATATTTTCAGGTGAATCAAAGTTTAAATTTGCCACTTTGTTAATATGCTGTTGCTGAATGTACATTACGATTCAATTTTTTTTTAAAGTAATAATTACTTTTGTCGATACAACATGCATTCTTGGATATGCATATGGAGAAATTGAAAACTTTTCAAGGTTTGTAGATACACATGCATTCTGCGTGTCACAAATGTTGAGATTGAGTTGCCCGTGCTTGTTGATGCAACCAATCCTAACATTTGAAAGTCAGCGGTATCTGCATCATATGCACATGAGAAAGATGCGTTGATCTGGAAGATTAGATCCTTCCCTAGAGGCAAAGTAACATGGAAGTGACATTGAATCCTTTGAATAATATCCATTTTGATTCCTAAATTTGATTTGATGTGATTTATTGGATTTGGATCTTCTCTCTTTCCTACTTTCAAGAGTATATGTTAAAAACTGAGTTTCGCCTAGTATAACAGATGAGGAAACAACTCCTGAAAGAAAAGCTATTATACGTGTGAAATTTGAGATACCATATTTTACTGTTTCTGGAATACATATATGCTACATAAACGTGATTTTCTTATGAGTATTGTTAGGCCAGTATTGGATACAATGTTTGCTTCCTTCAATGACCATGTCTGATCAAAATTTAGGTGAATATTTCCTTCCTTATAGTAATATATGATTCACTCCTTCCTGTTTTCTGTCTCACCATTTCTTACTAGTGCATCTGATAGGGACTTGTGGTACTATTGGGTGCCCAAGTCTCATATTAAATAGTATGGGATGCTTGGTGGAGTAAATAGGTGGCTTGTTTCTTCTCCCATAATAGCTTGCTTTTAAGGGAGGGTTTCCCAAGTGCTTAGAAAATTATCAATTGGTATCAGAGTCTGGCTGTCGGCGGCTCGTAAAGGGCTATGTGAAGGAAGGGCCGATTGGAAAGGCCGAGTAAATATTCGTAGAGTGCCAACCACCATGACGTCGATTCTTAGGCGAGGTTCTATGCTAGGCTCTTGGCTATTATGGGGCTCCGAAGTCCTGCATCAAGTAGTATGGGATGCTTGGTGGAGTATTCAAGTTGCTTGGTTCTTCCCCTTTATAGCTACCTTTTATGGGAGGGTTCCCTGAATGCTTAGATATACCGTTAGAACTTGTCTCTACCTACAATTTGATTATTTCAATGGATTGAAGGTGTAGTGAACTAAACAAACCTGTTTTAGTTCAATTTGTTTTCATAATTCCATTGTTATGCAGAAGTTTTCAAGAAATGTTTATCAATCTTTTTAGCAAAGAATTGAATTAATTGGTGGTAAAAAAAACTTGACATAAAAAAAGGTTCAGAAATTAATATGCAATTATGCATAACTTTGTATCAACAAAACATCAGTAACAACACCAATTTTGATGAAGTTATTAAGTTTTACCACATATTTGATAGTATTGTTCATTTAGTATAAGCTTTGATTGATTTGATGGAGAAGGTAATCAAAATGTAATGTTTTTGTCTTTTTAGGTTAGATATTTGAAGATTATTGAAAAGAGTGGGTATCAGACTCTTCCATGGGTGCAATCCATAACAATGGTAGAAGAGTATGAACTAAGGCTTATTTAAGGTCCTCTATCTATTTTTGGTGATTGTGTCACATTTGCAATGATCAGCGACTTCAAACATTTGGATGAGTTCTGGGACTCTTCAGAGAAGTTAAAATTTATTTGGCCAAATATCTATCTCTTCAAGATGATTATTTTGGCAACATATTGTAAGTTGCTCACTGTCTATAAAGTTCACACAATCTTTAGTAATTTACATTGTACAATATCAAGTGATTCTAGAATTTCAGTAAGTAATGTGATGTTGCCTTCAAATATAGTGTAGTTAATTTCATTTAATATATTTAGACATGCATACTGCAAATATTATGTTTCAACTATATAATTATAATATATATATATATATATATATATATATATATATATATATATATATATATATATATATATATATAGTTGTGTGGGATAAGATAAGACTTGGTTGATCTTGTATATGTTGTTGTGTGTGTATTTAATTTGGTGATCAGGTTCAGAGATAAAAACATTGCTACTTAACATTGTTTTAAGGTAGCTAAAAAGCTTTAAAAATTAAAATTATGTTGAACTCAAACTGTTTACACAAGTATCAGAGAATTTGTGAAAATGTTCAAACAAATATACCATGGATAATTTCCATATTTAAATCTTTAAACGAAAGATAACAAGCATTCTAAATAAGTATAATTTATAACTTCAATTTTATTGGATTTGTAATCAACCAAGAGTACTAAACACTAATGTTTTTCTAAGGCACCGTTGAAACACCCTTATTTTACTTACATCAATCGATCTTATTCTATTTTAACATTTGATAGCCTATTTACCAATTCATTGAAATCATCATCCTTGCCAAACATACTAACCATAAGAAACTTTGAATCAACACCGAATCGCTCTCATTCTCAAAATATTCATTTTTCTTAGATAGTTATGACCATTTTCTTTGCCATCTTTGCATTTCAGCCAAGAAAAACCCGGAGGAATCAAACAAGAAAATAGAAATTTGTGTAATATTTATTGTAGTGGAAATCATATCAAACGGGAAAAATAAAACAATTATGAAGTGAGTCAATAAAATTTTAATAATTTTTGTTTTCTCATATCGTGAAAATTATATGTCAGTCTAAAAATGTTTATTGTGTTGAACCAAATATTTTTATAAACATTATTATTATTGTTGGAGGGGTTTCTCGAACCAAAGACTCATTGTGAAATTTCTTATTTTAGAGCAACACCTTTGCGAGAGACAGACCACATATCCACCCAAAAAACTTAAGGTTATATGTGAGTGGATTCTTTCCCTTATAAATGCTCAAGTCTCCATATTTCTAACCAATGTGGGATTATTATCCACATTACTGACACGTGATACATTCTCAACAATTATGAACGAGAACGACTTTACTATTGATTCAAATAATTTTATAAATGTTGTCAAAACAAAAATGATATTTATATACAAGAAAAAAATATATTGCTGATTCAAATATTTTTATATACGAGAACAATTTTACTATGGATTTAAATATTTTTATAAATAATATAAAAAAATATATTTATACACGGGAAAAAATATATTATCGATTCAAATATTGTTTATATACGAAAAAAAAATACTAGTGTTATAAACGAAAACAACTTTACTACTGATCCAAATATTGAATAATCGAAAATTATCGACCATTTTTTTCCAAATATGTGAAAATGATTAAGAAAACTTATTAAAAAAAATTGACTACATATTTAAAAATTATATTCTCTTTTATAAAATAATTATCTTATTTGTAAAAAAAACTAAAACGATAATTTATCTAATATAAATTTTAATAGTTTTTATTTTTAATCACATTATTCTTGATATTGTTTTTTATCTTTCACCTGCTACATTTATTAATATTTCAACTTAAATTTACTATTATTCTTAAGTTTTTTTTTCTTTTTTTAACTTCATCTTACAAATAAATGCAAGTTCAAAATCATATATCACTAAAAAAAAAGTACGCCGTGCATAGGCACATGTTGTTACTAGTTATTATACGGAATTTTATCTCTTTTGAAAAAAATTATTTATTTTTCATGATTTTTAGAAAAATTGATAAATTAGGTGGACATTAAGATATTTTTCTATCACTTTGACATACTTGAAAAAATATTGTGAATTTTCATCTTTACAATCTTTTCAAAGTGATATTTTTATACATTGCAAATAGATATATGATATTATAGTTACGTATAAGGGTGTCAAACAAGCCTGCTCCGAGAAACCTAAAAAAAAAATAAGGTGGACTAGGGGTGGACAGGAACCAATGGTCCAACCCAACCCAGGAATAACCGAAAGAAAAAATGTAAATGGGCGGACCCAAACGGTCCAACGGGCCCAACGGGCGAAAATTGCGGGTTCAATTGGTTTTAAATGGGCGGTCCGGGTAGAAATGACTGGACCGCGGGTACCCTGACCCACCCGAAGCCCATTTTCCAAAAGATGTTGTTTTCATAACTCAGCTCTCATTTCCCTGTTCCCTCATTTTTTTCACTTTAACGCAAACACTCTCTCTCTCTGTCTCTCAGATGAATGAAACCCTATTAGAGCGATCTCCACTGTTTCTCTTCTATTTTCATCAATCACCACCACCGTTGCTCACCCTCAACTCCACCACAAGGAACCCCTAGCCAACCACCATAACACACAGTTACTCTCCTTCACCGACACCACTACTCGAACAAGAAGAACACACACCATCTCCTTCTCTCACCGACCTTCATGAACACCATTTGAAGTTAAGATCTTCGGTCTACCATTGTTCTTCTTTCATTTGCAAGGTTGGTGGTTTTGATTCAGTTTTAGTGTTTTGTTTTGTTAGATTTTTATATTTAGGATTTTGAATTGGGTTTGGTTTTGATTCATCTGATAGTAGTTCTTGGTTTTGGTTCTGATTTAGATATTGCAGTTATTGAAGAGGGCTTGTATTCCAGTGGTTGGTTGAACAGAGGGCCAAATTGAAGTTGTGATCTTCGATCTAATTTGTTGTTTTGATTTTTGATATTGTTGTTTTGATTTAAACAAATGGCTCAAGGTCAAAGTAGCAGTATGGAAAAAGTTTTAGAGTTGGGGCAATGTAACTGTAAGTGTATTAAACTCCTTTCAATATTGTTTGTATGATGGATCAAGGTCAAAGTAGCATGGATGATTGGTTAGTTCACAATTTTGTATGGGCTTGACATTTCATTTGAATGTGTTGTTTGATTGTTTAAGCTAGGTAAAAGAATGGTCTATAAAGTTATTCTCTCCTTTACAGTAAAATATCCAACTCAGTGCAAAAGCTACTTTATCACTCTTCGTTAAATCAAGATTTGGATTCCAAAATATTTGGCATGACAGTAGCTAAACAGGATGTTTGATTTACCTTTTGGAGTGTCCAAAGAGATTTTTATACCATGTTAATTTAAGGGTCAATTCCATGTAGTGTGAAATGGCTGGCATTTTTACAATGTTATATAGGGATAAATAAAGCTAAAACCTGAAGGTGCTACATCTGTGTTTCTGGATTTCTTAATTGCAGTTTTTTTCTTTGTTCTTTTAGCTAGTTCATATATTATTTATAAAAATTATAACTTCCACTTTGTTCTTTGTTCTTTGTTTATTACTTGTTGATGGTTCATGAACTTTAAAAAGCTCAATTATATATATGGTTTTACACTTTGTTCTTTTAGCTAGTTCATACATATACTCTGCTGGTACTTTCTAATTGGTCACCTTTAGCTAGTTCATACATATACTCTTTTTAATAAATGTACATGACAGGGCTCATGAAGATATGGTTGCATAGCAACATTCTTGGAATTGAAAAAGATATATCATAAAAGTTCTGTAAAATATTGGATACATAGATATACAATAAAAGATGAATAGTTGCTTTCATATTAACCTGTTTAAATTATATTCATATGTTGATAGAAGTAATGATTTTTTTTTGTTCTCTAATGTTAAATTTACTTATTCGAGCCTAATGAGTAAATATTTTATTTAAATTTTATATAATTTGGTATATTACAAATTTATTAATATTAAGTTTACTTAGTTTTAAATTTATAAGTATATTAAAACTGTTTCAAAAGGCAAAAAAATCTTATTGGGCCTAAAAATATGGTCAATCTCATAACCCGCACGAACCGTGTAGATGCACCCGCAACCCGATTAAACCCAATCCGTCAAATCCGATTTCAAATTCGGACGGTAATGGGTCTTATAAAGTCAACCGCGGTTTGAATTGGGTGACTCTTTTGGGCCCGAACCCGCCCAACCCGGCTCGTTGTCCACCCCTAAGGCGGACTATCATAATTCAGAGTGTAGGCCAAAAGCCTTAACTTGTGTCGTACAAGTACGTGGGTGGAGCATTACAGATCCGTATATACGATTTCTTTTAAGTTTAAAAATATATAAAATTATATTAATGTCCATTCCTATAAAAATAAAAAATAAAAAGTAAAAATAACGGAGCAAAGTGTAACACTAGAAAGAGATTAAATATTTAACGGCACTTAAAGTGCACCACAAAGTGCTACTAAATAAATTTCTTTCTTTTCTAAATTGTTTACAAATTATTTTTACAAAATAAAAAAATACTAGCAATTTAATAGCGAGTAAGAATAAGTTCTTGTAGGTAAAAGTGTACCACAAAATATATTAAAATTTGAAGAAAAAAACCGTACACTTAGGTTAACCTTATATATAATTGTGTTATTTATTTATGAATTAAATATGTTTGTAGTTTTAAAAATGTTTTCTTAAATATGTTTGTAGTTTTATGAATTAAATAATTGAATATGTTTGTAGTTTTCTTAAATATTTTAAATTTTATTTTAAATTTTTTAAAATATTTTTTTAAAGAATAATAATTTTAAATTTTTTCATTCACATATTTAATCCTTAATATTAAAACTATCACTAATTCAGTCGTTAAATAATACTATGTTGCTAAATCAGTCGCTAATTCTATTGTTAAATTGTAAAAACGGTCGTTAAATTACAGGAGGGACCAAAAATATAGATGAAAATTTTTAAAATAATATTTTTTAAAGAAAATATTTTGAGAGATTAAGAACAAAATTTTAGATATTTAGAACAATCATATATTTAATATTTTATTCAATTAATTAATTATTTTTAAAATTTTACTGCTTAACAAATACCGTAACTTATAAATTTCTTCCGTTTAGAATTTACTCTACATTTAAATAAGATTATTTATAAAAATATGAAATAGTTGTTTGCAAATAGAAGTTAAAGTGATAATAAATTATATAAAAAATTACTAATATTTATAAATTAATATATTCTTTTACAAATAAATAAAAATAAAATACTATATAAATATTTACCATTACTTCTTTTAACGTCATAACATCATTGAATTGAACTAGTTTTATTGTTGAAAAATATATAAATACATTTTTAGAAATCTTTTAAATTAATTAATTAATTATGTAAAAATATTAAAACAAAAGTTGTATATCCACACACTTGAATAAAACATTTTTAAAAAGTATACAAGTTAAACCTTTGTTTATATTATAAGACTTTTAAATGATTAAACAATTGTTTAAATGATTTAGGTAATTTTACTTATAAATATTTATAATTTAAACTAATTACAGTAGTTTGAAAACCAAAATAAAATAACAATAGTTTAATCATTTACTTAATTATGCTAGGAATTATAAATTTATTTAAATCATTTAAATTTCTTGTAATAAAAATGATGGTTTAACTTCTGAATTAAATTCTTAAAAAAAATATAAAGAAGAGACCATATCATTTCATCTAAGTCCAATACTATTTAATAATATAACTTTAAATATTATAAGAGTTAAAAAGTTTAATTTTACATTATCCTTCATTAATTTTTTTCTTTCCTTTTTCTCAACTAACCAAACACAACTTTTGATTTTTTTTCTCTTTCCATCTCCTTAACTAAATATTGGATCTCTAATTTTTTGAATTAAACTATCTCTATGTCTCAAAATATATATATATATATATATATATATATATATATATATATATATATATATATATATATATATATATATATATATATATATTATTATTATATACTGTTAGTGTAAAAAAAATTAAACTGTCAATTCATCACCTTCACCCATTTGCATTACTTTATAGATTTTTAAAATAAAAATCAAATTTATTTCAATATCCAACGTCTAAGATTAACACTGACGGTATAAAATCATTTTACACGAGTGTATTTTAATTAAATCCATATATATATATAACAAACATATTTAAAATTTAAAATTTTAAAATAAAAATATTTAACTTAAAAGTATTAATTTTATTTAAAATAAATTTATAAATACGTATTTTAAATTTTTGTGAATATGATAAAAAATTATTCTTCATTATTAAATTAGTTATTCTAAGAAGTTATCTAATAAACCTCAAAAATAGAATTTATTAATAAAAAAAATGTGAGAATATTATTATTTCTATTATAAAATTTTATAGTTGTCCTTCGTCGGCGTGGCATTTTATTTTATCTCCTCTTGGACATGTTTATATTTATTCTTTTAATAATAATTTTAGATTTCTTATATTTACATTTCCAGGTAAATCAAAGTGTAAATTCATAAATTTCTCTGTAAAATAATAAACAAAAGCGAAGATTAAAATCACGAAATCCAGGTAACGAAACGGCGAAAACTAATCTTTGATAGAGAAACAAAGAATTAGGGATTTGGGAATTACGAACAGACTCTTCACGTTCAGCATTCCGATCCCGAATTCTTCGTACATGGTAACAGATTACGTTTATTCTTTGTTCTTGATTTCATGATCTTATTCTTCCCATTTTCAATTGATTTTTGCAATTTTGTTTTTTATTCATTGTTTTTTACCAATTCTTGCTAGGGTTTTTGTTTTCTTTGTTAAAGTCTGCATTCTTTTTATGTTGAAATTTCTGATCGTAGGGTTTATGTTGATATCGTGAAGTGAAAAATCGTTGCTGGAAAGAGTGAAGTGTTGCTGTTTTTGATTGGAGTTTCTCTGAGTGATTTCTACCCGTGGTACCCTCTTGCCTCAATCACATTTTACATCTTCGTTTACTTTGTATCAATGGCAATTGGGAAACAGCATTGACTATGAAAATAATACGAATGAATTGTGTTATCAACTTAGTTGAAGACTTTATTATTGTTTTGGTTGCTTTACATTTATCTGTTGTATATGTGCATGTTGGCTACTTCATTTGAATACTTTGAGAAGCATTAAATGCTTAGTTGATTGGAAAAGTCTAATTAGAATCCTGGGTTGTCAAGTTAAGTGATATGTTTAGCTAGGGTTTCATGTGATGCGGGAACGGATGCATGAAAACAGAAAACTTGTAGAGTTAGGCTATACAAATTCATAGGAGTTATGAATATTGATCTTGCCGATGAATTTAAATGTGCTTCACTAAACATTTGATTGCGGTATAGAGGAAGCAGGCTGTTTTTTTACTATATACATATATGATGTTTCGTAGAAAATGAGTCAAGAAAGACTGAGCTGCCGAAAGAGTACAAAACGGGCATACAGCCTGTGTCATTTGAGTTACTATTTTTCGTTTAATTGAAGAAATTGTGTTAAAGCTTGTGAATAGGTTTAGCTGTGTAGGAAAAGCTCAGATTTTACTGGACATATCTGATCTATGTCATCCAGATTGGACAAAGTTATATGTTGTTGAATTAAATATATGTTGAAATACATAATGAAAATGCTCTATATCTGTGGTTTTTTGCTTCAAGAATCTTGAATAACATCTCACTCTCATTCCAAACTTCTGAAATTTGAATTCCTAAACAATTTTTTGTGGACTACACTTCTTGCTTAATCCAGTTTCTCTTGTTTGGGTTAGTAATAAGACACTAGGCTATTCTTGAATATATGCAAATACTGTAGCAATTTAAATGTTGCATTAATAGTGCCTGACAAAACAACAGTTCCCTCCTGCCACTTTCATTCTGCGGGTTGCAACTTGAAAGCATGAGTCTGATTATTAATTTCTTTAAATAATATCAGAGTTTTTCTTGTTTGCCAGAAAACAAATCACCTTGTGACACTTCACTGTTGTTATCGAGTGCAGAAAATGATGGCAGATACCCCTTCATCTCCAATGAATACGCCTTGCGAACACCCCAATAGTGGGGCCTCCCCTTCTCTTTCATGGCCCGATGCAGACATCAACGACAGTGATGAATCTGATTTGTTCTCAATTTCATGGAATCAGGACTACGGTTGCTTTGCTGCTGGAACAAGTCACGGTTTTCGCATCTATAACTGTGAACCTTTCAAAGAAACTTTCCGACGTGATTTAAGAACTGGTGGATTCAAAATTGTAGAGATGCTGTTCCGTAGCAACATCCTAGCGCTTGTTGGTGCTGTAGCTAATTCCCATTACCCACCCAATAAAGTTTTGATTTGGGATGATCATCAGAGCAGGTGCATTGGTGAATTCACATTTAGATCTGAAGTTCGTGGAGTGAAATTAAGACGTGATCGAATTGTAGTTGTTCTCGAGCACAAAATATATGTTTATCACTTAATGGATTTGAAGCTTCTTCATCAAATCGAGACAGTGGCAAATCCTAAAGGGCTGTGCTGTCTTTCATACCATTCTAATACATTTGTTTTGGCTTGTCCTGGTCGTTGCAAAGGACAGGTTCGAGTTGAACACTTTGGACTGAATGTGACAAAATCAATCAATGCTCATGATTCCCAAATTGCATGCTTGACTCTGACAATGGACGGGCTCCTTCTTGCGACTGCTAGTGTGAAGGGCACTTTGATTAGAATCTTCAATACAATGGACGGGTCTTCTTTACAAGAAGTAGGTTACTGCACCATGTATTTGATCATCATGATAAACCATTACTATACCTAACTTGCTGTTTTAATCATCATGAATTTTTTTTTGTAATGCTTTATTTTGTTGAGAATTTTTCCATTTTCTTATAATTGACCGAGAGCGAGAAAATAGAGTACACTTTAGTTAGACACTTCTATTCTTGTGATTGTGTTTTGTTGCACAGCCCAGCTTCCTGGTCATTCTTACATGCATATTAAATATAATAATTTTCTTTGAAACTTTTGGAAGTCTCCTTACAAGAACAATTTTATAGCATATTCTTGGGTTCTCCACAAAACTTTGGATGTGGAACTTCTTTTCATTAGTACTCCTTAGTTTGGTCTTTTTTATCAGTTTTCCTTTTTTCGTGTTCAATAATCCATTTTCTCTCTCATGTAAGGTAAGAAGAGGGGTGGATAGGGCTGAAATCAACAGTATATCTCTGTCTCCAAATGTCCAATGGTTGGCAGCATCAAGTGACAAAGGCACTGTTCATATATTCAACTTGAGAGTGAGAGTGTTTGGGGAGGATAGTGTAATACACCCAAATTATGTTCAAGGGCCTGCACTGCTTCATCAGAATTCTTCAACTGCTTTAGATCCCTTGATTTCTCCAAATACCGGTGCCAACCCCAATTCATCATTATCTTTCATGAGAGGTATAATTGTCTTTCTTTTGTGTGGGCGGTTTTTAGATATTTTGTGTGCCTATTTTGGTTTAGGCTGGGTGATGAAGATCTAGATGAAGAAGTTACTAAAAAATGATATAAAATGATTAATAGAGTTAATTAGGTGATTAGTAAGGTATTTATGGCCACTTTAGAAATAAAAAATAGACCAGGGACCAATTTATAAATGCTCAATATTGCAAGATCATATTGAAGTAATTTTCTTAGGGATTAAAATCGAAGTGTCCCCTTATTGCGCGGGACCTTTTGTATATTTAAACATTTATGTAGAAAAATTGATGCAATTGCTTGATTCATATTTAATCAGCTATATGAAGTCTTCTCTTTTTATGTAGAGTGGTAGGTATAAGATGATGAGGTAATACATGAAAAAAAGATAAAACCCCCATCTCCAGTCCCCCATGACGGGGCACCCTATGTCACTAGATATATGACATACAAACACTTTTTCCCCTGCATAAATCTATATGAAATCAATGCACATTAGGTTTGTTATTTATTCATTTAATTATTCTTTTGGTTTATGAGTTATCCATATACCATTATCCCTCAGAGAATCAACTCCTTGCAAGCATGTTTTTAACATCTTCTCTAATATAACCCATATATTTAAGGGTGTTTTCTAAATCAACTCATGGTTTTTTAGTTTACTTTTATGGGAAATTGCATAATACTTAATGTTTTGTTCTTACCTTTTTTTCTCTGGAAACATTGTAGGGGTCTTACCAAAATATTTTAGCTCAGAATGGTCATTTGCACAGTTCCACTTACCTGAAAACACCAAATTCATTGTGGCATTTGGATCTCAGAACACTGTCCTAATTGCTGGCATGGATGGAAGGTATGTCTGTTTGCCATCATCTTACTGTTATTCTGGACTTACTAAATGAGCCACTTGGGACATTTTAATGTAAAAGTTTATATTATTTGTTTATTATCGAAAGTATATTGTTGGATGAAACATATTAGATTTTAATCATGAAATTTTCTTATTAATAAAAAATTATGAAGTTTTATAATAAGTTATTTCAATGAAGTTAGTTCTTGTCTTACAAGCCCACACATGTAATGTATTATCAAAGAAAGTGTAGGCAGCTCTACTACTCTCTGTTTCTACATAATATGTTTTTGTATGCTTCTTTTTCCCTTTCCTTGGTAATTGCATGTTACAATTTCAATAACCTTGGAAGACTGTTTTAGATGAATAACACAAATTAGTGCATGTCTTTTATCTACTTCTTCCTTTTAGCCCTCTTTATGACCATTAAATGAACCTGGTTTCCATCATTTTCCCAATCCTTACATACAACTTCCCACTGTTTTTGTATCAGTTTTTACAGATGCAGCTTTGATCAAGTAAATGGGGGAGAGATGTTGCAGAAGGAATATATTCGTTTCCTAAAATGTTAAATCGGACCCAGTTGAAGTATTAAAGGCACTAAACTCTTGGCTTTGTACGTGTAAATATGATACATGGCTGTATATGCCCCTATCTCAATTGGAAGATCTTGAGATACATGGTTGTACATTTCGATTGTAAATATCTTGTAAAAAAGCACGAAATTGAAAAGGAGATAATAGCCATTGCTGACCAAATAATTGTCTGAGATATATTGATAGCAATTGCTAATCAAATAATGTTCTTGCTGAATGTGGTACCTTACTTACAATCCCCTTGAAATTTTGTTGCAAAGGACAAATTATTAGGATTACTAGTTAAAAACTCTGCATGACTCTGAGGTTAATTGGGACTTTCACAAATAATAGATAAGCAAATTTGGTTTAATATTTCATCGATATTGATATAGTTGTATACATATCAATACATAATTAAATATGATTTTTTTACAATATTATTTAAAAAAATACATAAATATATATTGCTTTTCTACATAGCGTGACTAGTTAAGATATTGTTAAATAGGGGTTTTATATATCGTTACTAGTTAAGATTAGGGGTGTTTGCGGTGCGGTTTGAGCGGTTTTGACGATAAAAATCATCCGAATCGCAAGAGAAAAAAACATGTGGTTCGGTTTGGTTCGATTGATTTTTAGAAATAAAACCAAACCAATGCGGTTTGGATTGGTTCGGTTGATTCGATTTTTTACAATATTTTTATTGAGTCATACATACACCTATAGAGAACAACGTAACTTTGTATTTAAACATTCATACATTACTAAATAACATAAAAACTTATCATATTTAGACAAAAACTTCGCATTCAATATACACAAAATTAGATTAAACAAAAATGGAATAAAAACCATATATATAATAGTAGAATAAAATAATATCAAAGACATTATAATAAAACATAAAAAAATATATGAGATAAGAGATTAAAAAAGATGAAAAAAAGAACATATGAGATACGTGATTGAGAAGAAATGTGCGATAATAACGTAATTGGAAGAGAAAATAGTAACATAAAAGATAAAAAAGAAAGACCATAAAAGATGAAATATTAAAGTAGAAAAAGCGAAACGTACATGGTAAAGAAGATGAGAAGAATGTGCGATACTACTGGGAGAGATCTAAGAAGGTTGAAATTGATATCCTAAGTGTGAGTAAGAGAAAATCGTTTTTAATTGTAAGGTTAAGGCATACTAAGTTTGAGTTTTGGATTGGATGTGGGATAATTGAAGTTTAAGTTGTAACATAATGCGGTTTGGTTTGGTTTAGTTCGGTTTGAAAAATACAAACCGCAAACCAAACCAAACTGTGCGGTTTTGTTAGAGAATGACTCAAACGGATCCGAACCAAATATGGTTTTTTTGCGGTTTTGATTTGGTTTGGTTTGGTTTGTGGTTTTCTATTGGGTTGGTTTGATTTTGAACACCCCTAATTAAGATACTAGGTTGGACATCTGCGCAGAATACGATCAAAATAGTATTATGAATTTTATAAATTAAATTCGCCAAAAAATATAAATTTTTGTGGATTTTAAAATATGATTTGACTTAGCTGAATATAAAATATCAGTGGTTACGGATTTTTTTAATCTTCATTGCACAAAGGGGAACTATTAAAGTTATATTTAAATTACAATTCTAAGGCTGTGTTTATAAAAAATCTGTTTGTTAATGTTTTTTTTATCACGGTTATAACTTATTTTACTTCATCTTTATTTTTTAAATGCTATAATTTATAGTTTGTTTGATAAAAATAGCAATTGGTTGATAAGCTAGTTGATAGTTTATAGCTTATGATTGATAAATGATGACTCATGACTTATAATTTATAGTTGATGACGAATGATATTTAATAAAAAGTAGCTATTAATTGATAAATAAAAATGACATAAAAAATTTAATATATAATTATTGTATTTAAATTAAAATAAATTATAAAGAATAATAGTGAATTTTAGTTAAAATAATACGGAGAAGAAAGAATGATAAACTATAAGTTAAAATACTATTTAAAATAGCGTTTGAAAAAAACTATAAACTAAGAAAATAAGCTATAGGCTCTGATTGGTAAAAATAATAATTAATTGACTTATAGCTTATAGTTTGCGACTTATGATTGATAGTTTATAACTTGTGACTTATGATTGATGACTTATAACTTACAGCTTAGAGTTGATGACTGATGACTTATAACTTATAGCTTAGAGTTGATGGCTGATAATTTATAACTTATAGCTTAGAGTTGATGACTGATAATTTATAGCTGGTAAATTAATTGAAGTTTGGTAAAATTAGCTATTTAATTAATTAATTAATTAAAATGATATAAAATATATTTAATATATAATTATTTTATTAAAAATTAAAATAAATCAGTTAATAATGAATTTTAAATAAAATAATAAGGGTAAGAGTGGAGGAATGAGAAGTTATAAATTATAAGCAAAAATGCTATTTGAAATAATATCGAAAAAATAAACTCTAAGTTTTAAGCTCGTGATGAAAAACAATTAACAAATAGGTATTTTATTGTAATATGAGTTTATAAGTTATAAATTATAAGGTATAAGTTCAAAAAATAACTTTTCAAACAGAGCTTTAGAACAATTCATTTGTTAATGTTTTATAAGAAAAAAATAATTAAAATTTTTATTTTAAATAAAATTTTGGAAAATGAGATATTTTTATTAATTAAAGTAGCATTAATGATTATTTTAATTAATTTTACAACTGTGATTTTGAGAAATCAAACTCAACATCTAGAGGTTACAATTTTTAATTTTTTTACTTATGTTTAACTAAAGATATAGTATATTACTCTTTATTTAAATTATTCTCAAAATAAATGTCATATTTGATAAAATTATTTGTCTCAAAATAAGTATCATTTTTAATTTTTAATACAATTTTAATTTTTATCTTTTAATTATATTTTATAATCAATATTCTAAATTTATTATTTTCTCATTTTATATTTATGATAATTCTCATATATTAGTCGTTGGTATAGATAATTTATAAAAATATTAGTCTCTTTTATTAATAATTCTTTTTAATATTAATTATGACACTTATTTTAAAATGAAGGGAGTTGACAATATCAATTAATAAGCATTAAATTTGTTAGTAATTTATTAAAATTAGTTGGTGTTTTGAACCTAATTAACAATTTGTTACTTACTAAGTATAAATAAAATATACAAGGTGAATAAGATCACCACATTTTTTAGCATTTTATTACTCTCCTTTTTCTATATTCTTTAGTGTGTTATGAAAATAGTGTACATAGAGGTGTGTTCTAACAAGTTGGTATCAATAGATCTTTAGTTTTGATCATGGAAGGGTGGAAATCAAGAGCGATCACAATAAGTGTCTGTTCCAATGACAATTTTCTCAACGAATGACCAAAGTTTGATGGAAAAATGGGAGAGATGAAGGTGGATAGTATATCTCACATGTTTTTAAGAACTTTTGTTTCAAGGATAAAATTGAACACGAAGTCACAATGGCTTTGCAGAAAGAAGAATTCCAACTCCACTCAAATGAAAAAGATAGATGAATCGTGTGTTGACCATATTGCAATTCATGTGATTCATATTATCATCATTCTACTTAAAGAAACAGGGACAGAAAATTTTATTAAGTGGTACTAATGGCCATTTTGTAACCGTCTCCAAGGAAGTTTAAACTCAGTACCTTAAGTTACAATACTAAACTCTTCCTAAGCTAGCACCTTATTGTATTTTATTCCTCCTTATTTGGTTTCTTTTAATTCTAGCATCTCCTTGGTCTCCAATTTGAACCTCTGATGTTTTGAGTGCCCAGAAGTATTTCATCAACTAAATAGCATAGTTTTAGCAAGATCATAGCTTAGATCTTGTAGTTTTCTCATCAAATACAAGCATCACTTTCCCGATAACTTTCCTTTCTTTGATGGCTGAGAAGGCAAGGTTGGCCTGCAACCACAAAAACAAATAACACCATCATATAGTATTATCAGCTCCCTGTTAAACATCAATGACTTTGAACTATATAATATGAGACCCCTCCCCCCTCCACAATTTAAACTAAACTCAACACTGAACCTGAATAAGACCATTGAACATGCTGATTAAGATGTAAAATAGTGAAATATCTAAAGCAATAATTTCCTTCAAAGAGTTATAGCAGTAGTGAGATCAACAGCTAAGACAAGGGAATTTCTGACCTCTGACAAGCTGTAAGAATGAGAAATGTGAATGGAAATCAAGCCTTTTGCCAACCATGACAGTAGCTCCTTGACAGAACCTTCAAGGACAGCTGGACGATGTATTTTATAACTACCCCAATAAAGCCCATGTACTGTCCAATTCTGCCAGTGATTGTAATTAAAAAAAAAGAACAATAATCAACAGTTAATACCAGCTATAGCAGAATTAATGTAAATATGCAATGTGGCAATGAAAAAAAGGACTCGACATATGTTTACAGATCCAAAGATCTTGCTAGTTTAGTTCTGCTATTTGTAATATTTTTAGCCATAAAAGTGTTGCAGCAATTTAATCACAATGGTGTTTATGTATTTTACAGCCTAATCTCTAATCCTAAAGTTTCATTTAGCAGGTAAATGTCACAACTCACAACCTTGGAATAGGACCATAGGCCAGTTGTTTAGGGATGACTGATGAGATAGAAAAGGACTCTAATCCTAAAGTTTCATTTAGCAGGTAAATGTCGCACAAACTTTGGAATAGGACCATAGGTCAGTTGTTTAGTGATGACTGATGAGATAGAAAAGGACTGTATTATATTGACATTTTGTTTGGCTTTGGGCTTTGTGCTGGCTTTAGATACATAGCATAAAGTATCAATAGTATTTAAGAAGGAACTTTTCAGCTTCATCATCTAAAAGGAAAGAAAATGAATTTGCAGCTCAAAATGTTGCAATAATACATGCAATTTTTTTTGTTTTTTCTAGGTTAGTTTAGGAAGTAAAAAATCTAGCTAAAGCAAACTGGTACGCAGCTTCATTTAAATTTACTACTGCATATATTGTTAAAATACTCTTTGACAATTCAAACGTGCCATTTTCATTACATATTTGTTTACTTGTGTCTAAACTGTCTTCAATCAGTATAGCCCTTTCCTGCTCAAAGTTTTCTTTTCTTCCCTTCATATTTCATTTTTTGTTACATTAATCACTTTCCCTGCAATTTTCCAGCATTGAAGATTTTCTTTTGACAGCGGAATATGTTATTATTTTCTTTATTGCTGTTTCTTAGCAAATGCACTAAACATATTTTTTCATCTTTTATCTCCATTTTTCTGCTTTTCTATTTCTTCTTAAGTCTTATTTAAGGTGTTTCATTCTTTGAATATTTCTATCTACTCAATTTTAGATTAAGCTTATTCTAATATCTAATATGACAATAGATGTTCAAGTTACTGATTTTTTTGACAGTATGTTCAGGTTACAGATAAAAGTATTTGCACATTAATTTAACACCCAGTCAGCAACTTAACAATAACAAAAAGGAAGCAACATGACAAGTAATGCATAAGTTGTATGGGTATGCTGGCACAGGTACTTGTCAATGAGGGCATTATTTTTTCGATCGTTTTCTGTATTTTGTTCCTTTATTGTTGGTTCCCAGCTAAAACATCGTCTGACGTTAGATGGCATTCTGTGGTTCGGGTAATATGGAAGTCATTGAATAACACTATTTTATTCAATAAAATTGTATCAGTTGAGCAATCGATGGATTGTATTAAATTCTCTTCTTGAAAATGGTTTTAGGAAAAGTCCTCAGAGTCCCCTTAAACTATTTAAGAATGCGTAATGGACACCTACTTATGTCTTCTGAAATAGTCTTTAGTCGGCCTATTAGCTAATTACCGGGGCTGTCATTTCCCTTGTGTGCTGGGTTGTATTTTCTGGTGGTGGTTTTTGCTTGTTTGGTTTGGGGTCTGGTCTTTGTTGTATTGCTTATGGGGTTTGGACTCAGGTACATGTAATTGAGGGCATTATTTTTATAGAAAATGTTAACTTCTACCCTAGGGCACATGTTAAAGAATTAAACATGGAAGTGTATGTTGGAAATAATGTATTCAATGCCTTGAAAGTGTAAAAATTGTTCTTTCCAACACAAACTTTTTTCATTCAATTCCTTTTTTAGCTCCTTAGCATGTGTCCTAAGGGCATATATTAGCAAGACTCTATTTGTATTATATGTTTGGGTATTGTATGGGTATGCTGACATGGGTACGTAATTGCAGGCATTATTTTGGGAAGTGGGATATCTAGTGGTTTATCAAACAATAAAATCTACAGCCGTGATATCAATCATTGAAGAGAAGAAGAGAGATCAAATCAATATTGATGGGAGATGTAATCCCTCCATATCTCTTCCCAATTGACTCTTATATAATGTAATTTTAAATTCAAAATCTATGTGAATAAAGCATGATAAGATCAAGAAACAAGCAATCAGACATGATGTTATTTAGTGATCAAACAAGACAAGATAATTGCATAGTCTGAAACTCCATTCTTGATGTACCTTAACAAGAGCAATGTTAGCAGGGATGACAGGAATTTCTCCACTTGCAAACCCAATTATTAGAATGTGAGCTCCCCATTTCAGAACCTTCAAAGATTCTTTGGTAAGCTTTCCTCCAACTGGGTCATACAGGACATCAACCCCTTTAAGCCTTCTGACCTTGAGGAACTCTTTGACACTCTCAATGACATTTTCATTACCCAAGTCCACCACATGATCAACACCAAGTGACTTCAGGAGCTGCACCTTTTCAGCTCCTCTGACACCAGATTATGCAAAACAAGAAATGCTCAACTCCAACGGATACAAAGTTAGATATTAAAATACAAAAATCTAGAGCATGTTTGTATAAACGTTTAAAATAAATTAAAAGAATCATGCAATCACTGTTTTTAATTGAAACTCAAAGTTTTTTATTGAGCTAGATAACCGTTATAAAACCAACTTTTAAGGAGAGGGATGCCTCCTACTTATAAACACAATTGCGGGTCATATCACATCCAATGTAAAATTAACTTAACTTACGCATCTCAATTTTGTTCGGAAGCTCTCTCATTTAACACTATCCGTAAAACAGGTATAATTTTGCAATGACTTTTCTATAAATAAAGATCCATAAATTAATTTTAGCTAAGAAACTCATGAGAGCAAGAAGCCTAGAAGCAAATCCAAACTGAACCCTACTGAAAGCATAATGCCATTATGCACACAAGAATACAAAAGCAAAAGAGTACCTAGCAACGGCAATGACAATGGCTCCACATGCTTTCCCAATTTGCACAGCTGCAAGACCCACACCTCCTGCTGCACCCAAAACCAACAATACCTAGAAACAATTCCACAACTCACTCGATCGATCCCAACAACAAAAAGAAAACACATACATTACCAAACAGCAAGTGAAATAAAACAACATAATATCATACCTGACCAGATTTCAACTGAGCTCTATGAGCAAGTGCAACATGAGAAGTGCCAAAAGCCACAGCAAGTGCTCCAGCAGCAACCAAATCACAACCTTCCGGCACGCGAAACCTTCAAAGTCAAATACTTTACAAACATGACCCGAGGAAATAAAAATTTAAGTGCATGTCTCTAAAAACTTAAAACAGATGTTCCTATGTTTGCTAGTCCTCCATAAGAATTGATTCTAACTTAAGATCAGAATTTCTAATTTTTAAACTCAATTTTACAGTCAAGTTTATAGTTCAACTTATTTTCGGAAACACTAAACTAACACTAATAGTAAAATGTCAACATTAGTAATAATTTTAAAAAAAGAATAAACTAAACAAAATCACAAGTGTAAGTGGACATGAAAGTCAAATTTCATTGCCATAGAGCCAAACACAGTCAGTAATAATGAAACTTAGAAAGACGGGAACGGAATCTCACAGTTCATTCTGATCAACAACTATATACTGAGCATAGGATCCAAGAGCGGCGAAGGAACAAACAGGATCTCCAACACGGAAATTGGTAACTTTAGGGCCAACGGAATCGACGATGCCTGAAAAATCGGATCCGGGAATGAACGGCAAAGGTGGTTTTTCCTGATACTTACCGAGAATCTGCAAATAATTAGCGAAATTCAAGCTTGTGGCTTTGATCCTAACTCTGACCGATGTAGGAGAATTCAACTGAGGGATTGGGTGATTCTTGGATACAAAGATTGAGCTGTTATCGGCTTCCACGGTGACCGTTGGGTCACCCAATTTTCTGCATACAAGCGCTTCCATTTTCAATCTATTCCTTCACCTCCGATTCTGATATGTATATTTTGACGGGTCAACTATTTTTAAAATATTTATTTACTCAAACTTTTAATATTTTTTATTAAAGCTATGTAAGGTGATGATCTACAAAATGGAACCAGATAATAATTCATAAATGTTTGATGTGAAAAAGATATCCCCATTTTATCAATAAAATGTTGCACCAGGTCTGTTATAACATATTTAAATGACTAAGACTCATTTTTCTAGCAACTCTATGAATTTGTGGTGCATATTGTTTAAACTTATCTAATTTTCCACTACTATCTTATATATAACTCTAGATTGTACAAAGTTGAATATAATGTTATTTCCTTTTAATGTGAGTCATCAATATTAATATAAAATATACGAGTTTATATGAGCTGTCTACAGTTTTGAACCAATTCTACACATTTTTTAGTCATTTTTTCTAGACTGTTATAGTTTTATATACATTACATGTCAACTCATTCTGTCTTTGCAGTAGTGTAGCTCATCATTAGTTCACATATTATACGAGAATACTTGAACTAAGAGTGCTTGGATCTTGATAAGCTATAATGCATGACAAAATCAAAAGCATGTGCGTCAATTAATGCAAAGGTTTTTTATGTCCATTTCCTGGCACCAAAACCACTTTTTGATTAAAATATATTTCATTTTTGCCTATTTTCTTATTACTCTTTCATTTGTACAACAAAGTTATGTTCCAACTATAAAATTAATTCACATACACATGTAACTATGTTGTGATGTGATGTGATGATTTCTTATGATATGTAGAATTTAATCAATCTAATTACAACATATTTTTACTCTTAAACATGATAGGGCTAAAACCAATCTAACTAGAGCTTAGGTTTACCAAAAACTTGCTTAGTTTTCGCAACAACCTATTAATTTTTTATTTTTTTTTGCATATTATGTACTTAACTTTTTGCAATAGTAACTATTTGCAATAGTAACTATTCAAGCATAATATATTATATGATAGGTCCGTCATTTTCATTACCTCTTTTTGCATATTATGTACTTAACCTTTTGCAACAGTAACCGTTCAAGCATAATATATGATAGGTCCCTTATTTTCATTATCTCTTATGATTTGGTGAAAGTAATAATACATAAAATACTAAGGGACTTAACTAGAAAAAAAATAGACTTTGATTTAAACACAACCCAACTCCCTCTTCACAGGTTGACTTCTTCCCCACGTTGATTATTGAATTTGTTATGGATGTCCACATTACTGGTCTAAAAAATCAGCAATTGTGCAAGGTAATACAACAATCAATGGATAGAATAATGATCAATGTGTTATACAAATATGTTGTTAATATGAGTCTCATTGTTATATGACGGTTATCTATTGTATTTTACCTATATCTTTTGACTGAATTTTTGACTGAATTTGAAGTAAAATGGTTTTCCACGAAATACTCTTAGACAAGGTTAGTTTAAAACCAGTCTTTTTCTATTATTTACATTTACATATTAACTATAGCTATAATATAACAATATTTGAGATTTATATGATACCTAAGTTTAAACTTTGGTTTGGTTATGAATTATGTTTGATTGCATTGCTGAATGGAATGAACACATAATGTACATAAACGTTGTCCAAATTGTTGTTTATAATTTTTAGGATTTGTTTACATGCTAACTTCCACCAATGTGTTACTGTCATACCCCAATTTTGTCATACCCAGATTATATTACACTCATCTGCATTTATCTAGTCATTTCATGTAGTCATGTCTCTTTTCATCTGCAAACACTCAGTCATTGCTTTAACCCTGTGATCTTGATCAACACACCCATCTTTTTCAATAAGATTCCATCTGCATCATAACCATTTCATTTGGTCATGGACTTTTACAATCATCCATTAGCATACATTAGGTTCAGGGTCGGCCCTGTTCAAGTGCAGCAAGTGCTGCAGCAAAGGCCCCAAATTTTAAAATTTTTAATTTTTTTTATAAATATTAATAAAAATAAATAAAATTTTATTAAAAAAACTCAATAATTGAAAAAAATGTTATAATAAAAACTCAATATATACAAAAAATCAAGATGGATCAAAACTCAAAATAATTATAATTAAATTAATTTTTCATTAATATATAATTGTATTTTTGATATTTTTTTAAAAATTATTATAATTGTATTTTTTTTTTAAATTTGGATCCATTTTTGAAATTAGAACGAGGCCTATAAAATGATGGGGCAAACTCTGATTAGGTTAAGTGGAAAGTGAAATAAATAATAAAAATCCAAGGTAAGATCTCTTTGGACCATATTTGCATTGTCAGTTAACCATGCCATAGTCATACATTTGCATTTATTCATCCTTAATAGTGACTTCATCGGTAAGTCATTTGCTTCTAACTTTGATTTTTACTTAAGTTGAAAAGGATTTATCAAGTTTATTTGAGGAACGCAAGGTTTTGAACATGTGAAAATCCATGTGTTTTTCTTAAACATACATCTTTTAAATAAGATGTCATTAACTTTGCATCAAAATATAATTGAACTTACATTTATTTAAGAGACTATCCATTTGGATTGTTTGCATAAAAATTGAATTTCATAAGAAAAGTCTAAACATTATTTTTTATTCACTTATTTATAAAAATTTATAAAAGATAGTACA